>NC_132810.1:18238809-18841944 GCF_048594095.1 Paramormyrops kingsleyae
CATCTAGACCACAATTTCAATGACGGCTCCCTTGCTGTTTTTTATTTGATCTTAAACGTCTCCTTTCCACAAAACAAATACTTGCTATATCTACAGTTGAGAAACTGAGTTAACTCAGAGACCAACTGTTTTATCAAAATCTTATCTGCTGTTCCTTCCCTCTATGAAAAACGTAGAAATTTCATACCAAAAAGCAGCAGGTTTCTATGAATTGCTAGCTATCTTATCTCATGTGACTAAGCTCTCTCCCTCCTCAGGAATAAATGGAACAGTAACTTGAATTTTTACGAGGATGCTACACTCTAGGTGATAATCTGTAGCGATGCCATTTCATATTGTAAGAACTGCTGCCCTCATTTTTCCCCTACACAATTTTACAGGGAACCCACTGCAGTCAAAGTGGCCTGCTTCTATAGCATCATCATGTTATTATGTATGAACAGACTCTTATATTGCTCAGAGGTACTGGAATTTCTGCCTGTACAATTTTTGTCACCTGCTCCTATCCATCTATTTTCGCATCCCTGCTGTGCTGTATTTTAAGAGACTCCTTTATAGGAAACAAAACAGCTTGAATCCATAGTGAAAATATACATCCTGAAAGTAACAACTACAACATGAATTCCACCTCACAGCCCCTTTTATTTGTGAAATTTAAATTTATATTATTCTTAAATTATTATACTGCGCTGGAATATATTGTATAATACAGTGTTAATTTTTCATCCAAAATGAAATGCTATGATTGCTCTTATTTCCAGTAGCCATACATACAGATAAAGTAGATTAGCCGTTAGATGAGTGATGTATTAATTTCTATATGGTGGCGCAGTCGTTGGCACTGTTGCCTTATACCTCTCCACCGTGGCTCCATGAGTGTGGAGTTTGCATGTTTTCCCCGTGTCATTATGGGGTTTCCTCTGGGTACTCCAGTTTCCCCCCACAGTCCAAAAACATGCTTATGTGAATTGGAGTTACCAAATTGCCCGTAGGTGTGAATGGTGTGCGAGTGTGTGTGTGAGTGTGCCCTGTGATGGGTCGGTGCCCCATCCTGGGTTGTTCCCTGCCTTGCACCCATAGCTTCCTGGATAGGTTCCAGACCCCCCCACGGCCCTGAATAAGACGAGCAAGTATAGAAAATGGATACATATAAATGTTACATTTTCTGGGATTTATTTCTGAGAAATGAATATGCGTTATGCACATTTTTTTAATGATTAAAATGATTATACTCCAGTTAAAGAGGGACGTAGTGAAAAAAATAATTGGATACTGATATTTTTTTCTTAATAAACATAATTGACTTTGTCAGATTCATGTGCATTTAAGACGAGCTGTATTTCTGTTTTGTGAGATTTCTTAATGTTTTTGGTAATTAATTCTGGCATGAGGAAAGTAATTAAATGTAGAGTAATACTTTAATTGATTTTTTTATTAAGTTCAGAGGAAGCAAATGTTTTGCCTCAGAAGAGAAATGTATATGTAAGGTAATATAAATCTGAAATAAGTACTGCACTGAATTCTCAGTCTCTTCAGATGCTGATGCCATATTAATTTAGCTTCACTACTTAAAGAAACCCTCTCTAAATCTCTCTAAATACCATTCTATATTATATATTTCAGTATCTGTAAATAAATATATTTTTATTACAAAAGTAATTGACTGCATGCAAAGTTTTGTAGTTATGTCAAAAATATTTTAAAAATCCAGCTGAAATTTGTCATATAGGTGATCTCGATGTAAACAACGTCACATGTCAAGAATGTGGTTTTTGTATTAGTTGAAAAGTATTTTCCCCTTCTGCCCCCCTTTTTGGATGTTTGTGAAACCATGTATCTTGATTAACGCTGCATCCTTAGTTAGTGGTGACTAATGGATGCTTTGCACATGTCAGGCTCAGCAGAGAGCAGGAATGAGGATGTCTGGAGGTATGGACTCCAACCCTGACTCGCCTGTCACATCGACCAATCAGAGTGCTGCTTTCTACAGCCAGCCTGGGAGGTAATGAAATGTTTGGCCCGGCCTCACAGAGAATGGCGGACAGCGTAGCTGACAAAAGCACCCCCCCCCCCCCCCCCCCACTCCCGGGTTGCTTTGATTGGGTGTGGTGGATTGGCGAGAGTGTTTAAACTAAGTTAACTTCCCCTTTCACTGCAACGCCAACCCCTACCGAGAGGAGTCAAAGCCCCCTGTCCCTTGCTTGCATGGCATCGATTCTCCTACCAGCTGTTTAAATCAGGCCAAACAAACACTTCAGCCTGTTTAAAGGACAGCGGCCCAGCATCTCGAAAACAGCCCATTGTTCCCATTGTTGGTTTGCTTTAATTGTTCAATTAACATGTTCTTATTGTCTGTCTTATTGCGATCACCCCTGAAAATCTATTATTTAAGATTTAAATATGGATTAATTTATGGGGCCATGAGGATGCATTTTATTCACATTCACACTATATATATATATATATATATATATATATATATATATATATATATATATATATATATATATATATAGACACACACACACACATATGTACTCTAGTTATATATCTATATCTAGATCTCAGTCTATATCTATATTTAGATCAATACATATGCTGTATAAATTTAGATCATTGGGAATATACATAGTTGTCTTCATTCTGATTATTACTCTCTTTTTTACAGCAGCAGCATCAGCAAACAAAGCCTTGTTTAACTGTGGGGCGGTGGGGGTGGGTATTGTCGACCATATTTTTAAATAGCCAGCCTTTTGAGATGAGTGGCTACAACTGTCTGTTGTATCGGGGGATTTGCGTTGTAATCCCGTTTGTACGCAGACATGGGGACCACAGTCCATTGATTATTACCTACAGTCTGGAAGTTTATTAAGGAGACAAACAGGCATCTAATTAGGGCTGCTCAGAGTGTCATGCCTGAGATACAGGTTGGTGCCAGACGATAATTGGGGAGAAAGTGGGTGGTCCATCTTTGCTTTTGGCCTTCCATCTCTTCAAGGAGTTTAAGTACTCCCCTGCATCCCTAGCTAACATTATTAAAGATGACGAATTTATAAAAAATGTCAAAGGATGACGGGCCCCCTTTCGCTGCACCATGCTTATCAGGCTAATTTATCAGGCTAATCCCCAGCCGCCAAACGTTTGTTTTGTCAGTCTACGTGACAAGCGGCTGGGAGTGTGTCTACAGGTCGGAAGGCCCGTCCGCCTTGCCTGTGTCCAGTGACTCATATTTCAACCTAGTCAAAACAAAATATACTTATTAATTCATTTCTAATCACTTACCATCAACATGTTTCACTGCTTCACCTTGTCTTTGGGCCTGAGTTTGATATTTACAGTTTGAAATTCATGGACAGGCTAATATTTCAGAGACTGCATTTATATTTTTGTTTTTACTAGATTATAACAGAAAATCCTGAATTTTTCGCATTTTGTTGTCATCTTTTAATGATAAAGTTGTGTCGTCGTAAAGGTATACACCCCCCCCCCCACGATATACACACAATCGGCCCACAAACCCCCCCCTCCACCCCACCCCTTCGTTTGAGCCACTCACCAAACCAGCCCCTATAAACAAACATGCCCCAGACTCGCAGCTGGCCATCGCCTTGGCAACGGCGGATTGGGAAGGAGCTGTTCGCTAGTTAAAAAGTGCAGCTTTGTGTAGGCCGTGGAGGGAGGAGAGCAGAATACTTCAGCTGGCCGACAATGAAGCCCATTGAGGGGAGACGCCGTCTCAGCACACAGTGCACTTGTGCTTGGAAAATCCTTATGTGATCTGAAGCATCGGTATAGTGACACGGACTTAACTTTCTTAGTTTTCTCGTAATGAGGACACCCAACAATCAAATTTCAGAGGGATGTTTGTCATATTCCTGGGAAAGCCGTCCACCAAGTCGGGCTCAGACATTAGGTTGGGATTTACAATGTTGTTTTGTAACCCTTGGGTGCAGAATTATTAGTAATAATTATTAATAACACTGGTGCCCGCGCTAGCTTCCCGCCATTGGTAGCTACACACAGGGAGAGATTTTCAGTGTTTTGAATTAGCAACTTCGGTCGCGATCCAGCCCCTTAAATAAGCGGCCGAGGTTGTGCATCTGTGCCTGTGGTCCGTAAGTGGATGGGCTTTGAGTGGATTGAGGGTTTGATCTTTGCTGCCCCAAAGCATATTTCACAGCAGTGCTATTCTGCTGGACCTGCCTGCACCACGGAATGGCAGAGGTGGACTCCTGCCCGGGGTTTTACCACCGTCAAGCACTTGGCATTTACGGTTGAACCCCGGAGCTGACAGCGGCGGTGCCGGGAATGTTTTCATGTTGAGGACGTGTGTTACTGGGCGTGTGCATTTCCTGAGTCACCAAGCTCTGGCACAAAAACATTTGGCAAAATCGGTTTTTTGTTTTTCTTTGTTTGTTTGTTTGTTTGTTTTTTAGTGGCATGATTTGTAAGAAAAACACACATAATCAAGAGCTAAGAAAAATATAGTGAAATATTAAAACAGACGCCATACTGACTGAATTCTCCTCAATGAACCCCTTCGGGAAAGTAGTATTCAAGGTAAGAAAGATGCTTTCTGGATTTTTATTTGAGAGTCGTGATTTTTCAGTATAGAGGAAAAAAAATAAACAAATATGAAAAATTTCATTTTATGCATCACAGTGTATTTTTCTTTATTTTTGGTGGTGGGGGGTGCTTAATTTTTTCCTCATTCTGTGTTAGGTTCCCTCAATGCCGCAATTTATGACTGGACCTCTACCCTGAACCGAGCACATCAGCCATTGCTGTCCGGAGAGGGTGTTTACAGGTGAGCAGCTCTTCTGCTAGCTTAGCAGGTATGCTAGGAGCATACAGCAGACCAGCTTGGGGGAGCGTAAGTGGTCATGGGGAGTTATGTCCAGTAGACTTCGCCTTGAGTGTCTGCTTTGTTCTTCTGTTTCTGTTCAGCTTCACAATTACAATTAACCCTTTAATAATCACAATTAGCTACTTTAAAAAAATTGTAATAGTCCTTTTCAATTTTGTTATACATGGAAACTCAAAGCTGTGTTATATATATATATTTATTTATTTAATCTTGATTTGTTTATAATGTCAAAACATTATAGTCACTTATCCTGTAGATTTTGTTTTGCTTTGTATTCATCTTAATACGCAGTTAAAATTGTGATGGTGATACATTGAAACAGTCCCGATGTTTGTTTACGTATCAATTACAAAAGCTGTGAGAAAATATTTGTTTCATTTCAGAAATTATTTTCACCTGCGACATTTTCAATTTCCGCAGATATTCCTGCTTCGCTTGTTGATTCATGAAAACCATTTTTGTAATAATATCACTGCAATGCTGACTTTACTAAAGATATAAACAGCAAACAATTCTGAGATATTCGCAGAAATCCATTTTGGGAATATAGCACAAACTGTATAACATATTTTCAGTATATTTAATTTCCCTGTTAGCTTTTTAGCATTTTATAAACCATACTATTTCACACAGAGGGCTTAAATCTTCATTAGATTTTGCACAGGCTAAACAAATTTCCCTTAAGGGGTTGCACAGAACTTAATGAGGCATAACTAATCATGTTCTGGTATTACCATTTCCACACTGCCGCCACGGCGTTGGTACAAGCCAGCCATTGATTCCTGGTTCAAACCTCTTGAAGTCCTAATCAGCTTCTTTGGTCCAACTTTTCAGGCTTGACAAACCTATTGTGGGCCTGTGTCACATTAGGTCAGTAGTTATTAGTGGCAACTGAAAACAGTTTCTTTAACTACTTATGACCAAACTGAATTAAATGCAAAAGGAACCTGAAGGGGGGGATTACGGACCCCACCGCTCAGCAACCGCAAGCCTTAGTGGGGATGTGACCTGGTTCCCTAATCAGGGATGGTCCCCCTTGTCTTTCTGTGCCAGAGGAATAGAATGGACTTCATAAAGGTAACTCGTTTTTTTTTTTTTATAAACGCCGCATATTGCTGAAATGGTATTCATGGCAAGTTGCAGAATTACACAGTTTAAGCCCCGGAAAGGGTGATATTGCTGGTGTGCGGCAGCAATATCTTGGAACCAAAGGCAAGGTTTACAACATGGCTGCAGTTATTTAATTTCATGGAAATCTATTAGGGTGGGAATTGCTTTCTGAGTCCTGTGACCCCCTTGAAATGTTTTCATTCTGTCGGAGGATGATTATTTGTCATCTATTTTTCCAGTTTAAATTGACCAGAATTAGAAAAGTTTCTGCTTCCTGGGGCTCCTTTGATCTCAGGAGCCAATGGCTTTCCCAGAACTACATAAATCGAGTGCTGCATTACCTCTGCGTATCTGAATGCTTCACGATGGCGTGTCTCAATAATCCAGGTTTATGCATTCACGCAATTGTCCAATCTATCTATCTATCTATCTATCTAATTAAACTAATTAAAATCTCTCACAGCATCTTTCCTATTCGTACAGAGAGGCAGGGTTGGTCTTTTAATCACTATACATGTTGTGAGTTTGAGGGAGTTTTCTTGTCTGGCATTTCACAAAAAAAGGCAGTGAGTGGATGTGCGGGGGGGGGGGGGGGGGGTGGGTGGAGGGGAGTGGGGGAGAATGTGGAATGTACACAGCACCTTTTTTTAATCGCAGGTTAGGAAGGAGCATGTGTGTAGCCAGTGTCGTCTTTGGGGAGACCCTCTGTGACTGATTCCTTTCTGTCCCACTCCAGTCAATAACTATGATTATCTGGAAGCTTCTGGCAGATTTGCTGTTAACATTTTTACTGATTTCAGTCACTCAACCAGGTCAATAATGAGTTATGTACACATGCATGACAAACTATTTACAAATACAAGGGTATTATTTTGCAAATGTCTGTAAAATGTACGTTGACACGTATATGTTTGCTGTATAATCATGCTTCAGAATTATCTTGCTTTTGCGAAGGCATGAGTGCAGATATTTTATAAACTAGTTTCTTTAACCTCATATTTGCAATAAAGCGAATGAAATGGGATTTGTATAAATTGTTTCATTGCTTTATATGGGCAGGAATGTGGATGTAAAAACTGTTTTTCCTTTTTACAAAATTTACAATGTTTGGAAAATGAGTTTCTTGAGTTTCGCCTCCATAAAAACTATACTTCCAATGTCAGCCAGCGTATGCCAATTAGTACTTGTGTGTTGCTAGGTCACCACGGTCAATTGAAAACCGCATCAATAGAACTTGAAAAGGTTTCTCTGTGATCAGACCTTCTGACATATTAAGCGGAATAAAGGATGGGAAAATCCAGACAAGGCTGCTAACCTAGATTCCAATTGCCTGATGGTAAGAATTCATTTGTAACCTGCAATTAATGGGAAAGAATAGACTACTTTCAATAATGTCCCAAAATCTTTCAGCTTCAGTTCAGACATTTTCTTCGACATGGTATTGAGAAACCTTCCCCTTTTCCTAAATAACTATTTTTATGACCGTTAACTTTATTCGGATTTAGGATCTGCATAGATCAGGCCTGCCAGAGTGTATCTTGTCTTGAAGTGTACAGATGTTAGTCTCCCTAAAATGCACCGGTAAACCGTTTAAATGCACTATTGTCCGACAGCACCTGTTTTTGAGACCTGTGCTAACGAATGCTTTCTCTGGTTTTTCAGGCTGTCTTGGGGACCAGAGCTTTAGCAGACCTACCTATCCCCCATCCATGGCTACCAGGCTAGCAAGCAAAGTTAGCAACAGTGGCTAATTAGCCACACCATCCAAAAGTATCTATGAAATTGAGCCACAGTCGCTAAGAAATATGAACGTGGATGGTGAACGCAGCTATTGACGATGGCTGACAAATCCAGGTATGAACAATAACAATCCCATCAACCAGTTAAGAAACAGTGGCTAACAAACTCGGCTACAACAACGAAAACAAACAAACAGCTACCAACGGCGCTATGTTGAGGTTGCCGAAATTCTCTGCAACAGGTAATTTTACAAAGAAGACCTCATATCCCATATTTCTAAGCCGCAACGCAGAGAATGAATATATTTTACATGCAACTTTTTATGTTGAATTTTAATAAAGTAAATTAACGCATGTATTAATTAAAATCTGAAAAACATTGTAACCCTTTAAGAGATTTGATTGGACTTACGAGTTATGGTAACTTCTCAAAGGTTCTAGAGTCTAGATGTGTTTTAACGGATTTTTTCTGAGTGGGGTGATCACGTTCACTTACGCGTCCACTATCTCTGCCTTGTTTCTGGAGAGCATTTTCAAAATTGGACAAACGAGGAACATGTGACATAATTATACATTACGAATAACATCATATTTTCATATATAAACTCTGAAATGGGACCTGTCGAGGAGGCTGGATTTTTAAAGAGAGATCTTTAGTTTCAATAGCCTCAAAGGGAGCAGTATCCAAATATCACACCGGTGTTTTCTAACGGTGCATAAAAAAGAATTAAGTTTGCGTGACAGCGGTTGTCGATTTATGCCACCCTCCTAATAAATTATCCTAAAGAGGGGTCAAATTTTTCAGCCACTTTTAAATTGGCTCTTCTGCATCTAAATTGTAGAGCATGCAGTAAACGCTTATCGCCATTGAAGTCGATGGCTGTAAAAAATAATGCAGGAAGGCTGATTTATTTTCTGATGTGCCGCGATGGTCTAAAATCACTAGCTGATTCATGTCTTTCAGGGACAGGATTTCGGACATGGATTCCCCGCGCCGCAGGCCGTACGATTTGAAGTTAAAGATTTTGTCCTTTGGATTGTATTCATTTAAATACATATTAAGTTGTTCTTCTCACTGACAGATTTTAACTGTACCTGTAAAAAATACAAGTCACTTACAAGTCGCAGCTGTTCGGTTATCCGTCTCATCATCACTGTTTAACTGACCTTGATTTTATCCACTTTTCATAACTACACATTGGCCTATTTACTGTACAGTGCTTCATGATACTACTAAATCAAACCCGTTGTAAATTAGAAATCTATATATTATTACGGGATTTTGATTCAAATTCCTTACCGCATATTTAAGATATATAGTCCCCCCCTAGCTCTTGCAAAGATTTGTATTGAATATTTTTTATTTTGGCAGGTTAACATAGGCACATGCAAAAAAATCTAATTGCTTTGACTTGGAATTCTGACCATGACAGCACACCCCGTCCTATCTGTTTAAATTGCGCTTTTGAAATGAGCCCAGAATTCTAAAACTTCGAATTTTGTGAGAAAAAAATGAAGTAAAACGTGTCTGAAAAAACTACGCACAACATCGTAAGCAAAACAAATAAATAAATGAAACGATTATCCCTGCTAAATTTTATACTTTTTTTCTGAAGTCGTGGATACAATTTCTACTGCATCTGAAGCGTACACAAGCAACCCCTTGACCAGGATTTTACCGTACTCCAACAGCCACCGGTATCTAACGCTTGTCTGAGTTTACTGTAACATTGTATAATTTACATATGAGAATGAAATCTCGTCGTATTTCATCTTTATGTATCTGCGTTAAAATAGCCCAGTTAGGCCAATATCTGCAAGCATAAACAGAGCAACAAAAACCAGTTCGACAGAAACATACATCGGTTCGCTATAAAGGACCAGATCGCCGTTGGTCTGGACTCCTCCACATGAAAAAGGGGACAACTAAATATAAAAGACAATGAAACGAATGTAACAAGTTAATTAATACATTCATTAAGCTATTTCCACCTTATTTACAATTTACATAAAAATATCGGTTTTGTTGGCAACACGCAGAATATTTAGTGTGGTAACTTTTAGAACTTGAAAACATTTTTACTAACAGGAACGTCTACATCCCTAGCAAAATATTTCTACAAATACTGTGTAAGGCGCGTAAAAGTAAGAACTGACATTTTAAATATAAACCTTTTCAGGTGAATTATGCAACCTAATTAGGCATATTATTTGAGGGGAAAAAAACTTTCCTTTCACCAAAGTACAATATGACAATACAATAATAATAAATAATAAAATGAAAATATGACACGAAACAATTGTATGAAAGATAATTTACCTATGTTGATTTATCAATGGTAATCAACAAGTTAAGGATTAATCAAAATAATTATGATAATTCAAATTAAATAATATTCTTATTTAATAACCTTAAATTCTCAATGAATAGATTACGTTTGCAGAGAAAATATGTTTCCCCATTAATACTTAAATTATGCATGTAGCATTTTTTAATTTTAAAAATAACTTACGAACTTGTGATTCTTCTTTCACCCGGGCACCACTTCACTTTGAAATACTTTCATAAACACGACCAGTGTATAATGAAATCACGCATAAATGTTGTTTGGCAAAATAAATAGGTTAGGTATTATATTTAAAACTAACAGCTAATGTGCTTGATAATTGAAAAGAAATATATACTCAAAATGTCGAGGAAAGAGCACATATTTTGCATACATTTTATTCCTGCCATATAACGGCCAAATTGTTCATTTGTTTTTATTTAATTTATTTATAATTTGTTTAATATCATTCTTTTAAATGTACTTGAAGATTACTTTTGGAATATAACTGTATTTGAAAATTAATGCATTCCAGTAGCGCTCGTCATTTCTAGTTCGTCGCCATTGGCGCGTGGATAGCGCTGAATATGCCAATCGACCTTGCGTTCAATCCAATTTGTTCTCAATCATATTATAATGAAAACGCACTCCAACTCTAGATCCTTATAAAAAATTAATTCCTCAGAAATAGCTTGCACTTGAAGTGATTTATTGTTAACGTTCAATTGGTTTGAAACATATACAGGCTTCACGTGTTTTAACTTACAAAAGAAAGAAAACAAAACAAAATAATCCCGTAACAATTATAATACATGTAAACCAGATCCTGTGTGTTAGTCAAATATGCAATTTCTACTTTTATTAATCTAAATGTCTAAATTATTTTACAATACTTATATAATAAAATATCAGGTAAAACACTGCGGTGTATTTGTAATTTAGTCATTTTGGGAGTTCAGACCAACCCCCCCCCCCCCCACACACACACCCCCCCACAACCCATCCAAACCCACCCCACCCCCGAACCCACAAATATCACCAAATGTGGAGCAGCATTCCTTTTAACAACATTTTACTATATTAACATAATTGGGAAGTCCCAAAAAAATGAACAACACAAACATTTTCACCGGCAACCGCATAGTGTTCAAAAATAGTTGCTCTCTCAGATATGCCAAGAAACGATTCTCCGAACAGTTGCTTCACTTCAGAATGTAGTCCTCTGGGTCATCACAGGCTACCGTCTCAAAGTCGGGTATATCAACATGATACACGTGTCACTTGATCTTGGTTTCAACGCGTTCTCGTATCCGCAGCGTCCTATATCAAAAAGTGAAACGAAGCGTGAATAGTCCTACCACGTTCTGCCATAGAGCAGGTTCGAACTGACCATGTTATTAGTGTAATCTACAGCCGAAGTGTCAATCTGCGCCATGGTGCCGATTTGACTGTGTAGCGATGGAGGGCTGGGGGACAGTTCCTCCAGGTCTTGGGCCTGTACTAATGGGTTGACTTGCTGATTTTGATGTTGATTGATAGCATTATTGGAAGTTGGAATCACGACCCCGGAGCCGTTTTGCTGCTGGACCTGCTGCTGACTCGGCGTTGGCGTGTTAGAGCCGTTCTGACACGGTTTTCCGTCCTTAACGAGGACGGGAACGGCCACGCGCCTCGGCGACTGCTGCTGACAGGCGCTGCTGTCCTGCTGCAGTTGCTGCGCTGCTTTGTCTTTGGCCTGACGCTTCATCTTGTATCTGTGGTTCTGGAACCAGATCTTGACCTGGGTCGGGGTGAGGTGTATCATGCTTGCCAGGTGTTCCCTTTCAGGTGCCGAGAGATATTTCTGTTGTTTAAATCTCCTTTCGAGTTCGTACACTTGAGCCTGAGAGAACAGGACTCGTCTTTTCCTCCGGGGGGCTGAGTGTAGAGGAGGTATGGTCTTGGCAGCGTCCGCCATTCCTGTCAGAGTCCCCATGCCGGTCATATTCATACCTGTGGAAGGTCCCATGAATCTAGAAACTTAAAAATATATATACATATACGTGCATTCAATAATCAGTAGAATTTTATTTTACAAGTATATTTAAAAACTACATTGTTTTTAGCCTATACATGGCAAAAAAGGAAATGTGAATATATACTGATTAAGCTAACTATATAAAAACAAATCTTACTATTTGTGTAAAATTTTGTACTGCTCATCTGAAATATTTTGTTTTGTATGGTATTACTTAATTGCGAGAAAATGTCACATGGCAGCTACATACTTGCTTAAAATGCTCTCACTTTATTATTTTGGCATATTTGGTATTAGTAATTTTCACCACACCTGCGGGCGCAAAGCGTCTATATAGCAGCTATTTAGAATTAAATTGAACTTACTTGTTGAATATCTTGGGTCGGGATTCGCGCCGTACCACCCCGTTGCCGCTCCACTGTTCCTCATGCTTTCTTGGTACGACGGGAGGTCTCCCATGTTACCGATGCTTCCGTTGCAATATCCTCCCATGGCACCGTGAGAAAACTGCGAGACGCCGTGTGACATGTGGTAAGTGGTGGCCACAGCGGCGTTGTGACCCACGGAGTGCTGTTGCATGCCGGGTTGAGAGACCTGAGGTTGTCGGTAAGCGCCAAGCGGAGAGGTTAGATTCCCTGCGCCGTCCATAGCACTAAACTTCTTGTAGGTCTCCTCGATTGGACTCAAAATATCTGTCACAGAGAAAGGCGTTGTGTGCTTTGGGCTCAACGACATGGTTCAGAAAGCAGGTAAATTTGTTGAGCAGATCAACCGTGTTGTTGTATCAGCTCTCTCCTTGTGGATGTCTACGTAAGAGAGTGCTTGTAGTACGCCTGAGATCCGATTGATCGCCTTGGAGAAGGAGGCGAGCCCTGGGCGCTCTTATCTCGGGTATATTGTAGTCAGGCGCCAGGTTTACGACAAACACTTGTGGGCGGAGCATCGTCCTAAACGAGCAAACAATGGTCATTGACATTTTACCAAGATAATTGAGGAAAATGTTGTTAGTTTCATATTAAGATAAGAATGATGACAACAGAAATGTTTGATTAACCGAATTTTGCCCTGTTTGTAGTAGCAGTTAATCTTTAATCGATCAATAAAATGCCTTTACGATGGAATACATTTTCATGTGTATATCCTGTATTTTATCCTTTGAGGTTTACATAACTGTTAAGCGCAGGATTCGGGGGCATTCGAGCTACTGCTCAGCTTCAATGGGGATGCCATACTTTCTGCAAACTTTGAGAGCACTTTGACCATACATGAGCGCTCCGAGCGTCGTCAGAGGCACAATGAAGGTTCTTCCGCATTGTATAACCGCCTAATTTATGCGTCTTAAGCATCATTTTCTTCCAACAGAGGAAGACACTTCCAAATTAGCTCAAGGTAACAAATTCCAGTGAGGAGAAAGAAATCAGGATAGGGATCCTAAATTGTGAGTATATTGCTTTTCGGTCATTTCCAGGAGTATTTTATCTGTATCTATTCATAACAAAAATATGTAAATAAATGAATGCATACCTTCGTACATACAGAAAGATTTCGACCCTTGCAACGCATTATGAATACTATTGATTATTTTAAATCACCATAACATGTCATACGTGTCATATTTTCCTAATAAATAAAATCACATCCAAATATAAATTACATATACATATGTACATACATACACACACTGGGTCCATAATTGTTTCGTTAAACTGGAAAACGAAATATTAATTGTAACATTATATTTCCTTCCAACATTCTTTACAGTTCCCATCGAAAACACATTGACCATCCAATTATGTGAACTCACCGCCGATATCATCATAAATGCAAAAATATTATGACTGTAAATTCGGCGAGTTCAATGATTTTCCTTCTTTTTTGAAGTTTGGGATCTAACAGGGCTACAGTAATTGAGATTATTAAACATCTTTAATAATGACGGCATCCTTTTTACTTTTGTCGTAGTATCCTGTTTGGCGCATACATAGATACAGTGTTTTATTCAGGTAGTATAGTCCATAATTAGTAATATAGATAGTAATACTATCATCAATGTAGTGAAGCGCAAGAACAATCGTGGTAACGTATGTTATGATGTCACTCTGTTTACAACCCTTATGTTTAATGATTTGTGTTTTTATGATTTTAAATAAATGGAGTTATTCTATTGTAAGCGATTGATTTCAACAATTCCTCCGTCTTCTTTCCAAAGTTGCTCTGTCTCTACTAACTTAAGGTATATTTGATATTAACAAGAATAGTCTGAGTAGGGTGTATTCATTGTTTATTGTAGTTAACTTTCATTTTTCAAAGGAAACAATTTGAGATTATGGTCAAGTTATTGGATCTGCATGAAAGTCAACTTTATGTAAAAAGTCTGGAAAAGTACACATTTTTCAATTACAATTTCTAATTACAAATAACATGTATGTATGTATGTATAACATTATTATTATTATTATTATTATTATTATTATTATTATTATTATTAATAACAATATTACTTCCAAATAACTGTATTAGATTATCTACATTTTGAGTAAACAAAGTTTCAGGAATAAATGTTTTAGAGTAAACCTTAATTTAATCTATCAGACCAAGATAGGCTATATGAGTGAGAAAGTGATTTTTCGCCAATTCGTTATTATAAAAGTGGATGTTCGTGGCTCAGATGCGGCTTGTTGCTATAAAATTTAGTACCGTTATGTTATTTGCTTCACCTTCCAGCGATCACCCAAAAACAGTGCACTGGGGGCTCCGCAAAGTATTAAATTACATTGAAGGACAACCTCCATATAAAGTATGACGCTCTTCGCAATTCTGTTGAGGAGAAGAAAATACTTCACTGCATGAGTATTTTGCTAACAGGTTCTCATGCTGACAGGGGGGTGAGAGTGAAGGAAAAATGTTTAGCAGATAAATCGATTTATGCTAACGGTGCAGCAACAGTACCGCTCTGATAATGCGGAAGACGTGGCCTTTACTAGCCTTTGCCTCATAAACAATGCAATAACCTAAGGGAAACATCCCCTTCTTGTACCCTTATTGTATTAATAAAGCATTGTTCTAATGCACTTAAATTCAATGGGCATTTGCGTGCTTAGTTGTGTCCTTTGGTTGTATGATGTTTCCTATCGTGTTTATCGAAATAGAGTGGGTGGATTTCCGTTTCCAGTCGTTTACAGGCATAAAGGGACCCAAACATGGTCACGCTATGCAAAATTGAAGCAAAGTTCAGATCAACTATATGCATCAGACCAAGGGTGTCACTCAGTTTCCATTATTTTCTTGTGCAGTTGGTTACTTTCTACTGCTGATCACTACCGGTCGTGCCGCCACGTAGTGTGTGGACGGCTTGCTTATCTATACATTCCGCAATTAACCTCTGATCTGAGAAATCAATTACCTGGTCTTCACTGTTCATATGACTCATCAGTCATATCGCTCTTAAATATGGACTTTTCGTAATTACACCGACTCACCCGTAGCATTAAAACTTTAAAAAATCGTCAGTCTGGAAGGTTTAAATCGTGTACTGATTCGAATGGCCTGGTTGCGTCACTCGTTTTGGGACGATGACCCAGAATCGTTGCACCTTGGGCATTCTATGATTTGTTTTAAGCTATGTAAATGAGTCAAATGTCTCAACCCTACCAAATATTCAATCAGAGACCGCGACCGCGACGGAGCGAGTTCAGTTGAAGCTACTTTGATAGCTGCAGGTAACTATGACAAGCAAGACACGAACGCATTTGCAGAAGTTTATTGTTTAATATTTTTTAAGAAAAAAAGTTAATTCGACTTAAACTTTACGGCACAATTTTCATAGGAGGAAATAACATGTCGACCTTATACTCATAATACTGGGTATGACACTGGAGGTTCCTAAAAATGGTTTTATGTTTGATTTTCTTATATTTTACTAATTGTTTTGGCAGTTGATAAATATGTTCCTTTGTCACATGGGCCACAAATTTACGTTGGAAGCTGCAACCAAACATGCGGTTCATTTAAAATCAGTAAATGTTATCGATTAATTGTTTAATCAAATAAGGAATCCACTGAAACAATTCGACGGCTGGTAGTCTTGAATGTGAGGTATAACAACGGCACAGCATTAGAGCATTCGTAGTAGGCCTAGCCTCGGCGTTTCGGATATCTGGAGATATTGCAGTTAAAGTGCATGCCAAATCTTCAAATGCATTTTCAGAGATTGCACTGCTAGTCGATATGGCAGTGCCATGTGTTTATGACTAAACTAGTTTTACTTAAAGAAAAACGAATATTACAATTACGTGATTTCGTAATATTAAAATAAGTCAGGATTGTTAAAATAGTTTAACTTTGTGGGCCTATTTTGACTGCAGTTTATGAGTTGTTTCCACACATATTTTTGACGGATCGAAATAGGTCTACCTTGTTTTATTTGGCATATGCGATCGTTTTTAATTATAAAACGTCTGTTATAACCTAGACAATTAAGAGTACTAAATTAAATTGTCATTTCTTTTTCTTACAACGCGTGCGTAAACTCCCCTCTCCATAATTTAGAAAACTAGCTACCATGTAGCACTGTGTGTATTACATTTAATAGTGCTTCACGGATTACCGCTAAGCTCACGCATGTTTACAGACTCAGTTTAAATGTTTACATATCAGTTAAAGCTTCTTTGCTATTGACGTAATTATTCTGCCAGATACAGGACATAGCATAGTGTCTTAGATAATTATGGTTCCTTATGGGTGCCTTAAGATTAACATTTATTTCAATACTATGTGTATGTCGTGGAGATGTTGCGCCGTATCCCTCACTAAATAACACGCACCAACCGTTATTACCGCTTCCGAGCATTCGTTTTATTTAGTAATGATTTGCCTGTTCAGTTTGAACTTCTGAGTGTTACTTCATCATGTTGTGTTAACCGTAATTATTTGATGCGTTTTTATTTTGTAAAGGACACATCGATTCCCCAGGCCTCCTCTCTCTCCGCTAACGCGCACACACTGTGGTCACTGGAGCACTCCATGCATCCAGGCCTGCCGGTTCAATGACCTGAGAGAGATTTGGAGAGGTCAGTGAAGGGCCCAGACGCTTGGAGTAAGAGTCGGGGTCCTGAACCGGCATCTCAAACGTACACCACAGATGTAAGTGAAACAAATTAGCTGGTTTCGGCGCGATGGGTCAGTGCATATAACGACAAGCCAAAGGACCGACTACGTCTGCCGCAGGACCTTTATGAAACGGCAAAACAGGCGAACCGTGCGAATTCAATCAAGTAAGGGACATTTGACCACTTCTTAGAGATTAGCCCGGTTTGAACCAGTTGCATACTGTTCTTTGGGATACCAGAGGGGAGGCTGTTTTTTTCTGGACAGGTATTTTTTAAACTAAATTTCACGCCGAGACAAAGCACCTGCCTAATCCAGCTCATTGATCCGAAGGCTTGCAGCTGTGGTAAAGTAACAAGCCAAATTTGACATCTCGCGATGTGCCACATTGTTCATCATTTGCAGAGACCTTCAGTATCTGTCGAGCTAGATGCCTGTGATCGTGCTGGAATCGGGCAGCACGCGCCACGCTCGACCGTAGCATAAAGATTATTTGCATTAAGAGCGCAGCGTTAAAATGCTGTGTTAAATAGGTCCGAAATTGCAAGAAATAGGGGAACGCCAGGGGTCCTTTGGGGAATGAAGTTCTAGGCTGCACCTGGCTCACCTCATCTCCCATATTAGACACAATAATACATGTAACTAGATAAGCGCCGACTCTTGGACGGAAGTGAACGATTTGATTTACTAAGATGCGTCACAGGACCAAGAGTGACTGGGACGCGACTCGTTTAGAGGACCAGCAACAGGAGGACAAGGGTGTGTTTTGCTCTGTCCACATTCGTTGTAATTGCTTCTGATTGTGTTGTTTTTATTTATAGCATTTTCTTTAATCAAGGAAACGCACACGGTGTTAATTAAAACACAATGAAACAATCTATTGGAAATGCTTAAGTTCTGCAGCGTGCACTCCAACATTGTTTCCGTTCAGTGAATATGAAGTATAATTACTGCATTTCAGTCACACCTAAGACAAAGTTCATTTAAGTTTTTGCTTATTTTCATTATTTTTATGTTTCAAAATCTTATGATGCTTCTTCGGAGCGGATTATTGATAAAATCAAAACAAAAGAAACCCGGGAGTCTTATGAAAGGAATCCTAATGTGACTAATGCATTAATGACGCAATATTGGATATATCAGTATTTCCTCGCCAACATAGAATTATCGTTTTTAAAACACACGTAGGAAGATAATTGACGAAAAAATTGACCTTTTAACGTACACTTTAATGTATATGACGAAAATGTGGATCAGCCCTCTATACTACCTTACTTCTTCCATGAAAGGCATATCAAATAGAGCCTCAATGTTTAAAATAAAACACGCTTCCAAAAAAGACCAATTTAATAATTAAGTTCAATGGCTCATGTGGTTGCGTTGCCGAAATGCAATTTGTTCGCTTCCATGAAAGCGAAGGTGAACGTCGAATAGTGATTCAAAGATTTAAAACAATCACAAAATGTTGTCTTAAAAATTGCAGTATAGTAATAAAATTTAAAATGAAAACAAGGTGAAAAATACAATACTAAGCGTTTCAAAATTACATATAACTGCAAATCAGCCGTTTTTTGTTTAGCCATCTATAAAAATATTCAACAAAAATGACCCATTCGTATGTTGCTTATAAGGATATATCCCGTTGTTTGAATAGAGCTGAAACATATTTAAATTTTATATATAATATATATATTTTATTTTTTTAAATAATAATTTTTTTATATTACAAAATTTCTAATTGTCGACTGATAATACGTCTTTACTGGAGCTAGTTTTGAGCAAGAAGAATATGGAAATTTAATCGATTGCTGTTGGGTGGTTTCCTTGGATGCGGATTTAAGACTTAAGTTTGTTTTAAAGCTATCAATAACAGCAAAACATGTTTTTGACAATAAATCGGAATGCAAGGCGAGCAGCTGCCAAGCATATGTTCTGTTGTATTAATACTTTTTTCCTAAAACAATTATTTTGACTGTCGTATCAACAAACTGTTGATAAATATGTGTAGTTTTAACATCGGCTGTTTAACTCCGAATTTAAATGCTTATTCTGCCTTAACGCTATTCATCGTGAACCGGATCCTGCTGCGTATCTTAGTCGCAGTACTTGAAACTGTGCCTACTTTCCACTGAGGAGGTCAGAGGTGCTCGCAAGTGCCCCAGGCACGTGATTGGGCCCTTGAAGACCCTTTTTTCTTCCTTGCAAGTTTTCATTCACCCACAATTAATGTAGCTTAATGGACGAAATGATGCTAATAGTTATGGGGGGAAAAACACGCAGAACAGTCCCAGAAACGGCCATTAAACTCGCTCTAAAGTTGGACTTGGGGAGAAATGGTGCAAAGTGCATGTTGAAAGCCTGTTAAAGTTAGCTGCATTTGCTAACGAGTATAACTTAGGGTTTAGTTAAGGGATAGAATTGCAAATGTTACAAACTTAATCTGGGATTGCTGAGGCTGGGCTTTTAAATTAATCAATTATTGATATATTTAGCAAAGTATAAAAATCAGCCTAAATGTGATCAATGATTCAGGAAAGTGAGGAAAATGAGGCATCATGGATAATGGTCTGCGGATAATTATATGGCCTAAATAATGTAAGTACCAAAACCTTTTCAAGAAATATGTAGTTAATATAGTATTAGACATTTCTTAATGTAATTTTTAATTGTAAAAAAAAAAAAAAATTAACTTCCTCAGATAACCGGAGCCTCAGATTGTATTATATATGTCAAACAATTTTCTTGCAACTGTTTATTAAAACTGTCCAGTTGAATACGCAATTAACAATTTAATAGTAATACAAATTAGTATTTAAACATATATTAAATATACAGATATAGAAATTCATGAAAACATGTACATTTATTTGAGTGTGTGTTTACATCATAGACAATTAAATTCAGTAGAGGAATATATATGTATGGTAATAAGGATGTTCGTTACACCAATATACACACATCTGAATAATTGTATATGTTATCATATCTTCTTAAATGACAATTTTAAATTTGAGCAGATAATTTTCAGAAGACAAATGTCAAGCTAAACCCTTTGTAAATTCAGCAGTCATTAAGTTATAGGTGTTTCAGAAACTGAATGTGTTTTTGTACACTGAACTGTGTGTGTTAGCCAAGGGCAAGAATTCATCATAAATCACATTTCCAGTGTTCCGTACATTATACTTTTGGAACCTGTTTGCAACTGTTATTATTTTCATTCTTCTTGTTGGAATTTTAAAAAGAAGTACATAATTAGTCTTTATAATTGACCTGTGGTTATATATCCTATATTGTTTTGCATGTTTCTCAGGAAATTTGTGTTGCGGGGTGATTCGTTTGCAAGGTGATTCGTTTCGCAGTGTACAGTGCATCACTTTCCTCCAGATATAATTGTTTTGCTTCACCCTTACATTTTGCTCTCAGGTGTTTATTCTTTGTGATGACAATTAAATAAAAAAAAAAAATAATCACCAAAAAAATAATAGAAACAGAGGGTAAAAAGTGATGTACTTTTCCACTGGAAGCGGCTTGTGTGGAGGTAAAAATGGTGAGTGTAATTAATCGCTTCAGCGATTGGGGCATGTAAACAAAGTTGCTGATAAATTTTTGCTTGTGACCCGCTTGGGTTTCGCTCTTTACCTGTGCCGTGGAAGTACCGCAGTGGCAATACGCCTCTTAATTCTCTTACTGCGTCTAATTACGTTGCTGGTAATTGTCTCATTTTTGATGATTATAACAGTGGAAAAAGAACAGTCCATGCCTTTTAATAGGTCATCACAGCACATACTTATAAACGGTATATATTTTTTTTCTCTCCCAATACACAAAACAATACACAAAAACAATACACAAAAGTAGCATAACTTAAAATGGCTAATATGCTAGTTAATTTACCTTTGCGTGGTGTATATTTTTCACATTGACGATGTGATTTGTTCTGGCACGATTTCGAACCATGGCTGAATGTTCTGTTCTGTAGGCCATGCAGGTTGGGAAGGTCACAAAGCAGAAATGCATAGTTGAGTTGAGCAGAGTTGAATATACTTAATTTTACTTTGCATCTTGTGAAGGACCAACGACTGTGCATTAATCATTGTAGTGCCCATGGATTAATGACCTCACACTTAGAGAAACCAGCTCTACTGAGATTAGAATAATTCCTCATTCTCTCAGCCTTTGATAGTTTTATGGAATGCTTATTGAGTTTCACATATCAGTATTCTACAGTAAACATGTCATTGGAATAGTCAAGTTTCAAAGCAGTTAATGCTAGTATTGCCTATATAGTGTTTATCTGAAGTGTCAAACAAAAGGTTTTTTATTATTATTGTTTACCATTATTCATACAGCTCGATATTTACTGAGGAAATTTACTGTGATGAAGTACAGCACTCCTGCAAACTGTCAGAACTTGTGCTTCTCCAAAAAAAAAAAAAAACAGATGATGATATCATAATTGTTATAATAATAATAATTATTATTATTATCATCATTATTATTAATATCAATAATGATGATAATAATAATAATACTAATAATAATAATATAAACAAAACACTAACAATACTTATGACTTAGCCCCTTCATCAAAAAAAATAATCCGTTTATTTTCCTATTTCATTATTTAATATTTCAATTAGTTATTAGTTTGTTTCAGTGACTTGTCCAGAAATATAATTTGTAGATTTAGACAAATAAAAAATGGTTAGAATTAATGAACATTCCATTTATATACCCTTTGATTTTTATAGACTTTTGATGGAATGGAATGATTGCAATGAAATGTGTAAATTCAGCTGTTGTCAATATACTGCCATGTACATGACATCACGGTGTACACGACACCGCCGTGTGCATGACATCACGGTGTACACGACACCGCCGTGTGCATGACATCACGGTTTACACGACACCGCCGTGTGCATGACATCACGGTGTACACGACACCGCCATGTACACGACACCGCCATGTGCATGACATCACGGTGTACACGACACCGCCGTGTGCATGACATCACGGTGTACACGACACCGCCGTGTGCATGACATCACGGTTTACACGATACCGCCGTGTACACGATACCGCCGTGTGCATGACATCACGGTGTACACGATACCGCCGTGTGCATGACATCACGGTGTACACGATACCGCCGTGTGCATGACACTGCCGTGTACATGACATCACGGTGTACACGATACCGCCGTGTGCATGACACTGCCGTGTACATGACATTTCAGTGTGCAAGGCTGATTGCGATGACTTCTGCACATTTCCCCCCTTGCCTGAGTTGAAAACATGATGCAAATCAGCAGTCAGTCTTTGCTTGTGTGACAGTTAGCTGTGACTGTATTTCTATGGGGTCAAAGGTAGATATTGACACAATGTATGAATACCATCATACATGAGCCATCCAGTTATAGTTAGTCTTGGAGTCTTCAATGTGAACATTGCATGTCATTTTATAGGCAGGTACTGGAGGGAAAAAGTAGCCCATTGGATCTCCTGTGCCAACTCCAGTATTTTACTGTCTTCTTGGCTGCCAACAGCACACAGGTACCACTTAATAAGTACCTCTAAGGACCACTGGCAAAAATGACAATATCTCACAAGATACACAACGGTGCTTATTTCGTTTGCTTATTTTTATTTATTGATGACCTTCAGATAACATGTTTTTGATTTACGGGAGATTTACATGTTTTGCTTGTTTACAGATGGGTTGTTGGGTAAGTACAGAAAAAAATAAAACATTAATGTCTCTCTCTGTTAGGTTGAGTTAAATCTGAGAAGTATCAGCAGATTTGAATCATTGTGCAGAATAGCTTCACAGAGTTTAATAAACTTTTTTCCCCCCTCAGGGTGGCATAACATTGAGAGCCCTGGAAAGTGCCTGTTTGTTAGCAATAATTTGACTAGTTTTTCAAACTGACGCAGATAATTACAACTCCAGTGTTTCCTCATGTGAACTTGTTCTTCGTTGAAGCTCAGATCAGCGCTCAAGGACCCTTTGCAACAAAAAATAAGGATCGTTTGGCAAGCTTTCTCAGTCAGCATTTATAACAGATGCCAAGAGTGATCTCTGTCTAGAAGATGGAATGTTCCTCCATCTTTGTATGTCCTTCTGCATAGATCTGAGATTTTAGCCACCTGTAAATGGTTTTGTTTACCTTAGACTCTCCGTGTCCCTTGGGAAACTTGTAGACTCAATTTTCCTTACTAGCAAATAATGAATTCAGTCACTTCCTAGTTTATTAAATATGACAAAAAGTGAAAGAGACATTCAGTTAAAAAGATAAATCAATGTACTGTACAGTTCATGGGACACGTTATTGACAGGGGGGAATACAAATTAGTATCTCTATCTAGCCAACATCTCAGTGGAACCAAATCAAGAAGCGATACCGTTGAGCGCCGCATTTAAAATGCAACACATGCTCATCGTGCTGCATAGCCAGACTGCTGATATTTCCAGTTCCTGATTTCAGGCTCTGCAGCAAATGCTTCCACAGGCATATGCCAAATGCATCCAGCCTTAAATATTCCATTTTCAAACTGGTCTCACAACAATGGTATAAAATAAATAAATAATGAAACTTCATCAGAATGGATTGACTCATGGAATGTTGGCAAATAGATGTTATCTGAAAACAAGTACCTTCTGATGTCAGTGTCACATTCGCTGAATGCCAGGAACTCAATTTTGCTTGTTTTCACGCACCAGGGCTGGAGATGTAAACCTAATCGAGAATTTCGAAGTACTTTTGGTGCCTGGACTCGCACATTATGCGGAGATGAAGAAAACTTTTAAATGGAATGACAGCAATACAATGAAGGAGGACAAATCATGAATTTCAATGAGATGTTTTTACCTGGATATTATTTATTCAGGCTGCAGCTTCCAATGTAGCTTTTATGAGGTAAACTACGTATTATAGCATTATTTCAAGGAATCAAAGGTTAGCCAATATAATTGCACAACACAATGGAAGAGAACTTCAGTGTGTTAACCTCCGTTAATGTGATACTGTCTGGTTGCATTATCATATTTGTTGATTAAATAATGATCAAAATACATTTTTGAAAGGAAATGGGTATATTTTGGTGTTTCACGTTCTGAGATTGCTTTGAGATACCCATGGGATCATCTATGATAAGAGAACATGAGCAGCTGTCTTTAAAATGGAATGTGTATCTCCTACTCACATAAGCATGTTCTTCTGAATACAGAAACTCCATGCATTCCGGGAGCAAATTTTCATTTAGTTGACATCTTTAATGTCCAGACAGGAGGTCAGCGATGCTTATTATTTTGCACACTGATTCTTGTCATTTTTTCCAGATGCAAAATGATACTGTTCCAAATGAATCACCTGACTGCAGACAAATATGAAAAATCTATCGAGACAAAGGAAGACATAATTGAAAATTAATACAGTTTGCAGCATAAGTGTTTGAAAAAAGTATTTTGAAATTGCGAGTTGAATTAAGAGAAAAAAAGCTTGATTTCCATCAGTCAACTGTCCTGTCTTCTGGATTTGTTTTCCTTAGGGTAACAACGTAATTATTTATTAATAATAATAATAATTCATTATTATTATTGTTGTTGCTCACAATAACAACAACAACAACAACAACAATAATCACCATCATTATTTTTATTATTGTTGTTGTTGTTGCTGCTACTGCTATTATTGTTAATTTATTCTATTATGGGAGTTATATGTAATTTCATTACCTGGATTTTGCTGCGGGAGCTAACATTTATCAGCCGAGGGTTTCATCATGTCTCTCAGCATTTGAAAGGACTTCAGCTAATAACCATCATCAAGCATGATTTACTTCCCCAGTTGTATCGTTTCGGTGAGGTTGCAGCTGGACAGAGCAGTAAGAAAAGTCCACTTCCACCTTCCGAAGTGTTGAATTAGACAATGACATTTTTGAACAGTTAAAGTAGCAGTTTTGGCATTTATAGAACTTTGAGCTCTGTCATAATAATAGCAATAATAAGTTCCATTTATATAGCGCTTTTCACAACCCCAAAGTCGCTTTACACAAAAAAAAACATCCCCTGAAGGTTTCCTTTGTGCCAAAGGTGATGCAGTTTGTATCTGGATCACCTTCATATTTCAGTGATTAGAAGTAGCTTCCTCGATTTCAGATTAATTCCCTCCATATTTGGCCCTTTTGCTGCATGTGCACCTGTACCAGGTGTCCAGAATGCGTTGTGTTTCAGGCACCTTGCTGTCCGGGCTGAGTTACATGCATGTCTGTCTGCTGAAGCATCGTATTGGTAATGACATCAATGACAAGACAGCTTTCCAAAAACGCTGAAATCTGCTCATTCTGTAATGCCAGTTTGTTTCATTCAAAGAGCTGAATATTAAGACCGTTTATTAGATTAGATCATATTACACATTACTTTATAGTCATTGTAATCACAAATACTCAAAGACATGCAGTTTGGAATCTAAGCCATTAGAGCAAAATTGCTAGAACCAGATGTACATTTATGTAAGTATGGAGCAAAACATAAACGTATCAGGTGAACTCCCAGAGAGGTGACTGTTATGAAATTTGTTAAGAATCCAGTGGTTGAGAGGTGTCCACTCCATCAGGCGATTAACATTCAGCTGGCACCACCCAAATATCCTTTGAAATGGCGTTTTTTTTGGGGACGCCTCCACCCCTGGGCAGAATGGACGGCCAGAGCAGGCAGAGGTGAGGAGCCTGTGTGCCGTTTGTCTGCTGAGGCCTCGTTACTCTCCTATTGTGGCGATGAACCCGGGACTCGGCCCCTCGCAGTCGCAGGGCCGGCTTTGTTCCTCTCGACGGGCCCCCTGGATGGGGGGCTTCATCAAAGAGGCTTTTAGGGGCACTGCCTCTGACAAAGCAGCCCGGCCATACAGATATAACAGCGATGTCTTCTTTAAACGCCTAGCCGAGATTCTCAGGCTGAGATACAGGCTTTACTGCCACAGAAGTTCCTCCCCTAGAGATATCGCAGCTCTTTGTGATGTACAAAATCACACAAACCAGTTTGGTCATCTGTAAAGTCATCCCGGTGTTTGCGTTAATGGTACACCCTGTTTGGCTAATCAATACCTCATTGGGTCATTTAACACATTTCATTAATTGAGCCGATGGTCAAATTTACACACAGTAGTCCCCACGTAAATCCGTGATACGTTCTAAGACCCACCGCGGATAGGTGAAACGGCAGATAACGGTAGACCCTCCGCTAGACCCCATATTTAACGTGATTTTTATATACTTACATATGATAACTGAAATTACACGCAGTAAGACATTACCAATATTTAACAACGGTACACTGTATATTATTATACAGCACTGTACTCTGCAGTGAAAGGGATTCTGATGATTTAAGCTAATTCTCAAGAGATGATAGAGCAATGAAAAAATATGTATCAAGGGATGAACATCTAGTCATCTAACAAGATATTAGTCATTTTGTGGAGAATACAATTTACGTCCAGGATTCAATACAGTATATTAGATATGCACTGATGAGCCAGAACATTATAGCCTCACCCATGTGAAGCGAATAATGTTGACTATCTAGTAACAATGGTACGTGTCAAAGTCTGGGATATATCAGAGGGTGAGCTAGCACCCGGTACTTGTAGTCAACCTGTTGAGTGCAGAAACAGCACACAGAGACAAATCCAAGGGCGATGCCAGACATTTTCTTTTGCCATGGGGGGCTGCTTGACTTTTCAGCGGGGGTACTCTGAAATTTAGGGATTCCTCTTAATGTCCGACACAAATACACTTGTGTTGTATTAATGTATTTATTTTCCAAAGTATAAATTATAGTATTCACACAAAAAAAAATAAATGCAATAAAAAATTACAATGAAAAATTGTAAATAAACCACAGAAATTTCTTGGGGGTGCTAAGGGGATGCTATTGCTATCACAGGGGTAGCTACAGCACCCCCAAGCCCCTCCCTGGCGCCACCCCTGGAATAATCATGAACTGCAAGGTGGCCAGGACCCATCGCTGTGGGATATAAATGAAGGCTGTCCTGTCTGGTATTAACTAACAGAAGGGCTACGGTGGTACGATGGGCAAAAATGTTTGATGACGATCACCAGTATAATGTGTCACGACGCACAGAACACTTCTGAACAACATATATATATATATATATACACATACATACCTTCCTCCTATAGAGATAGAGAGAGAGAGAGAGAGAGAGAGAGAGGGAGAGAGAGAGATCATGTAGATGTAAAATGTGTGATGTATTAAATACAATAAAATTCTATTATAGAATTCACTTAAAAGATAAAAGGTTAATAGGTCACTGATTTTCAAGAAGCCGGTCTGATCCCGAATTTCCAAGAATATGGAGGACGGATGTCAACAAAACTGCTTGTGACGATATAACAGTCCCGTGTGTTTTATTTTCATCTAAATGGGTTGTCACATTAGCTCTCAGAATAAAGACATGTAGTCAGGGAATAGGTGGTGTAAAAACTCTTAAAATAGATTTATTTCTATTAAACTTCCTTAAAAAGGATACATTGTGAATGCACAATGGACTGATGCATTTACAGGTATGTATGTCCCGCATCAATGATCTGAGGTAAGCAAATAAATTGTTACTTTTTATATATTTTCATGAAACTGAATGGGATTATGGAGCACAGCAGCAACTATTATAATAATATTGTACAGTAAGAACAGCAAAAATCTGATAACATTTTGTATGTTAATATAATATGAACTGACAGTCATATCTTGTAGAATACTGTATTTTCCTTACAATAATATTTACATAGAATATAAGATAAGATAAGATAAGATGAGATGGAAGAAAAGACCTGCGGTATCTCTGTCACACGCCTTGGGTGCAGTCTGTCGCTGAAGGAGCTGCTCAGTACTGACAGCGTGTCCTGTAATGCGTGGGAGATGTTCTCCAACAGGGAACATAGCTTAGCCAATGTTCTCCTGTCGCTCGCCACCTCGACTGGGTCAAGGGGCCAACCCAAGACAGAGCTGGCTTTTTAAATCAGCCTGTTCATTTTTTTTTCCCTCCCCCCTGTAGGAATGCTGCTGCCCCAACAGACCACACCATAGAAGATGGCTGATGCCACCACAGTTTCATAAAATGTCTTCAGGAGGTCCCACTGCACTCCAAAGGACCTCAGTCTTCGTATGAGATACAACCTGCTCTGACCTTTATTGTAAATAGCGTTTGTATTAGTTTATTGTTCAGATGAACACCCAGATACTTATTGGAGTCAACAATCTGAATGTCCATCCCCTGGATGTTCATTGGTGTGGCTGGCGGATGTAACATTTTCTTTGCAGAATCATGTCAGTAATGTTTGCCTCATGAATATGCGACTTAGCACTTATTCTGGTTTGAAGATCATGACCTTCTGTTACCAGTTTTGGAGTCTTGACCCCACACACACCTGTAAAGCTTTACAGGGTAAGAGAGTTTTCTGTGTAATGAAAGAGGAATCACACATTTAGCTAAATAGCGGAGTTTTTTTTTTTAGCCATTTACATTAAGTGGTCTAACCTCTGAGACAGAATATGTCAACTCTGTAATATGTTATTGAAACACTTGTGTTCATTATAATGTATCAAATAAATGCTTATAGTATTTCTTATGCTTTTTATCTATAACACAGCAGCTGTAAGTCACCTTGAGTAAATATGCATTACTATCTGTAAATACAGCTTACAGGAACTTGTTTTGTGGCTACGCTGTTTTACCTAAGCAGCCTTGTGACATCTTGTGTCATGTGACTTTGGAGGCCATTTTAAATAACCTGTTGAAGTCATGTGACAACACGGGCCAAAACAACATGCATAAATGTCAGCTTATGAAAACCCTATGCATTGCTTACAAAATTTCTTAAACAAGACTCTTCCATAGAAAATGTTTGAACATTTTCCCTTTTGTCATGAACATTCACCAGCACACTTGATTCACTGATGGCTAATAAAGCCAAATAACATAAACATAATGAAGCATAGCCTATTATGTATTATGTGTTGACTTGGACTCTCTGGCACATAGCTGTCAAGTCTCCCGTTTTGGCCGGGAAACTACCGTATTTTACCCCTCTTTCCCACCGTCCTCCCGTATTAGTATTTTCCCGTAAATCTCCCGTATTATAATATTTAAAAAAAAAATCCTCTGCCTCTCCAAACGGAACTGTCAGTAGCCTCGCGAGAACTGACACCTGCAGTAGTTTGCAGGTCATTTACAACATTAACCAGGTCATAAATGCGGAGGTTAAAATGGCAATGCTGTGTGCCAAAACAACGTTACTTTCACCTTCTGTGACGACTTCAACAAGGATACAAAGTCTGCAACAAATCTATATAATAAGTCATTAGTGAATGCCAGAGAGCCACATGAGTGAACATGAGAAATTAAAAGAAAATGTGTAATGAAAATAAAATGTAAATGACAAGTGGTTATTTTAGATTTCTTGTACACCTGTCTTAAAATGTAAGGGATACTGGAGCTTGGTTGGGGTGGTGGGTGCCAGAAAATTTCCCTTATTTTCAAATCCAAAACTTGACAGGTATGCTCTGACATCTGTCCCTGAGTGTGATCTAATCCCACTTTTTCAAACTTATAAAGGTCAATCAGAATCATCCTGACACATCCCACATGTATAATTGTGGGCCAATTTAAACTATTTAAATAGTAAGTTACTGTTGCGACCTGCGCGAGCGAACGAGCAGGGAGCGGAGAAGCAGACGACGGGAGCCGTGAATACGGGTAAACGGGGTTTTTAAATAAAGTAAACAGGGAGCAGCACAGAACGAACGTTAACGACAGACCTGGGGAAACAGACCTGAACGCGGACTAAATACACAAGACAAGCAGAAAATAACAGGCAACAGGTGATCACAATCGGGGTAGCACGCGTAGGTAATGAGGGGGCGTGGCACACACGAGGATCGTACGAGCTGGACGTGACAGTTACACGTGACCTTGGGTGTGTTTCCTGGAAGCTTCGTAATACTAAGTAGGCTAGTTCGTTTACTCATGCTTAAGGTTATTCGTTACTTAGAGAGTGATTCTCTAACCCCATCGTAACTAAAGTAGTTCGGAAATTAACAAGATATCTGGCCCATTCGTTATTTTCTACGTCGTTCTTTATTTGAACTTTTTCCTGCTATATGGTTACACAGACACGGAGGTTGCCTAAAACAGATCACAAAAAACATACTGATGCTCTTTTTTTTTTTTTAGAAAGCATAGTAATTCTAATAATATAGATATGTGGCTTAATGTCCAGGTTACGTTCTGTCTGTCATAATGCGTGTGACAGAATGACCGGACTGGGGATACTAACACAGACGTGGACTAAATACACAAGACAAGTCAAAATCAAATATTAAACAGGTGATAACAATTAGGAAATAACACGAGGTAACGAGGTGGGCGTGGCACACGCGAGGATCGTACGGAGCTGGGCGTGACACTGTCGTTCCGTTAAGACTCCTCAAAAATAAAAAAAAATAAAACTTACTTACAATTGTTTTCTTGCAATCATGCAAATATAAGGTACACTTCACTCACTTGCACATATATACTGAGCATCAAAAGAAACTCATCAAACCTTTTGCAGAGTATATAAACTTCTGACAGAAAAAAAAAAGTTATTAATTAACAACAAAGAGAAAAAAATGTTTGTAATAGTATTTTAATTGACAACAAAGGCAGTTGTAATACAGACATTACTACTGTCCTCAGTATCTGGCATGACCTCCATTTGCAGTGAAGCAGTGCTTCCTGATCTCAGACCCTGCTTAAGGTTACCTTGGCCAATGCTGCGGTACCCTAACACCTGTGGCGAGAGGAAAAAGACAGGAGGCAGATGCTTAGTCCGTGAAAGGGATGAAGCACTTTTATTAACAACAAAGAGAAGAAGATCGACAGAGCAAGATCCGGTTGCCGCCAAAATAACCAAAAAAAACTATAACAGGAAGTCAAACAGACCTTCAGAATAAGAGCACATCTGCCCTGAGAATTCTGATTGCTTATGAACCCACTACATAGGCCCCCCTAGAATTCACAGAGGTAGAGGATCCCACTTCTTAGGGGGTCTGATCACCCGCCCTGATCTGCTCACAGTACCACCCACAGGAGCAGGCACAACTGGGGCTGGGGCCAGGGCCGGTGACGGGACTGAACCGCGCGGACGACCCCTATGATGAAGCTGGCCGAGTGACAGTGGGGCATCTAAATCTAAATGGGCCGACTTCAAACGGTCCACAGAAACGCGGTCTGCCTTACCACCCATTTACAAAACAAAAAACTTGTCCCCAGGCTGCAACACACGAAAAGGCGCATCGTAGGGGGGGCGCAAAGGATCGCGATGGGCATCATGCCGAACAAAAACAAATTGAGCATCCACCAGATTCGGGAGAATATGAGAACGTGGAAAACCATGATGCGACGTGGGTATTGGATCAAAAGTAGCCGCAGTGTCCCGAAAAGCGGAGCGCTGCTGTGAGGCCGACCAAAGAACTGACGCATCTGGTAGAAAGTCACCAGGTACCCGCAAGAGCTGTCCGTAGACTAACTCAACAGAGGAAGTCTGTAGGTCGGTCTTCGGAGTGGTCCGCAAACCCAGCAAAACCCATGGCAACCTGTCAGACCAAGAAGCACCCTGAAGAGATGCACGAAGGGCAGCCTTCAGAGAGCGGTGAAAGCACTCACACAACCCGTTAGCTTGCGGGTGATAAGTGGTGGTGTGGTGTAGAGTGATCCCTAGCTCACGGGCAAGTGCACCCCATAGTTCGGATGTGAACTGCGGACTGCGGTCAGACGACAGGTCGGCAGGCACCCCAAAACGAGAGACCCAGGAGTTGATGAAAGCCCGAGCCACATCTGCCGTTGCCGTGGAGGCTAATGGTACCACCTCCAGCCAGTGGGTTGTCCGATCAATGATCGTTAAAAGGTGCGTGTAACCACGGGATGGTGGCAATGGACCAACCAAATCCACGTGGACATGATCAAATCGACGCACCGGGACAGCAAAATGTGCCAGGGGAGCTTTGGTGTGCAGCTGGATCTTATAGCACTGACAAGTAAGGCAAGAAGCAGCCCAGTCATGTATGTCCTTTTTCAGCCCACGCCAAACAAACTTAGCTGAAAGCAGCTCTTGTGATGCCTTGCGGCCGGGATGGGAAAGGCTATGGACAGCATCGAACACCCGACGCCACCAGCCATGCGGCACAACGGGCCGCGCAGTTCCTGTTGAGACGTCACAAAGTAGTGACGCATCACCGAAGGGCACATCCTGGAGCTGCAGACCAGTGTCAGCAGACCACAACCCCTGAATCTCACTGTCAGCTGCCTGGTCCGCTGCCATTAGTGCATAATCCACACCGAGGTGGACAGAACCAACCACTGAACGTGAAAGGCAATCAGCCACCACATTGTGTTTGCCAGCAACATGCTGGATGTCAGTGGTGAATTCAGAAATGAACGCCAGCTGACGCTGCTGACGTGCAGACCAAGGGTCCCAAATTTTGCTCATGGCGGCCACCAATGGCTTGTGATCCACAAAAGCAGTGAATGGGCGCCCTTCTAACAGGAAGCGGAAATGGCGCACAGCTAAGGCCAAGGAGCTCACGGTCCAAAGCACTGTACTTGCGCTCACTCGGGCACAACTGGCGACTGAAAAAGGCCAGCGGCTGCCATTCCCCATTAACCAGTTGCTCATGCACTGCACCCACAGCAACATCGGAAGCATCCGTAGTGATGTCGATGGGAGCATCTGGCAAGGGGTGAGCTAGCAACGTAGCATCTACCAAGGCCCGTTTAGCATTATGGAATGCCTGACACTGCTCTGGAGTCCACTCAACCACCGCCTTAGAAGAAACACCCTTAAGTGCAGAGTATAGTGGGCACATAATGCGGGCAGCCCCAGGGATGCAACGATGGTAAAAGTTAACCATTCCCAGAAACTCTTGCAAGGATTTGACCGTGACTGGCCGTGGGAAATCCTGAACAGCAGCAATTTTCTCTCCTCCCCCTCTGAGGTAACGCGGTGGCCAAGAAAATCATCAGAATGGACACCAAACTGACACTTGGTAACATTCACAATTAACCCGTGAGCACTGAGACGTGCAAACAATGCCTGAAGATGAATCAAATGCTCATCCAAACTGGTGCTTGCAACTAAAATGTCATCTAAATGAACAAACATAAAAGGCATGTCCCGCACAACACTGTCCATCAAACGCTGGAAAGTTTGAGCTGCATTCTTGAGCCCAAAAGGCATCTGAAGAAACTCGAACAGACCAAAAGGTGCAACAACAGCGGTCTTAGGGATGTCCTGGGGGTGCACTGGAACCTGATGGTATCCCCTAATCAGGTCTACCTTAGAGAAAATGAGAGTGCCTGCCAAATGGGCAGAGAAATCTTGGATGTGCGGAACAAGGTACCGGTCAGAGGTAGTCACATCATTAAGGCGTCTATAGTCCCCACAAGGGCGCCAGCCACCCCCAGGCTTGGGCACCATATGGAAAGGAGAAGACCAGGGGCTGTCAGAACGCCGAACAATCCCCAAACGCTCCAATGTGGCAAACTCCTCCCTGGCAACAGCCAGTTTCTCAGGGTCTAGGCGCCTTGCTTTGGCATGCACTGGCGGGCCTGCTGTGGTTATGTGATGCTCCACACCGTGTTTCGCCGAGGATGCGGAAAAGGTGAATGTGGTGAGGGTGGGAAACTCTGTCAGGAGGTGCTGGAAAACATCAGCCGAAGCAGAAACACCGGACAGGTTGGAAGGGCCAGCCCTGCTAAATGTGCAAGGGAAAGAGCAAAAAGTCTAATTTAATTTAAAAAGTCTAGTTTAATTGTAGCTACAGGGCGCCGGTCCTGACGTTTCCCGGCGGCTCAAAGGAGCATTTCTTAGCGCGCACACCAAAATGGGCATGATAAGAACAGTGACTGGACTTAGAGTCACGTTGAGCTGCAGCAACGACACCAGGGGCAGAAAAAGTTAAATCAGCCGGTCCTAAGCTGTCCAGCACGGCGCAGGACTGCCGACTGGCAATGTAAACTCTGTCCGCTTCTCTCGCCAACTTGCGGAAATCTGTAAGTGGGGAACTTGCTAGGGCTAAGCGAACAGTAGCCGGCATCCGCTGCATAAATAGCTTGCGAAAAATAAAACAGGGCTGATGTCTGCCTAGCAAAGACAGCATGTGGTCGATAAGCTCGGATGGTTTCTGATCTCCCAAGGAGGGCAAGGCGAGAAGCCGACGTGCCCGCTCCGGCTCCGACAACTCGAAAGTCGCTAGCAGCAGTGATTTAAAAGCTTCATACTTGCCGTCCGCTGGGGGATCTTGTAGAAAGCTCACCACCCGGGATGCTGTGGCATTGTCCAGTGCAGCAACAACATAGTAGTATTTCGTGTCGTCCTGTGTGATACCCAGGACGGCGAACTGGGCTTCAGCCTCTGTGAACCACACAGCGGCATTTTCACGCCAGAAGTCTGGCAGCTTTAAAGCCACAGCGTTAGCTGTCATGCTGAGGGAAATCTCGAAAACGTACGAGGAGATGTCGGGGGTCACCGATGTAGCGAGAGGAAAAAGACAGGAGGCAGATGCTTAGTCCGTTTGAAGCACTTTTATTAACAACAAAGAGAAGAAGACCGACAGAGCAAGATCCGGTTGCCGCCAAGATAACCAAAAAAAACTATAACAGGAAGTCAAACAAGCCTTCAGAATAAGAGCACATCCTGAGAATTCTGATTGCTTATGAACCCGCTACACACCTCTTCCTGCAGTGCCTGTACAAGCACCTGTCTGTTAGTGGGGCATGGTACCCTGGAGGCTGTGTGTCAGGCTAGAACATCCCAAAGGTGTTCAAATGGGTCCAGGTCTGCTGAGTATAATACCCACAGCATTGTTTGGACGCCCTGTCGCAGATACCCTTGTGTAAGCCGAGCTACACGAGGATGAGCATCATGGTGTTAAAGTACAGCCTCCTGGCGTTGCTGCAGGAAGGGAAGAACATGTCTATATTCCCAGCTGCTGGGTCAAACATGACATGTCTAGTTTCTAATGTTCTTCTGAGAGGATTCTCACCAAGGCATAATGTCAGCAAGAAGACACAGAAGACATCGTAAGTTTATTACCAGACTGTATTCGTTCAGCTTAATTGCATATTGGTCTCAACAAACTCAGTCAATCATTCAGACTTCAGTCAGGCATGACCAGTGGATTGACTCTACTGGTGCTTTTCCACTGGCATACAGGAACCAAGCCGTACCATGAAGAGAGCTTGGTTACAGTGAGGTTACAGTGCAGTTACAGTGCGGTTTCAGCTCGCTTTGCGTTTGGTTCGGGCCGCTAAAGGCGTTGCTGGGTTTGGAGAGTGACATTGAGATGCTTTTTAACCATTCACATCATGTGCATCATGATTTACTGTGTGCCAATTTCCTAATTTTCAACTCATCTCTGAGAATCACCATGTTATGTGAGCATCAAACTCTAGCAGAATTAACATTCACTGGTGTAAATTTTCATTACGAATCCATTCTGTTTGCTGTTCTATTGTATTTTTTTAAGTAGGAGGTTGGAAATTTTCAAGTACCAAATTATCAGGAATATACTGGTACATCCCGATGTGCAATATTACTAATAATGAATAATATATAGAATACAGATAATCCTTCAGATAATCCATGCGCAGAATACTGGTATCTCCATTCAGTTCAGCTAATCAGATGATGGCGATGCAACCAGCTGGGTTTGCTCGTGCTTTCTGCCCTGCTGGTAAGTATGGTCATGTCATCTCGGGTACGGCTTGGGTACGGCTCGGGTGCGGCTCGGGTACGGCTTACTTCTTGGTGGCAGTGGAAAAGCACCATTAGATATGTGTTCCATCACATCCTTTGAAGTGGGAAGGTGAATCACCTCTTATTACCAGCAATGACAAAGGCAGATTCCCAGAGAATGTGCGACTCATCCAGACACAGAGTTTTAGACAGCCTCGTCCAGCAAGCCAAGCCACTGGCCTGAATGCTGTTTTGTGGACCGACATGAACCTCTTAGACCATCTCATCTTAATAGAGCAATACAGGCTGCCCTGGGGTGAAATCATGAGCCTCTTTGGTTAGGCTCATGATGACCTGAAAAGCGAACAGGCAGGAATCTCGCCCTCATTCCCACAGTGCGGCTTCTCCATTTTGACTCCACCACTGGATTTTTGTAGACCAGGAGTTCTAAAAGTCCAGACTGCCATCCGAACACAGACTGAGACGTTAATCCAGACCCAGTGGATAATGCACCTTATGAATCAATATTGTTACTGTAAAAAGGCTTAACGAGGTTTGACACATAAAAGTACGATGTAGATCTGCCAAACTTCATGCACACATAACTCACCATAATCCCCCCCCCCCCCCCCACAATGACAGAGAGTCTAAACAATCAGCGAGCGTTAAAAACTTACCATTTTTGGTATATATTGATGTCTATATTAAAGGCTATTGTTAATTCATTAAGGTTCATGAAATGCTGTTTTGTTATTGATAATTGTTGCAGACTTCTGATGCAGACCATTGATCAAAAAGTCTGAGGCCCCCTGCACATGACGTTTCGAGCCCATTCATACATTTTTGAATAACAGGCCAATTTATTTTCGTCGTAAAATTGTCCAAAGCAACCGAGAAAAACTGTCTTATGAGGCCCAAGACTTAAACATACCACCCCATGTTCTAGCCCCCAGTAAGACGGTGTAAGGACATAGAATATAGCCACCATAATGTACTGACGTTATATATGAAATCAGGGAATTCCTGAACTCTAGGAGGAATAGACAAGGTAAGTTTGAAAACTGGGTGGATCCACAGAATGATTTTGAGGAACTAAATGATTGGGATGTGTCATATGTGATTATGTTGACATATTTCCTGGTCCCACTGATGATAAAACCATAGTCTAGTTTCTGATTTCTTCTAATCCTATTCCTACAGAGATGTATTCTTGATTGCCAGTGTTGCTACATCAGCCAAAAATCAATTCAGTTCAATTTAAATGTATTTATATATCGCATTTTCACAACATTACATTGTCTCAAAGCGCTTTACATTATCCCTGTCCAAAGCCCCCAGAGAGCAAGCTGGAGGCGACAGCGGCAAAGAAAAACTCCCAAGTGGGAAGAAATCTTGGGAGGAACTGGACTCAAAGGGGGAGCCCAACCTTCTGGGGGCAGTAAAGGAAGTCGAAAATAGCAAAGTGCCAGTTTATAAAGTAAAACTGTGTGTGATGCAGGTATAAATGTGGAAGGTCCAGCTGATGTCGGGCCGGGCAGGTGAAGCAGCTGCTCCCTCCGGCGGGATGGAGGGTGGTGCGGTCCAGATCATCGCATACTTTGACAACTAAAAGCACCCAGTTTAAATGCTCGTTTTCCCGTTCAACATTTGAAATTGTGAAGATTATTTTAATGCCATTGCCCTCTGATGTTTAGGCAGCTCATCAGTTTCAGCATTGATCAGAAAACAGAAAGAAAAGCTCCAATGAAGTGGGCTTGGCGCTTTCTGCCCCAAAATCACTCATGGAAGTACAGCTGGTGTCACCACCCTGGCCCCGCCCCCTTCTCTGGGCGAATCAGGAGGCTGTTAGTTTAATTGCATTATGAACCACCGGAAACCAAACCAAATGTGTGTGTATATATATTATATATATATATACACCCTTTACCTATATTATATATATATATATATACCCTTGGCAAATCTGTCCCGTGAAAGTATCTGATTTTTAATTTTTCTCTCTTTATGACAGGGACATTAAAGTTCATACTGTATACAACTAAGGATATTTCACGAAGGTAAAATAGTACATTTGTAACGTTTAACCGTTAAGGGCCAGACACTGTTTGCATTAACATGTGTCCAGAAATCCTGCACTGGGGCCCTTTATAAGGAACTTCCTCAATGTCCGAAACCCATAAATTCCCACGCCCACAAAAAAGCAACCCTCTCAAGCTCATGTCTGTCGTTCCAGGTAACGAAACCTGCTTTGCTGCCTTCATCGCCACCTGAGACTTGTAGCCTTAATCAGCCCGCAGCTGTAGTGTATGCAGTTTCAGGCTAATTGGTTTGACACAGAACCATGTTGCTTCGCAACTTTAGCCTGAGTACCAAATGACATCTCACAATCTCAAACATTCATATTTGAATTTTAATTCTTTGATGTTATAAGTCATTTAATTACCTCCATAACTGCAGGTTACTTTCCTGTTTTACTTACTGAATATGACGCAGATGCACTTGCTGATAAGCTGTCGCTGGATGTGTTCACAATGTCGCAACACATCGCCGGGAATATCTCACAGTCCATTTACTAACCCGCATGAAGCGCTTCACTTATGCAGTGCAAGGGACGGAGTTTCCATCCTTCTGCAGAGGCACACTCGGGTAGACTGTTGCAGCATTGTCTCAGTGCAGATTAAGCAGTAAGCGCTAAACACAGCAGCAACAATCACACATGACCTGATTTTTGTTTTGGATTCCGATACCAGGATGATTCCTCCATACCCATGCAGAGAACACAGCATAAGCCAGTGATAATGGGTCCGTTCCTCCGAAGAGACTAAATTGTCTGAAACCTCTAAGTTAGGTGGATCGCTTAGCAGCATGTATCATTTTATTGGACTGTTTTTTAGCAGGAATGAATGGGCCACTAACTCCTGCTAACCCTGCCGACTAATACAGTTTTGTTACCTTAAAAATAGCTAAAACAACACAAACCCACAAACAAGGCGTCTACTCAGCGCACCAAGCTACAAAAACAGAAATGGAGGCCGGCATAGCTACGATGATGCCTCCTCATTCCGCTAGCGCTCTTCAGACAAAGCTGACCGTGAGATTAGTTTGTGTGTTTAGCAGAGGTAACCTCATTCACTGGGAGTTACGTCTGTCTCAATGCTCACTTAAAAAGCCAGCCATTCTCCTAAACCATTTCCATTTACTTACTTTCCTCAAGTATACCGCCATAGCCCACAATCAGATAAAGTCCGTGACCCTCTGTTGCTGCTGTATTTGAAGTAAGCTTCAGTACATGATGAAAATATACGTGTGACATTTTATATGTCAGCCATTCAATGCACGCCAAGATGCTATTAGCTAATGTGCCTTTGGATATGTTAGTTGAAAGTGTACAGAGTATTATTTTATAATACAAATTCGGCAGTAGTGTAGAGTACTGGTCACTAACTCAAATCCCAAAGATTGCAACTGGTTGAAGTCTTACAAAGGGATCTTCAAGAGGGTAAGTAACTCAAATTGCTCAAGTAAAATGTAGCTATGTATATGACTATGAATCTCATGGCGCTTTGGATAAAACGCATAGCTAAACAACTGCCTTTCACCAGCTACCAGTCAATGCACAGGTCACACAAATGCAGCGTAACAAAGCCAAACGTGACACAGGGATGGGTGCAGGAAATGGGTACTTTATTGGCATGAGTGTGACAGGGTAGAGAATAGCAAAATCCTTTGGATTCAGTTGTTGGGAAAACGCATAGCAAAACAAAAGTGGGCATCGGGTCTTGGGGGTGACAAAAATGTCTGGGGTCACCCAACAAGGTCTAGGCATGTGGTCATGGTATGGAACAAAATGAAGTTACTATTATAAGCAGTATGTGGTTGGGTTACCTGCCTACACCCAGGAGTAGCACATTCATACCAATATTCCCTTTCCAGGTTTCCAGAAGAACATCTTCCTGTTTACCTAATTACCATCAGCATTTCCCCAGGGGGTTCAGGGTTCGAGTCTTGGTCTGATATATGCAGCCCTGACCAGCTGTGACTTCCAGGAATGTGGGTTTGAATCCATGCTCCAGCTACATCTGATTTTTGATGCTCATATATGAAAAGAAATATTGTCTATTAGCAGATCACAAAAAATCATCAAAAACGATTGAATTACATCCCAAACACAAAGCAGATCTGATGAGTCCAACATGCCAAAACGCTTAGCTGCCATGTTTGTAATGAAGCTGTGACGTTATCCTGGTTTTATTGATAATGTACACAAAAACAGAAGACAAAAAAAAAAGAAATACAATTTAACATTAGAACATTGGCAAATTAAGAGTAGCACTAAAAGTAGCAGGAATTTCTTCCGGTCTCCAAAAAGCGATTGATAACTTGTTGGATGGATGGATGAACATCGCTTCAGTTCCCAAACCTCTACTCATGGCCACCTCAGCCATTCCGTGTTTCGCTAAATTTCACCACCGGCTCGTGTAATTAATTAGCTTAAAAGGGCAATGAGGTGCATTAGCTATATGCGGTGAGCTACTGGTAAAGTAAAGAAATACATGAGTACATTGCATAGCCGTTGCAGATACTTGGGTGACTTTAGGAGAGGTTTTGAAATGGTTAACAGAATTTTTACAGACATAATATAATAGTTTTACACCAACGTGGAGATCATTTAAACACCATTTCCTTTTACTGTCTAAGACTCTTGCACCGTACTGTCAGATTACCCATCCTGTTAACAGCAGCAAATCATGGGCTTTATGCCACAGCACACTGTTCAGGTTTCTGCTTATGGAAAATGTCCATTTTCTGGTCAGTGGGTGAAGAAAAATTCAGCTTAATAAAACATGACCTACAAATACTTTATTGTTGATCCAAACTCATTAATCTCCTAAATGCTGTCACCAATATTTCGAAAATATTATCCATTAGATGATTGTATTTATGTTTAACAGCATGTTAATTATACAGTAAGTATTGGCTATGACAGCTTAAGCATAGCGTAGCCTAGCATTGCAAACAAACATACAAAGAGTGACTGATCCCAGCAGTCACTTCAGCTGCAGATTTAGGTTCCTGCCTTATTTATGTATTAACTTTCTGTGTGTGACAGCAGCTCAGGTTGAATGAGAAGCGTGTACAATACATTACCTTCAGCTTGGCGTAATCAGTGAGCCGACACCGTGTGCTGAACCATGTTTTTACAGGTGTCCCTGCAGTACACATTTTGGAAACAGATTTGACTATTTGCACATCGCAAAAAAAATCATCAGAAATGATTGAATTACATCCCAAACACAAAGGGAGCAGAAATTTAGCGGAAATTTAAAGGGGTCGTTTTTGGAGAGAGAAGCAAAGCAGATGTGGAGATCCTGTAAACCGTGGCGTAGTGTTCCTGGGAAGAAAGGAGGGCTCCTGTCCTTCATTAGCAATAAAACACATTCAGCAGTCAACCAATACACATTAGTCATCTGTACATCAGAACACTCATGGCAACGCATTGATCAGAAAATAAACACTGTAAATTAACAACCACAAATTTCAAGATTTTATATAATAAACACATGCCAGTGTATTTGAAAAGACAGCAGAAAAATGGATATATATATCATGCGATGGTACAAATAATCATACACAGTGATAAAAGCCAGCTTGCATATTCAGATTTTGTCACTGATATTTTGATATAGGCTCACTTGGGGAAATCGGACGGAATGACAGTCTTCTGAAAAGCCCATTAGCTAAGTGGCAGGACACACCGTGCTCAGTCAGCTCACACTGTGAAGGACCCTTAGGGAGGCAGAGGAGGGCAGCCAGGTGAGACCGTGGACAGAAGTCTCCAGAACGTCTACGATGGGACAAAGGAGCACTCGCCAGACCTGGGGAGTACCTGGGAGCCAAGCCTGCAGCCACAAACTGAGGGCCACTGTATGTCATGTGCGCGGCGACCTGCAGGGGGCACACAACATGACTGGCTCTAGGTAGCACTGGGGGTGTGGGTGTCTGGAGGCATTATGTTATGAAACACCAAACACTGCCCAGTAGGAGGCTTCGTGTATTTCCTGCATGCAGCCGTACCCCCTCCAAACAGATTCTATATTCCCCGAAAGGGAAACACACTGGGATTACTGGCTGACCTCTCAGCTAGAGGTTTATACTCATCATTTAAAGCATCATCCGATTCTCCATCATTTGTATTTGTTGTACCTATTGATCCCTTTACCTACAAATATGGGGATTTCTTGCATCCAACACGAAATGGCACCATGTGGCAGGCAGAGCTCATGAACCAAAGCTCATGAACCAAACCATGAACCCAAAACAAGGAACTGAATAATCCTCAGCTTGTCTGGAGTGGAAGAAAGTTCTAGTACCACTTACCCCCAAGGCAAGGCCCCAGACATACATGCAGCATGTAGCACCCACCATGGCCCCCAACAGCTGACACATGGCCAAGCTCGCCACGGTGACACTTGAGAAGGCAAGTCTGGTGCCCGTCGGCCGCTCGCTCGCAGGGTCTTCAGCAGATCCGGCTAGTGGGCGTGGCCGTCCTCGGCATCCATGCCACGGCTTCATCGACGGCATAAACATCACGCTGGCTTCTATATGGCACTCTGAACCTTTATCAGCCAGCGGAAGACATTCCAGATACTGCACCCCTCCCTTTATGTTTACATCTGTGATCTGAAACGCGTTGCTGAGCTTTGTATTTCTGTGTTTTGCCTGAAAATTAAATCTCACATTAAAATCTCATACACAAATTCCCTGACTTCAACCACACCTTATCATTCATAAGGAAATGTCATCGTTTTTTTTTTTTTGCAGTTGCTCATCTGAAAATGTCTTACATCTCTTATCTCATGAGGTGGGATGTGTCAGTTCTTGGTATAATTTAAACTGGCTTTTTCCTTGTAATTACATTGTGTTATTTTTGTCAGCATTGCCCCTCTGTCTGCATAACATACTATAATTTGACATCTACTGAGAGACACAGTCTCTCAAAAGTCTTAGGCAGTCAAAGAAAATGTTTAAAGCTGTTTATCTGGGTAGGAAGCGTATCTTTTTCCAGAAAAAAAAGGAAAGAAATACAATTTAACATTAGAACATTGGCAAATTAAGAGTAGCACTAAAAGTAGCAGGAATTTCTTCCGGTCTCCAAAAAGCGATTGATAACTTGTTGGATGGATGGATGAACATCGCTTCAGTTCCCAAACCTCTACTCATGGCCACCTCAGCCATTCCATGTTTCGCTAAATTTCACCACCGGCTCGTTTAATTAATTAGCTTAAAGGGGCAATGAGGTGCATTAGCTATATGCGGTGAGCTACTGGTAAAGTAAAGAAATACATGAGTGCATTGCATAGCCGTTGCAGATACTTGGGTGACTTTAGGAGAGGTTTTGAAATGGTTAACAGAATTTTTACAGACATAATATAATAGTTTTACACCAACGTGAAGATAAATTAAACACCATTTCCTTTTACTGTCTAAGACTCTTGCGCCGTACTGTCAGATTACCCATCCTGTTAACAGCAGCAAATCATGGGCTTTATGCCACAGCACATAATGGAGTTAGCGTATTGGCAAAGTATAAAGGCGTGTGACGTCGTTTTAGGTATTAGCGTTCTATAGAAAAACGACCCGTAGTGGAAAAGTCGCTTGTGTCGCAGTAATTGTTGCCGTAGAGGGATACATCCTACGATTCGCGTGGACAGGGCGCCACCTCTCTTTAGGAGAACGGGGAAGCGTCGTGTGATGTTTAAGCTGCCGCAATAAATTAAGCAACTTGATAACTCCGACCATCGTGGTTTTGCCGATATTGTCTATCGTATTAGTCTTTTAAAAGGTCAATGTCTCGAGGTGATAATGACTCGTTTGTACTTCTATACACAAAAGCCTAATAGTGATGATGATGATGATGATGATGATGATGACGACGACGATGATTGTTACTCTTATCATCGCAGGTCTAGCATCTCATCTCTTCGGGTTTGTTTTGATACATTCAGCGATATTTATGACAGTGTAATTAAGTATAAAGCAATCTACGTATAGACGTGTAAATTAAGACTGACACTAAAATATGACGTAGTTTCAAAAGACACGCAAATAGTTTGTGTGTGTGTGTATACATACATATATATTATATATATATATATATATATATATATATATATATATATATATATATATATATATATATATACACACACACACACACACACACACACACACACATACACACATACACACACACATTTCACCACCGTATTGTACCACCATATATATAGGTACACGTAAAATCATATCGAGTTAAGTTCAATACAAATCATTACAGGTGATATTGTTGTAGAAACACGCTTCAGCTTTCCTCGCAATTCTTCCATTAGGCAATTGCGCCACTCTGCGGATTCGCAAGTCCCCATCGTACATAATTTTTTATTCGACAGTTAGGTTAGATTTCACCAACCTGAATTACGTCCCTGTCATGTTTAGAGGCAGTTAGTATGACTGAACCAATATAATGTTCAGTGAATCTATTGATATGGGATATTTTAACCTGTTTTAAATGCCATCGATACTAAATGGTACGACAGAAGTGTTGCAGTGTACGCAAGAAAACATAACCTTTGACAAGAAGTGCTTAACCACGTTTGGAAAGACGTACAAAAAATGATTCAGCGAGAAAAATCTTATATTAAATAAATTTTATGTTGGCTTGATTACATTATATTTAAAATTATAGATCAATTGCATCGGTAATAAATTTATAAGATGCCAAAGAGGGGTTTATCTGAAAAACTGAAACCAAACAATTTTAGTGGAGACGTGTTGTGCCCATTTGAAGTCTTCTGTCTCCATCTTGTGGTAGAGGCGCGCAAGGACTTTACGAACGTCGTTTCTCATAACACTGAAGTGTGATATTTGTGACGAAATGGTAAGCGAATCTAATCTGGATCTTATATAAGCCAATGAAAGATAGATTGTTTCCTTTAAATGAAAGCCTTGGTTATTATAGTTTAGAGATCCTCGTTTATTTGGAGATTTACCCGATAAGGTATGATTTATGCAAAGGTTGGTAGGGTCACCATAGTGGAGCTCCGATGAGTCATAAGTGCATATTTCCTGAACTATACCATTTTAAGGCATGTCAGGCTATTTCTCAGGAATATACTTTAAGCCTTTTCATTCATTTTAAAATAAATTCTTCAAAACAATCTCAGATAATCGTGTGGCTGTTGCAGTAGCACAGGACTATGGAGATGGATTGTATAAATATAAGCGCAAAATGGATTGCATTACACCGCAAAAGATGGAGACACAATTCTGCACTTTAAGCATGAATAATCGACAACCTCACAAGTGCTTCTAACTGATATTAGGTTGGAAACAAATGCAAGCATTTATGTTGTTAGTAATTTTTTCACTGTAAGTTACTGAAGGCTCAGTCGTACCCGGGGGCAGCTACAGGGTGTAACATTCGGCCTCTCAAATTTACATTTGAATCTTCTGCCAAATTATTATTATAGTAAAATAACGCGACATTTGGGGTAGTTTTGAAAGCATAATGTAACGTAATTCGTCACGGGAAAACACACACACTAACAAACCAAAAATATGAAATTTGTTAGTGAATAATAAATAAAGAATAAAAAATGCGTATATTTATCGATAAAAGTTGTAGGTTTTTATGTCGTTTATCTATAACAGAATAGCAGCAATACATTTTGCAGTACGCCGCGTGAACTCTGGAAAACCGAGCTCGAGAGAGTTCTAATTATACAGCTGATCATTTTTATGAATTACACGGTATGATTACTGCTGTTGACACAAGATCTGACATCTGTATAAGCCTATATATTATACCCACGTCGGTGTTCATGGCAATATTTTAACTTCATTTGTGTTTTCTGCTTCCCGAACGGATAGAATGGGTTATTTCAGTTAATAAAACCTCAACGGCCAAACACAACGATTCGTAAACAAAACTGTTAACTAACAAATGCGCATAAGTGCAGTTAGATGTTTTTTATTAATCTTGCATTAAAAAATATATTAAAGATGGTTCGATTCCCAAAATGTATAGATATATCAGCCTTAATTTAGTATATTTCCCGAAACACAATCCGACTTCCAAAATCCAAATAAATTTTATTCTACATGATTACCGCGTGGAAATTATTATTATTTTTTTTCTTTTCCATGGAGATAACAAGTATGCCGTCAATGTGATATCGAGACAATGAAAACAGGAAATAAGATGAGATAAAATTAACAGTTCTAAAACAGTTTGTGCCACAATGGACGGAGACTTTTGCGAACAGACAATAATCATTCTCTTTCACCCGGGGAGAGGAAAGAGGGACAGAGAGTAACTGTTGTTAACACAGCCATATCAAGGAAGAAGGACTCCCTGTTATCTGTGAATGGGTTTTCTTTTTCCAGGAAAGATATAGCGCGAATTTTTAATTCGTTTTTCTTTGAGAGACAACAATGCTGTATTTGAAAGCTGGACACAATTTGGTTTTTGTGAGAGATCCTTTTCTCCCTCCCTAAGGCCAGCTGTCCATATGGAATACAACGTGCACAACAAGGATCACAATGACACCAACTGACAGGCAAGACAAAACCCAAGGATACTTCTCCTAACCCGGGGATGCACGACCCCAGATAAAGGAGCTGAATAGCACCAAGAAACTCTGATAGTCTCCTCTCCCTACACTGTCCACAGTTTCATTCTGAGCCTCGTTAATATGCACGCCTCTAACATCCACAACTACCGGCCTCTGGCCTTTGGCGCCTTTCTGTGCCGTGTACTGTATATTGTGCGACGATAGACTGCACAAAACTCTTCCGACAGATTGTTAAATGCACGGTCGGCGGGGTTGGCAACGCGGAGAAATCAACGCGTCCTACTGACGTGAGCAAGAGCCAAACGGCTCCGCTGAAGGAGAGAGGAATGCGGGCTCCGCACCTTTAGAAACAAACACTAATGTCATTAAATAAAAGCAAAACCTGTAGACCTACACTTTGTACAGAACTTCCTACTTGCAACTGTGAAGTCAACGGTTTGAGCAAAACATAATTCGGATGATGCGGCCTACCGTGTTCACACTGACGTGGATGCCACTTGTACATTAATAGGTAGAATTAAATTCGAAACGAGGAAAACAAGCACAAGTTAACACAATAACAAATATATATATATTTTAACTACAAATGTTTTATTAAATAAATTACCCAAATAATCTCAATTATTTGTATCTGTAATAATAGCTACATAAATTGAATAAAATAGGCCTACTGTAATAGGCCTAAAACCTTAATACGTTAAGGTATCGGAAAACACAGAAAGTAAGGTAGAATTAATGTAACACTGGTGCTAAAACAGGCATTTACCTAATTTCACCTAGATAACTATACATAAAATGTTAGGCGTTGAGCTTCATATGTAGACGCCTTTCGGTTTCCCTCTAGTGCGTTCTGAACCTAACAAATGGTCCCTCAAAATTCTGTAAATAATTATCAATGTGTGTCAATTTAGCAGTTTGCTCAGTGATAGTGAGGTCGGCGGCTAACATCTGTTAAGGTTTCCGCACTGGGATTCAGGCCTACCAAGTGTTCAGATTTTGTACTTTTGATACTGAAAAGTTAATCTGCAATATGTTTAATAAAATCAAACATCTTCTCTTATTTGTTGCTTAAAACATTACTTTAGCCAGAAAAATATAGCAACGAAATACCAACGCCGGTATACCATACTCGCTATATTAACAATAGGCGGAAAACCTCATTCGTGGTCAGTTACTGAGAATAAATTGTTTTGCCTTTTGCACATTGTCCACATAATGGATCGTTACATTTTTCTTTCATTAAAAAGAAAGGCATAAGGCATAACGATAACACATTTACTTTCCAATTAATTAAAATTTGTGGAACAGGATAAACAAAATGGTTAAGCGCCTCAAGATCATGAAAAAGAGAGTCTTTGTAATACTCATACAATCAGAAGGTCCTGAGCTGAAGAAGTCCTCTTACGCGACGAGTGGATGTTTAACGCATTTCACAAGTGACTTTGTCCTTTTCAACTATTTAAGTAGCAAAACACGTTATATATATATATATAGATATATACACGGATTAATTTGCGTTCAACATTCCCAGTGCGCACCGCTCACGCCGTTGAGCCTTTGCAGAAACAAAATCCGGCCAAACATATTTAAAACATTCCATTTGTCTTATAGTATTTAGTGAAATGGTCTACGATTCTCACAAACTCCACCACAGATGAGAAAACATATTCAAGAGCACGATCGTCTGAAAGATGATTTTAAAATGCATTGTCCAATAAACGGATTTAAGACACGCTTAATCTTAAATTCGGAAACACAGCATTTTATTAAAATTCTTATAAAAATCGGGACTTTGCCCCACCAGCGCGTTTAAACGGTTATTCACATAATTACAATAGAGCTAAACGAATTCTTTTGACAGCTTATTCACAATGTTGTGTCTTTTTTTCTTTGAAATTGGGAAATACACGTTTCCAGCTAAATATCCTGGAAAGTGAACTGCATTGCAAACAATTACCACTAAATATTTACAAAAAAGAAAGAAGAAAAAATAAAATAAGCTAAAACTTGCCAAGGTTTTATTCAAGGCCATAAATATTTAGGTCCAGTGTAAAAGCAGCTGGAAATAAAGGTCTATATAATTTTAAAGTGGTTTCTGTACGTGCTTGTTACACGGGTGACAAGAAGAAAAAAAAACATCTCTACAACACACAAACATACTTTACAAAATTTCACAAGCGCATTGACATTCTTAGATCGAGGGAGAGGCTGCACTCGGTTCTCGTGACGAAACCTTGTAAACGTGACGCACATATCAGCCCCAAATTAAAAACGGTAGATATGGGTCAAGCTGCAAAAAATGCAAAGTCTTTATTTTTTGTTTTATTGTTTTTTCTTTGCTCCCTATCACGTGAAAGCGCCGCTCCCGCCAGTCTCTAAATGTTCACCAAGTCCACTGTTGCGTCTGCACCAAATGATGTGCGGCTGGGAACGGCGGCGTGGCGGCAGCGCTGTACTGAGCATTATATTGCATATGCTGAAGAGACTGGGCACTGTACGCCGAGAACGGGATTCCAGCCTGGAAAGTGGCCGCCAAGTCCTGAGCTTTAAGTGTGTGGCAGGGCTTGCCGTCTCTGACTAAAACAGGTACAGCCACCCTTCGAGGAGAGGGTAGATGGGTCACTTCCATACCTTTCTCTGCTCGAGCTCTCTTCATTTTGTACCGATGGTTCTGGAACCAGATTTTCACTTGTGTAGGTGTCAGGCGAATTAGACTAGCAAGGTGTTCTCTCTCAGGCGCCGACAGGTACCTTTGCTGCCTGAATCGCCGTTCCAGTTCGTAAGTCTGAGCCTTGGAAAACAAAACTCTCCGTTTTCTCTTCTTACCGGAGTCGCTGCCGTTGCTAGAAGTTTCCTTGTCATTGTCTTGCGATTCGTCCGCGGAAGGCTCAGGAGATTTGGCAGAGGAGTCTTGCTGGGAATTAGCCGAAAGACCTTGCACTGCATGGGAAAACGGCCAGATAGTTACGGAAAAAGTTGCGTTCGCTGTGTGCATATTGACAGGCATTTAAAGCCTGACTTTCATACACCGATCTTCTGCCTAACTTTAAAAGCCAAATGAACATTTTAACGTACAAACGTGAATTTTTCATCGATCACTCCATAACACTACTATATCACATCGCGTTTGCCTGATATTGAATGAAATACTTGCTGATATTGAAATGAAATACTTAAACAGTATACCAAGGTGGGTACACAACTGCATTATGCAAAAAATAAGACCTTCACATTTTTCTTATTGCATAAAGAACTTGGAGCTTCGTATGTGTGCATAAGATTTTGGTTACACTTATTTTGACTCACAGTCTAAATACTGAAGGTCACTTTAGACATTTCATCTCACTAAACCTGAATGCTTCTACCGTGGTTATACATGGAGACATCATAATTTAAAACGAAAGGCAGATATTATTCAAGAGCAACTAGCCAAGGTCCTCAAACGTATGAATACTCATCAAAATAATTTCAATACACAGAAGGCGATCTTGCAGATAACAGAAATATTTATTCTCGGCAGTATCAGTAGATGAGCAACTTTGGTTTCTCAAGCGGTACTTACATGAATATTGAATGCTGTCTGTAGCGGCAAGCCATCTTGTGTAGGGATTATCACTATTATCGTAAAATGGATTCTTTAAGGGCAGATTTTGAACATTTTCTAAGGGACTCTGCACCAAAACCCCAGTCGTTTTCGTGGCTTCCGTCCCCTCTGTGTCTTCCTCAACTCCTGTAATAGATCCGTCCTCATCGTTTGTGTCAGGGAGATCCAAAATGTCCTTTACAGAAAAGCCCGTCTTTGTGTTGGTCAACGACATATTCTGAGGAAATTTATGCAGGAAAGTTGCTGCACCAGTTTGGCAATCCGCTGTTTCAAAAACACACAAAAGAGAATCGAAGTTTTGAAAAGGGACCGGTTAGTGCCGTTTGAGATTTAACTACAGTCAAAGCAAATAACGAAGCGCGGCTGATAATCATTGGCTACCACAGTAGTAGAGGAATCACTTCTGTAAGTCCAGGAAGAATGCCAAAGTGGCTGAAGCACTATATCTGGCTCATGGATACTGCGCTACTGCTGAGTGCTAGGGGGAAATAAGCCATTACCGGTCTGATCAGTCCATATAAGGTTGGTCTCAACACATGAACCTGCAGTGAAAAAAGCATTAAAAACGCAAAAGGTTGGACACGTGTGGGCGGGTCTTGGGAGTCAAGTGGATGAAGACAGTGTTTGCAGATGTGAAATTGTGGGTTTTGGGAAGATCCGAGCCTCTACTATTGGTGCTTCAGAACATGATGAGTGGTATAACGTGTCAATTAATTACAAAGATTGGGAGGGCCTTTTTTTACACCCTATTTACATACAAAGGACCTCCAAGTAGCTTCATCCTCCGCATACTCGAAAGCGCGTTTTAACAAATTGCTCATGAAAAGCGTTTGCGTTAATACTCTCCGCGTATGTAAAAATATAAAAGCAATAACCTGGAAAATTGCTTGTTGCCAACAGGGGCTAAACTGTGGTCTGAACGCTCGTTTAAAAGTGTATTAATTTCAATAATCGTTTCTCATCTGCACGAAATGCGTTTATTTAAAATGGCAAGAGACCAATTTATGTAAACCTTTTGGGTCAATATTTTGGTTCGGGCTTAAAGACAAGGAGCATACATTAAACATTAAGTCATGGACTCTTGTTTATTTCGAAAGGTACAAGCGGGTCGCAACAAGATTTTTTTACACCGCTTCTTCCTCTGTCTGTTGCGGACTGTAAACTTAATGCTGCCGACAGATGTTTCAATTTTGCTGGAAACAGATCTGAAAACTTTAAAAAATAAATGTAAAGAAGTCAGAAAGAAGATTCTATTATATACATATCAAAACCGATGATTACAGCAATATATGAAACGTCAGAAAACACCTTTCATATTGTAAAATAACCCGCAAGATTTTCCTCACATGAAGGCGCACTCAGCACAGAAATAATTAATGGATATAATTTTAATTAATAAATAAAACTTAATATAATGAAATTGTAGAAGAAATATCAGTATTTACTTGATTTCGTTTGTTTAGCCAGATTCGTTAGATATCTAATTTTTTAGGACGTCAGGCTTACATTTAATTAAAAAAATGTTACTTTGTAGCTTTTTAAATAAAATTCATTCCCATCTCTGGCAAATAAGAAAGCGATGTATTATTGTTGATCAGTTTATTTCCTTCTCAGGACTTTGCCCCCCTTTCTTTTTCTCTTAGCCTCCCTGCCTCCTATCTAGTATGTGATGTGGGTGACAATGTTTCACGTTTTTAGCGAGCCCTCAGCTCATCCTGGGTGGTCGGACCCGGACTAACACAAATACAAACCGATTGCTAAGCTGCGCACAATGGCAAAGATGTAGACAAATGTCCGGCTCCCGTTGGAAGCCTTTGTCCGGGCTCAGTTTTTGCATTTATTTCAGGGGTGAAATAATAGATGATTGACGCCCCTGTACAATGCGTTCTAACTGTTTGGAATAAATCTGAGGTTGTTCCTAGTTGTCATGGCATTCAGCTGCTTTCAATGGACTATCTCTTCATTCATTTCTGAATCCTTCCACAATATTAAGGAAAGTCCTTCATCTTCGCGCGCGCGCGCGCGCACACACACACACACACACTCGCGCGCACACACACAGTCCCCCTTCACGACAATATCAGCCACATATAAAAATCGATTTTCTTGCTCTAACATAATGCCGATTATATTACTCACTAGAATCAACAGAATTTTGCCAAATGTATTTACTGTCAAAGTTTCGAAAAATAAGCATGATATCGAAATACATATTTAAACGAATTTCTTAAATATTGTATAATATTTATATAATATATATAAAGTCAATCGAATGCTAATAGATCAAATTAACAAACACACAGCAAAACAACTACAAAATAATAATAATAATAATAATAATAATAATAATAATAACAATAATAGTAATAATAATAATACAGTCCACTGTGGATAGGTATTAAGTAGGTGCGTAAGTTGGGTCCCTTATTTGGGGCATGCACTACTGACGAGAGTCAACCGATAGGTAAATTTTTTACTCAGTCTGGACTAAGGGTTTTGGCCGTCGAATTAATCATGGTGCAATCTATACTAAGACCACAATGGGCCCATTGAAGTGATCAGGGAGTGAACGCAGTCGGTTGCTGTTAAAGCTTTCGCAAGGGTAGGGCCTGACCTTCTGCGTCAAGCAATGCTTAGTAACTGATATTTACTAGTAGCGCTTATAGAAGCAAATGCGTACTAGCGTGTGAAAAGAATCAACCAGGGAAAATAATAATTTAGGTGACAAAAATAGCGTGCATTCGCATATATTATAGCATATTTGTGTCCAGATAGATTCTTCAGGAATGCGCACGACTATGTATTACTTATAAAGTGATCGTCTTTGTCAAACATCTTCGAGGCAAATGTCAAACGTTCCATATAGCTATTCTTTCCCACTCGAAATAGGAGAGACTATGCGAGTGTGGCTTATTGGGGATGTATTTGAACAATTGAACTAAAGGGGTTTGGAAAGAAGAGGTAAATGTACACAGAGTAAGTGGCTGTACTTCACTTCAAGAGCCCTCTCCTTGTGTTTACCTGTTTACTTTCACAGGTAGCTGAAACAGACCGACTGCGTTTCCATTCAGACGTCGAATACATCCGACGTGCGCAACGCACGTTCAGTCTGAGTTGCCTGATTCAGACTTTCTACAATGTAAGTGCCACTGGAATAAGATACTCAGGGCAGATATAGAAACACACCCTGAGCACCATTCAGTGTTCCAGAGATGCATGTCGGTGAACAGTTAGTAAAACAGAACATAATACGAATATGCAGTGCGGACAGAAAAAAAGAATAAGTATGTAATAAGCATTTAATCTAACATGACCTGATTACCACGCAAATTATCACGCACAATTAATAAAGCGATGTGGTATTATTATTATTTTATTATTGTTAGTAGTAGTAGTAGCAGAATAAGTAGCTGTATTAGCAGTGTTTTGGTATTATTAGAGTAATATCTCAGATATCGACACTTATGCAATAGAATAAAGTATAAAACATTAATATATCTGTGTTCCTGTTGCCCTGTGTGCATAGTAAATCTGCTGAACTAACAGAGAAAGCATCGCCTAAAACTATATCGTAATCACCGTATTTATCATATAATAGCCTACTCTAAAGTCGCTTCAAAAATGAATAAGCGTCTATCCTAACCATGCTTCTTTCGAAGGCTGTGTTTTAGTACAGCACATAACACAGGATAATACTTTGCTTTTATATTCTGAGTAAATTGAGTTTGCTCATTATTTCAACGCAAGTGTCCCTGACGATGTACGTGAAAATACCGGGACCTTGTATTGCCGTATGGCAGGGTACGAGTAAAATGACAATTTTATACTTCCTATTAATATATATATATATATATATATATATATATATATATATATATATATATATATATATATATATATATATATATATGTTGTTTAGTGGGGCGCATTTGGTTACTATGCTGCACGCAAATTACAGATCATTTGTACAATTAAATATGTATGCGTACATAAGTAATAAGTTTTCAAAGAAGTCTGACACCGTTTCAAATATAAATACACTGGTAAATAGCAAGAATGACAATTTGACACCTTGCGTAATTTTATTGTACCTTTATGGGAAGATGGCGCAGGCAAAAACAATAATACATATTCTGTCTGTGAAAACATCATTGTTTGGAATTCAAAGACAAATGATTTCTTATTCAAACCACCAAATGAAGTAATAATCCTATCTAACATATTGGGAATGCCAGCGGAAGATATATAATAGCATTGATCTTTGCTTTTGTAATCGCCGAATTTCAGTGTTCCGACGCCCGGGGCTAGCTGCTCGGTTTTGATAAAGGTAACCTGCTTTTCCTCGCGGGGTTCATGATAAAATGTATAAACTGACAAGGAAGATTTTTAATTACCATAAGTCTATGTATTATATTCAGGTAAAAGTATGTCCGTTTCATTTGTGCGTCTTACTGGTTGCCTGCGGAAGTTCCCTTGCGGCACAAATCTTTTTTCAGCGTTTTTATTCCAGAAATCTGGCCTTTTTCCCTCCAAGGCAAACACTACGCTTTTATTCGTTTTCCTTCCTCTAATGATTAAACATGTCACAACGAGATTAGCGCCGCGCTTCTGCCCCGAGGAGATGCCTTTATTTGTTAAACTACGAGTTTATTTGTAACGGTGAATTTCATGCAGCAGTATGTTAAATTCCGCGTTCTGGTCCTTTATCGGCTTTTCTGAAACAAATTGCCGAATAGCTTATTATTTTTAATCACTTCTAATGTAATACATCAGAGAGACGAAGGAGCCGTTGGTACATGTTGTAGCGACCTGCTTGAAATTAATTATACAAGGAACCACTGAGCAATTTATATGCATGTAGGCTATTCAATCACGGCGATAATTAAAAGGGAATTCTTCTGGCAATGATTTAAATAACTGGTTTAAAATGTACGAGAAATAGATCACTGTGGTTTCTTTTTTAAACTCATACTGGAACAGAAACTGTAACAGGGCATAAAAGGTGTTTTCCGATCTCACACTGACTAGTCACATACAACTAGGAACCAGTAGCCAGGAATAGACATTTCTAATACTATAGCGAACTCTACTGACATAGCGGTGAACTGCCGAGGGAAAAATCACATCAGTTTATTCTCCGGAACACGGATTTTTGTGCCATCACAAAGGAGGGGATTACAACGAGCGAGGGAGTTTAAACTATAAACTATACATTCAAATTGTAATAATGGGGAATGAATTCTCGTAGAAATAACGAGTTTATAAACAAAAATGGAACGTAAGACAAATCACATATATGCTACATGTATATTTTCTTACTGCTGCTTCGTTTTGCATTTAAACATTATACTGAGAAAACCCATAAGGGCATATCATTTGTTAGTTCATTTTAAGATAATTCGAAATAAGATTACGACTGTTCAGCGCCAGGTCCACTTCTTAGCAACCCGGAACATATGTTTAAAACGTGCATTTTTTTTAGTATTTGCATGGCATAAAACCACAGAGACGTAAAAATAATTATTTGAAAAAGTGAAAATTGTCAGCCAAGTGACAAGCAATTAAGGCAGCAACGAGTGTTTCCGAGTTCAATACCTATTAAACGTCTCTAGAAGATATGAGGAGAAGTGAATTTCCCCACTGATAACTTGAAAAAGAAGTAAAGTGACATTTGTTTAAATCCAGTTTGGTGAAACTTTAACCTCGGTACCGTTAAAAGTATTAGCGCGTTAATTTATTTATCTCAAATTACTCTAATCACTAATGCAAAGGGATAAACCTGCTATCTAAACAGTGTTTGTGTTTTAATCCGCAATAAATATATCAAATACAATCGTCGCGGATGGAAGACCACCGTACGGCAACAACAAAACGAATTCGCAATCAGCAAGGAAACCAATTTCTGATATTATTCAATCGAGCATAAAAAGTTTTAAATATTTTAATTATTGGTCTACAAATGTATCATAACTCGATTAAAAGCAGGTTATTGCAAGAGCTACACAGGCAAGCGGCGATATTGGAAGTCACCACGAACTGAATTAATTCACAAGTGATTTCGCTTGACTATTCCGCGCACAACCTACCTTATATCGCATTCGAAGGGGTTAAATAATAAAGGCATATATTGTGCTCACCTGGTGACTGATGAAAGGGGCTAAGTGGTGAAGCCAGCGTTAAGACAGCTTGGAGTTAATGAAATATCTCCAAATGGAAGTCAGGAGTGCGTGCAGAGATAAGCTTGATGTGCTTTATATACCCAGAAAGCAAGTGCTCCTCTTCTGATATTGTCCAAGTGCGTTTGCATAGCTGTCCAAGTGGCTCTGCTCTTGCTCTCTCGCTAACATTGCATGATGTTTGTTTTCCCCAGCTATGACGCGAGGCAAAATATTGGCCATATGTTCATCGGCAATAAACTGGTCATAAGCGCAAACACGGCCCCTCTTCTTGGTGCTTTTAGCTGGTTCATCGCAAGTTTCTTATACAGGTTGTTGTCAGTAAAAGAAAAAAAGCACAATACGCGTGTGTATGTGTATATATAACATACGCACTCATTTACACGCTTATGTGTTTTGTGTGTATGTGCGTTTTGTTTTGTATGTGTCCCTTTTGTGCTCGTTTTCAAATCGTTATGAATGTATATGTGTCTCTAATATTGCAACAGTAACATTTAGGACAAAAATAAACAGAGAACCAGTCATACGGCAGATTGTATAAGAAATAAGGGCCCCCTTTGATTCAATCGTCCTTGTCTCGCCGTGGAGAAGAATATAAGTAATAAATCGTTTGGTAACTAAGAAGCTGCAAAGCAGACACACCAGATGTGGCATGTTATTTATGCGAGAATCCCCCGTTTACACAAGATAAACCGATATAACTGTTGATAGCTCCGGTTAGAATTGTTCATTTAATTGTCACAGCCTTTCTTTGTTACCAGTGTACGCCCCCCCCCCCCCTCCAAAAAAGAATGTTGAATCATGCATTTATTAAATTACTTACACGATCCTCGTTTTTAAAAGCTCTATAACAGCAAATCAGCAGTTCCAGTTATTATCTAACAACCCAGGAAGAATTTGGATGACTGGCACAACTGGAGGTATACATTATAATTTAAATTCGCAAAGGGCGACCTAAATTATGGAGGTTTTAGATCTTATACCTGTTTGGAAATGACGGGCACAAAATTTAAAATTAATAGCAGAGTAACATTCACCTTATTTAAAATTCACTTTACGTGAAGTCATCTATACTTTAAGTCATGCCAATAATTCAAATCAAGCTTAGCAAATTCTGAGAGTTATCACAGCTGGGTTTTGATATTTCTTGAGTACGGAGAGCGCCTCGTTTTAACGCATATACGGCAGCTTACGCATCTCCTGCAAAATGACGCGTATTAATCCTAACTACCACTTCCGCTACCTAGTTAGTCGGCGTAAGACTTATACCTTAATAAGTGCCCTGTTTTTACAGTCCATCAATACACATGACTCTCAGTGCAGTTTTAAGTTAAAAATATGAATGTTTTTGGTTTTATGGATAATAAATATTAAATCATGTAGAGCCTGTAATTCATAGTTCATTACGGACAAAAATTTGATATGATGCCAATAGGGTTTATGTAATGTGCGATGAAGCTGTCTATTGGACAGGATATGATTGTTTAGGCTGATTATGTTTTAAAAGGCGTTTGATCTCATATTTAGAGATGTTTATCTTTATTCCCCCCGAAGAAATTACGGTACATGTGAATGAGACAGACGACCGCATTTCGGATCTGAAATATACATTGACGGATGGTCTGCATGACACTTAGCATCAATACAGCTTTGTTTCTCATTTGATTTCAGCACTACTCTATAAAGCGAAAGCACGAGACCAAGCCATCATTCATTAGAGCGCCATTAAGAACTGCAGTTAACCACGCGACTGAACTGTGTGCTTCCGCCCGTAAGAAACCTCCACAGACATGTATTATGTCCTCCTGGTTTCACTGGTGATACTGGGTTTCAAGAAAGGAAAGATGAATGCGTCAGAATGAGTAGGAACTGGAATTCTCCTGAAAGATCCCATACCTAGACATATCCAACTCACTTTAATGACCTTAAATATTTCTGAAATTGAGAACTCACTCTATTCTATCCACTTTCTTCAGAAACTAGTATGTAATACCTGCAGATTTCATTTTTTAAATGGTCTGTATATTCCTTTGGAAAATAATAATTTTTCTTTGCAAAGTTTTCCAACGTTAAATGAGACCCAAAAGATAACGATTGTAGAATATAAATTAATATCACATAAATATGTATCAATGTTAGTGAAATACTGGCTAGAGGAACTCAAATCAAAGCACAATGATTTTATTGTGGCCAGCTGGGAATCTCTGCATAATAGTAATGATGTTTCAGAGGACTGTGAAACCATCAATCAACACAGAATATGTTGCTTATAGTAATTTGGGGAACCACTTTACTGATGAAAGACCGCAGCAATTCGTCACAGTTTCTCCAGTGTTGAAGGGTATTACTGAGATTTAGGGAACACAAATAAATAAAGCGGGAACATCGGCCTTTCAGAATCCAGTGTTAACCCAAAGCAGTTTGTTTGAGTTCCCAACACATTCATCGGCGAGAAAGGAATACCCTTCACTCAGAAGCTCTGTGAATCTGCACGCTGTGTTTGAATGTCATTGTAGGGACCCTGAGAGACCTCCTGAACGAGGATGTGTAGGACAGGCTGCCACTCGGCCTATTATCCATCAAGGCCTTAAGTCTGATGACTGAGCCACTTCATCACAGTCCACACCTAATAAGGGACACCAACGATACAACATTCTCAAATCAATCAGTTCAAGATTTAATGCGTCTCTGGCTCAAGAAGCATGCCGAGAGCGGGATCCTCCACAAAAAAAAAAAAAATCAAAGAGATGATTTTCACGGAAGATGCACTTTTTCGAAAAAAAAGTGTTTAATTAACACGAGGGCGCACTTGCAGACGTTGTGTAGGGCCAGGTGAAGTGGGCAGGATTCCCGATTCTCAAGCTGTTAATATACACCGCCGCCAGCGCGGCATAACAGAGACTCTCACGCGCTGAAAGCCACTCCGATTTTTGCTTCCCCCCAAAACTTCCATTTACAAGACAGGCATTGACTGAGCCTGCATGCCAGGCTTGATGAATTGGAGTCTTTGCCTCGCCGAGAATTAGAAAGGTCCAATCTCATCCATCCCGAGTGAGAAAGGCGTGGGTTTCAAAGATGATGCGACAGTTGGTTTCTGTGTGGCTGCAGTGCTCCTATCCCTGCTGCTTCTCGAAAGCCACTCACTGAGCTTAATGGGGGCCACATGCTGATGCACTCCTGAGCATGAGTTTGAGGATGAGGGGCGACGATGAAGTCACCATGGCGGACTGGGTAGCAGGGTGAAGGCCTTCATAAAATCTCACTTTCCACAGACTTGGGTGCCATGCCCCTCCGGGTGGGCACAATCTCACCCCAAACTTCACCCTAATATGTTCTTTCTCAGATTCCAGTTTCAGTAGAATTACCCCCCACCCCCCATCAAAGAAAAGTACTCCTTCATTGGGGAGGGAGGGGTCCATGCCATCCTAGAAGCGGGCACCATCAACTACCTAAACAGTCTCACACTCGAATTCTACTTGTCCGGCTGAGATGGAACGTGAAGGCTTTGCCACGCCACAAGCAGCAGAAAACGTGCGGAGAGACAGCCCCCCCCCCCGACCAGCAGTGGCAAAAGATCAAAGTGTGTGACACAACGGCCTCCCTGGGGTGTTACGGATTCCAGTGGGACGGGGTGATGTCAGAATCAGTAATGGGCCCATTATACAAAATGAGTCCCATTACGCCACCCAGATAGAGCCCCGATGCTACGGTATCAAAAAATAACAGCAGCGTCTACTCAGGTTTTTGCACAATTGCTGGTGACTCGTGCACACATCCACATGTATGTGTGGTATGCACACACACAGACACACACACCATGAATAATGGTGTTTGCTCCATGTGCACAACAGGCAGGCATGTACATAAAAATTGAGACTATTTGAAATATTACAAAATACCAAACACATTTAGCAACCCTACATAGCTGACGGACCAGCCCCGAAAATGTTCAGCGATGCCTAGGCTCATATATATTTTTTCTTGTAAACTTTAAAGCAGGCTACCCCAATTCCCATCCGGGAAGGCCAGTTTGCAACACAGCTTGCGGATTTCTCTGTTCAGACACGCCTACTTATCCTGTTCATTTGCTGATTCAGATGTGTTTGAGCAAGGAAATCTGCAAACTGTGTAGGATTCGGACCTTCTAGGACCAGAGCCGGGGAACCATGATTTAGAGCTTGTTAGACTTTGTTGACACCCCTATAGTCAATAAAAAATACGAGTAAAGTACTCGAGTGCTTTGCAGCAAATATCTGTGCATGAACATCAAACATTTTGCAGAAACAACAAAGACAGTGGAAGGGAGTACCATAATGACCAGAGCAGCAATACTTCATCTGTAAGAAATGTTTTTAGCTGATGGATACATACATGCCTCATGTGGGTATTATGTTTGCATGTGTGTGTGTATGTGTGTGTGCATGTGTGTGTGTGGATTATGTTTATATTATATAGTGTGGACCAAATGTCCCCTACAATGTGACAACATTTTGACGTTGTAGGGACCATTTTTCAAGTCCACACAAAGATCTGTGACTGCGATCAAAAAACTAAAAATGTTTTGTTTGGTTACTTATGTTTAAAGTCAGGGGTGCATAGGGGTTAGGGTCGTCTTGTTGGGATTAAAGTTTTCCCCATAGAAATTAATTTAGAGTCCCCCAAAGATATAACTGCAAACCTGTGTGTGTGTGTGTGCATGCAAGCTTTTTTAAGAACCAGAGAGACTGACATTCACAATAAAATAGAATTGTCGAAGGCAATTCATAAATAGACTTCTATGAATGTGCAGAAGACAATGAGTCTTCAGACTGAAATCAAAAGAAATGATCTTTTTTTTAATCCAAGGCCAGCTATGACCGTTATAAGACGCTTGCAATTGCTGTTTTACCTTGAAACTCAATGACTCAACAATTTCTTGAAGAACAGCTCCAGAATCCTTAGGCGAGGTCTGTAGATTTAGCCCAAGGTAGACAAAAATCAATATATATGAATGAGAATCATACAAGAAGCTCAGACAAAGACATGGGACTGGCACAATGATCCAGACATAAGGATTACAGGGGGTCCATGGGTATCCTTTTTCCCCCCAACAATGCCTGTCTACGGTCCATTATACACCAGTACTTTCGTTGCGGAGTGTCCTCCAGAGTCAAAAGTCAAGCATGTTCAAATGCAATTTTCAACCCAGAAGTGGAATGTGACATCAACAAGAGGAACTAACTGTCGAGTGGCAGCTGCTTCCATATAAACAAGCCCCTTAGGTTACAAACGTCTCGAAAATATCGGAAATGTGAACGATAGCTTGTCTAGCTGCTGTAGCTGAACTGGAGTGAAAATTTGATGGTTTTTCTAGTAGGGCGTCAAATCTTGGGGGCTTTTCAGGCTAGTTTGGGCTTTTCTAGATTGGACAGTTAAAGAGTCATAAAGAGTCATAGTCTAAATGGGAACTGGCTCAAGAGAATAAAAGAAGAGAGTAATCTATGGGTTACCCCAAATATTAAAACCAGTACACCTTACCCACAAAGCATTGCTGTACAGTATTTTTGGAAGATGTTACCTTCATTAGTGTGATGTAAATGTGTCCATGTCCATGTGGTTGGATCGGTTTGACCAAATTATGCCTAAGGGAACTGGCTGCCATTCAACACCGACAGCCCAAACTCACCACATTTCATGCAGAGTGATGTGAAGAGGTTTAGGATTTAGGATCCCTGATGGCAGAATTAAGGCTCACCTGCTCCCCAAGTGATGGGTCAGGAATCGAAACGGTTTACCTTGCATTCAGTTATCAGCTGTCGTAACAATACTGTACATCAAGAGATGGTGAAAGTTTGCAAGATTTGTTTTCGCACGACCGCAGACATTTGTTCAAATGATGTACGTCAATGGCATGATAAATACAGAATTAACATGTTTCTCAAATAGTAACAAAATCTGCTTTAAAGCTTTGGATAAACAACAGGAAAACACGGCATTTCTATTTTTGAAGATTTTTTGTAATAACCCTTATGCACAGGCTTACTAAGCTTCGGATGAATGATTGTCTGAAAGTCAACAGAAAAAGCAAGTACGGCAGTAGGCAACAAGAATGACGAGGACCTACCAAAAGTACAAAAGTTTGATTATTTCAGAAGTGGTTTCGTAGAACAGAAACACTTGCATGTTGAAACATGTCCTTAATATGTAGAAGACTTCACAATCTGCACACGAAGGCTTACGAACGACACATGTATCATTTTGAACATTCAGGCAGCCCTTTGCATTCATAACTGATGTAGATAAATTTACAGCCTTATCGCCCGACCGATTCATGTTGAAAGGCATTTTATGTCGAGGTCCTTGGTAAATAAGACACGCTGATGGAGAGAAGCCTGAAAGCAGATGTAGAGGCATCACTTAGTGTAACAGGTGCAGAAGGAGGTGCAAGTGTTGCCAAACATATAATGACTGGCAGTCTATAACTAACTTGTATTACATTACAGTATACATACAATAATGTGTATTGTGATATGACCAAAACGATTTGTGCCCGTTGGTCAAGTTGATGCAAGGCTGTGCGATTTTTCACTCTTGATGGACCATGTCAGGCAAAACTGCATAATGATACAGACCAAACAAACTACTACATATACAAATCATATACAAATCATTTCTTTTAAAACCACCCACTCATCGATGGATCCTTTTCTCAACCACTTACCCAGTTCACTGAGCGACATCCTAGAGATTTAAAACTTGTACCCAGTAAATCAGATTTTTTCTTCTGTCTTTTTAAAAAAAGTTGAGTTAAGAAGTGTGCAAAGGACAACACGCATTGAAATGCAAATAAATCTTTTGCAGCGCACAACAGAATATCAAGGGATGTGTCTGGGGTTATATTCAATCACAGAAATGAATGACTAACTTTGAAAATGGACCTTCAGCTTAATAATCACGCCCCACACAGAAACATTTCTTTCCCCTCTTTTTCATGGAAAAGGTCTTTGACGTCGGTTAATTTCTCTTGGCTAAGGTCTCTGAGGTTGCTACTGTAACAATCACCTTCATGTTGGGGTCCCACCAATAATTCTTTGATTATTTGTTTTATAAATATAGCGCAATATCGAGAAGTAATTTTGTTACTCTTTGAATCACAGAGCGTGGTTTCAATGCCCAGTCAAGCTGCCCCTTTCGGCTCCTGTGAAAGATGTGTGTTGTATCCAGGTATGGCGGCCCGCACAATGGGATGGATTAGCACTGACGACATGGACGACACCCTCACCTTGAACTCCACGGCTCCTTGAAGAACTGAACATTACCCATCTGCACAGTTCAGAAGCTTTTTAATGAACAATGTGTGGGAAATAAAGGACACGAGGAGGGAAATGCAATTTAAAAATTAAATGTGAGTTCTACAGATGGTTAGCCAAAAATCTGGATAATTAAATTGTAAATATAGTCTTTATAAGGAGCCCATAATGGCAATTAACATGTTCTGTGAAAGGTAAGAACTTTTCTCAGTGCTGGTCAAGAACACAATTTTTTGTATTTGACAGAAACCTATTAAAAGACAGAATCAAATGTGTTTTCTATTCTTAGATGTTGAAAGGATGCTTTTATAAGGTGATATGAATAGAAGCAAAAACACCAAGGGCAAACTAATGACTTTGAATTCATCTTAAAGTAGCTTTAATTGGCAATTGATTCTGATGAATATAAATAAATCATCATAAAAAAGATGAAAATGCCTCCAATTCATCTATTTGCCACAAGGCAGTTTTTTTAGAGTAAAAACCACAGTTGCAAACTATAATGACGATATGAATCCAAAAAAAAGAAGATTCTGAATGGATCTAAATCCTCCACAGTGCTGCTTCTCCACAGAATGTTTGCTCATCTTTATGATTCTCTATTCGTCTGCTTGGCAGTTCTTTTCCTGAAAGGTCTGGCAGCAGCCCAGCATTGGAGATGCGCAGTTTATTTGTCCAGAAGTTTGGAAAACACTTGCATGCTAATGAAGACGGTGCACAGCCCACAGGAAGTCGGCCACCTCCTCGCTCCATTGTCATCGCTTGCTTTCCCGCTAAAATGCCCAGGAGCCGACAGGAAAGCAGAATTCGATCGCCACCATACACTTGTGACGCAGTTTGCAAGCTCCCTTCCTTCTCTTTGTTCGTGCCAAGACTCACGCCGTCCGCATAACGCACCAGCTTTGCATGCGGCTCGTACAAATCCCTTACGGAGTGCTGGGTGAAGCTGCTCCCATCGATGGCTCAGATCTCACAGTCTCCTCAAAAGTCACATCTCTATGAGACGAGGCTCATTATCGTTTTGGTTACGCGAGAATGTGCGAGCAATGCATCTATGTATAAAGAGGAGCGCTTCGAGCTTGAGGGAATGGTCCTGTCTGGGAGAGTGCTTCTCAGCGTGCTTAAGGTTAAGCTGGGTAAGAGGAGGATGTTGAGAGTGCAGACTTGTGGAGCGTGTAGGAGGGGTTAAACAGGAGCGCAGAAATGGGTCCAGCACCCGGGGCTACTTCAGCACTATCAACACTCCCCATAGGAGACACCATCTCAGCCACTTGTGAGACCCCAAATCCCACAAGTGGCCTCTCAATTATTCCATTACTTATCTTTGCTCCATACCAAGCAAGCTATCTGCTCTGTTGTCATCCCTCACAGGTGAGCCACAGCCCCGTTATATGAAATAAGTCTTACTCAATGCACCATGAGTATCAGACCACGGGTGCGATTATCAGACCACAGGTACGAGTATCACACCACAAGTGTACCTCTGAATACGTAAGAAGAAGTCTCTAACTTCATTCACAGGCAATTCTCCGATTCGCTGATTCAGAGCTGAAACTGGCTACTTACTGGTGGATAGTTTCAGATTGTCAAATGGTGGTCAAAGTAAATAGAAGTGAATACAGATGTCAGGCCTACGTATGAAGGGTACTAAAGTACCCAGAGACTCAGAGTCCTCCTATACGACCATCCGGCCAAATAATTACACCCGATCAGACTTAGATGGTAGATGATATTCTCTTGGTGACACACGCATCCAACACCATGACAAAAAAAATCAACTGCGGCGAAAAAAGAATTTGCTCCTAAACCATAGATTGGGTCTCTGGATCACAACACAAGGGAAAGACAAAGGGGTTTTGGCTGGATTGTGCTGCGGAGAGCCAGATCAGCTTGGACTGGCCTGCTGCCTTCTCACCTCTTTGTCGCCATCTAGTGGTGCTTTCAGCAGTCACGTCCCAGACCCGGCACAGAAAGAGTGGCACCACACCAAGTAATTAGTTCCTTTATCCCAGAGCCACAAATCGCTACTTTTTCATTCGATACCCACCCTCTTAATGGCCTGTTATTTAAATAAATGGGGGTAAAAGCACTGGGTTGCGACCCTGCTGTGTGCCGAGGCTCTCAGTCCCTGGCACACCTGCTGAGAAAAGGTAGCGTCTATTACTGACACCTTCATAGAAAAAGATGGCTGGCAGGGTCATGGCTGGAGAGCCATGCTGCGTTTGTTTTACTACAAATATGTCCATTTGCCGAAGCTTTGCTCTTGTGGTTGCCAGGCTACAAACTAATAAAGGTAACGGAGCGTGTATCGGGAAAACAGAAGTAAGATGTTGACTTTGAGATAAGTACCTCTTCAAATTAAACAGCACATCACATCGCATTCAAAATAACATTTCCAGAGGTTAACTTTAAATGGCCTTGGTGGAAAATCCGTGTGTTGAGCAACTAACTGAATCACCGATTTGCATACCAGGTACGTTAGTTAGGAGCAATTAATTATTAATGTTTTAATTGCGCAGCATTACAAGGGTTAAAGCAAACAAAGAGGTAATTATGTGTTCTCCTATCTAAACATTGCGCACTGTTGCTCCGGAACTCATGGCTGAAGAGAGGAAAAGCCCCTTGATAAATAATGCGATCAGTCACCGTGCACACTGTAGCTTTCCTGACAGCCGAAAGCCCCTCTTTCCTTTCTGTCGGCGGTCAGAGTTCATGAAAATTGTTTTGACGGCGCTTATTGCTCCGGTAATCGCTAGAGATGGGCTGGAGGGGGAGGCAGTGGGGTAGTCACTCTTTGGTGGGCCATCGGGGATGAGTGAGAACCAGGCCGGGCTAGAGGGCTACAGATATCCCCTGCAGTCAAGCAGGAATCCTCTCTAGCTACCAGAATGCTGTGACCTGTCCCACTCAGGCCTTCATTCAGATGCATAAATAAATGCCATCAAAACAGAAACATATGAGATCTGTGTTGACGTTTTCTGGAAAAATACAATGCAAGCCTCCTCATACATGCGCTACTTACTTAAAAAGTTTAAGGTGAATGCCATTGATGTTGCCCCTACCGTCATGCTTGGAATACTGCATGTTTGCCATGTTGGGCTTGGCACTTCAACCTTGAGCCCTAGGTGTGTGTATTTCATGGAATCAAAGATGGCGCTGTTAGTGAAGGCAAGGGAGGGGGCTTTCAGCTGTAGGATTTCTTACGATCTCCTGAGCAACCCCCAATAGCACTCCTACGAAGTATGTCAAACCGATTTTTACTGCAAAGACTGCACATCCAACGCGTCCCGGTAAATAACCTGCACTGTTTCCCACTGAATGTAACAAGGTATAACAGTCAGGAACTGTTGCACAAAGATACAGCCTTGTAGGACCAAAGGTTTTTTGTACCACAGTGATTGTCGGTGGAGCTCTTAACTGGCCAATTGTTGAAGGTTTATTGTTTTGTTTTTGGTAGCGTGTCCTTTGCAATTCCCAAAACCGTTCATTTGCCATTCAGGATCACTTGAAGAGGTTTTTCCCACCGTTGGGAGCGTCCCCTGAAAAGAGAGTGCTAATGTCAGCGCAGGCCGTATTGATCAGGCCAGGAGAACCCTAGGGCCGGGCAAATTAAGAGGAGAACTGAATCACACGTGGAGTAAAGGCTGTCTGTATGAAGAGATGCAGCGGCAAGACGGTACAATGGACGGGGCACATCCCATTCAGGACCTTGTTGTTCAGGCTTGGCCCAAGGTCTCGCCAAAGCCGTGGGGATAGGGCGGCATGTCCAGGGAAGAGGACACTCTAGCGTGGTGAGCATGTCCCTCTGAGTAACTGCCGAGAGCCGAGGACCTTGTTCAGGGACAATGCCTGGGTGTCAGGTAATTACTGAGCAAGGCATGTCAGGGGAATGACCCGGGGCCAACGATGTACAGCCTTGCGATCCTCTCTGCCAGACTGAGGCCAGTGGGGGGGTCAGGGGGCTGCTTGTGGAGTGGGAGAGGAGAAGCAGATGGACAATAGAAGACCTAACGGCATCGGTGCCTGGAAGCGTGGGGTTTGCGCATTAAGACCCAAAGACGTATCTTTCGTGCCTGTGTAGCTATATTCACCAGCAATAACATTATACTCAAAAAGCTCAGGCCTTCAGTGTTAATAATAAAGTGAGCAATTTTGCCCAAGGAAACCAGCGAAGGGATCTCCTACACCCAGTACCTTATAAATAGTTAAAGAGACCCAACACTGATGAAAAACCAGTCCGATCATCCCTGGAGATAATAACGTTTTTTTAATAATAACATTAAGCAACATACAGCAAGGTAAGTCTGTGTGTGTATGAATGTAGGAGTATACTTGAGTAATGTAAGAGGTCTGGAAATCCGTTCATTTCAGGAAGACTGAATCATAGTATAGTTTACCTATTGCAGATGTGATGATATATCATTTGATATCCGGATCTTCAGTGAGTAGGGTGCAAGCCATCCTGAACAGCCCTGCCTTTCGAAACGACAGGAGAGAATGACAGCAAATACTGATGAACTTACAGCCTGTATATTCACATAAACATTCACCTTGTTCTGTTATATATGAGTGAAGCGGTTTTCTCTCACATCGTAATTGTAATGTAACACACTGGGATATGGGTGTCAAAGAGGTCAAACACTATGGTGTTTTATAGATCAGCTGAGGTCTCTGACTGACATGCCCTCTGAGAAAACGTGCACTCTACTGTGCACAGGTAAGTTATAAATTACCTGCCCACTTTCAACCCCGTGCTGAATCCCGACAAAAGGTTTCTGAGGAGTTGTTCCGGAAAGATCACGGATCTGCAGATAGAAGGGGCACACTTTCAAATTACGTCTGCTCTGGTCACATTGGGCGATCGCTGCACCGAACAAGGACTTTTCAGCTACGCAAGCGTATCTTTTTCACAAGAGAAGTGTTTTTCCTTTTGGTTGGGGGTGGGGTACGATGGGGGGGGGGGAGAAGGCGGAGGGGGCTTGTTCTTCCACTTCCTTCACCACAGCTGGATCCTGAATGTTGCTTTGCCGACAGGTTGACAGCCAGTGAGCTGGTTTCTTCTTCTACCATGTGGCCACATCTGAAGGATGAAAATGTATAGGTGTGTTTTAGCTTTTCTGGTTATCTCAGAGATCTTTGAGGTAGGGGAACGAGGCATCCACAGATAATATGGTGTAGGAGTGCAGTAGGGATTGAGGTACCTTGGCACATGCACTTTATCGAGGCCCTGGAACAGATGAAATTTTGAATTTTGTTGGGGGAAGGTAATATTTTGTCAGGGGGGGGACAGAATTTCTAGCTATACACCCCTGCCAGCTTGAGTTCACTTTAGCAAGGCGTACATCACTGCTCCCACAAAACAGCTAATCCGACTGTCAATAACCTGCCTTCTGACAGTGTTTGTCGGCATGTGTGTCAGTAGCTGAGGACTCGCACTCATTTTAAACTGCATTTGTTTTTCTTTTCATGCCACGCAGAACAGATATTTAAGCGTCCAAAGTGACAATCGAGTAGAGGGGAAGAATCTGTCGCTTAGGGTGTGGAGAAGCCGTCGTCACCTCAGACACCTTGTCTGAAATCTTCGACTTCTTTCTGGGACAGAGTGTCTCCTTCATTGCAGGTGGGGTCACCTGACAGGGCGGTCCCCTCGGACCGCTTCCACACCATCTGCAGCCTCCAGCTCCCCCCCACAGCTTTGTCCTTATCCACTGCCCAGGTGTCAGACAAAACGTGATCCTGGTTCTAATTTTTCCTCGTTTCTTTACCAAATGGAAGCTAATTCCTGCTTGTGCTCCTGTTCATTAGCATTTTCTCATTAGCTGGGCACTTTTATCATTCAAATTCCACATTATTGCCCCTTTTCCTCCAAACAACAAAGACGAGGCCTGCGGTGGAGCGGGCACTGGAGCGGGCGGCCGGGCGCTCGAGTCTGTAGCCACCTAAGAGGGAGTACCTGCCTGAATGATCAGTGCTGCTGTGACACTGCAAAACCTGGGAGGCTGACAGTGCCACACCATCGGGCAACAGTGAGGCCATAACCTGTCACCAAAACCAAAGACAGGAAAGTCATAGGCCAGTCCTTAGCGGAGCCTTATTGGTCTGCGTGGCAGCTCTGCAACCTGTTGTCCAATGCACTTTGGGCGGCCTTGAGTCTGACTAGGAAACAGCAGAGACAGGGCAGAGATTTCTGCCCCCTCAATTCACCCAAAGCAGATCCGTCAGTGCTAAGCGTTAACATTCAGGGGAAGAAAAACCGGTAGACTGAGAACTTCATTTTTAACTGAAAGCCTTTGAATGGGAAGCGAGGGGAGGTTAGATTACCCTCCAAACGTCTTTTGTACTATATATATATATATTTTTTTAATTTGTGATCTTTTATTAACCACCAATAATCACTTCAAAATGAATAGCATATTATTAAGTCTTCTAGTGGCTCTTATTCTATTTTATCGCGGGTTTGTATCAGCGTGCAATTCATCTCGTGCCGTTCTTCAGCGAAGATCGGCTTTATATGAGTTTCCATTCATCATCAGCTGTCAGCTGTTAAACGTATCATTATTCAGTGTAGGGTTATAAATTGGAATCATTAAACAGTTTTTCATATAATCTGATGCAATAACTGCTCCCCTTTTATTAGCTTGTGAAAAGAAAATAGTAAATACAAATGTCTGTCAGGATGGCAGAGATAGCTCGGCGCGCGCGCGAAATGAAATTAGCGCGCGTGAGGCGCGCGGGATCAATGTCGTGACATTTGTTCGGCTTTCAAAGTGAAGGGGATGAGGCTGAGACTGGAAACTGCGGCGTCAATAGGACGACGCGTGACTCCGGCACGAAAACTGCTGCCAGAAGGGAGCTAAAATTTTCTTTCATTCTCTCTCTCCTTTGTTTGTGTTTGCGCGTATTCGAGTCGATTCCCAGATTTCATGCCCGATTTGTATCCGTCAGGTGACAGCGGGCATCATGCAGCGAATGGTCGCGATGACGGAAACCAGTACAAGCCAGTCGCTTGTCCTCTAAAGTCGTATTAGTATAGATCTGGAGTAAAATGTTTACACAGGGAACCTTGGACATACCAGACCACACCGGTGCTCTTACATTAATATCTGCTTAATTATAATGACATATAATGTTTGGTCATACACATCCAGTACGTGGTAGCATTGTCTTTGCAAACCAGTAGCATTTCTGAACTGCAGGTCAATTCCTACAGTTATTAAATGTTCAACCACCAATTCTTTCTTCTTTTTTGTCGACACGTTATATGTAATGTACACCGAAATACGCACCTATGTACATTAATAAGGTAGAGCTGCGTGCAAGATGTATGTGCAACATAAACATCTGGCCAGGTGCTGCTGTGGTTTTCATTTAACCCAGCAAATTACATGAACATCTGTATCAGGCTGTACGAGTAGCAGACTGGCCCAATAATCGTTATCAGGTTAGTCTGCCCCTTATATTAACATTCAGTTTATTTGTTATCTTCGGGCAGGTTAAAAATGGATGTGCAGTGAGACTCTTAATACCCCTACACCCTTGTACTGATGAGCATGATGAGGAGAGTTGATTGGTGGCGTGACGTCTTCCTAAGTGAATGCTCCTGTACCTTGTGTATGTTGATTTTTTTTAAAAAGCACCCACGACTCAGACTTTCTTCTTTGCATTTCATTGGTTTGAGTCGTAGTGAAACGCTCTCGAGAAGCAGCTGCTCACTCCCGTGGTCTGTTGTCAATTACTTCCCTTTTAGGCAGCGCACCCTGGAATTGCAGGAGAAGACTGCCCCCTTCTGGTGAAATGTGATATATATTTTTTTATTATTAATTATAAGCCCTTTCACCAATACCTAGGAAATTAAAAGACAAAAAAAAAAAACAGGAAGGACGAGACACTCACTTAAGTGGTGCTTGAAATTTCTTATCAGTCAATATAACAACTCCATTCAAATTGACTTTCAAAAAAGTTAATCCTGTTTCTTTCTTCCTTGAAGTGAAACTTAGAAAGGTGAAGAGAAACACTTATTTCAATGCTTCTGTTAAACTAGCAAAACAAAGGCTGTTTATCCTGTAATTTATTTACACACACAGCAATACAATCATAGCACCCACGAAGATGCAGGGTGAGAGAAAATCTGTGAAAGTCGCCGCAGCAGAAACGCTTAAGTTGAAAACTGCAATGGTCCTTAAATTAGCCAAGATAAACTAAGGAAAACTGGGGAAATCAGATGAGCATATTGCACTCAGTATATTTTAGCTATATAATGCAGAAAGGCTTGTATAATCCATCTAGGCTACATATCCAATATCTATACGCTCTTATCCAGTGCAAGCTCGTAGTAAATCTATTCCAGGAATGACGGGTTGTACACCGCCTCCCGATCTATGCCTGGGAAGGCTCCACACTTACTGTAACCGATCACTGACACACTTACGGATATCAGTTAACCAAAGAGGCTCACACTTTAGCCTATGCTGCCATCTATTGGTGAACCCACGAAGATGCAGGGTGAGAAGAAAACTGTGATAGTTGCCGCGGCAGAATATTATTATTTTAAGAATATTATATTATATTCAATAAAATATATATATGTCAGTTCAAGTACTATATATATATATATATATATATATTATATATATATAGCTGATGTTAGAGTACTTGACTGACATTAGGCACAATGTCAAGATGCTCAGTTATAAGAATGTCAGAAAACACCTAAAATGCATTATTATTCCTATTATTTTTATTATTATCATTAATATGAATAATAATAATACCTGGTCCATCTCCTGTGGTCTTTCATGCGCTCAGAAAGCTTTTCCGGTGGGCCGTCAAGGCCTAATTCAGAGCTATTCCCTCAGCACAGGCTATAAGCTAACCTACCATATTCTGGCAGCTGTGTGTTCAGCCTGCCGTCTCTGACACCGAGAGCACCTCCTATCACAGACAGGCGCGGCACGCAGATGCTACGCTGCACCCTGGCAACGACGGGTCAGGTCCCTCCCATTCTGTCAGGGCTGTCGCTGGCGTGTTCTGGATAATGATAGAATGAAGAACAGCCCAGCTGTCCCCAGGAAGTGATGTAGTCTCTGTGAATGGAAAGTAAAGCAACGCGTGTTGACTTTTCTTTTTTCTTTAGCAAAATGCGGAACTGAAACTCTGGGATTGAGTTATTAACGCAATTATTTCAGTTACTTTCTTCGGTAGTGAGTTCATTTATGTGCTGGGGCAAACTGAAGCAATTTTAATAATAGTATTTGGAATTATTTTAATATATTAAATTTGTCAAACTTTCAAACAACTTTCAGTTAGCTTTATTCATTATTGCACACTCACAACGCAGTATCCTAAAATTTACTATACATCTCCGTTTCCTTTTGTCACTTGACAAGGATCCAATTGAGTCTTATCAGTCAGGACGTCCTGCTAGAAAGGAAAACAAATAGAACTGTGTAACGAAGCCACAATTCAGTCTCTGTTCAAAACAATTTAGTTCCATCCAAATTCAGCTTAGACTTCGGCAGAAATTTTGACAAAGGGCAGAAGGGAAAAGCCCCTTGATCATTAGCTGTAATTTCTATTTCTGTCCAGAAGGTGGTGCCTATGAGCTGTTTGCCTAGAACGTAATGATAATTACAATAATAAACAAGTCAGATAAGGGCGCTCTCATATTTCCTTGGTCACACCCAGATTGGCACCCGACGTGCCTGTTCATCACAGGTGATGTAAGCGTGTTTCGCTTGACAGCAGCTTCTGCATCGCGGTCGTGGCCGTATGCCGCTGTTTGTGCTGGGCGCCTATTTTGTCATCGGCAGACAAAATTACTTTTGGGTGAATTTCAAAAGTCTGAGTAAGAGTAAACGGAGTATGTTGTCTCTTGCATGAAACTCACACAGTGTGAAGTAATATTTATCTTTTCGTTCAGGATTCTTTCTTAAACCAGTACTTTGGAGAGGCTCTCGGAAAATCACGTTAAGCTTTACTACAATATTACAACATCAGCAGCTACAGTAGATTAAGTGAAGTACATGTTTATGAAATAATCAGTTTCCTTTCATTCAAAACAACACATAAATGTGTTATATGTTAAGTCGAAGTCCTATATGTTTCTCCCACTTCATTTTATATTGAATTTGTAGTCAAAATGTCATGCAGTAAGTGATTTTTAATCAAAGATAAGCACAAAAAATTGTGCAAAGGGGTGCAAAAAGAAATCATGCAAGACGTTCTGGGGAAGCTTTTTTGCATCCATATATATCATTTGATGACCAGTATTAGAATTATTTACGTCTCTGGACCCTTATTTCCACCTGCATGTTTAGCGTATTTATGCATAAACTTAAAGGATGGTATCTATCTCTGTGGGACTCATTTGATGTCGATCAGGGGCCATGTTTCGGTCATGCCTTCTCCTGACATCTCGGAGGTGTGAAGCAATAACGAATGGGGAATTTTCCGGAAAATGAAAGCAGCGTTGCTCTACCATCCTCCAGTATGTGATCCTGAGTTTGCATGTTAGACTTCAGTACGAAGTTGTGTGCAGATTATTCAACAGTTTCATGTTCAACAAGTTTAAAAGTTTGAGTTGTGTTGTTCACTGCGCGGCTTGTTGCAAATTCTTCATTGATTGAGACCCCAGTACTGGGGGTGGGAAGTTAAAGCTGGGGGTGGGAAGTTAAAGCTGGGGGTGGGAAGTTAAAGCACTAAAGTCCAAGTTACGGATCTCTGAGCCGATGTCTCGCCATAGCGGAGGCACAGCCGGACAGCACATGAGTCTGGCCGTTAATGGTTTTAGCTTCACAGCTTCTGCAGCAGAGCGAACAACCGGCGAGGCGTTCAAGAGACACAAAGAGACAGGCCTTCAGCAACACGGTGGTGAAAACACGAAACAGACCCAGCACGCGAAAATGAGAGCGGGGGCCGTGGAGGTCGATTAAATCACATGCGTTTCTTTTTAAATGTGATTCGGAGAACTGGGGGGAGCGTCGGAGTGTCTCTGCCGCCTGTTGCTCCGGCCTGGAGGCCTCGCCATCGCTGGGCGCCCTGCTCAGAGAGACACGTCCCAACTCACCCGCGTGCCCCGCCCTGTTTAGGGGGCTGATTTTGCAATCCTGTCATCACTTCGCGCCCCCTTATCGAGAGGATCTCAGCTATCTATCTGAGTTCACCTCAAGAACTTGATATGACCCACAGCTCAGCAAAAGGTAAAATGGGGGGGGGGGGCAGAGAATTGTATGTTGGCCAAGGTGCCAATTTAAAGGCTTCGTTCCAAGTCCTGAACTTCCCACAGTCCTGTTTCGCAGCCCACAGTGCCCTGTAAAAACTCGAGGGAACTTTAGATTTTAGTGGTTCCTCAGATCTACCGATGACACACAGCAGAAGACATTAAAGCATCACACTTCCACTTAAGTCATACAATCAGTGCCTTTTTTACAACCTGAAAAAAAATCGCATGCATGCCCTTCCCCCACCGCAGCTCTTAGAATCTAAGAATCATCTTTTCTTGTCCTGAGTGTAGGAAGAAAAGAAAAAAAAAAACTATTAAATCCAGCCAATCAAATGCGTTCCTCGGGCCCTGCTTGTGCTTGCCTTGGCTCCAGTTTTGAAAAAGTGAAAGAAAAACAGCTACTGGAAGAATGAATCATTTGCAGACAAAGAGACAGTGACAAATCCATTTTTAGTTTAACTCAAACATTTTAGCCTAGAATGCTAATAATGTCACGCTTCATTTAGTTGCAGGGGCCCACAAGTCCGTGTGTATCACTTTCAACCTGTTCGTCCAGTTTCTCTTTGCACGAAGACGCCATTTTGCCCGGACCTAACCAGACAGTGATAAAATGCCTCTCCGAGTTCAAATGCACAGTTAAAACGATGTGGCAGTAAATTAACGTATTTAAACATATGCTATGAAAATATTATACTTTTTCTCACATTTTGAAATTGCATTAAAAAAAATTGCAAGAGAAATGCAGCAATACAGCAAATTATCTGTACTCTATAAAGCAGTACAGAACAAGGGTCTTGTTGCACATTATTATCAGTGAGTATCACTGGGTTGCACTATTGCACTACTTTGAGTCCATGTGGTCTGTGAGTTATGGTGTTTTATTTCGTTATTAATATGTGGGTTTCCCAGCTGCTTCAGTTTCCTTCACTTACTGGCATCTAAATCACCAATAATGTTATGGAAAAAGCTGTCAATCAGGGGTAGGGGGCGGGGCCTTGGTAAAGCAGACAATCACATGTTGCCACACCCCCTGGCAGGGACCGGCTTATTTGTTTTAGGATGAATGCATGTAACAAATAAAATTAAAATAATATAAAATACAACATCCCAGGTGGGTGGCATTTAGTGAGGCAGGGTGGCTCAAATGGGGGGGGGGGGGTTGGGGGGGGCATGATTGTGCGTGCCCAACACTGGACTGGCATCCCGTTGGGGGTGTACCCCTATCTGGGACAGGCCTCGGGCTCCCCCCTTTCCCAAAGATCCACACCAGGATTAATGGTTGGAAGATGGATCACACACGGACTGTAGCGCACACATTCTTACAGTCAAAGACCAGCCAGGCACACAATACAAAACACAAAGCAGAGTGAAGCCTGAGGTGTGGATACCCTCAAAGCCCAGGGGATCTGGCCTAACAATTAGCCCTAATTAAACTCAGCTTTGTAAAAAAAAAAAAATCTCCAACTTGTGGCATTTCTTTTTGAACTTAGATGACCCACCACAGGTGTTAGAAATTACAAAAATGCCTTTGACCCATTACGCATGACGCATGTGCATAGATAAGTCAAGAATGGGTGGAAAAATCAGCTCCTCTCTTAAAGACATCTACATTGTAGTCTATGGTGAAGCGAATTTGAGATGTATGCTTTATATATGCATAAATACAGCCGGCCTCCTGTATTACGAGTCGTACGGGTGAAGAAATAAATCATTTTTATGTCAACAAATATTGACCAGATATAACACGCTAGTACATCTCGTTTTATAACGCTTAAGTCTGAAAATATTTTTCTCCTTCGTACATATGGAAAAAGATTAAGAACGAGGGGGAAGCACAATAAATTTTAAAGCCTCCGAGTTCATGAATGTTTCTACTGGCAAAAGTTGAACTTGATGTAGAAAATTTTGGAACTGAAATTAATAAACAGGAAATAGTGCTGCTTTAATAAAACACATTTAGAACGGCATTAATTTAGTGAAAATTTGATCGAATGTAGAATAAAAGTTCAGGATCATCTGCTTTTCTTTGGGCACAGTGAAGAGTAAAGAATGACTGAAAAAAGGTGATTTAAACCACTGTTTGGAGGTACAGGAAGGAGGGAGGGGAGGGGAGGGAAGATCCAACACACACACTCCAGGGTGGAGGAAAATCTGACTTGTTTTGAAGGTTAATTAGGCTTCTTCTTTGATCAGCAGCAAGTTGCATTATGGGAATTGTAGGCAGGAAGCTTCTCACTTGGCATGCTGGGAAAAGGCCTCGGTTCTGCTGCAGGATGAGAGGGCGGGCTCTCCCGGACTCTGCGGTCTTTTGAAATTGGCGGCTCCGACTTCGCCAGAAAGCGGTGGTCTGTCTGGTCGGGGGCTTGGCTCTGGGTCAAACCTCGCAGCTTTCGCTCCTTGTCGTTTACACACTGTCCTCCTTCACCAACCTTAAAATGATGCATTCCTTTTTATTACTGTTTGGGAAGGCCAGTAAGACAATTTACAATGAAATGGGCCTTTTTTTATTGCACAATCAATCACTGCTTTATTGCCAATGCAAGCAAGGATAAAGGCCACCGGCTTATCAATAAAACACGTGTGGATTTCTTAGGTATTCAGTGGCCATAGATTCTGCCCTTGAAAACACAACAGGCTTTGGATGCCAGGGGTGTATGACTGATGCTGAGTCTCTGCACTGCCACTTCAGTGCTGTTTGGCCCCATTTAATTCCACACACACACGCCTGTGAATGCAGCAGCACCGGCAACCAGTGACACGCATGATGTAATTTGCCGAATGGAACCTAATTCGGGGAATATTTAAATCTATTTTGCAAAACGTGGAAGGATGGGGGGGGGGGGCAATGGAATGCCGTGGCCTGTGATTATTCAGCTTGCAAGGTGACTGTACGCGCTCTCACATGTGTGCGCACACACACACACACACAGAAACTTCAGTACACCTTCAAGTATATATGGCAACATTTACCTAAACTAACAAAGAGAAACTCTTTTGTCTGCATGCACAAACTCACAGCTACACATTGGCATAAAGACGACTCATTCAGGCTTGCACACACACAAATGCACACACATGCGCACACACACACACACGTTTGTATTCATGTCATTGTGGGGACTGTCCATTCCCATTTCCCTATGAGAAAAACCCTCATCTTAAAAATGACAACCTTAACCCCCACCCAGCCCTCACCTTAACCATAAGTAACCAAACAAAATATGAGACTTTTGGCATTTTTTTGCAGTCACAGATTTTATAAAATTGCGTTTCTCCTTGTGGGGACCGAATGAATGGTCCCCACAACGTCATTGTAATATATAATACATAACTCCCCCTCCACACACACACACACACACACACACACACACACACACAGACATACACACACAGATGAAAATTAAATTAATGTCGGCGGTCTGCTTGGCTGCCATCTCCAATCCAGGCAGCATGGGTCCCATTAGCTGACCATGACACCTTCGCTCCAGTTCCCTTCATTTGATGTTCCAATTTCCCCCTCTGCATGGAGGGAAGGTCGCGGTGAGGTCGTGAAATTCCATTTCTGCGCGTTTCTTTGGATACGTACATCGCAGCATATGGGAGCAGTCTGGATCATACAGGGCAGAGCACCGGCGGCGACTGAGCTGCGATTCATCCAGGAACGTTTTTTGGATTTCCAAAGCACGTCCGATGAGTTTTCCGAAGGAAAAGCCAGTGAGAGAATTCACACTAAACCAGTCTCTTTTATCCGTTGGGTGATAAATCGCCTCATGTGAAACCAAAACATATTCAAATTTAGACAAAACTATTGCATGATAAAATAAAGCTACTCTTGCACTAACCGAGCCTATTTATTTGAGGGATGGAAGAAAAATTAGTAACGCAAGTTTCTGGAAAGGAGTGAACTGCGTCTGATTATGCGAGAGGAGAGTCAGCACTCCTTGACTTCAGGTCGCACTGAGGGTTACCACATTTCACTAAACCGTGCACCAGCTTCACCAACGTGAGGCAACCTCTGCATTATCTAAGCCACCTTCGGAGACTCCCCTCCCCCATGATTCCGCACGTCCAGAGATGGGAAATGTCTGTGTACCCAGGGATCCCAGGTCCCGACGTTCAGCGTGACACTGACACTTAGCGAAGGTCTACAGGATCCCTGAGTTTTGTGCTGCCTGGACAAATTTCCTGGGTCCCTAATCGCCTCCAGGTCATTCTTAGATCAGCTTATCTTAAGGGTCAACACACAACCCCCCCCCCCATCACCGCAGAATGCTACTATGGTCCATCCCGGCCGCGGATGGACACGGGGTCTGTAATATACTAAGCATCAATGACCTTTTTGACCTTGACTTACGCGGTAATATAAATACTACGGGGGACCCTGGCGTAGTATTTCCTGCTAAAAAAATACACCTGCAGATATTTTTTAAACGGTCGTGAGACCTTTTACCTTTAGACATCAGAAAAATTGTAATCACAAAAAAAATAAAAAATAAATAAATAAAACTTTAAATTTACCAACGGTGCCTCCGTGTTTTAAAAAAATACGGGGGTAGAAAATAACAATACTGGTTACATAAAGAAGGCTTACAGAAAAACCACCGTCGCTTGGGGAATACGAAGATGAAACAGCATGAGCTGTCAGTGACAGGCCAGTGTGGTGGTGAGTGCACGCTTGGATTTTAATGAAAAGGCAGCTTTCTGTCATCCCCCTGCGGCTGTCTTACCCGAGCTCTGCGTTTGGGCTACGTTCACATTTCTTTCATCCGGGCTATAATCTGCTTAGAAACGGCCAAAGCGTGCCCTGCCTCTCTCCAGCGCTGACCACCCACCATTAAGCGTAGGCTTGTATTTGGCTCCCTCACCATACTGACCCCAAGGAACCCTGCCAGGGGAGACGCTCATCGCCCCCCGGGGGTGTCCCGGGCCCCTTTGGAGCGGAGCATGTTCATCGCGGCTTTTTTTTTTCTTTCTTTTTTCGGGCCTCGTCCATTCCTGCCACCCAGCTCGCTCCGTAAGCTCTGGCCAAGTCTCCCCGCCCCGCTTGCGGCCTTGTGGGCGTCGTTTTACATTTGGCCGGCCGGCCGGCCTGGGAGATGTTCCCCATGTCGCCGCCTGTTTGATTGTACCGCGTGTCGGTGTGGAGCCCTTAGCTTTGCCGTTCCAGTTGGCTCACGCAGAAGGGCTGCGCTGTAAGGGTCATAAAAACCTTTGTTTGTTATTGGAGAAAAATACAGAGGGGGATCGCACCTCGACCAAACGACGGCGCCTCACGAGACACGAGAAGGTCAACGCCGCAGCACTCTGGATTAGCAATAATGCTAAGCAGCTAAAAAGACTAGCATCAGCCTATGTAACGCTAATGCAGATCACTAGTTACCTTGACGGTGACCAGTTTCTGCAGAGGGGAGGGAGCCCTGATGTATGAGGAATGGCCTCCTCACGACGCCAAGTCCCCCCGCATTCCTGCACAGACCACCAACCTGCTTTTATATCATTTAGTGACAACTGTTCATGGTTTCCACTCTTTCCATCTCCATGGCTGCGGAAAACTCTTGATTTTTTTGCAGATGAAAACCTGAAACCACATTTTGTACTTTTTATTTTACTTCATTTATGTTTAATTTATATCATAAATCGCAAGGCTGCCTGGATATTATTTGATGCTTGTCTTTATCAGGACACCAACTAGTATTATATAAATATTTATACTTGCAATGAAGTATATTGAATTGGCTTTTTTATATTGCTACGCTTCTCATGCGATTTCCTAAGTTACTACTGCAATAATAAACACTGCTAGAACTGACTATTGTAACAATGGCAGTAATGAAATGCTTTTTACTTCAGCAGAGAAAATGAATATGTTTTGCCCCCGTCAACAAACAACTAGCTCAGACAAGTCTGAGATCCTCTGATCAAGTTTTGTCGGTTAAACTCTCCTTCCCGTCAGCGGACAGCATGCACATAACACAAAATGGGAATATTTATCGTGCAAACAATTAATTTGAAACATATTTAAAGGAAATACTTTGGCTCACTGTAATACTGTAAGTGTTTGTTATAACGTCGCACATAAACGCTAAAAATAATTCACAGGAAGATAATTTGTGCTCCCAGTTCTTCATCATCATCATCATCATCTTCATTTCGTGCCAATTACTACTGGTCAAAATCTGGCAGAGGATTATTAACTACACAAGCCTGGTGGTTACAGCCATCATTTCCCTTTGCAATAACCCAGGATATTTAAAGGAAGCACACATACAGTGATTTATAGTGCCATCTCAGCCCATGTGATTCCATTCACCCCACCCTCCTTTGCCAGCAGTCACAATTCATAGAAAATCTCCTGTAAACATACAATGTAGGAGAATGACTTCATCTCCAACCAACATAAGCAAATCGAGAGTCACCTCCTGTTTGTCGGACCTTAAATATACATATATGTGTGTACGTGTGTGTGGCTGGTCATTTCAGATTCCTCCCCCGGCAGATTTCCAGAAATGACACGGGGCAGGAATGGTAGCCAGCTGCAAGCCTGCGTGTCTGCGAGACCCTGCACCCTCTGGTCTGAGCGAGGCTGAGATCACACACACGGCCGACCTGCTCTGCCGCGCCCCTCGAGCTCAGGGGAGAGCGCAGCGCAGCAGCAGCGGGTCGGTGCGGAGAAAGGGAAGCGCTTCAGCGGCAAATGTGACCCTACGGCTGAGTGGCTGCGACGGGAGTGCTACCATCATTCTGGAACGGCTTTAATAGTGAAAAACAGAATGATGACAGCTGGCAGCTCACGAGACAAACGAAAGCGGAACAAATCACCATGACAGATCCAACAGTCCACCTTCAAAAGGTTTCTCCTGCTCATCGTCGCAGGACTGTGGATGTTCAGTTGGGTTTTTCATTGCTTGCATAAACAGCAGCAAATGTGACTGTCCACACTTGCTTGTCAGATGTTACGGAGATGACAACCTACTTAATAGAATGTTGTATAATGAAATGTTTATTTCCACTGAAAATGTGTAAATCAAGGGAGGTACAAGTTAGTTCTTGTAGTTTTGGCTTCATACCTGCATTTTTTTTAATTCAACTATATCTTAAAGTTTAAACTCTTTCAAAGCGAGGTTAGTCCAGAGAAGAAAATATGGCAAGAGATGTTTTTCAACCCCAGTAAGTAAGCAGATCAAGACAGCTCCCAAACGTATCTCACCGCAAAAAAAGAAACATCAACATCGACAAGCCTGCAGCACTGCTATGACATTGATGCTCTTGCTGTCGTTCGGATTCCAAAGTCTGCGTGGCTCTATTATTCTGGTAACACTGACGGTTATCGGGCCTCAGCTTTCAGCAGAAGACACAAGGTTTTCATAAGGCCATTAATCTTGAAAGGGGCGACTGTCAAAACGCATACGCTGCCCCTACGGCTGACAAGAAAAAGGTCCGTCCAAGGCCTTGATTCCTGGTTTAGCAGAAAACTATGTCACACTGGACTGAATGAGAGGCCTTGAGTTAAGCTGCGCTGCGTCCTCCCGTTGGCCGGCTTCAGCGGTGCGCAGACAGCTGCTGGCGGGTAACAGTAGGGAATCACATGCGGCTGTAAGGGAGAGGCAAACGCTACATAACCAGGCTTCTCAGTTTCTGTCATTGTATTAAATCTAACCATGCAGCTAAAAACGCAAGACAGAGAAAAACAAAACCAGGAGGTGTAGCCACATATTTGTAAAAAAAAAAAAAAATAAACAAAAAAAACACAAACTAATACTATCCACTCCACCTACACCGTAGTTTATATAAAATGGGGGCATTTAATTCTCTGTGTTTAACTTTAATAGAAAAGGCAAATATTTTTCCAACACATTTTTAAGTGAGATCTAATACCAAAATATACACTGTGAACATTCCCTGCCAATGTACACTAACAAGGTTTTATTTATTTATTTATTTATTTATTTTATTATTTATTTTTTGTTCTTCCCTGACGCGAAATGTTTTAATCAGTCAAGGTGTTTGAATTTCAGACCCGGAGCCACAAATGGAGCGCGGGTCCGAGGAGACGAGTGACGTAGCCGAAGTGTCCGATATCGCGCAGGTATGGAGGCGCCGTGGATTGTGATTTACCGTTTAAGCAGTTCAGTGGATGTGCACGTAGACAGTGATGTCACACTTTTAGATTATTGTACTTGAGGAAATTTACAAAATGCGGCATTATACAGATTCTGCATAATGGCCATTTGCTCCCCCAGAAATTCAAATTCCTTTAGTCCGTTTGTCCCGTTTAATTACTTGAATTGATAAGTCAACCCTCACCTTCAAGCCACGCTAACAAAGGCCACTTCGACTGGCAATTCCTTATCTTTCCACTTGCTGGTGAAGCTCAGTATCCGTCAGTGACATGTGAAATCATGGGGGTGGTGTGTGGCTCAGCAGGTTAGGCTGCTGTGTCTGTGACAGGAAGGTCATCGGCTTAAATCCCGGAGTCAGCAAGATGACGTCACCATCGGCCCCTTCACCAGGGCCCATGATTCCCAGCTGCTCCAAGCACTGGCTGATACTGCTTTCTTAAAAACTTCAGTTTCAAAGAAAACATCTGCTGGATAAAAAAAAACAAACACAGGGAAAGATACTCAAACTGGTGCCAAACCAATGAACACCAATGAACCAAGTAGAGAAAGGAAACTGGAAACTCACCCAATCTATACCACGGGGCACTCTATACCACTGGGCACTCTATACTGTTTAAACTTTTCATTCTGTCCATACTGTTTCTATTGTTTTAATTGCTTACTCTGTATGTACTGCACACGCCGCCTATTAATACAATTTATTTATTAGCTTTTTTTGTACTATACTAGTTCTAATGCTGCATTCATTATTTATCTACTGCTTACTGCCATTTCTATTGTTGTGCTATACCTTTAGTTAGTTTAGTATCAGTAACAGCATTGAGTACGGAAACTGCAAACTGAATCTCATTGTACTTGTGCAGTGACAGATGTACTTGTGCAGTGACAATAAAGGTTTTGTTTTCTATTCTATTATTCAATCAATAATTAAACATCATGTGACCTTTTTTTGTTGGTGTAAATGCATTCAGCACATGGACAGACAGTGAGCCAGTTCCGGGTTTTACCGGAAGCAAGCTATAGTCTTCCAGACAAGTAATTAAACTTGCTCTATTTAATAACGGACAGCCAGAGAGCAATGGCCCAAGCAAGTTACCTCCCCCCCCCACAAATACTAGAATAATGCCCCATTTCTCCTGAGCAGGTTTCATATAACCTATCTGACTAGTATATTGGACAGTATCATTTGTCAAAACATCATTTAACACATTGTGTGATTTATGTTTCGAAATAACACTAAACAGTGAGATGATGGGCCTTTATTTTTACACAAACATCCCCTGAAGGGAAAAAACAAACCCTATACACACATTTTATTTAGACGAAAGTGAAACTTGGTTCTAACCAGGCCAGATGAAAACCAATGGATGACAAACTGAGACGCATGCAAACAAGGTGTACAACTCGAACAGAGTATTTCATATCACATACTTTACTGCCCCCTTAGAATGCGTGACTTCTCACACACATGCAGAAACTGGTGGAATCAGGGGGGAGTGGGGGAGGGGGGGCAAACACCCCCCTGCTGCCCTCATGGCTGCAAAATCGTTGTGAAAGTGCTGTTTACAGTGGCAAACATGCTGCTATTGGTGTCACGTGATTTAGCACCACCTAGAACGCCCCCTTCAAGCCAGATGATGTACCCTATAGATCAAGAAAATGTGATGAAGTGTTTTAGTGAGTGCCTTTCTAGTGGAGAATGTGATGCAGTGCCCTATAAGATGCGCATACTGTGGTATAAGTGGCTCCTGTAGGGGTACTTTTCCTGCAAAAAAGGCTGCCTTTATGAAGTGCCCTCTATGCCATCCCTCCGTGATTGAAGTGTCCCAATCAGTGCCCTTTCCAGTAAAGAAAACAGGATGCAGTGTTATAAAAGGCACTCATACAGTAAGCAGTAAGAAGATGTGCTGAAATGCCCAAATAGGTGCCCTTCCAGTTCGGAAAATGTGATGTAGTGCCCTCTGAGGTGCCCTTCCAAGTGAGCATATGTGATGAAGTGCCCTTTAGGGTGCCCTTCCAAATGAGCATATGTGATGAAGTGCCCTTTAGGGTGCCCTTCCAAGTGAGCATATGTGATGAAGTGCCCTCTGAGGTGCCCTTCCAAGTGAGCATATGTGATGAAGTGCCCTTTAGGGTGCCCTTCCAAGTGAGCATATGTGATGAAGTGCCCTCTGAGGTGCCCTTCCAAGTGAGCATATGTGATGAAGTGCCCTTTAGGGTGCCCTTCCAAGTGAGCATATGTGATGAAGTGCCTTTAGGGTGCCCTTCCAAGTGAGCATATGTGATGAAGTGCCCTCTGAGGTGCCCTTCCAAGTGAGCATATGTGATGAAGTGCCTTTAGGGTGCCCTTCCAAGTGAGCATATGTGATGAAGTGCCTTTAGGGTGCCCTTCCAAGTGAGCATATGTGATGAAGTGCCTTTAGGGTGCCCTTCCAAGTGAGCATATGTGATGAAGTGCCTTTAGGGTGCCCTTCCAAGTGAGCATATGTGATGAAGTGCCTTTAGGGTGCCCTTACAAGTGAGCATATGTGATGAAGTGCCTTTAGGGTGCCCTTCCAAGTGAGCATATGTAATGAAGTGCCCTCTGAGGTGCCCTTCCAAGTGAGCATATGTGATGAAGTGCCCTTTAGGGTGCCCTTCCAAGTGAGCATACATGATGAAGTGCCCTTTAGGGTGCCCTTCCAAGTGAGCATACATGATGAAGTGCCCTTGTAATGGAGAGGAAAACTATGTCTGATGGCTGCTCTTCCAGTGAAGGAAAAACAAGACGCGTTGCCCGACTATGAGATTCCTGTACGTGTGAGAAAATTAGGTCAGATAATGTACACTGTAGGTGTTTCTATGTGTAATATAATGTGCTATCTGGGTTTCTTCTGCAGTTGACAACACAGAAGTTGAATAATTTTCATTTGGGATGAAAACTACTTCACCATACAGAGTGTACCATTCTACTAGTGGTGGAGGGTTTACATGTCATGGAATTGGTGCCCTTTTATTCTTTTTGCCCCGCCCCTTAGCCTGAGTCTGCCACTGCGTGCGAGCTACATACAAGGATGGAGCTGGTTTAACTGAAAGGCTTCAGCCAGTTCTTCCCCACCGCCCTGAACACTGACGTGCGTCTCACTGGGAACTATCTCACTGGGCCTGGATTTTCTTCCCCATCCATCAACTGTCAAAGTGTTGAATGGATCGACATTTTTGTGTACTTATAAGATTAGGGCTGGATGTTGTGTCTCTGCTTGGTGCGGCAGCTGGATGCATGTGGGGTGGGGGGGGGGGGGGGGGGGGGGGTTGAGGGGGGAGAGACGGCACCTAGAAGAGGAAGAGCAAGTGTCACCGGGCGGTCGGCCGCCCTGTTTCCATAAGTGTCACGTGGCTGATCTGCTTCCACAACAAAGACAGAATCAAAATGGAAGCTGTGCGTGCAGAGCACTGGCACTAGGTTTTGTAAACAAAACGAAGGTTACATTTTACATTTTATCCATTTAACAGATGCTATAATCCAGAGTGATGTACAGTTGAGAAAGCAGGATCAGACAGTCCCTGGAGCGACTAGGGCTTAAGGGCCTCACTCAGGGGCCCAATAGTGAAATCACATGCTAATTTATCTGGATCACTATTGTCCTGAAGAATAAAAAAGAACAAATACACATTTGATATCATGACATTACAATTGTGCACCGAATTGCTGTATCATTGCCGACTGCATCTGGACGAGGTCTCACTGCAGTTACTGAGGACGCAGTGCTGCACGCCGAGCCGTCTGAAGCGAAAGCCGGACCTCCCGCTATCCCACAGAGACCCTGCTGCTACATCCTTCCCTGTTACCCTTCGGCAAACAACTTTATCCAAACCGTCCTATAAAAGCCCAGCACCGCGTGTAGCTTTGGTTTATGTGTCTGTGAAGGAACTGAGACATGTCAGGCAGTCTCAGTAACTGCCTTAAGAAATCAAGAATGTTAATAAAAAAATTGTAAGAGTTATAAAAGACACCCAAGTTTCAGTTCGACACTGGTCAGAGATTTGGCACAGACAAAACGAAAGCAGACTGCAAAGCGACACCTCCACAGGACACATGAAGTGCATGCGTGCTTCAAACTTGCTGCTAGCCTGGTGAAGCAATGTCTCACAGTCACGGCTTTTCGGCTTTATTAAAACTTCAGTTACTTTCTGCTGGCATTTTACTGGGGAGATGCCTTTAGTCACTGAGTATAAATAAATGGAAAACTTCTTCCTCAGTTACCATCAATCCCAGACTTTTTATTTGGATTTTAAATATTTTTATTGCAAGCCCACACTCCAGTTCAAAAGCTCTGTTTATTTTTGTAAATAAATGCAATGTATACACATTAAATGTGGACACAGGATTCTTTGGAAAAGGACCATTCCCACCCCCACGGTCATAACCTGGCAAAAGCCATGAATCTTTATAAATTTGACTCCTCTAAGTAAACTAGAGATGTTAAAATAATTATTCAAACAAACAATAACAAAAACAACAATATTAGTAATAATAATCTCATATATATTGTGTACTTTTTATAATCACTGAATTTACCTGCTTTCTATTAAAACAGATAAATAACTCCAGTTATCTCTATAGATATGTCATTAGATACTGTAAAGTAAAATGACAGGTGATTGCAGAATAGGATTTAGTTCATTGGAGTTAATGGATAAGTTAAACACATGCATCATCAAACCAAATGGCACTGAGAACAACAGTAACAGGCACAAGACGACAAGAATCATTTTGGGCAGCAGTCAGGTGAAGCATCTGAACGTGCATCTGAACGTGCATCTGAACGTGCCCACATCGCTGGGACAAGCAGGTGGGTGTTGCAATAAGACTATAAACTTCAAACATGCTAAGGTTGCCGGACTTTTCTTATGTCTGCCGTTCTGATTTCTGGCAATTTGTGCACACAGAAGTTATTAAAGAGCTAGATACTTGGTCCAGAAGTGGTCTGTCTCTAGACCGCCTCTTGCATTTAACCTATTTTAATTCTGTGGGAATGGACCAAGGAGGACCAGATCTGCTGTTTGACGGACCTTGTCGGCCTGGGAAAGTCACCGGCCTCCAGAAAACTCCAGGACAACTTGGCGCCATCAGTTTTTCCACTTTCGCCTCTGTAGCTTTCCAGGCCTATTATAATAACTTAACTTCATAACAAATATAAAATGAAATCACCCCCGCCCATAATCAAAGGTCAGCTATAGTAATAATACTATGACAAAGTGAACTGGCGATCCAGTCCAGGATTTCCTGCTCGTAAAAGACATGCTTGAAGTCCGTCATGGCAAGGAGAGCTACGGACAGTCAGAGATATTATATTATAGCTTGACAGCGTGATATAAAAACTGCCATATGTATTAACGAAGTTCTTGTTTCTAATACTTAGACTACACCCCTCCGTGTTCCGTAAAGGTCACCACCAATTACCTCCAGTTTAAGTGCGCTGTTGCCCGGGTTGAACTATGCCGTCTCATTAACGCAGAGCGGACCCCGCAGAGCGGGTCGCCGGCTATAAAACCCCCCTCAGCTCGGAGGTTTCCAGCACTCTAACAAGCGTTTCCTAAAGTTAAAAACAGAGAAAATAAACCGGCACCTCTGGAACGGACACCAGAAAGGACGTGGACGTGCGGCCGCAACGGCAAGGTGAAGCTTTCTGTCAGCACCGAGCTGGGGTAGTCCGGACATTGACCCAGTTTACAAATGGACATGAGCAAAACCCGTGAAAGCATTTTGGATTTAGAGCATGCTTTTTAAAGAAAGAAACTGCTTGTATGGATGTTCAATGAATATGTAATATTGTCGCATAGTGTTCAAATGCAAAATTACTCTCTTCATACAGCAAAAGTTTGTATTAATTCCAAATACTTAAATGCGGAAAATGTAACATCAACATGATCAACAACAGCAATAGTAATAATGAGCTATGGTGACAATGTATAACGCTACAATTATTTTATTTGTTATAATGTGTACAATAATGGAATATGTTTTTCGATAAAATAGAATTAATGACATTTCAATGTAAACATTAATGCGTAAACCAAATGACCGTGCTTCGATGGACAAGAATGGCCTTATTCGAAACATTCACCTTACAAATAATAGAAGATATGTGATAACAAATGTAGATTCATCATAAAAGACGCTCGCGATGCGGTTTTTGTCCTTTACGTTTTAATGTTAGACCCGCGCGCACGGTCATCTGGACCTTGCGTAATAATTTCCATACTAGGCACTGAGACCGCAAAACTCACAAACACTAAATCAAAACCGAAGGCGCGACGTGTCTTCAATGGGGGAAAAAATGGCCCTTCCGAAAAAAAAAGAAAATTGAAAACACGAGAAACCATATGACAGAAAAAGTATTATAGGCATCAATTATTTCAAGAAACGCCAGAGGAATAGAAACAATTTCTTCGTCTACATTTATCTTATGAATAAGACGGTTCGTTTGCTTTACATCCAGCTCGCCTGTGTTAAGCAGTTTAGGGTTAAAATAATTGCTAGAACTAGTAAGCGCTTTTAACAGTCAATTTATAAGACAAGACAAGCAAGGTGAAAAATACAGTTTAAACTAATTTCGAAAAGTAAAATGGGCTGCATCTATGTGTATATTGATATTGGCAAATTACGGTTCTTTCCGTTGAATACATCCAAAAACATCTTAAGGGTTACATGCAACCTATTGCCTACACATAAGTATGTAAAATTTTAATACTTTTTAATCCATTGGCAAGGCTATTTCTCGAAACAAATCCCTCAACACTACAAATAAGGACGCAGCATTGCGTCATTCATTGTATCATTTAACCAAAAATTTATTATACATTTATATTTCGGAGTTATTTTGTTTAGTTGAGAAATACACGATTAAAAAAATCGTACTTTGCAAAATATTCTGCAAAATGTCCACCTTACTCACCTTTTATTGAGCTGTACAAATATTATTAAATGTCTGCAGAATAATAATGTAAATAATAAAAATACAATAAACTTTCTATCTATATTAATTTCTTTTACGCTGAAGCCATGATATTTAAAAAAAAATCCAAATTAATGTTGAAGTATGGAAACATTTCCAAACCATATAATTGTAACTGGGGTGTTTTAAGAATTGCATTTAAGTCGCATGAGGTTAAATTGCTCGGTGCTGAGGGAAAAGTTCACGAAGCATATTCAAATAATCAAAATTAGCAATTACGCGCGCACACACACATAGATATATATCGAGCAATATTATTGCTACTTAAATGCAATTCTTAAAATTGTATATAGACCTACACACACACATGCCCACATAACGTGTTTCTTTACTCAACTGTTCTAATGAAATATTTGCCCCGAAAGCGGTGTTACTATTTTAAATTCAGATCTTTATTTCATTGTGCGTTTCGTATGTCGTCACGGCCTCTGTCTATTTTTGTCTATGCAGCTTTCAAGCTTTTCTACGGAAGATGTGTTTCGGCATTACGTTGTTGCTGGTGCTATTATTATGACTATCGTGACCATTGTAAATATCGAAAATAAATTATTTGTGGGAAGGAGGGTTAGTGTACGGATGTCACGTGGCCCTTAATGACCCGGCATACAGCGGCGTTTTCCCACAAGAAGCCTCATTTAGATAATAATTTGAATGTGGTAACCCTCTCATCTTCTGCCGGTGGCTTCTCGCGGCACCCATGAGTAAATCAGATTCCATGGGGCTAGACCACTGGCGTTCAAAATTCAAATGGAATAATGTAATTATCTTCAGGTGACCATAATCCGGTTACAATAGATCATATTACGGTCAGCAGCGCATCGTGCTGTTGTCTCAACCATAAGAACAAGAAATGCAGCATCATCCATCACCTAGCATACTCAAAATCCGGGAATTGTTTGGAGACAAAGAGCATGCGTCGAAGAACCATTAACTACACAGTCTCCAACAACATTGTATCTTCTACCCCATATTAATATATAGTGTTAGATTAATGATGAGATAAAACGGTAAGTGTCCACAAAAATATACGGATGTAGGTTACTTCCGAGAAAATGACATAAGCGGTATAAAACTGATATCTCTAGGCTATTGAACATAATCTCCGCTGTTTTGCAAGGCCTACAGTACCACTGTAAAATCTTCCATAAAGTTACATTTGATAAACTGAATGATACCATAAACAATCTGAGATTGGGCTGAGCACGTCGGTGATGTCTCATTATCCAAACTGGAAGAACAGCTAGACAAAGACAAACAGTCGGATACATTTGTAGCGTCATCTCCGTGCAACCGAATGAACCATTTTCATGGCATTTTTCTCATTAAAAAAAACTGCATTCGAAACAAACGTTCGATATCGTTAGTTTTTTTTATATTGTGGATACTATTCATGCATACTTATGACTAAACTGGTGTACCGATTAGTTCCCTGTGTCCATACAGGGCCGACATGCACTGCGTTTAGTAGAGAAGGTGCTTTAAGATGGCATTAGTACACAGTAGAGTCCTATTACACTTAAGTACACACAGGAGGAGGGGGCGCTGGAAGTGGAGCCTGGAGACCGACGCCTTCGTATAGGAGATGCAGGCTCTGACATACTCCATCGCATGCAGCCACGGAGAAGGCGCACACCAGCATTCATTCAGCCGTGGTGTTCTCTCACATGCCTGCATTTAAACATCAGACGGCCTGACAAGTGCACCCCCCCCCCCCCCCGCGCGCTTTTGAAACAAAACATGCACGAGCGCTAAGACATGGGGCACTGCGAGTCGTCCGGAAAACTGAACTCCCGCTTCCTCCTCAGTTGCACCCGGGCAATGACTACAGGCATATCATGCCGTGAAACTGTGGTCTCTCCTGAGACCGTGGTACTCCAGTCCCGGAATCAGACCTCGCGGGTTCTTTCTCTCTTTTCTTAGTTATTGTTCAGAGTTATCGCCACCATAGCCACCCAGGTGTTCAGAAGATGGGCAGATGAATTGAAACACTGGCTACCGCATAATTTAGAATGGGTTTCTCCGTGATTTGGTGCCCGAACATCTAAATTTTACCTTTAGATCTAAAGGAGATGTCGCCATGGTTCAATGATGAAAAAAAAATAGAAATCTTATATTGTAGCTATTTGAAGTAGGCCTACTTAACAGCTCTATCATACCAGTATGGTTCTTAATGATTTTCACGGTGCATTTGACTAAAACTATACATAATTATATAGCTAATAAATTTTAAAATCATGCACAAACATAAAATCAGGAATATAAAGCAATCATGCAGAGGCATTTAAACGTATTACTTAGTTTTCTGAGTGACTCTTCTGGTGTCATCGCCATAAGAGACAGCAGTAATTAACATTAACCTGAAATCTGCGAGAATATTTTACGTCATCACACGGCTGTCACTTTACACAGAACATTCCGTCACTTATAGTGTTTGTCACTTTCAAATATAGGCTATTATCTTATTGTTGTACGACTCGGTTATCCACAAGACAAATGAGTGCCCTTATGCATCATTTGTCATATAATAATAATAATAATAATAATAATAATAATAATAATAATAATAATACATACGAACATACATACATACATGGATACATACATAGGCCTACATGCATGTATACATACATGCCCATTCATACATACATACATTATTATTATTTAATTAATTTGTTTTCAGTTTTTTTACATTAAATCACTAATTGACATGAAAAGTTACTGTCATCGTTATGTTACGGTTTATAGAAAAATGTAAATTCTTCGATAGTGACATTTTATTGTGCACTGCGCCTATAAAATACTCAATTTACAATCACTTAAACCACGTGTGAGATATCGTACGCCATATATGCGTATTATGGATCTCAAACCATATAATTAAGGACATAAACATAACGCAGCAAATATACAATATATACAAAATCGATTGAAATGTGAGCAGTCCGATTAATGCAAATAAATTACAGATTAATTTGCAACTGAGGAACCGATTGCATTTTATTTTTATTTTATTATTTGTTTTGCTTGTAAACAAAACTAAATACAACACAGATTTCGAGAAAAAGTCCCCATATAAAGTAATAGTTTAATTTACATAAACTAACTGCAGTATAAATACGAAGTACATATATCAGGGAGACGTACACTACATTAAATACAGGTAATTAAAATATAAATGCTTGGGAGTTTGACGATTTCAGATATTACAGAATTAGAAGCATATTCCTTTTATGCATAGCAGCACAGGACAGACACTAAAACAACATATTTAAACGGAATTCGTTTTGTTTTTTAATTTAAAAAGTCCACCAGTGTGAAGTACAAAGTGATCATTGGGTTACATCATTAACGCTTGAAATTTTTAAAAGTAGCAACTGCCCGAAAACATTTCATCATTCCTCTTTTTTTTTTTTTTTACAACAGGTTTACATCAAATGTACTTCGTCATATTAATATTTACTTAAATGTAACCTCCTCCCGGTAGTCTCGTGACATCAATATTTTCACTACCATATAGGCAGCAATGTATCAGAGCGTTTGCGAAATGGCATTCAAATGAAAAAAAAAAACTAGCAACAAGCGAACATGTTACTACGCTGGGTTATAAGAAACGTATTTTACAATGCAGCGTTTTAGCAAACATTACAGATTACGCTGGATACTACATGTACTTAGAGTTTGTAAAGCTCTGCGTTTGACTCCACACGGTTTAGCCTTAAAACAAAAAACAGCATTTCAGTCTGGTGCATTTATTTTCAATACAGAAAGAACGGGGGAACATAATCGCAATAATACCTGATAGACCGCTGGATGCGTATGATCCTTTCTCCTTTCAAACATAAAACTTGTCCTTAGGTAACATAACCCATTTCGGCACGACATTGTTTCAACTTTTTTTTTTTGTTTTGCAGTGGAAAGAAAGCTAACACTGTAATATCGGGGCAACCCAGACGGGGGCGACTCTGCTGTTATTTGGTCCTTGACGCAAAAGTATTTAATACCGTTTCATGTACACAGCACATTCACAGCAAATACATTCTGTGTAAAATCATAAAATATAATTTGATTCAGAAGAATTCACAAGAAATTAGCGATTGGCGGGATCGTTTATACTGGTTGCTTCCACACTCAAAAACACAAGGCAAATATGGTATAGCCTATCTATTATGGATTATGTTTAAGCATAAATTAATTCATAGAATTATCTTTACCATTAACCATTTCACATATATATGGCGTGTTAAATTAAAACAAATAAATAGTAGTTTTACCCTGTTTTAACCTGTCTTTTTTTCCTGTGTGCGTTTCCTGCATGGCATTATGTAAAGAATAACCAAAAATGACTGGATAGTGACACAGGACCTCGTCACGGCTAGTTCGACTATTAACTTTTACAAGTGACATTTTGCGAGCGTATAAATGATACCTTCTTGACTTTCACATGAAGTCCTGCCCGCGTGCTGCGCTGTCTTTTAGTATTGGAATTTACTCAATACATTCATGTCGATCGCCCAAGCGCATTGCATATAAAATGGGTATACATTCCAGACATAAAACAGGGTCATTTTAAGCCATGAAAATATGAATTAGCATCGGTGGCCCAGTAGCGAACAAATATATCACCTAACTTAAGACGGTTTCCTAAACTACACTAAGTTACTATTAAGTCACTAAATATGTAGGCCTACAACAGAATGTGGAAGTTATTGAATAAAGTGGATAAATTGTATACATTAAAATTGAACACAATTTAGTTACAGTTATTCCCGTCAAAAAGGTCAATAGGCTATCTGTGATTATTAGCTTGAGCATTTTCACATGCCGTGTGAATGTGGACTGCGAGGTGGGGAAGAGCGCAATATTTCAAAATCGCGCCTTGTGCGTTATAATTGTGCGAAAATGTTTCACTCCAGTGACACTGGAGACAATTTACACAGGGAGATTGTCACAGATGTTAAAACATCTAGAGGGAATGCATGCATTTTACCTGGTGATTTGTTAAAAAAAAAAAAAAAGAAGTGATTTTTGTATCCAAAAATGCAACATTTAATCTTTGGCTTTTGGACGCTGGAGTTGTATGTTAGGTTTATCTCGATGACAGTCTAACAAAAATGCAAGCATTTGAATTAAAGATTTAATAAGCATCTCGATTAAAGTTATCACCAATATCATTAGAATATAGCTGGCATGTTATAATGAAAAGTTATTTAGCAAATAATTGGATGTTTGTAATGTGGTCATATTACTGTCAGGTATTTTATTATATTTGATTTATGGTCGAGTATCGAAACCGCAAAGACTGTCCACAATTTTACATTTCCTCCTAATTTAAAACTAGCTAACTTTCTTCTAATTTACAAGTACACGTTCGAGCCAAGTCTGACGTTGCTGTCACTTCCCCGGTGTGAAATGCACAGAGAGGTTAAATTGCACATACCGGATGAGACATATGTGGAGCAGCCTATCCACTGTCGAGGGGACCAATGAAATCAAACCAGGGCTTCCAGCGTAACCAGCGAGATTGACGTGGAGGACGCGTAAAATTAATCCGACAGAACTTCAGCCTCCGGAATAGGCAAATTTCCCTCTATCGGATGAGGATCGCTTCGGCGCCTGTATTCCGCACAGCTATTTTCACCCCGACAAAAGTGAGAGGCAAGCGCTGAGCTCGGATCAGCTGAAAGCTCGCCTCGTTGTTTTTGCCTGTGCAAGCCGGAGACTCAGCGCGTTCAGCCATTAAAGGACAAATATTCCCAAGAAAGCATCTCGAAAGGCAAGCAGATGGGTAAGCTTCGCCTACCTACACATGCATCACTGACAGAAAGGTGATGGGATTGGGACTTGTGCAAGATGCATGCAGAAACACCAGATACAAAATTAAGTTTGAAATTGGGTTGACTTTTAAAGTGTTGCAACACTTACTGCGTGTTTCGGTTCTTGAATTTAAGTTAAACATCGTGCATGCACAGTGCACTTTACCGTGGTGGTACAGACCAAACACTGAATCGGGCATAAATTTTTATAAATCTTTTCGAAATAGACAACTTAAATGGCACTGTTCTCTTAACAGAATCTGAAATACTGTGAGTGTACAGGAAAACACATAAAGCCATAACTTTCGAGATTTTAATTGATTTTTTACAAGCTTTTCTATACGAACGCCATTTTCTCAAGATCTTATTGTAGGAATTGGTCGGACGACTCATTCCGTGTTCATTTTTCGTACTTTTCTCGCCAGAATATTGTTTTTATGCTGTTTCGGCTTATCTGTTCCTTCTTTTATAGAGCAAACCTATGGCGAGGTAAACCAGTTAGGCGGCGTGTTTGTTAATGGAAGACCCCTGCCTAACGCTATACGCCTGAGAATCGTGGAACTGGCACAACTCGGAATACGACCCTGTGACATCAGTAGACAGCTCCGGGTCTCCCACGGCTGTGTGAGCAAGATACTGGCTAGGTACAACGAAACCGGCTCCATTTTACCTGGAGCCATCGGAGGAAGCAAACCCCGGGTCACAACTCCGAATGTGGTGAAAAACATAAGGGAATACAAACAAGGCGACCCGGGGATTTTCGCCTGGGAGATCCGGGACAGGCTTCTTGCAGACGGTGTTTGTGACAAGTACAACGTTCCCTCCGTCAGCTCGATAAGCCGCATTTTAAGGAACAAGATTGGAAATCTCTCTCAACCGAACCAGTATGAAAGTGGAAAGCATCCGCCCCCACAGACTGCTCTGTCCTATAACCACATTTACCCATACTCGTACCCCAATATGTCACCGACTGGGAATCCCCCCGGAGTGCCCGTCACGGCGGGACACGTTAGCTTATCGAGAGCCTGGCCCTCGGCGCACACTGTCAGCAACATTTTAGGTATAAGAGCCTTCATGGATCCCACAGGTTTGTAAAATCTTCTATTTAAGGTTTGCTTTTTCGTCAGTTCTGTGTTCTTTTCGCGACAATACATTAAAATTAGATAAAATAATAAAAAAAAACACGCAATACCATTTAGTATTATTATTAATACTAATGATTGATAATTTGCGAAATGTGTTGATCACACACGTCAAATTATGTAATGCTCGATTTAAGCAGAAAATTTTGCGGTTACAGATATACGTTTGTAGTGCAGGCCTGTTAACACGATGTAGTCATCCTTCAACAGACTGGAAAAAATTAACACGTTAATTTGACGTCCTTATTTTTCATATAACCTTTTATTAGTGTTGGGCATCAAGTTTAACACTCGCTCGAAGATGAGGAACTTTTCCTTGTTTTGATATATTTGTTTCCAGCCCAAAAGTAGACTGCCATTTAAAAGATATCAGAAAGTGCTAAACTTAATGTATTTTAGTATGAATTGACACTTTCATTAATATTAAATGTCACAATAAATCGTTTGGAATGCTAGTAATTTATAATTTTGTACAACAAATTATATACGACATTACAACGCCTGGGCCTATTTTTATTTACAACGTGATACGTTTTTAAAAAATCATATGCAAGTTAGTAGATGTATCAATTTTACTGTTACATACTTTTTTATTATTGAAATAAAATGAATCAGCAGTAGGGCCGTGAAAAATGGCACACTGATATGCAAAAGAATAAATGGATTATATTAAAACATTTTATGTTCATTAGGCTACGAGACACAGAACAATACAGTATGTCGTTCATAATACACTAAAATTGTTCTCTTGTTAGTAGATAAATTCTTGCCAATTATACGTCAACGTTAATTGCGTTTTAATATACTTGGTGTAACCCGAAATTTGGACTGCGGCTACTGTATGATTTTCGATCTTAGTGTAACTGCTGCTGCTTTTTTGACAGCGATTGCTGGAGCTGATGGGTATCCTACGAAAATGGAGGACTGGGGTGGTGTAAACAGAACAGGTTTCCCATCTTCTCACGGTGTCAACGGAATCGACAAATCAGCTATTGACGCCGATATCAAATACCCGCAGGTGAGCCGCTGATGCGATGCTAACGTTAACCGCGGTATCAACGACACATCATGTGTGTTGTTTTTGTTTTTTTGTTTTTTTTTTGTCTATGCATGGGAGGGATCATGTGAGTCGTTAGGTCCGATCACTCGGGGTATTTTAGCCCCGATGCTAATCTTCCTTCAGAAACAAAACAGTCAAACCCCAGGTAAACTTAACTTAGCCCCCTGCTCCTTTCAACAGCTAGAAACTCCCCTGGGAGGGATTATTTACAAGCCCATTTTATCTCGCACCACTTTCCTTATATACAGAATCTTATTTTCTCGCCATATACAACCGAAGAATAAGTTAAATTAATAAATTACGTTAAAACATATTACATCGAACTGACTTGCATCTTATTGAGTATAGGAGTATTGTTTTTATATTTTTATTTTTTTTTTCTGTTGAATCCCTAGCAATCATCAGCTCTGTCCAGTTACGTCTCAGCTTGCGCCTATTCTCCGTCAAATCAGTACGGGGTTTATAGCGGGCCAGCAGGTAGCTACGTGACCCCGGGGCACTGGCAGTCTCAGGGTGCAAGCCTGTCCCACCCCGGAAGTGGGATGACGATGCACGGCGGCGAGATCCACTCTCCGGTGGTATTCAAGCACCCACCACGAGACGGTAGGCCACGTTATGCTTAATAGCGTGTGATAGCGGAATGGGAAAACTTAGTCAGCCGGCTTTTCGGTGTCACGCCTTTCATTTAATGCGATTGCAGTTACATAGACGTTCAGTTAATGCTGGGTACGAAATACTAAAGACAGGCAATTCTGGGATTTGACCCTTAGGGGGTTAACACACGACCCCCACGAATAAATTTGACAATGGTGTATGTGTATGTGTGTGTGTGGGGGGGGTGAAGTTGCGATTAGATTATACTAAATGTATAGGTCTACCTAAATACGGGACAAATCGCTGAATGATTTTAGAATAATTATTTTTCAGACAACATTTAGGGCTTAAGCTCCTACATATAGTCTGCGTATGACCTAATACATTTAGGAAAATAAAATTACATTTATTATTGCTAGCGTAACACAATCTAATTACCATCAAAAACAAAGTGATGTTTTAATATTTTGTTTTCAGTAATGCTTTGGAAGTTATTTATTTCTTAATTTAAAGAAACGTGCACGTCTCGTTTCTGCTTTTTAGGGCCCAAAAATGCTCAGAATTAAATATTGTAAAAATACTACGAGTTCTTAAAAGCATGAACTGGGCCTAGGCTACATATAGCATATGCATTCTCCAGTTAATGTGACTGCACCTTCCCTACGCGTGATTAAACCTTCACAATATTAAGATACAAAATGTTTCTGAATGATAAATTGTCCATTCAGTGGCGAATATAAATCGTTTTCAGTCCTTGAACGTCATCGTCATTTGTCTGTTATAAAGTCTACTTATCTCTCAAACAAATGTTCCGTGTCGGGAAGCTATTTTGAAGAGGCAAGACATTCTAAACGTAATTTTCTATGCCAATTTGCACTGATTAATATCAACAGATAACTACATAAGTAGACCACATGCAGGCTATTTTTAAGCGTCACGGGTTCTTCAATCTAAATATCGTACAGTATTTAATTTTGACAAATGTATTGAAATCATCATTTTCTTTTACGTCAATATACTTGCCTGTTAAACATACAATGATACACTATCAGACTGTTTCAAAATATTTTAATCCGTTAATATTTTAATCGAAGGAATTAGAAATTACCGATGTAGTAGGTAGTCGTTCGGATAAATTCATTATTAAGGTGATAAGTAATTATCGCAACTGTAGGAATTGGCGAGTATTTCGAAAACTATGGATAGAGGGGGACAATAAATAAAAAGACTGGGAATTGGAAATTTTTACTTTTGCATTTTTCATCTTATATGTAACGAACTGTCACGTATTTTCAATGGATGATTACGGGATTCTGAGGCACTGAGTCCATCCGCTTTGTGACTCGCATATCTAACAGCCTTATTGATTATTACAGCAGAACTTGCTAATGAACACTTACAGAATGTCAATTAATATGCATTTTTTGTAACAGTCGAAATGATAATTTCATAAATTAGACAAAACACGCGTAGGTGTTTTGCCGGAGTTGGCCGCCCCTCTAATCTCCGCTACCGCAAATTTTATATACATTGAATTGCAAGGCGAATGTTTCCGTGGAAATTTAGTGACATGAATAAGCTTTGTGTTACTTAATATCATTTCCTAGATTGAACTCCTATTATTAATAAGGGCGCCACTCATCACTTGCTAAAACTGCACCGTAACGTGTTCAGTCACGTTGATCGTGCTCTATGTGATAGCACGTGTCTTAGCAGTCTCCTATAGGTGTAGCATGTGTGTGTGTGTGTGTGTGCGTGGCAGTAGCAGTATTAGTTGGAGTTATAGGCCTATATTAAATATAGATGAGGAGTTATGGCTTACTTGTTATTTAAAACACCCCTCATGTTTGTGTTCTGCAGAAGACAGAAAACCACCCAGTCCTTTAAGCAAGCAACACCACGAGGCGCTGAACAGCGTACATGGACTGAGTCTTCCTACCTCATCGTCATAACCCAGAGACGTCACTGCAGCCACACCAGGAACTTAAAATCATATTATGCAGCAGACCCTTATTTAGTTGAGCGCATTTCAAGAATTCAAACAGTAAGTGAAAGCACTGTATTTATGATTTGCCAGTTGAAGTGTTAACTGTAGGTAGGGCCCATTTAGCTTACTGTACTGACGCATGCGCATACAATACAGCCTTCCCAGTGAAGCCTTCGTCTGAAACAGAATGAGTGTAAAATTACAAAGAGGATGTATAACTGTATCGTAGCTTTCTCTCGATAATAGGTGTTGGTGGTTGGTAGTTTATTCCATCATCTCATTAAACTTGTACACATATATTTTTTAAAAAATTGTGAAAATCGAAATTTCAAGAACTGTCACATAGAATGCCGTACACAATAAAGAATTTCATTGACTTATCGCATTGTATCATAAAAAAAGCCCTACCTTTTCTCTATTACTAAAATTCTGGTTTGTGCAAAAAATACAAAACACTAAGGTCGACGATGTGAACAAAGTTAGCGATTGTAAATGTAACATATTTACAAAGGCTTTAGTTATATATTTTTATAAATCATTTGTAAATGTGCTGAATAAAGGCAACTCAGACATCATGACAATGTCCAAATTATTTACGTGGGGGTATTTTAGGTAACCTCAGAGAACTGTGTTCTAATTAAGCTATTCTTGGACTGATAGGACTTGAAGAAAAACATTAAGTAGAACAAAACGTGGCGATTCTGGATAATTTACAACACGAGATTAGATTTCTGATCAGTGTGTGGGTTTAATAATCAAGGATAACGGTAAAGACCGTTAATAGTTGAATAAGAGTATAGCAGCATTCCCTGCAGAAATGGCTTTATTTTCGCTAAGGTACCACATGCTTTCCTGTCTAAGCCAGCTTCCAAAAAAATACGCCTAATGGGGCTTGCCGTTTTCGGCGCCTCAAGTGATGGTATCGGAGTTTCTAGTTTGGCGAAGAAGTGGCAAGCGGCCGATCATAAGCGTAGTTAACTATAATTCATTACAGATCTAGGAATGTATGATTCGGAGGGTTTTTGATAGTCGCAAATTCTATGCGCTGAAGTCCAAGGAGGATTGCTATCATTATTTAAAAAAAAAAAAAAGTAAATGAGTTTCAGATCGGCCCAGGTTCTCGCCAGTTTTACATGTGCTACTTGTTAGGCATTTATTCGAAAAACTTTAAACGAACTGAAGAGATTTTACAATAAAAACGAATTTAAAGGTGCAGCGTATGAGTCTCTCACTGCGAAGACGGAGAAATAACTAGGAAACTGACTGGGTATGACACGTGGTGATGTTTCCAAAGTAGTTACTCTGTAAAAAATATAAATTAAATAAATAAAACAAGCAAAGCACTCATTTGAACCAAAAGGTTTAGTGATGCAAGTAAGCCAAAGTTCTCTACCGTCTGTGCGTCTGCGCCCAGCGAAAAGCACATTGAACAGCTATTTGTACAGATATGAATGTCAGTTTTTAGGTCAAGTTATGAAACACCATAAGAATAAGAACCGTATTACGTCTCCTAAACGGGTTTTGAAATGAACAGGGAAACTGGGTGAAAATATCCTGCATGAAAGAAATGTCAGGAAAAAGGGCGGAATTTAAATGGAGTCGTAGAGAGATTGGCGCGTGATATGTATTAACTATTAGGCAGTAGCGAAAGCAAAAATTAATTGTGTGGTCAATATAATTCAGTGCATTCTGAGGTAGGGACTTGGAAAGGGGCGGGGTTTTTAGTTGCAGGACCGAACTGCCTGCCAGGCGAAACGCAGTTGATTATCTCAATTATGTAATAATTAACAGGTCGATTGTAGATCATTATTTAGGGCGACATCAGCTTAGTAAACCCGAAAAGTACTATAGGTTGCATTTCTACTCTCAACTCTTGTGGAATTAAAAACATGAAGAAAAAATTTACGTGATTCATTGAAAGCTAAAAATCATTTATTCATACAATGAGGTTGTTTTTCCCTTAATTAATTTCCCTTTCTAGACATTCTCTAATGAAATATTAGATTTTCAGTCCATGTAATCAAACCAAAAGTCCAAACAGGATGTTACAAAACATTCAGCAGCATGCAGAACCCATTGAGAAGACAGTTTGCGTGTGTATTAATTAATGTGTTTTTGATAGTAATTCTGCTTCTTATAGAATATAGTATGCCTATTAAACACATTTCCCAATTTACAACACGAACTCCACATTATTCTTAAAAGAACATTACGGGAACGTATCTATAGATGCACACCAAATAGGATATATTTCTAGAGTATTATTTTCTGAAGGTATGGAGTAATTAAGACTCGACAAGTGAGAGAGGAGTAAGGATGATAAAATCCTAGACAATTTTATGTTAAATGTGTGTTAAATGACGACTGGAACAGCAATGTGTCCCACAAGGACAGAATTGTCATCGCGTAGGCTGGGGGTAGAGATATCGTTCGGCTCAGCATGATAGGTCTATTCTTCGCCAGGTAACTGCGTTAAAACGTCACCAGTCAAACCAGACAAAGATAATGCAGCAGGCGCCGTACACGCAGCGTAGGTCCTAATTTTAAACGCATTTACCATTGTTCTAGCTACATGTGCGATGTCAGTATTTGCCTAAGAGAACAAATGTATTTCCCCTGGTGCCGTTCAAACCGCAAAATTTCATTTGTCAGTGAAGTGCGCTGTATTCGGCAGATCACGGTTTTGAGGGAAGCACCCAGCTACTGAAGGTCACTGTATAGGGGGGTTTATCGTCAGACAGTGAGACAAATAGATACGCCTCCCATTGACACCTGTCAGCACGCCCGACCCCGAGTTATCAGCAGCCTGGAGCATTCTGGGTATAGTGACGTTAGGAAGTGTTAGTGGTGACGGATGTTTAAGAAAGAGAAACATTGTTAGGCCGCTGTCCATAATAACAATAAATGATATGTATACATCTCGTTAGAACATAAAATATCCAGGAAAGTTATGCACAAGACAATATAGTAGTAATAATAATAATAATAATAATAAACAACTACAATTAATAATAACCTCAGTTTATAATAATACAGTAAAACTATATTCCTTGTTTTATATCTTAACACTAAGCATTGTTATGGAAGATCTTGGGTATAATAGGTCTATATAACTCGTGCATATTTCACTGTAAATATTTTCGTAAATCTTTTAATTGTATTGGTAATGTGTGTATACACTTACACACAAAATGTTAGTTGATTACAAGTAACTAATAATTTCTCATCCAACTGATTATTGCTCACGCAATTACGAATAATTTGTTAACGAATTATCATATAATTCTAAAATAATATCGCTCTGTAAATGATGTGTTGTTTTTATTGCGATATTTGACGCGCGAATTTAGGGATGGAGGTTCGAATGATTGAATTATTTGAATTTTTATTATTTCAATTGATACACAGAAACAAATCAATCAGCGGTCCTCATACCATTATCACATAACGAACGAAAATACAGACGCTTCAGGATAAAGCGTAGCCTAGTATTTTTGATTAACTTTCCATAATTGGCTGAAAAAGAAAAAAAAATATTTGTAAATCGTACCAAAAAGATTATTTGTTTCCTTTTGAAAATGACTTTTGAAAGTTTTTCTATGAGTAGTTTGCGCCGCGGCCGTAAGATCCGTTTTTTTATGCGTAATGGTGTTTAGCACATGCCATGAAAACAAAAAGTAAAGCTGAAAAGTAAGAAAGACAAAACCGGAAAAAAGTTTAAAGCGATTTGTTTTATCAGTGTTAAAATTCCCCCAATTTATGTGTGATCGAATCCATTTTATCGCATCCATTAAATTCTGACGAAACATATATTAAAATACACCCTTAAACAGCGTATTACAACACAGTCAAAACCTGTACTCAAGTATTTAATACTCGTTTCAGTTGTGCTTTAATACTCTAGGATGCCTTTCCCACTTTCTAATACCCAGGAAAATAGATAAACTATCCTCGTTAAATCCACCCAGTTTTATCCATATAAAACCATATATTTTTCATTATGTATAACGATTGCGCTTAATAACCTGTGTTTCCAAAAGACATCACGTAACAGATTATAGAACGGGGGGCGGCGGGGGTAGCTGCCACGCCAAAATTTTTGGGAGGGAAGTTTGCCTGTTCACTCAGATATGTGTAAGTTGGTATTGCCTAAAAATCGATTTCTATGAAAACTTAAAAGGCTATTGATGAAGGGGAGAGTTTACAACTGTTAAAGGAACAGGCTTAGCAGAAGCTAAACTGTTTAATTCTGCAGCAGATCATTGGGTTGTCTCTCTTTTCTGGTCTTTAGCAAAGACTTGCTAATTTGTGCCCTGTTTCTGTGGTGCTACAATAGGATTTCAGAAGTTTCCAGTATTTTACTGTTACACTTTGCATGATGTGCTGTCTGAACCCACTCTGGGGTATTAGAACAATAGTTCTGTTCCATCGCATCATCAGTTAAAAAAACACTTCAATAGGGATCAAAAGTAATTTTACCAGAGAATCTCCACAAAGAGCGAAGAGCAACAACCATGACAATGAAAAGGCTCTAGTTCTCAAGTCCATAATCAGACTTCTTTTCCACCTGCAGGTACTAACAAGTCTCTGGTTGTCTTGAAGTCCTTGATTATCTCACATCTAAGACAAAGGTGTACAATACAGCCACACTGACTATTATTCTGCAAAACTGGGTGGGTGGATGGATGGGTCGGGGTGGGGGGGGGGGGGGGTTCCTTGTTAGGGGTCAGAGAGAGAGGTGGCAGGAAGGAGGGAGGGAACTCCTGAACGCTGTCGATGACAAACTGTCCTCACACTGCCAGAGCACTTAAGGTTTCAAATGTCACCTGAAATCTATTCCTTAGCTATAGAATAATTTCTCTCACAGGTGCACATGCACACACATGCATAAAGCACAGTTAGGGGCACAGGCCCAGCACAGGCTGTACTACAGCACACAGAGTGCATTACAATGCTAGCTGGTGACTTCAGTCCTGTTAAGAGGAAAGCTGGACTTCAGGGTTGAAATAATAATCTAGTACCAAAATCAGTAAGATTAGTGAAATAATAAAATAACAAAACAAATGCATTTGTTACCAAGGCTATGAAACAACAGGCAGTTGCTACAGCCCACGGTACTGACTAAACTCACACTTTGCGCAAACCTCCCTTCTTAAGGCATGTTTCTGATTAGCAGACCAAACAGGTGCAAATCAATCAATCAATTAACCATTTCAGTTGGTGGAAAACATCCAACACTAACAGGTGTCATGACCTGCTCGTCCGATCCTCGTGTGTGCCACGCCCCCTCATTACCTACGCGTACTACCCCGATTGTGATCACCTGTTTTCTGTTATTTCGGCTTGTCTTGTGTATTTAGTCCGCGTCTGAGTCCGTTTTCCCCAGATCCATCATTAATGTTCGTCGCCGTCTGTCCTGTCAATCCCCTAATAAAACCCCGCTTTCCTGCATTCTCGCCTGTCTGCCTCGTCCTTCCCCGCTTCCTGCTTGATCGCTGACCAGCGATCGTAACAGTTTTCATGTCATTCACCATAACCTAAGAGTTACTCTACGGCTGTGTCCGAATTCAGGGTCTGCAATGCATCTTGGGATATTTTGGGCTGTGAAGGATCTATTAGGTGGATCCTTCCTGACACGGCAAAGTGATGCATTTCTAGGCTGCATTTGAAGGAGCCTTTGAAATGGGACAGCCTTGTCGCGCCTCAGTGACGCGTTTGCTCTTCAAATGCAGCCTTAAAAGGACCCAGTCCCTGAATTCAGCACAGTCTATGGTTGTGTAAAACGATTAATGTCTGGGTCACTAACATAAAATGCAAAGCTTTGTGTCAGTACTAATGGTAATAATCAAATAAGTCCACCATCTTCAGGGACTGATGTTTTCATATTTAAATCATTCATAACATATATTCTCATACAATCATTTTGTTCGTTTTTGTTAATTATCTGAATAGGCAATTTGCAAGTAGATGTTTCAGTCATGTACCACTAGTGAATTAGGGACTTGCAGTCTTAACCTCCAGATTACACATTTTGCCCTCGGTCCCTATACCACCTGCTCTGACCTGCAGCTTTCCTGTCAGCTTTGAGACCTAATATCTCAAACAAGAAATGTTGTTTTCAACTGCAGTTATATTAGGATTGGAGGCTTGGAAGAACCAGGATCATGGGCATCATGAGGTCAGAGTATTTTAAGCCGAGCCACGAGTATTTTGCCCCGATGCTAATCTTCCTTCAAAACAAAAAAATATTCAAGCCCCAGGTAAACTTTACTTAGGTCCTAGAGATGCCCTCCTACCTGGCCTCCTCTGTATCAAAGACGTCCTGAAAGAAACTTCTGGAACACAGGGACATGACATCAGGGAGGTTACAGAGGAAAACGACCAACCACCTCACCCTAAGCCAAAAGTCCAAAAATAACCAGTCAAGCGCACCGTAAAAAGGAATGGCAATACTGACAAGACGGAGAGTGCTGTTAAAGACGCGTGTGAAAGACGCTCCGCCAGCGATTCACCTGAGATTGCCGGGAATAATTAGGGGTTGATTAGGGGGCTCGATGACAGTGAAAATACGACACGCCAGAAAGGCGTGTGCAACACCCACCTGTTTACACGTGCATTCTTTCTGTGAAGTTATAATGGTATAATGACACCCCAAAATGAACTATGCCAGTCATTTCTGTAAGCAGGATTTTGTGGTGAGATGCAAAGAAGTTATGGCTGATGTTTTTCCACACCGGATTTTTACTTTGCCGTTACAGAAGTTTGAACTTTAATGATGTTTAATGACGAAGATTAGCTTGTACTATTAACAGGCAAAATCCCCACAGACACTCAAGAAAATCCCCCATGGTTTTTTGCACGTGTTGGTACTGGATTTAGACAATTGTATTTAAAATGTAACTCTTTAACACGTCACCCACATAACCGGACATCAGATTATATATGATTTTCATGTTTTTCTATTTTTTTGTAATAGCTACTTCGTAACTTTTTTTCAAATATCGTGTATGTACAGTCTTGACGACAAAGAGAGGCAGGTCCCTGTTACTTTTATGAGTTCCTGTAGTATCACCAGTATCATCATATGTAAATACAAACATATTAGAATTTGCATATATGCATTGTTTCTAAGTTTGATTCATTACATACATAATTATCTTGAATACAGTGCGCATTGACATGCACAGTTGAAAACAAACAACAACACATCTATATGCTTGAATGAAAAGTAGCAATGACCAGTCATCCAGCGTGAGTTACATGTGAATAAGGTTGAGGGACGTGGCATTCATTTTGGCATGATCACTGCCCCTCTCCCCCCCACACATTGACCACAGCGAGGATGGCACTCTCCCCACATCATTCCAGAAAGGCTGTGGGCAGAGATTCCATTTCCCTCCTTTATCCCACACTGTGTTCCAAATGCAAAATGTGCGATTCCCTAAACATACTATTTATTGAATGAAACAATCTGCTAAATTACTATAATGGAGGACTCTGTATTGGAAAGACTATGGCTATGGTTTCTTTCACTCTGAAGCCGAACATGTAGACTATCTGCCATGAAATTCCTTCTTTACAGTCAGTATCACCATCGCGATCTATGGGTTGCATGTTTTGCTCAAACAGATAATACCTGCCTGCAAAATCAGCCTTTAACTGATAGCGAAGACGGCTGACCGCCCTAGTAGCAACGCGTCCCAACCTGAGAACGACGTACTGAGTGATGATGAAGTGAAAATGATTAACTGTCAGTGCTGACACACCACAGCCTCTGCATTTCACCCATATGTGACATTATGATATAGCATGCAGTGGGCAGATATTATTTAGCATCCAGTGAGCAGTGTGGCGGTACTTTCCTGGTCGGGGATTCAAACCAGCAACCTTCTGATCACACTGTTATGCCAACAAAGTGTGGGGTTAAACAGACTGCATGGTAATCCTACCCTGCATTTTTTGTGCCCATCTGAAAGAGTTTTATAAATACCTGCATTTAATAAGATGTACAGGAAGGTAAATTGAGGGGATCTGAGCCAAGCACATTTATTACCTAAACTGAAAGAAGACGACAGGAGCTGCAAGCTAAAACAGACAGCGATGAAACTCCCCGGCCCACTGGTATAGAGACACGTCTCCGAAAAAATGGGAGCAGATTACAGGTGCCCATTTATCTTGCTAACAAATTGCCACTGTCTGCCTGGTGTGAGGGAAAGACCAGCTCGCTCTGTACAGACAAGAACTCCATATACGTTTTGACAGTTCCTTGGAAAACGCATAGGGCTTTCCCATTATCTCAGCTCTGATTTCCGCTGGCAGCAGTCCTCCATGCCGTCAAAATCGGAAAAAAAAGAATCAAGAGCAGAAATCTGTTTTTATTGGAACCTCACCTTTAACCGTATGTATGCCCGCGGATTGAACGTAGGGAGCTCTGATTGCTGGACAGCTGACATTTGTTTTAATTTGGTAATGAAAACTGGAGCATGCCACACATATTTGTCAGCCAGGAGCGTAGCTTGTCTCTAAGACTTGCTTCCTGATGCAATGAAAAGCACATTTGTCACATTTCTCATGAAATATCCTTGAATGACGGGACTTCAAAACATCCCACGGTTTGTTTTCATTACCTCAAATCTGCATTCAGCTCACTTTTGCAAGACCGTTGTATATCGCTAAACAACAGAATTCAAAGAGGACAAAAAGGAAGTGGATGTCCGTCCATATTTAGGTGGATTTTCCGGTCTAGGGCATGTTCCACCAGGCAGGGTCCACACATGACGAATGAAAAATACAGTGCAGTGCAAGAAAGTCGTCATGCGAATTGGATTCTAGAAGGCTGTGTGTTCTTCAATACGCCGCCAGACCACCGGGAGAAGATTCCGGGATGAATAGTTGTAGAACTCAACTAGTTGGGAAAAAAGGCTCTGTGTTCTGGACCCAGAGTAAAGTTTTGCAGCCAAGTGCTGCAGACCCCCAGAACACATGTTTATAATCTACAGGCGTCAGTGGCCAAGAGTGTGCATTAGCTAATCTATAGGCTCGTTTAAATCAGGGATTATTATAATATTAAATGCAGTTAGTGCTGAAATCCAGCATTCCATAAACACGGTGCCGCTTTCCCCCTGAAATCTATAGTTTAACAAACGTACCTAGTCATTTATACAGGTAATAATCGGCAAGGATCTTGGAGCCACACTGGAAAAAAGAAAAAAAAATAATCAATGAAATCTAAAAGTGTTTCTAGTGTTTGACATGCTCTATTATAGCTTCAATTACAAATAATTGTTTTAGCTTTCGGTGTGTGATCTGGCACCTGAAACAAAGTTTATTTTAAGTTATTGCCCTTAAGAACTGATGTCTTCTAAACCAGATGTATAAATTTGACAAATTACACCAACAGAGAGAAAACATTTCTGTAAATGTCGGTAAAGTAATAATCTGGGTGACTTCTCCCTCATTACGGATATTTAAAATATATCCTAAAGGCAGTATCAGGAGTTAATTACTAACGTATGGATAATTTAATCGTCAGACTGAAATCGCCTGGGGTCTATTTGCTTTTATCTCTGACTTGCTAGAAACCTGAACTTATCTCACAGGCGCTGGCTGCTTGGTTTGTCTAGCTGGCAAAATGCTTAACTCCTTTTGCGCGCTTCAGATACTGTGCGGAAAACCCTTCTATAACTTCAAGACCCCGTACTCATCCTAAACTAGTTCCACAAATCGCACGCTGAGTATTAATAAGTATCACTTCTGTGCCACAATCTATTAAGTGTTACTTTGACCAAACAGACCTTTGCTCACTCATTATATAAAATGTAAGTGCAAAATGGTGTTTTGTATTACTATTTTATTATTTCCTTTATTTTACTTTTCTTCTGGCTCATTTTTTATTCGACTTCAACTGGTAAGCATACAAAATAGCATTGAGTAGTGACAGGCAAAGCGCAACCTTAATGTCAACCTTAACCTTACCTCCAACCCTAACCCTAGCACCAACCTTAACGTCAACCTTAACCTTACCTCCAACCCTAACGCTATCACCATCCTTAACGTCAACCTTGACCTTACCTCCAACCCTAACCCTAGCACCAACCTTAACGTCAACCTTAACCTTACCTCCAACCCTAACGCTATCACCATCCTTAACGTCAACCTTGACCTTACCTCCAACCCTAACCCTAGCTCCAGACCTAAATGCCGTTTTTGTGACTCTCCGATTGCTCTGTGGCCCAAGCGCCTTGCGGGGGATGTTCAGAGACCTTCCTGTCTCATGGAATGAGGGCGAAAGCCACAAAGGCAGCAGCCAAACCCTTTGCTCTGGTTCCCCCCCATCTGTAGCCTTTGATTATTGCACACAGATGGCCGAAAGTGCCCCCCCCACCCCACCCCCCAGGTTTGCATGCCCGCTTACAGCCCATCCATTCCGTAGGTGGCCGCGACGGTTTTTGCACACATGCCCTGGACCGCTGTCTCTGAATCACATTAGTGGCCAGTTATACAAATAGCAACAAATTGTTATATTTCACGCAACATTAGCGATTTTCAGTGCGAGTCCATTTTGTCCCGGACCAACGGGGTACCGAGGAAGTGGACTAAGGAGTGGAACATAAAGAGGGGGGTATTTTTGATTTGATGTGTTTCAATCTAAAATTTGGAGCAGATAAATAAACAGCATGAGCTGTTTAAGGCAAATATAGAATTAGCATCACGCACGATCACCCATCTGTATTTTATTTAACTGCACTGAAATATATACCATACAGAATGCTGTGGCATATATAGCCAGTGTTACTGCTGCTCTGTTTGGAGATGGCAATAACACAGCGGATTCCCTGGCAAAAATGTCCCAGCAATCTGCCGCCTTTCTCTCCGGTGTTTTTGGTGTTAGGAGATGGGGCCCAGCCTTCAGATTAGCATTATGGCGGCCATGCAGCTTAAATGCACATGTGCTTCCCCGTTTGTGAATGTAGCCACATCAAAAATCAAACCCTGTTTTAGTTCTGATTTTTTTAATCAATACCAGTGTTTGTCCACAACTTAGTTCTGCTAGAAAATAACAACGAATGAACTGAATAGATGTATATGATATTAATTAGTATATTTTTACTTTTCATAACATTTATAACATTCTGCATCTAGCACATTTATAATAAATTTCATTGGGGGTTATCCTTCCAAAACCTTCCAGGGAGGCGGTATGGTGTGGTTTATTAAGTCACATGACATTATCCCCAGAAATGTAATTAATTAATGAGTGTAATTAAGATAAAGTGATAAAGGAAAGACAATTCAATGCCTCTGAAGTCAAAAGCAACAATATGACCTTCTGGGGAAAACAGGAAAGAAAAATATAACAGAAGAATAGCAGTAACTTGGAATTTAAACGTAGCACGATACAATTTGAAGGGTCTCTTCTGTTCATTTCAACCCCCATAAATGGATAAACTTAAAACACAATCCAGCAGGAAAGGTAATACTGTATCTTAAAATATTTATTATAAAAAAAACATTTAAGTTCAGTACACTTATTTCTTACAGAGACACAAATATTACTCTCATTTGTCCCCACAATTTCATTTGGGTAAATAAATAAATAAGCATGCAGAATATTCTGCGGTTCTGCGATGGGCTGACAGGAGCTGGAGATGCCTCGTCTGTAACAGCTTGAAAAGCTCCGTTCCCCTTCGGCGGGGCCCAGCTGTGTCCCCGGGGCCCCCGACCGGCTCTGTGGTGAACTACGGTCTGGCAGAGACAAATGTGGCACCCGGTGCAGAGCCGGACTCAGCAGGGGTGGCCAGCCTCCTCCTCCCTCCCAACATGACTGAAAAAAACAGACTAAGCAAATAAATGGGCCCGATATTGTAAAGGTGCCACATCAAAAGCAGAAGGATGTCCCAGGGACTGTGAGATGCGAGGGATGCATGCGAGGGGAGGGCAGGGGCTGGCTTAGCTAATGCCACTTTAGCTGAGACTTTGTAGGAGATTGACAAGCTTAAGATTTCTTTTTCGGTGCACAGTCTGTCCATCAGCACTCAGAGTCCATTGGTCTGCTAAGTCACCTGTTTATTACGCATTTGCAGCGCTCGGGGTTCCTGCGGAAAGTGCCCCCCGCAGAACTGCAGCCCGAAGTGTTTCCTGCTGCAGCATAAGCCGTTGTAATTCCCAGAATGCAGGACTGTCCTCATTTAATTTCATTTATCTGTAGAAAAATTACTACTAGACTGCTGTGCACTGAAGTTGCAAAAAAAAGAATGTTAAATTACTTAAAAGGTAAACGGATCCTCAGGTCTTGGGAACACCACAGGTAAATTAGCTTCATGTCAGCTGTCCTAACCGCTTCATTTAAGACAGGGTTGGGGAACCTGATCCATCCACAGATTTACGGCCAAATTTTGTATAGCAACAATGCACCCCGGAGTGAGAGTAATGCTGGGGTAGCTGTATGAGAACTTTATGGCAGCAGCCATTGATCTTTGTCACACAAAGCATAGCGGCGGTCACGCCTACGGTACCGCGATGTTAGAACTAGGACACTAAACATGGACTAGGTGCACTAAATCTGCAATTACGCCATTTGTTGTATGTGACAGATTTCTGATATTATTTCTCCAGCGTGGAGACCAGAACCATTCAGGTCAAAATGGTTGAAAGGGACTGATCATTTTTTCACCTGGCGTATCTCAAAATCTGCCATTCAGTCATGGAATGCCTTCAGACCGAAAGAGTTGTACAACCCATGTCACGACTGGCCTGACACACAAGGACGCCAGTCTATGTGTAACACCTCCCCAGTCAGACACAGAGACACTGTACTATATACTCTGTCATTTTTGTCCATCAGTTGATCCTTATAACTCATACAAGGGGCTAGAAGGCCGTCAAATGTCCACCCCCCCACCCCACAGAGAGCACCTGGCCATGTGGTAGATCCCGCCTCCGAAGGCCAAGCCTCTTGACAGAGGACCGCACACATCACTCCCCCCACTCCATCGGTGGAAGGAGCCCCCTGCCTGCCAGCTGTAAAGTTACCGTATTGTAAACATCTGTTAATTTCAGGTGAGTTAACCCCAGGGCGTATTTAGCTTCTGCTGGTCCCAGTTGCAGAAAATAATAAAAAGAAACAATAATAAATGCCTGCAGAATATTACGGCAACTTCTTTTTCTTTGTTGTTTGCTTTATGCAAGAATTTGGAATCCTGAAAATGAACATAAATTAATAAAAAAATCTAAATGTTTCCAATTAAAATGCAAAATTTAAAAACAAGGAAAAAAGAAGAGGTGTAATCTAGAATTTACTTTTTATTTTGCCAAGTATTTTTATTTTTGTTTTTCATAGTCAAAGGCAATTGAAGTGTGTAATTAAGTTTGTTTTCCGGTTATTCTCATTCTCTTTTGGCATCTGGGTGCATGTTCAGTCAGTCCATGACAAATAAAAGTTTTTCAGGAAACCCCTGTTGAAAAATATGTCTATGAGAGCGACAAATATGAAAAATACCATCAAGTGCAGGTAAACAAGGGGGCAGGAATGCTGTCAAACAACGCAAAGGTTCTGCTGGGCGGATTAAGCCTGATACCACATAGGAAAACTCAACATTTGATGCTTAATAAAACCGGATAAACTGGAACCCAGACTACAATGACTGTCCCTCTGTGCTATCTTTATGGTGACACAAAAAATACTATCAGCATTTTTTTTAGGTCTTAAATTGTTTTAAATGAGGGGAGTGGCTATTTCATTCCAGTTTAAATCACGCTTTATTGACATTAAGCTACTTTGTGTTACGCAGCTTAACAAAATATTGCATTTCATTGGTTTTTCTTTTATTCGTACCACAGAGCATAATCAGTATTCCTAAACTAGATCCACAGTATTTACATTCAAGTTCTGTCCTCGATTTTTGTTTTGGTGTTGCGTGCTACCTGCACTAGGAATGAGCACACAGCTGATAGCTTTTTTTACCGAAGAATGTTGCAGCGTTTCAAGGCTCCATTTTGATTGTAAACTGACACAGAAAGGATGCAGAGGCGGGAGAGACTATACGTTAGAGGAAGGCCTTCATCTTGCTTCCTGTTGGGTCTGTGTCGTTTTGGGTCGCTCTCTTCCCTTGCAGGGCCGTCCGGGGGCACGGCGAACACGATCGCCTTTCACAACGTTTGCGCGGCATCATTACCTAGCGCCCCCCCCCCCCCCAGAGCTGGTAGCCTCCTACAGGTGCTGAGAGGGGTAATGCGATCTGATGGCAAATACCTTCATCTGAATAGAAGCCTGGGCTTTAAAGGGACCGACCTGCTGACAAAGACTTATTGAGCAAATAGAGGTGGGAAACCCCCCCCCCCCCCCCGAAATTGTTTTCCAATGGTATTTGTGTGGAAGCTGAAGTCTTCAATCACAGCAAACACATTCTCATCCCAGACTTCCCATCTCACTTGGCACAACTTAACGCCCCCCCCCCCATCCTCTTACATGGCTCTAAACCCCACTCCTCCCCCCCCCCCCCCCCCCACTCCAGTGTTGTGCATTATTCACCCCCACGCTAACACTGCAGGATTATGTCGTGTTTAATTTTGACTGGATAAGTCTATATGTTCAGCATCACAAGCCTCATATGGGCTTAAGTGTTCAGTCGCTACCAGTTAGCACAACACTGGCAGCCCCAAAGCGGCCTGGCTTGGGTGATGCTTCACGCACTGCAAAGTGGCCGGAAAAGCCCCGTCCTTTCAGCACCAGACCCGTACTGTGCACAGAGCTGGAAGCTAAAGCCATAAAAAAGCCTTTGTGCTGTTTTCTGTGACCCCCCCCCCCCCCCCCCACCCCACAGAAGAACCCTTTAAAGTCTACAGGGGAAATGTATGTTTACTTTGGAATTAGAGATTGGTGTTCAGGATTATTCAGAACAACCTGGTCTGGTTCTTAAAAAAAAAACAGGCAAACATTTGCTCAAGGGCCAATACATGCAGATATCATTATAAGTAATTATCTAGTATTAACAAATTACTTAAGCCTCGTGAAATCGTTTGTGATTTTACGCCTATAAAAGTTAGCGCCCCCTTCTGACAAAGTCATATATTATTCACCCTGGTCACTGAAAATTCCTACATTGGACCCCTGGCTGAGCCAAGGCCAGATGGACGGATGTCCCTGTCCTGCTCCAGTACGCCCCCTGTTGATTTGGGCTGCACGTGCAAGCAATATTTACCCAGTCTCACCTGCTCATTTCTTTAGGAGCTTCATTTCGGATGACGATAAATATATATTTTTATTTGTCACAGATATTCTTGTTTTGCCATAATATCTCCCAGAGATTCACATGATTTAGACATAGCAGGTTTACATTGTTTTTCTTTTTTTATTAGTTGGGAAAAAGCAGTCGATTAATGTCAGTATTTTCTCGGAAATTTTCACTTGAAAATGGAGGTTCTTCACCATTTCTAAGAACATTTCTGTCTTATTTTTCAGTCTACCTTTGCATTTATGTTCTTCCTAAAGAAGATAATGACGTAGGTATAGATACGGCATTATTTTATGAAATCTTACAGAAAAATAAGCAGCCGATGGGCCAGATGGCCTATTTCGTTTGTGAGCTGGATTCCACGCTTCTGTGAATCACAAATCACTCACAGAGTCCAAGAGAAACACAGAGGAGGCTCTTTCTCTTCTGCGATATGCATTTCAGAGTAAATTTAATACATACTGTCACGGCAGCCTTTGGTGGACATACTATACAGTAAAACGTTAAGTCTTCACGGCGGCCTTTGGTGGACATTTTATACATTTAACATTTGTTTTTGGTAAGTTGCGATGTTTTAAGATATATAAAGAAAACAGCTCAATTTTTTCGAAATATTAATATTAGTGTTAGTATTTTCATATATTTAGGAAAATTGTCTGGTATATTTAGGTTAGGTTTTTGGTACCTTATGCATGTTATTGTGTTTATATAATGTATATATTGAATGTTTGTAAGATCTTGACTTGTTTTGCTTCTGTTAAACACCTGTATGCAGGAGATGACAATCAAGATTCTTGAATCTTCTTGGTAAAAACTGACTGGCGAATCGAAAAGTGTCATTTTACGGCAGAAACACCTACAACACCGTCTGCATTCTTCTGTGTGTCTGTGTGTGTTTCTGTCTGTCTGTCTGTGTCTGTGTGTGTGTCTGTGTGTTTTGCTACACCCCGTCCTCAGACAATGCGTCTGGCAGCTCCGCCACTAAGCAAACAGCCTCATGGGAACCGTAATCGACAGCTATCTGCCACCGTCTCTCCCTGCTTGTTATCTCAGACCTGCTACCTCTGCTTCCATCACTCCCCAACGGCAGACAAAAGGCTCAATGTGGGGGTGTCAAGGCCAGCCCCCCGTTGCCGGTGACACAGCTATGCAAAATGCCTATTCTTGTGCAATCGATCTATTTGCAACTGAGAAAATGTTTTGTAGCCTTTTCAGCTTCACGCTGCTCTTCACATCACATTTTTCCTTTCTGATGTTGCACATCTGAATACAGACCTGTTCCAGTTTTTCTGGGTCTGTTCTCACCAGCAAGAGAAAAACAAGAAAGCAAGTCCCTCCATAACAGCTGCACTTCCAAGACAGAAAGGTGATAATCTGCTAAGCCCTGCTTAGAAACTTCCATATGCTTCCGTCTGCTGATCTCCGGCCAAACGCCAAACTCCATGTATATACAGTATGTTATGAAGTAACATAGGAGCGAAGCTCCATACCAGAGGACAGTCATTATTCGCTGATATCAAGCATGTTTGGTGAGTTTATGTTCAGAGAAATTACTTCAATGAATAAGCAGTATTGAAAATATTTCCAGAAATACAGACCTTGCCACAGTAACCATGTTTGTAATACTACAAATTCAGGTAAGTCGGTTTTCACGTTTTAAATAAGGCAAATGTACAGTGAGTATATGCTTAGGGAAATTATTTCCATGAATAAGCAGTACCTGAAGATGTTTCCAGAGATATGGACCTTATCACTGTGAGGGATTTTCTGTTGGACCCTTAACACCATGTTCCTAATATTACAGATTCACAGAAGACTTTTTTCATGTTTTGAAGTGTCACCCAGCGATTTGCACTCCTTAATCTGCTCCACCACTCTGGAGAAAGCCTGAAGTCTAACATCCCCCCACCCCACGCCATCCACCCAGCCACTCCTGGCTTCTCCCTCTCCCCCTTTTCCTCTGTACTTTCATCACATGGAATTAATATAGAGGTCAAGTAAATACTCCATCTCCTGGCATGACGCTGATGGTAGGGGATCCCCGAAGATGGATGGCTCCAGAGTCTGCTGTCGCAGGTGTTCGTCTTCACAGGGGCGGACTGCTCCTGGGATCAGTTTCTCATTACGGACACGGGGAGACAGCGAGACCATCCGATTCCCAGCGTCTGCACACATCGCTGCGCCGAGCATATAATTTAGGAGGCTAAATTTAGGGAGGACAAATCAGTGGTGATTCAAAGCAGACGCAGACGCAGACTTAACGGGGATGCACCACGCTGCGGTCAGGCTCCTGCTCCGCATGCTTACTCTCCTCTTTGATGTCACTGAAGCTGCAAGCACTACTACTTTTGGAGTCTGACTTTTGTTTTTTTAGGCACCTCCCCTCCCCGAGTCATAACGAAGAACCTCCTCTCGGGAATTTCAATTGGTCTGTAATTTGTTAATGAGCACCGTCATTGGCTGTGCAGGACAATCACGTCCAATATGGAGGCGTAGCTGGCTGCTGGAAACGCAACGGCCGGACTCAAAGGCCAGAGCTACCATAACTATATCTAGGGCCACAAGGCTGAATTTAGCTGGGGTAAGTGAAGAATTTGAAATATTTGAAAGCATTTCACTCAATGGTGTGTAGGTCCACAGATGATTCAAACCACAATCCCCAAGGTCAGGATCCATTTCCATAAAACGCTACTGCACACCACTTGGTCAAATTGAAGACCGTATTGGGATATAACGCATACTGAGAGTTTTCCATTCCAGTGTAGACCTCCAGAAGACAGAATACAGAGGGTGACTCAGGATTCCATACATCCATCCTGCTTCCACACCGCACATACAGTAATGACAGCGTTATGGTGAGAATTCAATGCATGAATTTTTATTTGAAATGAAATGATGATAATTTATTGATCCCTGTGGGGAAATTCTCTTTCCACCCACCCCATCTTGCTCTCCATGATGCACATGTAGGTGAGAGCAAGCTTGGTGGCGAAGGGCAGCCACCTGCAGTGGCCCCCATGGAGCTGGGGGGTTAAAGGCCTTTCAAGGGCCCACGGGCAGGTAACTAGCCTACCAAGGCCAGGCCCAAACCAGCAACCTTCTCATCACAGAGGCTTAGCCCACTGAGCCACAAACTACCCCCACATAATACATTGTAAACAAAACCATATTTTTCCTAAACTTCCTGTGTGGTTGTCCACTAAATCCTGGATTTCCTACCATTTTTTTGGAGATAGCTATCAGTATCTTGCCCTCTTGCTTTTACTGGGAAATTTTGTCACGTGACATCATCATTTGAGTGCCAGCGGCCGGATAAGCCAGACTCTTCCACTGAATTCCAGTGAAACGCTGATTTGAATTTACCTAGGAACAAAAAGCGCTCGGTTATCTCTGAGAGTGCTGTGAAATGTGAGCAGACAATGATGGGACCCAGACCACTTTAAAATAGACTTTATAAAAACACAGCAGCTCCATTTCAGGACTTAAATGGAAACACCCAAATGAGACACATTCATTTAACTGACAGCCCATATATGTCTGAAATCAGCTTAAGCATAGTAATATCTCTTTAAAATACTTCAGATATTTTTTAGCCAAGTTTAGCAAGATAAACCGGCCTTCTTGCTCTGTGGAGTGGGCATTTCTGTCTTTCAGCATGACTTAAGCATAACTAAAGTGATTATTTGAGGTGACTGGTAAAATATAACTATTTATGTAAATGTATCGACTACAATGATATATACATATACGATACGCTCTTTACAGGATAGACCTGATGTTTTTTTTGTTAACATCTGCATATTTTATAAGAAAAGAAATGTAGAGAAACCAGTAGAGGAGCAATCAGTACCAGAAGGACCTGGAGGGGTTTAGTTACGTAAAAACCCCCGCATGTTACCAACCAGCCCCACCCCGCAGATCTATCCTGCCATCATCCTCAGGAGTAGCCTTGTGTGACCCCGAGGGGGGGGCAAGTGAAGGAGTGAGGGGAAAGGAAGGCCCCTCCCATAAGCTGGCACAAGGTGGGGGAACCTGCCGGACCGGACGTGTGGCGCCCAGACCAACGCTGGTGGCTACTGAGATGCGACAGTGTGGGTGAGGGGGTGGGAATGGGGGGAGGAGCCAGGGAGCTGCGTGAAATGAGCAGAAGCCTGACCCGCCCCCCTCCCCCCGCCCCCCGTATGGCAGCTCACACACTGCGGATCAGCGTCAGCGCAGGCCCTGTGTCAGCGGGCGGAAACCATATGGAAACAGAAATGTCGCATCTCCTGCATGAAAAGATGCGAGCAGGAGCCTCTGTGTCCTTTGGGCTTTTGGACCAGTTGCGTGCCGGGCCCCCTGCTCCACTGGCGCAGTGACGCCGACGATCAGGGATTAATCACAGCGCTGGGGTGTGACATCATCCTTTTGGCCTCAGAACCGACTCTTCATTACATGTGATACATAATGGATTCAGACCCTAACCAAATTAAACTTTATGTGAAGCTTTGGTGGGGGGGGTGACTTAGTTTTGTAATTTTTCGACTTTTTAAGAATTAGATTATTGCTCATATGCTCTGGCAATTAATGGCTGCAGATTCCTCTTTATAAGGCACGTGATTTGCATTTTTAGAAGGCGAGCGAACATTTGAAACCCAGTACTGCTTTCCATGTAACGGTAAGGAAGCATTAACCACAAGCCACGCAGTGGAAAAGCTTAGCGAATTGCCTTTAAACCCATCTGAAAAAAAAGTTTTTTTAATTTTTTTTATATGTGTGTTTTCGTATTTCAAATTAAAATAGAAAACATTTGGGAGATGGAGCTTGGGGGCGGGGGGTGGGGGGATGGGTTATTGGGCGGGCGGGGGGGGGGGGGGGTTGGCCTATTGCAATCAGCAGGACTCCCCTTTGATGTCCAGAATTACCCCATTTATTGGAATCAATCAGCTGTTAAACTGGGGGAAGCTGAGAGCACATGTGGAGGTAGAGAGACCGCCACCAACAGCGGGGTCCGCCGTGTGACGGATGACGGGATAAGCCTCTCACGCCAAGACATTCCAGCTGTGGTGCCCGCTGCCGGGCACGCAGTATCACCCCCCCACCCCCGCCCCCGCCGCCCTCCTCGACACACGCTTCCCAGCCCTGCATATTTAATGAGCGTGACATCATTTCCTCTCCTGCCCGCTTCACAAATGGTTTCCATTTTCTTGCTCAGGGCTTCTGTCACCACAGTAAAAGATGTGACCAAGCTTGGCAGCCCCCCCTGCACTTTGTAAAAGGGTTAGAATCAAGCCAAGCACACAGAGGGATAAAAAAAAAGACGAGCACTTCATTTGTTTGTATTTGTAAGAAGGAGTCGGGTCATTATTAATACAAATTCAAAGAAAGGGCATAGAATAACTCAATAGAATAGATTACCAGGCACAAATTCTATTTCTTTTGCTGAAGGTATAAAATTACACGCATTATTAATAATTTATTAGGGTGTTCTCTCTTTTTCTCTGGAATGTTGATAATGCGATTTGCTCTAATTATCTATATACAGTATATACACTGTAATGCAAGGTGAGTGATTATGTGTCAGTGAATAAGTTAACAGGGGCTGAAGAATTTTTGTACAATTTTCAGCAGTTTTTTTTTCCCTCAAGTTGCAAGAAATAGGAAAGCGTCCCATTTGTTGCGCGGCGCCGACATTTTGATCCATGGAGATCGTGACAACATCTCCTCTGCTTTAAGCAGCCCAGAAACCAGCTTGCTTGACCTAGTTTTCATTTCGCTTTAGCTACATAGTTGCGTGCTTCATTGGCGACATCATGTACATTTGTCGCGCATTCAGGGAATTTAATTACTGCTACTGTGACGGCATCAGGAGATCTGGAAAAAGGTGAAATCCCAGTTTTCGGATCTCGTTTGAAGGTTCTGTGATGGAGGAGAAACAATACGGCCCAACAGAGGTTGAAAAGCATATCTGAGATACCTCCCATTGATCTCTCCCTGCTGAACACGCCTGAAAAGTCCACCACTTGCCTGTCGCCCAGAGATAGGATCTTTAATGAATAGCTGCACGCCACAGGAGTGTCGCACGATAGCGATCATGCCGGAGAGGGCAGGGTTCAAGTCTTAAAAACAATCAGAGAATTCCATCGTAACTGTCTGGCCATCTTCCATAATGCCACACACTCTGCTCGCCCCACACTCATAATAGTGCTACACCAAAATAAAAGCAGTCACCGCCCAGAGCCCCCGGCCGCCGGGCAGGCAAAGCGTTCTCCGCGTGCTCCTTTCCGCGCTGCATTGTTGCTGTGTTCCGATCTCAGGTGGCGATAGCGCTGCGTGAGCCCCCGCCCACGCTCGGCCCGCTCCTGGCACAGACACGCAGCTCTCATTCGGCCTTTCTGAGTGCCATAAATTGGTCCATTTGCCCCTCCGGGGAGGACTTATCGTCTGAGAGGCCAGAGACCGCACATAATTAGCAAAGCACTAGCCTGATACTGTAAATTAGCATAATAGCGGCTAAGACGCAGTTAAGCTGGCCAATGTTTGCTGTACAGATAAATGGTGGAAGAAATAAAATGCTTATTCAAAATAGGCTGGTGAGGACACAATTCGTCACCTTCATAAAGCTGTTAATTATACATCCATCCATCATTTTATCTATCCATCTTCCAACCACTTGGTCAGAGCTTTCAATTATGTCACATTACAACAAATTTGTCATATATATATATACACACACTCACCTAAAGGATTATTAGGAACACCTGTTCAATTTCTCATTAATGCAATTATCTAATCAACCAATCACATGACAGTTGCTTCAATGCATTTAGGGGTGTGGTCCTGGTCAAGACAATCTCCTGAACTCCAAACTGAATGTCAGAATGGGAAAGAAAGGTGATTTAAGCAATTTTGAGCGCGGCATGGTTGTTGGTGCCAGACGGGCCGGTCTGAGTATTTCACAATCTGCTCAGTTACTGGGATTTTCACGCACAACCATTTCTAGGGTTTACAAAGAATGGTGTGCAAAGGGAAAAACATCCAGTATGCGGCAGTCCTGTGGGCGAAAATGTCTTGTTGATGCTAGAGGTCAGAGGAGAATGGGCCGACTGATTCAAGCTGATAGAAGAGCAACTTTGACTGAAATAACCACTCGTTACAACCGAGGTATGCAGCAAAGCATTTGTGAAGCCACAACACGCACAACCTTGAGGCGGATGGGCTACAACAGCAGAAGACCCCACCGGGTACCACTCATCTCCACTACAAATAGGAAAAAGAGGCTACAATTTGCACGAGCTCACCAAAATTGGACAGTTGAAGACTGGAAAAATGTTGCCTGGTCTGATGAGTCTCGATTTCTGTTGAGACATTCAAATGGTAGAGTCAGAATTTGGCGTAAACAGAATGAGAACATGGATCCATCATGCCTTGTTACCACTGTGCAGGCTGGTGGTGGTGGTGTAATGGTGTGGGGGATGTTTTCTTGGCACACTTTAGGCCCCTTAGTGCCAATTGGGCATCGTTTAAATGCCACGGCCTACCTGAGCATTGTTTCTGACCATGTCCATCCCTTTATGACCACCATGTACCCATCCTCTGATGGCTACTTCCAGCAGGATAATGCACCATGTCACAAAGCTCGAATCATTTCAAGTTGGCTTCGTGAACATGACAATGAGTTCACTGTACTAAAATGGCCCCCACAGTCACCAGATCTCAACCCAATAGAGCATCTTTGGGATGTGGTGGAACGGGAGCTTCGTGCCCTGGATGTGCATCCCACAAATCTCCATCAACTGCAAGATGCTATCCTATCAATATGGGCCAACATTTCTAAAGAATGCTTTCAGCACCTTGTTGAATCAATGCCACGTAGAATTAAGGCAGTTCTGAAGGCGAAAGGGGGTCAAACACCGTATTAGTATGGTGTTCCTAATAATCCTTTAGGTGAGTGTATATACACACACACACACATATTGTTATCCCCACAGCCAAGGATGAGTAAAGCAATTGCCAGACTTGCGTACTGATACATTTTTTTGTATTATTTCATGATATGTACATGCAACACGTACGGCCTGTCGCCTGAGGCTGACAGCGAATTTCTCTGCCGAGTTTCAAGCTGCAACGTTGCCAGCTGAGGTTGACTTGAAAGCTCATTAATTTAGTCGTGATTTTTTGCCTGTCGTAATACCACACGCACTTTAACGATTCATTACTGTCGGCCAATACACCGAAAAAAACGCAAATGTAAAACATCCAGCCTTCCATCTATCTTGCATAACCAACCTTATCCCACATGAGCTCGTGGCATAATATTAAGAAATATTTCAGACATTGATTCAGAGAATTTGTTTTGGGTTTAAGTGATGCCCTGACATGACGGCACGGCCTGCTCCAGCCCACCTTAATCCGTCAGCAAACAAGGCCCTTCATCCGATGGATGAACTATTAAGGTTTCACATGTTCAGGTTCTTGACAGCTACTTTCTCGCAGGCGTTGGGTTTGAAGTGGAGTGACGGTTCTACAGTATTGCTAACTGTTTTCAATTTACAGTCTGTGTCAATACAGATGTGCTGTCATGTTAAATACTGAAAGTACAGACAAATTTTCTTGCTGAAGCTAGTGTGAAACCGGCCCTTTTTTCAATTGCCAGATTGAATTGTTTTTTAGACGAGACCACCAATGACCTAAAGCCAAGTTTCTTCATCATATGTTACAGCACTGGGAACTTGATGTTGTACTGACCATTTTCTTCATTCAAATCCGTGACTGCAATCAAAAAATTAAAAATGCCAAAAGTCTTGTATTTTGTTTGGTTACTTATGGTTAAGGTTAGGGCATAGAAATGAATGGGTGGTCCTTACAAAGATATGAATACAAACCTGTGTGTGTGTGTGTCCGTCCTGAGATGACCTGGCATCCCCTTCATGGTGTGTCTGCCCTTTACGTCATGAGATTTCATACGCAGAAACTCACCTAAAGAGCATTAAAAGCACAAGCTACTTAAAGAAGATCAACATTTCACTCGCGGATGTTTTATGTGCCCTGACTGATTACGTTGATCCGTTTGGAGAGCGGAACCTGCAAACGTGGCGTGTGCCGGCCTAGCGGGACACCTTAGTGAACCTCTGAGTCACGTCGCATGCCGGCTTTGAAAGCGGATACCCAGGATCGACGGCCAGCACAAAGGCCAGTCCTGATCCCCAAGTGAAAAATCCTCAGAGCTTTTAACATCTAATCCCAAAACCAAACATGACTGAAAGCAAGTGATTTTTACAGACACCAGGAAAGAAAACGTAGAGATGGCCACTCAATCAGGTGCTGCACAACAACACATTTGAACCAGGAATTCAGGCATGATGATGCTTTTGTTTGATAGTTTTATCAGGCTTTTCATAACGTCTATGTCTAACCAAAATATGACAATTTAAATAAAACATACGCACATCGTTAAGGACTTTGGCCAGAATCCCACATCCAATTTCTATTCTTCTAACATTATATATCCATCCACCTTCCATCCACGTATCCTGGACAGGGTGCAAGAACTACAGATTTACCATTTAGTAGTTAAATATCACTGAAACAGACTAAGCAAAAACCCTAGAAATATGATATTCTTGGACTCATAAACAGTCATAAGAAGCTGGGGTGTAGAAGTCAAAATAAAACATTTAGACTGTCCCTGACTTACGACCGGGTTCCGTTCTAACAGAGAGGTTGTATGTCGAAATGGATGTACATCAGAATAGGATAAATCACACGGATTTTTGGTCTGAGAATAAGGCTGGGAGATGCGTGAGGCTGGAATGGTCACACTGCCATACGCCACAGTACTTTCCCGTGACAATTATCTTACAGCACGCAAAGCACACTAGGTAGCGTAATGCTGTGTGGATTTTATTTTAAATACATCTACTTCATTTTATTTTTTTTTAAACTTTGGTTAAATGTGTGAGTTGTAAGTCGCATAGGTTGCAAGTCGGGGACAGTCTATGTGAGGCTGAGAGAATGATAAAACGCAATCAAACACAGAAGTGAAAAGAAACAGGAGCAAATTATAGACCAATTATAGACCATAAGAAAAATGAAAGTCTTTTAAGGGAATGCAAAGATCAGATTTGTCAGACTGAACCCAGCTCTTTAGCTCCACATTTATTTCTCAGGCAGGAAAATTCACAGGACCCCCCCCCCCCCAAAAAAAAAATAAGAGGACAGAGACACAGATGCAGCCTATGGAGTGAATCCTTTAAATAGGCCTTGCTGCTGTGTTCCCGGTAGAGTACACTGTAAATATACTTTAACAACATCTTTTAGATTATAGTCAGTTGTTTCAGTGAATCAACAAACAAGCAGATTTCTATCCCTTTCTCATATTCATTTTGGTGTTTTGCATGTGACGCTGAAGGTTAAAAAAAAAAAAGGCGATGATGTAATATTTACTCAAATGTTGCTCTTGATCTCATGATTTTAAAGCGCATTCATGCGCGCTGCAAATGGTGCATTGCTGACATACGCTGCTAAGCCCCAAGACGACGTGCATTTCTCAGATACCCGTTTCTGCTGACGCGGAGGGACATGCCTTTTCCCAAAGGCTAAACAAATGGGAACCTGGCCGTCCTCGCGGACTGATAAACCACGAGATGCGCTGGAATAAGGGCCCATTGAAAGCGTGCAATGGAGGAAGACGAGCGAGCAAAGGAGGCCGTCTGCCTGGGTGGTAAAGTGGGAAGCCTCCATGCGACAGAGCGTCCCTTCGACCCGCCTCCACCGCAGCGGCAGGCAGAGGCTCACTTTCCGCTTATCACACATGGAGGTAAAACGACTGACCATTTCTGGGCTTTTCGCTAATTTGCCTAGACACCTACTTTGAAGAGCACAGCAAGTTTGCTTTAACACAGACTGGTGGAGTACCAGCATCAATCCTCCCGCCTCCTATGGACAGATACTGGCATCTGTCGCTGGAACCACAGTGGGCAGTATCTTCCTCAGCACTGACCTGTGCTGTTGACCTAAAGACACAGAAGGATTCAGGTTCTAGATCTGCTGCCCAGAAGAAAGTATCAGAGCAACAAAGTATAAAAGCAGTAAAGTATCAGATACCTTCCACTTACATCATATAGCTAAGAATGTACTGGGGTTCTGTTCGTCATAGATTACATAGCAAAGCTTTATTACAGCACGTTGCACTATTGCAGCTAAAAAATTGCGATCATTCAGTAGGTCAAAGAAACCCATGTGTATTTTTGCAACATGTGCAATCCTCAGTTACTAGACCTGGGTGTAAAGTACATTTTTCGATTCACTGATTACTACATTAATCCCTGACATGAGTGTCAGTTGACAAAGCGGACAATCTTATTCAGATGGGTTTGTGTGTTTTTGGAACCACAGGGACAAAAAATAATGAATATGAGATATATAATCTCGTTCACACTCTAAAAAATGAGTTTTTTTTGTTATGATTCCCCCCCTCCCCCCAAGTCTAGCTTTGGGTGCTTTTTCCAATTTCGTTTAATCAATCTCAGCTGTCTTCACTCACAGCCTGTAACTCAGTCTGAGAGCTTCAAATCTGCTGGTGTAACATAAGGGCTGTTTTCCATAAAATAAAAAAATATCTCACAAGAATCTGGATAAGGCCTGACTCTGAATTGATGAGCAACATTTCCTCATTTCAGCTTTTGGGCTCCATGTTTCTCCAGCGACAGCTGAACCCTTAAAGAAATTACTTTCCTTTTATTGTCAAAGAAAGATGAAGAGGAGGAAAAATGAACAGACATACTGAGTCATTTTTTCTATCACCACTATAAAGTTATGGACACAAAAAACACATTCAATCCCAAACTCCTGTTGGGTCTATTGAGATGCAAGGTAATAGGACACCTCAATTCAATTTAGTTTTATTTGTATAGCGCATTTTCACAATATTACATTGTCTCAAAGCATTGTGCCCAAATCCCCCACTGAGCGAGCCAGAGGGCACAGTGGAAAGGAAAAACTCCCAAGAAGGTAGAAACCTTTGGAGGAACCAAACTCAAAGGGAGAGCCCAACCTTCTGGGGGCAGCAAAGGAAGTCAAATCCTAATCCTAACCTCTCCGACTTGCAGGCTTATAATGAATGGACTCAAGAACTGCAAGCGTGAATTCTGTTTGTTAATATCATCAAGGTCCATCAACATGAACCCCCAGACAAATTCAAGACTTCCTTTAGCAGAGATGGTTCTCCTCATGATTATGAAAAAGGAGAAAAAGCACATGAACACCGCTTCAGTTGCCAAACCTCTTCTCAGGGGCACAGCATATGCTTTCACTCTGTCCTAAAGGTGGAAAGATCCCTGCAAATCAGCAGTGGGACAAAACCAATGCGCAGGAATGTCAATTGATTTAACAACACTTACTAGTATAATGAATATGAATACAGCTAATGTTTTTCTTTGAGGAAGTGGGTACAAATGTTTTAAAATATAAATATAATTAAATATACTTCTACTGTCTATACTTGGGCCACAAATGCTTAGCAGACAAAAGAAAAGTCAACTTTGTTGTAAGAAAATGGTCCTGGGGGTCATATTTGTGATTTTGACATATAGGTCCAGAGTTCCCATAGCAACAAGCGAGGGTGTAAAGAAAAACATCCACATTGCCTGCCCCCCCCCCTCCCCAAGTCCTGCACACACTGTTAAAAAGAAAAAAATATGCAGTAGAATCACTTTATTTCTTATGCTAGGCTAACCATTCATTTACACATGGCGTAAGACGCTTCCAGTGTCTACTACTAGTCAGCGTTTCCAATCATGCATGATTAAAGAAGGAATTCAATCCCCTGGGATTCCTCGAAAAACAACCCCCATGAGTAAAAGTATAGGGTCCAGCTGTGCTACTTGCATATGCTTCTGCAGGGCCGTGCAAAGGAAGGACACTCCTCGTGAGTCAGAGTTTAGGCCACAGCTGGAGCATGAATGTGTACGTTGGACTTTTCTGCAGACCACACAGGTTAGAGCAGAATCCCTCAGAACCATCTGCCCTCTACGCACATGGTACCAGCCCTGCACAGAGGGCAAGTCTGACACTTTTGGTGCAAATTTCCAGTGGAAGAACAAAGACGACTTCAGTATCTGATATAGGGTATCATAAGTCTTCTATATGCACAGCTTATGCTGTAAAATCCTCTCGGTTTAGTTTTCCTGTTCATGTAACTCTTACCTATATTAGCGCCTGCTCATTTGTAGGAGGAAAATCAGTAGTGTGTGAAGTAACCTGGCCAGTGATCCCCATCGCGAAACAGCAAAAATCCCTGGAACCCCCACACTGTACATGTACAAATAGACAAAACGAAAGATGATTTCATTACCTACAAAGCAGATGTCTGAGTTGGGGATCTGTGGTTGGGGGGAGGGGATTAGGGGAGAGCTGAAGGCAGAGGTTGGGGGGGGGGTCTCACCCGATGCGCCGCGACCTCTATGTTATAAATGAGTTTGTCGTACCACCGTGGTCGACCATAAATGACCTCACCAGACGCGGTAGCATAATAATCCTAAACCAATAAGAATGTATGAGGGGGCCAGGATGCACTCGATGACAGCATAAATCCCGCAGTGGTAAATCTCGAAGGACGCCATTGGGGGGCGGCACTGGAGCAGACCGGTGCAGTAGCGATTAGTGCCGCAATGTCGACAGTACCAGACCAGGACTTCCATATGTACGCACACTTTCGTGGGCCCTCTAACCCAGAACAGATGTCCACAGTAAATGTCCTTGACCCACGGCGGCATGTTCAGCATGTGTCCGAAGACAAGCCCCCCCACCTTTAAAAAAAAAAAAAAAAAAAAAAAAGTTCATTTATTTATTTAAATTTTTGCCGCACAGCATGGAGGAAAACCCGGCGGTTCAGCACCTGACCAAACTGTGAGGTTTATAATGAGCATGTCCATGCCGTCTTCTGTGTGACCCTGCAACTTGGGCCTGTAGGAAAACAACAATATTTTAAAACCTAATTGGACAAAGTAGGAGCTCAGTGGACAGGCGTCACGTTCCCCGGGGAGCAGCGTGTGAGCTGTTACAATTTGCCTCCTATTACGAGGTCTGGGCACCAAGTTATGACCTATCAACATGTTGTAATAATCTTTTCACAAACATCTGTTGGAGAGGATTTACATGTGGTCTCGTGACTTACTACCATACCTCCTCAGGCGCTGTCTGCTCTAGAAGTTTGACCTAGCCAACGGAACGAGACACCTCATCCTGTAGAGATCTAAGATGTACAAGGAACAAGGAATTTGTCTGGGGTGTGGAGGGGGAATATCACCGTCTTTAGCAGATTCTCCATTGTTGACTCAGGTATTACCTAATATACTTTTGACAGTGTGCCATAGGATACCATAAATCCACATGCAAACACCACTAGCTACTAGTGATGGAAATTTCACCTTGCTGGATCTCGCACCAATTAAGGTGAGAAGGTAAGCACACGGCCACGGGGTACAGAGGGCAGAGGAAACGTCAACTGCTATCAACGGGGCACTTTTCCATGAGCATTAGCATCATGGTAATTTTTATCATTACAACCATTGTAAATGCCTGATTTATATATATAAAGAAAACAAACAAACAAAAATTACCACTCAAGGTACAGCAATTCCCTGATCTCTAAGGGTGGTCCCTTCAGATCAGCCTGATTTGAAGGGGCAAATACTTAGTCTCATGCTATTAGACAATATCAAGGGCAGACAAGTATGCTAATCTAGTCAATATGCTAAATGTTTATTTTTTTGGGAGGCTTAAACAACCCAAACTAATATTTACAGAGGAACTGCAGCCAAATGTTTCCCAGAAAGTTGAGAGTGAACGCATTTACCGGCTTTTAAAGAACATTAAGCCTGCCTTTTCCATTGACAGTGCCCCTTACCCATAAAGCACCCTCAATGGCAACAGGGAAAACTAGCAATAACGTAATAACAGGAAACAGCACGTGGTCACTGAAAAAAGGCAGCTTTGTTGTCTACAAGCAGCGACGCACAGCCTGCGTCGATTGTGAATATTATATAACATGACTGAGACGTTTCTGTGTGGCCTGTGTAGCTATTGTTCTGCAATTAGCCAATGCGCTAATTCAAAGCGACATGTTGGAAAGCTCAGGTTAAGTGCTTTGCTCCAGGCTATTAGGGCGCGGCGCCTCGGGGGACGTGAGGAAGAAACTCACAGGTCACTGGTTTATGTGTTTCAACACTACGCTATCCAGCTTTATAACAGCTCAAATCCAATGAAACGATCCTGCACAAATTTGACTTATGCATCACTATTGGGGAATTCAAATATTTGGGCTCTTTATGTGAAGGTACAGTCACTACTGTTGTTTTTTTTTTTAATTTGGTGTCACCTTCCAACTGGGGCGATGCAAGCTTGAATCCTTAAATTTAACAGTAAATAATTTGCCACAAAAACACTGGAGGGCTGTTGATCGTGCTTTTTTTTATAGCTGCAGCCAAGGGTTCCGCGCGGCATTCATTTTTGTCTGTAGAATTACGTAAATAAAAGGAACACGTTTAACAGGCCCCCAACTGACTGCGGCTACTGATGTCCGGTCGTATTTATGTCCGCATAAAACGATGGCAGGAGCTTCTTAGTAGTTCAGGCCTCACAGAAGAAACTTTGGTGGTCCTGCTCTGGCCACTATTAAAGGGCTGTTATTTTTCCTCCCGTTGACCCCGGGAAATGTCTCCAGCACAAAGATGGCCGCTCTCAAAGAGACACAGCTGCATCCGATTACATAACAGGAAACAGCTGTCAACTGTCCATCCATTTTTTTTTCCCTGAGTGGCTTTGCAGGCTCGGTCCCCGTTTCAGGTGCAGGGTGCGATGTGCTTTTTCAAGTCCAGCTTGAAGTGGTCGATACCTGACGGGGGGGAAGTAGCGATCATATGCAAATGAGTTTATTTGTAAAACGATGTATTTTTCCCTTTGTTATGGTGCCTTTATAGGCCAGGGAGTGTTAGCGATAAAATGATCACTATCAAAAATGTGTCATTTTAAAAACTGAAACAGAAAACATTATGCTTTATGCAACGTGGTAACCATGCAAGTCGTGGTAAGCTGAATGTCATGCGAGGTCAGTTATATAGTTTGATATCCATCTTATCCTATTACAGGTTTTCAAAGAAAAAGGAAGGAGATGCCTTGGATTTTTGGTCTATAGCGATTTTGATAGTTTTATTAAATAATTCTATATAGTTTCTGGTTCTTTACCTGAACTTTCGCTCACTTTCAATGCAAGAGTCCTCTAAAACATATTTGAATTTTGAGAATACGTAATGTCATATTTGTAGGGTGACCTGATAATCCAGGTTTGGGAGGACATTTTCAGGTAGGACGGCATTTGTAAACAACAATTTCAGTTAAACACCTGGATTTCACTTAAGCACCAAGTTTTTGCTGTGTACTGATTGGTCAGTCTCCTATAACCATGCACGTGTCACTAATATTTAATGTGAAATAGCTAAATGAGTCTTTAAATCAAGGAAACAAGTCAAAGCACAAGAAGAATTGAACTATGTATTCAAGCACAGGGGGCTTCCAGCTTTAAAGTAGTTTGTAAAACCTGATGTAGCTCGAAGTGTCCTCCCTGACATGATCACACTACATATTTGGCTATCATTCAGCTTGCTGTAGTACCCTGGGTTGTCCAGTAGGTGGTCACTCCCTTACTTCTGCTCTTTTACGTAATTTCCCATGAAGTCCAGCTTTAAACGCTACTTAAAAAGAACACTGCAGCTTTCTATCACTTCTGCTTATAACCGGTGATGTTCGAACAATATGGCACCTCATTTGTGTGACCTGTTGCTGTGACATGCTGTTTAAATCACACCTCTTAAACGGATCACTCTGCCCCTAGAGCCGTAATAGTTCTTTCCGTTGACTAATGACAAGGCGACGTGGTTTATTGACAGCGATGTCACGTTACGTGTAACACAGGATTCCTAATGAGAGTTAAAACTGAACACTGCGGTAACTCAACGCTGTACTGTACACCGTAAAGACTGTCCACCCTTGCCCTCAAACCGCTTCTTTACCTGATCAAAAGATCCTCAACCGTAATAAAAATTCCTCGCCTACAGTAAAATTTATAGCAGTACTCATTAGTAAAAATATAACAGATTGATGCGAGCACAATTAACGGTGGCCCATAGTTTTATTAATTAGCTAGAACTTACTTAAGCATGTCCGCCTCTTTTTTTCCAACAATCTCGGGCTCCAAATAAATGCTCTTAATGGTCGCCTAAGTTGGAAAAGGTGTTCGGGCAGACAGAGCGTTGTGAAACTGACCCTTAAAGCTTTATGATGGTGTTTGAGCTGCTCCTCAGTTTCTAAGAATTTTTAGAACCCCCTTTAAAAGAAGGAAAATAGGTTGATACGCATCCGTGGCTCAGTCACCAATAACCCATTTCGAGGTTGTTTTAAAATGCGACACAGAAACTTCCCAACTGACTTGCGGTACGTCCTTAAGCATGCCGATCATACCCTCCACCTAAAATGGGATTTAAGATGGGAGATGTAGTTCTGCTTTACTGAGGGCAAGAAATGTCAGCCGATTACCCGAGGCGTATTTGCACCATATTACCGTCTTTTTTACTTGTACATGGAGACTCATTGCTTGTGACTGGAAAAAAGCTTCAGCTGGCATGAAGGTTAAAAAATGAGAACAGTAAATATCACATGAACTTGAAACAAAATGGCTTCCTCTTCCAGCTGCCGCTTATATCAATCAGTGATACTTTGATATCCTAGATGTAGTATTTCGCTTTCATTCACGTGTGGATGTGCATCGTGTGTGTGACTGTGTACTTGTCATGTTCTGCTCAAGAATATGATACTCGCAGAGAGTTAAGGAACCTATATGGTGTCCTAACATTGCCAATTATAGCCGCAGGGGAAAAAATGTTTAGATGCATTGTGCTAACAGCAGAAGCTAACTCCCGATTCCCAGCAGCCAAACAGGAGTGCTATTTGTTCCTGTTTAAACTCAAAAGAAACAATTTTCAACGTATACAGTGTGACTTCAAAAGGTTCTTATCATACCAGGGCATCGCACATGAATAATTCCACATGAAATAACAGTTTAACAGTCACTGTAATTAGGGAAACCATTTTCTCATTTGTACTGTACAAATAAATCAATTCGCCTTCAAAAGGCAGCAGTTTAATCTCATGTTTAGCATGGAAAACCAATGTCTTGTCCCAATTCATGAAATCGAAATTGGACTCTTTAGTGGAAATTCAACAAGTCATGTTGTAAGGTTATAAAAACACTGTATGGTAGACAATGTGTTTATTAACACCGTGTCAGTCATCCACAAAACTATTTCCAGATATATTTTTACCTCAGAATATCTTTTGAGCATTCCTGATTAATGCAGTAAATTTTGCTCTAAATTCAGACTCTCAATGAACAAACAGTTACAATCAGTATTATGTGTTATTATACATATAAAGTTCATCATAAGACCTACAGCAGAATTTTCAGCAAACAGCCTGAAAGCACACATACATTTTTACAAACAACGCAGAACAGCTGTGTGTCATTTACAATATGAGTCCGGAGCAGCGGAGGACTGGTGTAAAGTTATACTGATATGTTGTAACAGGCCTAACTTGTATCCAGTAAGAAGACAAGAAGGCCCCTGTCACCTGATCTGAGCCAGCCACTCACAGCAGACATGGTGGAGGTGGTAGTCAGTGTCACGTTGGTGGGCGGGGCCTCCCAACCAGCTTGAGACTGAGGGTGTATACAAGTCTATATATCATGATGTACATGCTAGTGCTACTTCTTAAATTTACATGCCAGTCATGGAGTGGGATTGCATGAGTGTACAGACCTTACACAGCATTCCAGCAGTCGCTCTCTCTTTAAGGTTGTTCATGGTTCATTTTTACCATTACTATGAGAAGAGGGGCGTCACGCATGTCATTCGGAGGACTTCGCTTACGAAAATGAAAGTACTTCTATTACACATTCATTCTCGTAAGGCAGAGCTACGTATCTTCTGAAAAGTGATAATTAACTGATTAAGCAAATAATTATGAATATACACTGAATATAAATAAGGTAAAATCACAAATGAAATTGCATGCGAATGCAACGTGATGGATATTTCATTAAGTGAGAATTCAGTGTGTTATTTCAAAGTAATTCATTTCAAAGTCCATTGTTTTAATGACATATTAATAAGTAATATAATTTTTAAAGCAGTTTTAGAATTTTTCTTCTAATGTTAAAACAGTAACACTGTTACAAGTTTTTGCAGCTGGCCAGCTGTTAATGTAGTCAAGAGGGAGATGTGAACAACGTGTTAAAGTTCACTGCAATTAGGGACGTTCTATATGTCATAGATTAGCTCAGTCGAAGGGAATAATATTCACCAGCGTGTTTGTTAGTGCTACTCCTCGGGGCCGTAAAGGGAGTTTATGATTCATGTCACACGTGTTGCGTCGCGTTTTTGGTCGCCGTTAACTGGGATAGACCACCCACACGAGTGGCGCTGAAAGCCGGGGATGATAATTAAACTGTTTCCCTCCAAAAGTAGTCCTGTCGGACCGTCCCTCAGTTCACTGGCTGGACCGGCTCCAGGAATCTCAGGCCTAAACAGCGAAATACGGGGTGTTAATGCTGCTGTCTGGCCCAGACTGAACAGATAAGGTCAGGGTCGGTCTCCTTTATCCGTTCATCTCTCCAATGTTTGTGTGTGCCCGTGTGTGTGTGTGTGTGTGTGTGTGTCCATGATGGAAATACAGACTGTACAATATAATTTGTTTCTATGGAAAGATCCTTATGAAAAGTGACATTTTTGACATTAGTACGCCCAGGGGTGCTTGACCCCGGAGCACAGAGGAATCTCGCGTTATGGGGAAATGTAAATGTAGCCTCCCCCCACCCAAAGAATGGTTCTGGGGCCATTCTAGCTGGCCACAAGCTGTACTCTTTGAACTGTCTCAGTGATTCCCATAGATGCCCCCCCCCCCACCCCACCCCACCCCACCCCACCCCAAATGAGGTTCCAGAATGTTCCTGCGATGCCTCAGCTTACAGTGGGGACAGGACTTGGCTGGAAGGAGGCAGCCGGGGGAAAAGCAGTCCAAGATTTTCACGGAAAATCTTCATTTCCACTAAAATACGAAACAGGCCCCCGTGAACAGTTGACTGTTTTCATACGGGCTCACGTGACCGTTATGAAACAATAATGCATTTCCATGCTATAGACGTATAATTGGGCAAAGATGTGCAGTCGGAAGGTTACGGAGCTCATGCATTAAAGGCCTTTGTAACGACACACCGGCTGCATTAACCTGTGCGCCTATTTACACCAGCACAGCTTGTCCCAGTGATCCCAACACGCAGCTGCTCACTCGATGAGTCGAGGGCAGGAATGTGACCAATCCAAAGCCCCAGTGGGTGTGGGTGTGTGTGTGTGTGTGGGGGGGGGTTGCACTGTTGTTTTGGCTGTAGAGCTGAATAGAAATCATTTTGACTATTCGCTCGATTCTAACACCGATAATATAAACATGTTTGCATACCAGAGGGGATACGACACAATTCTTTAATTTCGATCAAAGATTCCGCTGTTACGGCCCTCCGCAGCACCATACAGCAGCAGAGGTGTGCACAGGTGAGGGGGAGGCCTATTACCTCAGATATACGCATCTGTGAGCAGGACTCACTCTTCCTCAAAAGTTTTTTTAAAAAAATGAATAAATCACATCTCCCAAAAAGCAGGCCACACTCCCACGGCCTGGATCTGATACCGCAGGCGAGAAATCCGCCAGCTCCCTCTGTGGCCTCCCTCGCTGTCGCGACACTGTCACATCTGTGGCTGTCGGTTCAGCGACGCGGCGACACACGGTGGGAAGATGTGCGTCAGGGAGCTGAAACTCTGCACGCGTCGGCGGAGTTGAGGGGCACTGAGCGTCGGCGGAGTTGAGGGGCACTGAGCGTCGGCGGTTATAAGGCAGTTGAACTGAATCACCACCCGTTTGCCACAACAAGTCTGGGGCTGTTAGCATACATACGAAAAATAAATATTTTGACTTTTTACGTATAAACATGCAACCACATTCCTACCACCATTCACACAATACTATTTTATCGTGGAATGCACAGCCCCCGCTGGTATAAAACTTGCCTAAAACGGCCTGCTTGGCCAAAGGCTGCAGCCCCAAGCGGCCCGACCCAGTGCTACTGGGACCAGCCATAATGAGCTGAACAGCAGTGGGTCGACCACCAGCACTCAGGCCCCCCGAGGCCCAATCACTCATTCCCCCTGTTTCCAGGGTCAGGCTCCATACTGGAGCGGTACTGATCGGGTCTGTCTACCAGTTTAAACAGACACATGTAGAAATGGCTTCAACGGGGCAAAAGGGTTGCTTAAAGATACAAATATATTTCGCTTCTGTTCAAATATTCAGAACTAATGCTGTGTCAGGACTTGCAACAAAATAGCATGTTATTTTCTAAGCTGCTTTCTGAATTGTCCTTAACCTGATTATTTATACAGTACAGGCTGCTTAAGTTGAAATTTTTTAGACCCAAGTAATTCTTACATATTCTAGATTATTTTTTATTGGTGTCCTACTGATGTTTAAATGATCCTTGTTGGCTGAAAGCAGCAGGGAGATGAGTTAAAACAGGGGTTCACTAAAGTTTTTCAGAGGTTTTGTGTATTCAAAATTACCATTACATACATAAAATCTCTTCAGCAAATTTCAGCTTATGTTGTTAAATTGGACATTCAAATTAACTTGTTTTAAAGCGATATTTCTGTTTTGAGTGCTCATGAAATTAATTTTTTAATTTCAGGTATGATTACAAGATGTGACTGAAGCATCATGCGCTGAGTTTATTATGTCATAAAAATATGACAGGAAAAACACAATCCTTAACGCAGATTTGCACAAGGAAGGATGCCCAATTCCAAAAGGTGACAACAACACAGAAGCAGGAAATCAGCAAGAGGACGAATGGCCGATCCCGACTGTGGTACCGAAAGAGGACGAAGGGCCGATCCCGACTGTGGTACCGAAAGAGGACGAAGGGCCGATCCCGACTGTGGTACCTAAAGAGGACGAAGGGCCGATCCCGACTGTGGTACCGAAAGAGGACGAAGGGCCGATCCCGACTGTGGTACCGAAAGAGGACGAAGGGCCGATCCCGACTGTGGTACCGAAAGAGGACGAAGGGCCGATCCCGACTGTGGTACCGAAAGAGGACGAAGGGCCGATCCCGACTGTGGTACCGAAAGAGGACGAAGGGCCGATCCCGACTGTGGTACCGAAAGAGGACGAAGGGCCGATCCCGACTGTGGTACCGAAAGAGGACGAAGGGCCGATCCCGACTGTGGTACCAAATCATACGCTGCTTGTGTTTACTTGCCTGCGAATGGACGTGGCAGGATGGAGAGCACACTCACCCCATTCCATGGGTCTTTTTTCACTTTGCAAGGAATTTCCAACTGGCAGTAGCTTAATCCCTAAATAGGTGCTGGTTGGGTCTAGCTGCTCTCTGCTGGGTATCGTGTGGGTGGCTTTTGGACCTACTTTTCATTTCGAGCAACAGGACAAAAAAGAAAAAAGAAAAAAAAAGAGGATCATTGAACAAAACCTCATGTGGCAGCATCTTGGGTTTTCCTTCTCATTTTTAAAGTGCAGGTTTCCATTTTTTAAATCCCCACTTGATATTTTTCAATTCTATTTATCATAAACACATGCAGGAAACCCTCCAGCGCCTCCCCCCAAAAATGAGGCGGGCCAACCAACGAAAATACGGACAAGGCTTTAGTGCTTGGTTTTCTTGCATATCTCTTCTTTGATTTTCAAAAATGTAATTTATATTAGCTTTCATTCTCCTAGGAACATCCTTTGAACGCCTCATTATTCCGCAGAGATTACTTGGGCTGCGGTGGACGACTCCCAAATGTTAACATTTAGGGGTAATTTTATGGGAAAATGACCACACTGACCAACTAGCTGCTAGTTACTCATATTGATCCAAGAACTTCATTAACTTTCTCTTTGAAAAGCCCCATTGAATCAGCACCCACAAAATGGCTTAGTTGTCTCATTGATTGTGAGCCTGCATATCTTAAAAACTTTTCTTGTGCGTGTACGCAGAAACACGGACGCACAGAGGCTTTCAAAGTGCGGTTCCAGCCCATCAATCTGAAATCTAACGCTAAGACAGTTGAATCCCCAGTGGGCATCCTCAAAGTAGACTTATTTCTAGGAAATACCCCGAGATACAGCCTGTCTGAGTTCCATGCTAAGAGCAACATTACTAATTGCAGAATTTGTCTTAGCAAAGAGCAAATGTTTAGTTTAAAGCAGATGAGCCAAATTAATAATTGCAAATGAGGGAAATATCTAAGTAGCTTAGCATGCTTGCAGTGATTGTCCACTTCATTCAAACAATTCCTATTGTCATTATTTAAATTTCTTTTGGCAGCTCTACTACAGTTTCCAAACGCAGACAGTGCTTAGCAGATCCCGTTGGCTAAAGCGACTTAGCGTAGCTTTTCTGAGGGTTTCTATCCTCCAGGGCTTCAAGACCCATAAAAAACGCTGTAGGCAATGATCACAGGTGTTCATTTATGGTCGTGTGGAGACCCGGCATTCCAAAACCCTTCTATTGACATGATCCTTCAGAACTCCTACCCTGCAAACCTCATGACAATCCACGGGCCTGACTGAGAGCATGCTAACTGACGGCTCAGCTGGTCATACACCGCAAGTTAAAAAGATCCGGCCAGCCCCTTCCAGCCTCTCATTTCGTCCATTAATGAGCTGTCCCCTGGGAGGGGGGCATGAAAATCTCATAGTCTCTGTTCCCAGAAGCCTTCATGGCTGACATTATTGCAACCTCTACAAGAGCCACGCCTTTGACCTTCAACCTGACTCTGCCATCTGCTGCAGCGCTACTCCAGCAAAATGGATTCGCCTACGGAATGCCTCCCCCGGTCATCTGTTGGTGGGCCAGTCCTGCAGACGTATGACATCCAGCAGTGAGTCCCGCTCAGAGATTCTCCACAAGTGCTGTCGTTTGCGGTGCCATTACTCCAAACTGTACGGCAGATTTCCTAGCCCCTCTGAAATGACGCACATGATGGTAACATCAGGCAACACCTGAGACATGTAAAGGGAAACTGGGAAATGTTACATCAGTCTCTAGTAGAAGACCCAAGTAAAGCAGATGATTCAATTAGCCTCCTGAACTAATCATTTAACTGATTAATCTGATTACGGTGTCACTCGTTCGTTTGGTTCAGATTAGATTCCTTCAATCCCACACCTTGCTCTTACCCTTATACTCTCTAAGAGTTTCCACATTAATACCATTCATATTTGACACCTTTCAGGACCTGACCTTGGGGACAACTGAAAGTTAGTGGAGTCAAAATATGCGATGTGCTGGTGATTCTTCTGTATTTATTGATTTGTCGGCCCAGAAGTTCTTCGCTAATGAATGCGCCATGTGGTCTTAACGACCCATTGGGTAGCAAGGGAGTCACATGGTCTGTGTAGTCACTTTGGCAGGAGGCAGCCCGCAGTGTGAGACTGCCAGGAGGAGAGCCCTCTTCTCACTTCTCCAGAAGGTGGGAAAACATGCAACCAGCATCTCTTTCTTGTCTCTAAGCAGAGCGCCGAAGACAGATAGCCTGGCCTCGAAATCTAAGGGCTGTTGTAAATGACCTGGCGATGGTCGCGATAAACCATGTCAAAACAGCTCCCTCACGGAATTAACAACGTCAAGAGAGACGCCCGTCTTTTCCCGCAAAGATTCGTCACGATTGATTAGATTAGCATCTAGATCCGGTTGACTTGTGGGCAAAAGCGTTATTTACATATGCTGAATATTAGTAGGCGCAAAACAACACCTCGCTATTGTGTAGTCCTGGACGCGATCCTTGCAGCAGAAGAGGAATTGTGTGCAAGACTGTGCCGCATCCTCACCTGCGAGGGCATCGTCCTTAGCATTCTTCTGTCTATGAGTCGAAGGCTCTAAAGCCGCTGATTGAAAAATGAATTTCCGCGCACCCGTGCCACGTTATCGCATTTGATCGCGAGCTGGAGAAGTCAGCATCACCATGGCGACTGCACGTAATTGCAGCGGACCGCATGACAGGCACCAAACCGGTGCGTCAGGAAGGAGATTGTCTGGATTGCAAATTATGCTGAAAGGGAAACCCGGCAGTCTTATTGAGAACATGGCACGAAAGATAATTTCTGCCCCTTTCTCATGCTTGAGCGTGGAGTTTAAATTTAATAGCCTAAATTTAGCCCCTTTCTTCCGAGTGCTTCTGACTCTGAATCTTTCAATCATCCCGTGACAATTCCACATGTGGGACATCATATTAGATAGTGTTTGTTTGGCAGACGCTCCAGGAGAGCATGACGGGTCTGTGTCGGTGTTATAAACAGCTGATACAGATTCGGTCAGTTGTGTTATTTGCGCGCCATGCTAAATTGAGAGGTCCATTCAAATATGTATACTGTGGCAACACCTGAACAACACAAGGTCCAGTCTCTGATGTTTTAACCCGTTGAGATGAAACGAGACCATTTTTTGAGTGAATGGTCTTTATGCCAAAAGCATGACGTATATTTAGCGATTGAAAATATTCAATAGGGACTTCCACTCGTTATCATAAAATGATATATAAAAAAAATCCTTTTTCACATCGGCTTTTGGTTTTGATATCAGGGTTTCAAGGTTTGAATATCAGGGGAAAAGTAACAGAAGTAGTTATTTTATTTTTCCAGTTCGGAAAATTCCATGTTACATCTGTGCATGCATCTATTTTTTTCCAACTTTGGTCAGAAGAAATCACAGGAGATCTTTCAAAAGCTCAGACTGTGTTTTGTACAATTAAATTCCCCCAAAGTATTTGTTTATGCTATTTCCGCACACATGAAAGCCTCGGTTTCACTGTGTCAAACGTTTCCCAAACGTTAACATGAGAAGTTTAACTGAGCCAGACAGTTAAGGCCATAATTGTCTCAATAAGAGGTGCTTTATCAGGACACAGAGAAGGGGCTTTGAGGATAACGTTTCATGGATAATAATTAAGAAGATACCGGTAACTGCTTGGAGTGAGCAACTTCATGTTTAATTGCTTAAATCAACATGATGAGTTGTGCTTTAAATACATCTGTCTTTGTATTGAATCTGCTATCTGACATTTTGGAAATGCACCCCAAAAGTCTGAGATTCTCACTTCCTGGAAGAAAATCCAAAACAGCATGATGTATGTCACAGACAAAACAGGATGATTTCCTTTCATATCCAGACATTAAAATTACTAATCACAGTAACAGAAATATAGTTGTTATTCAAAATGTTTGAGTCGCTACACCAAATGTTCTGTTTTAAACAGAACCTGCATAAACCTCAATACCGTTTGGCTGGAAAAAAGAGATTCTGCCGATAAAGCAGTCTCCTACCAAATTCCATACCACTGTACAATTCAGAAAATGGTTCAAATTAATACAAGTGCCAAAACAAAACCAATAATCAAAAATAGAAATGGGGAGAAATGGGGAGTCCGACTCATCAGGTCTGATTTGTAACAGACTCTATCTGCTGCTCATTACCATTACAGATGAAAGCAAAGAGCTGATTTCAGATTGTTACAATTGCAGCAATTAAATAAGTGTGGTTGGGCGATGGTATCTTTCACCTCCCCAGTAAACAAACGCAAGCGTTAAATATTCCTCCAGGCATAAGCGAGGGGTGGGGGGGCAGCTTTGTCATCTCACGAAGGCATTCTGGGGAGACCAGAGGTGTTTGGAGGAACACGGAGATGCCAAGGTTGGGGTGGGGGGGGGCGTCAAACTCAGGTCCTGTTAGTATTACCTGGCAAACACCAGCTACAGTAATTTCCCCTGTTACCCCCCCCCCCCCCCCATCACAGGAATGGACTTGACCCCTATTGGCCCAAATCCCATGCTTCAAGTCTGTGTCCATAACGAACACAGAAATAACCTGAACTATCGTATTCATTGAGGATGGGGCAACACGAGTACCTCCCTCCACACACACACACACACACACACACACACACACACACACAGTTTATAGGGTCCCCATAAGGTTAAAAAAAAAAAAAAAACGGGTATTCATCACATTGTGGGGACATTTGGTCCCCACAAGGTAAAGTATACCTGGAGACACACACACACACACATAAACCTACACCAGAGTCTCTTTAGTCCAAACACACTCAGGCAACTGCAGGCTCTCTGGGCATCTCGACAGCTGACAGGCTTGTTTTTTGGGGAAGGTGAAGGTATGTACTGTACTGTTCACTTTTCATTCGCTGTGGGATAGCCAATAGTTGGCCCTCAATTGCCCCACTTCTGGACACCAACACATGGACATGTGCTCTTCCGTAAAAGCTCATGAGTGCCTGATAGCGGTCATAGACCAATTGCTCTGCTGAATTCCAGATAATACCTATTTAAGTAATTATGACAACGAATCAGGATCTCACAGAAACCATATTCGGGTTATGATAAAGAGGAAAGGCGTCTCCAAGGACCCCACAGTCAAATCCCACCGGCTCTCAGTTTACAGCAACTAACGTGTGCCCGATAGGCTGGGATTTTCTCGGTAGAAATTACCGGCACAAATAAACAAGGCAACAATTACCCCCCCCCCATCGTAAGTCAACAATGTGCAGAGGTCAGACTCTCTGCTCGTTTACTCAGAACTAATTATCATTAGGGCCCGTGGGCAGCTGCAGGAAATGACACGGCAAACATATTTGATGTAGATACCGCCGCCGTTTGATCATGAAAGAGTGACCTTTCCGGGTAATTCCGTAGACAAGCACGATAGCGACACGTGCTCATACTCTCGTACCATCAGTGTAATGTCAGTGTTTGGGATGATGCATAGAGTGAGGAGCAAGCTTTAGCAAAGACTTAAAGGAGCTCCTTGTTAGCAAAAAAAGCGATTTTTACATTGATGGTCAGTCAGGTGTGGATTACAGCTGTTGGGTTTTTCCCCCTCCTGTCTCCCTTCCTCACGGTATGGCTCACACCAGACCTGCTGGTCATTGGCTGGAAAATGAGTGTAGCAAATTGCTGGACAAGAGCTGCGTGCTTCAGGGGGACTGCGGAGGCGTGGGAGGGACGTCTGAGGGCCAGTTAGCATGGTCTAGTAGATTCATCCAAAAGGAACAGCGGTTAGACGCCATCAATCACAGGAAGTGATCTCCTACCACTGCCTGTTGTGTACAGCAATGCGGAGTAGACTTAGCTTTGATCTGGCCTAAGTAACTCTAACTAAAAAGGTCAAATACATTTGAATTTCCAACCCCATCTCTGAGGTATTCCCTATATATATTATATATACATACACATATATACCAGATCTTTGTGATATATTTTACATCAAAGGTTTATGATGGAGGCTGCAAATTCAGGACTGCACAATTTGCTGCTCTCGGAGAGGAAGTTTAATGTCAGGTGAGATACAGCGACAGCTGAAGGTCTGTTTTTCTGAGGATCTGAGTACCTTTAATCAGAAACGTGCAGAGGCACTAAGGGAATTACTGCAGCTACTGTGTGGAGACATTTTCACCATGTTTACATAAGCTGGCCAGCAACTTACACAGTCCCCCTTCGTGCCAAAACAATGGCTTAATAACATAGTCCACTTAATTGTGTAATTGAGTTATTTAAAAGCGCTGTTTGTTTTTACTGAGGTCATATCAAAAGCTTTAAAAATTGCCATGGTTAAGTTCACAGAACATTAAGTTTAAAGGACACTTGCACATATAAAAAAAGGTGGAAAAGTTTGTATATATCTGGAAGCTATGATATGAAACTTAAATAGTTTGCTAAATTCGGATAAAAGTACGATGGAGAGTAAATGTTATACTAATCACTAATTGGTTACTGTTCTAAGCTTTGGAAATACCATTTGAACTGCTATTTTTATGCATAGGGAAAATGCTATTCAACTTAAAACGATTTCATAAGATGTAGAAATGGAGTTTTGAAGGAGAAGATCTAGGAGTTAGGGTGTGAAATCTGACCGAGGACATAGCTTATGAAGATAACGAACAAATTCACACGTTATTTAACATGTCTGCTTCAGGTCGCACGTCTTCGTTCTTCCTTATCCACACGCTCTCCATGCCTTCTTCCCATTTCTCCCACAACACAGATGATATCTCACGGTTAGAGCTTACCAACAACCCCGGTCTTTCTGGTTTCTAAGCAGGGATTCTAAGGGTGACGGAAACCAGGAAGTAAAATCAAGCGTACAGTATAAAATCACATCCATGCTTCTATTTAAAAGTTCGGAGCAAGCAAAATACAAAGAGACATTTCAAGGTTTGGAACGCGTCCAATGCTCAGAGGGTAATCTATGGCATGTTATGATCTTTGACAGAGGTGTGAAGGATATACATGAAATTGCCTCAAAGGTAATCATGGATTACTTAACAACAACCAGACCGTAGCGGAGCACTTGTAACAGGTAATTGTAAAGTCAGAAGATGACTGAGGAGAGAAAATTTAGGTTAAGTTACCTGAAATGAGAATGTGCTGTTAAAAAAACCTTTTAAGTTCTTAGTTCAAACACCGCAGGCCTTGCTGTTTGGCGATAGCCGTGAAACTTCATTTTGGTGATGTCACTGGGACGTAATCAGATTTTAAATTTTTTTGCAGCATGCAGCTTGGGGGCACAATCTCTGCATCCTGTGCAGACAGCATCATCACAGGGAGAGTGTTGCATCAATATAGTCAGGCCATGACCACTTGAAATAAAGAGAGGCTTTTTTATGAAGTGGGCTTGTGTTGCAGAGAATGGGGGAACAGGTAGCAACAGGTATTAGCTTCACTAAGTGGGCATCTCAGGATTGCCTTCCAGTGAACTGTGCACCAATCAAATGATGTCAGTCAGTCACATGACAATTCAACGTTTGAACTTCCCTCCATTTTTTTTTCTCATTTATATTTTGGAGCAGAGCTGTCAGAACACAGAATATATCCAGTTTGACACTTTTAATTGCTAGTGCCAAAATATGTTTATTTCCGCATTAGTAAAATGTGTAGCATGTTCGTACGTGAATTTATCATTGTGCAAAATATCTCTCCATGACATGCGCCGTCACGTGACATTTTCATCAGGTAAAGGCCCACCCCCATCTTACCACCACCCTCTCAGTTAACTGACACTTCCAGTGAAAAGGCTGAACTTCCTGTTTTGACAGTTCCCCATTAAAAAATTTGATTGTACAATGTTTGCCTGTTTTGTTCTGCCTTTTGACTCCAGTAGATTTTCCATTCGGCCACATCATTAATGTCCTTCCTGATGAAAACAGATGCGTTTTTGATCTTCAGGGGTAATTTCTGAAATTTTACAGTAGACATATCAGGGAGGACTCCTACAGGAGATACAAAGTTTTTTAACTTTGTAAATCTAAAATCAGTCTTTCATTCATAATTAACTCACTTAAATGTTTCTTTATTCTTAATAGTATAAAATTTTACTCTAAATAAACTCTCTAAATTAATCCCATTCATTTAAGTCATTTCCAGGATAAACAGTCGGACAGCTTTAACGCCGCATAGAGTACGCAGTAACCGTACCATCAACATTCACTCAGGCAAATGAAGCAGTCAGATTGATTACCACGCACCAAAAACTCATCAAATAGTTTGACTTTTTGCTTTCTCTCTCCTTCACCTCTCACATGCTAATGAGTTGCTGCGATATCAAAAATCGGATGGTCATTTAGGTGGTGGCGTAGCTGGTGCTAAAACCAACAAAACACACACACACACAAAACGCTCGTATGGAGAGTACGATCTGGTATTCATTTGACGGTTCTGAGTGAGATATAGCGTGAACACCTGTTTCCCATTTCCCGCTCTCATGCCGCGTAGCGTCAGCTCGTTTTATTGGAAATCTTGTTCATATATTCCTGTTGAGTATTTTTTTCTCTCTTTTTTTGACCTTTACCGAGTCCCCGGGGAATCCCTGCTGGCACACAGAGGAAGTTATGGGCTGGTCGACAGTCTTGACTTCAGAGACTCGTCGGACTGGATGTGACAGCAGATCGCTGTTTGAGCCGTTTTCACCTTCCCGTCTGTGGTCCCTCTGTTCGCTTTAACCCAGACCCTGTCTAACCTCACATTAAATCAGCCAGTCCCTGTCAAAGAGATTCCTTTAAATTAAACGTATTCCTAAATAAACTGCTTATTACAGACAACCCAATGTTTGACACAGAGCACTTACAACAAAGTTAATGTTTATTCATCGTTGCTAATGATATTTTAATGTAGAGTTCATAACTAAGGCTGTGGGGTTCTGTAAACATTGGTCTTAGGGTGATTTGCAAGGGCCGTGTTTGTCAATGGTTTGTGGTGTGTGTAGCTAGGGCAGGCTGAGGTTGAAATACAGGCCACGAATCTGACCAAAATCTTCGACAGGGGAGTGTCTATAGTGCTGTGTTCTGTGAACGGGGGGGCGCGAAGTATGTTGAAGCTACCCCACATAATTCAGAAATGCATTCAGGGGATGCAAAAACTGCTCTGATTGACAGAACGTTAACGCATCCCGACTGCATGTATGTGCTGCTGATCGTCGCGATTCCTCTTTCCGGAAGAGCAAAAAACATGGCGGCGACGTTCCGCTTGGCGCTACACGATCCTGCCAACGTTCCGCAGAAATGCCTCTGAGGTAGAACAGAGATCACTGACTTACAAGATGGGAATACCACAGTGTTTCTGTTGTTCATTCAGTCTTGTGGAGAGGGGGATGACGTTTTCCGAAAAAGCACGGAGTGTTCCAGAATTAGAAAAAGAAAGGGATGATCTGGAGCTGTCGTAAACAACATATCACGGCCTGAACAATACCACATTTCTGCTCATTATTAAACTGTCTGGAGCCACAAACCATTAAATTATCCAAAGCTTTGGATCTGAAATTTACAGCTGAATGTGATTTTTTTTTACTCTGCTGTTACGGTTCTAAAATGTTTAACATGTATTTTAACAGGGAAATACCTGAAGGCCTTTTAATGAAGGGCATTGGGGCCCACAGGTACTGAATTGAAAACGGACAACTTGAATAAATACAGCAGGTCAGGTCTGACTGACGTTTCCAGTCCATTGATTCAATACAAAGAAAATATTTACATTGTACTTGAGTGAGAATATTTTTTTTTTTTTAACTATCTTCCCAGTTTTCACTGAAAACAAAAATTGCTTAAGAGAAACAACTATTAATTTAAATATACGTACACATAAAAATGAAAATATGGTTGGCCAGCCATAAATTCTGTGCAAGGTTACGTTTGGAAGCTGCTCTCATTAAATTGAAGTTAATGTGCACAAATTGTTAATTGATGGTGGGTTTTCCCACATCACACAGAAAATATGATGATGTGTATATCTTTCACAAAAGGAAAGATATGTGGAAATAAGAACATAATTAAAATTTGAGCAAAACATCTGAGGGGGGAAACGCAACAAATTTAACATCCTTAAACATAATGAAAAACATTAAGTACATCTGGCTTAAGAAACTTTGGTTTTCAGGACCCTGACTGGCTAATCCATCCAGTAAATTCGAACACATGGGCATTTAGCATCACTGTGCAAGATCTTAAGGGTTTATATTTACATGTTTAATTTGTGTTTAATTTTTATTAATATGTCATCCTCAAACCAGTGACGACAGCACGTTTGACACTGAGGGCACAGAAACACGGACATCATGTTGGGCAAAATGCAATTTCAGACAAATTGTTTAACCCAAACCCTGACTGATTTAATCGATTAAATAGATTTCTGCAGCCTGATAGTAAGGAACTTGCCGGAAGGCACAAATGTGAAGGTGGGTTTTTTGTCAAGAAAGTTCCGGACCTTGAGACATCAGCAGATGTAACCCTGTTTAATTTGGTAATCAAATCTTCAGGAGAGTAACCAAAAAGCAAACTGTCTATTGCAAACTTCCTCTAAAAATGTCTTGGGGGGGTGGGGGGGGGAGTAGATGAAAGCATTTTTGTTTTCCCAAAGGACTGTTTTTGTGGCTACAGTTGAGTTTCAGAGAGAGTCCCCAGGATTAAGCTTAATTCGAGGTAACTCAGTAACTTATAATATTCCAATAAATGTATTGCAGAGCATTTGATTAATGTACAATACGTTTCGTGTGTGTGCATTTGAACGCGAGTGTAGAAGGTCAGGCACATATACATCACACATTGATCACACACCCAGTTCTCTTGGTTAATTGCTGTGTCTGGATCATTCTGGCAGCAACTTGACTGCAGCAGAACTGCAAATTAAAAAAAAAAAGAAATTCTTGCAATATAATGCATTAGATAATAAAAGGGGCAAACTGTTTAAATGACTTATGAATGTGACCATAAACATCTGAGATAGAATCAGACATAATATTATTATTATTATTATTATTATTATTATTATTAATAATAATAATAATTGTAGCCTTGGATATACGCTGTGCACCATGTCTGATTTATTATTATTGTTTTTTAAAACTAGAAGCATCTTCACATTACTTAAAATTCAGATTAAATTCTGGTGTTCTGCTTTGATTTAGAATAATAATTTACTGCATCTGGAATTAGGAATTGTGTTTCAAGACCAAAGGCAGGGAACAGTCTTTTAAAAAAGAAACTGATATTTCTGCCACTAATACGTTTAAGATGAGGTCTACTTTGTAATAAGCATTATTTTCCCAATCTATCAGACAAAACATCTTCTCGGTCTTCTGCAGCCATTAATAGAGGCTTAATCATAAGCTTCCCGCATGGCCCCTCCCCGCAATGAGACCCCCCGCCCCGCCCCCCGCGCTTTTGATGTGCGAGTGTGACGTACCGAAGGGCGAGAGCGAGCGCGCGGACAGCCAAGAGCACTGGAGTCAAGCTGATGATTAGCTAAGAGGTGCGTAGCTCATGGTGCACGTGTGCGAAGTGGCCGTCGGGGCCGTGACCTCGACGAAAACGCTTACGATAAATCGAGAATGAAAGACTGATATTCAAACTCTTACCCCCAATCAAAAGGGCTCATTTCAAATATGGAGAAGCTGTATGAATAAAGTAAAACTGATTTATATGGATATAAATATCCTGTCCCTCTCTTTAACTTTGCACAGTTCATATAGTGAAGTACCCCATGGACATATTTGATACCTGTGTTAGAACATATAGACAGACGGTGCACACATTGACACATTAACAGCAACCTGCTCATTTGCATGCGGGTCCCTGTCTGTTGCACTATAATCTGGCACATAGGACTGGCCAGTTATCCACTCCTTTGCAAAGCTCACAATATTTCCGTCATATTTTTACATCGCATTATACATTTACGGTACATTGTGTTTATGTATGTCAGAATTGTACACATATTTATTGCCTTATTGACTAGTACCTTAATTTGTATTTGTGTTTAATGGCAGGGAGATGTATATGCCGAGTAAGACTTCCATTGAATGTTGTAGCTGAGTGTTTGCGTGTGACAATTAACTCTTGAATCTTGAACCGTGTCTAGAAGGGTTCGCATGTCGCAATGTTCTTCTGTAGCTGCCACAGGAGTCTTGCCAGCTCTCTCGCGGCTGGCATGCTCCTCCTTTGCAGCACGCCATTAGTTCCACAGCATCTCTCCCTACGGAGCCGGACACGCAGCTCAGCCTTTCTGCAAGTCGGGAGCTGCCTCCGCAAACAATGATGCAGTAGCTAATGCAGCTCGTTGGGACGCTTGGTTGGCCATGAATGGCCACCTTTCTCTGTGTTAAAAGATGCCTTCGCTCTGAAGTGGCGTCGAGGTGGGGCTCCATCGGCGCCTCGGTCTTCCCAGGCAAAGACACCCCCCCAGCCCAGTCTGGCCAGTCACTTCTGCCGGTCCGAAACGGGCCCCTCGCTCCAATATAGCCCACAGAAACTGCAGCATTTGTTTGTTTCATTTGTTACGCTGTGACTCAATAGCATATTCAGGTTCACACATGAAAGTGATAAGATTTATGCAAGAAAGTGATGATTTAAAATATATTCAGTACAATTATAAATGTACGTAAATGTAATATATCTAACTTTTTTAGTTGATTTAGCTGTTTATAGAATCCAAATCAACTGACCTAAATAAAATAGCAAAATTAATTATCCATCAATCTTCCACAAAATTTACCCACTGCAGGGTCACAATAAATTTATATAAATGAATGAACTTGATGTTAAACTATTTCTGTATTATTTTAACGTCTTTAGTAAAATAAAATGTATTGTATTAGATTCAATAGCTTGATATATAAATAATTTGAAGTATATCTGTGGCATGTGCATGCTTTTCAAAAGTACTTTGAGTTGCTTCTGCTAAATTATAATTCATAATTTTCTCAATTTTTTATTCATTCTTAGCATTATTCAAATCTGAAAAAGAAACATACAGGTTTAACAGCACATGATCAATTAGCAAATTTTCAAACAACCATTTAAAAATAGGATGCAATAATAATAATAATAATTATTATTATTATTATTATTATTATTATTATTATTATTATACAAGTAATAACGTTACTTGTTTTGAGTTTTTTGGATGCTGTTTGCTTTTGCATTTTAACAGGAGGGAAGCCTGTGTGTGTGTGTGTGTGTGTGTGTGTGTGTGTGTGTGTGTGTGTGTGTGTGTGTGTGAGTTTGTGTTAGTCAGTAACAGGAGCAGACACAGAGAGACGGAGACAGACAGGGGACTCGCTGGACCCACAGAACCACACAGTGGGGGGACGGAGGGCTACAGGCCACGGGCCTGTATTTCACAGACTGGTGGCTTCCACTGAGTGTGACTGCATTCGCTAAGAGAACGCAAGCACATACCTGCGGCCCCCCCTCGGGGAATGTGGTGTGGGGGGGCACCCCATGGAGGGTGTAAGCCATAAACTCCTCCCATCAACATTATAAATTATTATTACTCTTATCGTTATCGGCGCAAAAATACGGCAGACATGCCTGCAGTTTTGCATGGGAGCTCACTGGGTGCGTTTAATTCAGCACATCCTTCGGGTGCAGCAATGGCGGGCTGTTATACTGACGCGGGGTGTGTAATGATAAATCCGCTGGCCGGTAGTATTCCACAGCCTCTCCTTTGCCGTAAGAGCTTCTGCCTTCCGCTCTGTGTTAGATGCAAGTCGCTCGGACTATAACGATTCCCCAGGGAGCGTTTAACCTCCAATCCCCCTTTAATTTCATTGGCTGTCACTCTGATTCAATGCATCCATTTACTTCCCGGCCATAAGGTAATATCACAATCACGATAAATGATTCTATGATCTACTAAACTGATAAATTAATGCTTATTGCAGATACATCTTATGCGCCCCCCCCCCCCCAAAAAAAAGTCTAATTAGGGACTATTAAGATACTGTAGTATGGTATATATAGTATCTATAGTATATCTATAATCTATATCTATAATACACACATATCACTCTTCAACTGCATATGCATATAATTGCCTATATACATATATTAGATGTCCTACTTAAAAACCTACCATTGAATGGAAGTAATTGAGCCATAATTTGAGTATTAAATCAGTATCAGAACAAGTAATATATCAACGTCAAAATACCTTTGTTAGAGTAACCCAAATAAACAAAGTATCTGAGAAATATTTTAATGTGCTGTACTGTAAATAGGGCAATTTTTCACTGCTTAGAAAATTACTCTTTCACAATATAATCGCTACAATTATCGTTCTGTTTGTGTATGCATGTTAACCACTAATTCATGTCTTCCTGCAGGAAAATTTTAATGCAGCTTTTTTATTTATTGAACTGCAAATGGAGCATTTTAATCAATTCATCTTTCCCAGTTGTGCCTCAAACAGAGCCGTGTAGCGGAACAATCACGGCAACAGCACGGATAAGACGTTACGCAAGCGTTACGCGGCCACAAAATCTATACTTTTGGGCAACGTAAAATTTTATTTAGAATAAAAAACATTTTAATTACAATTACTACTGATTTGTTTAATGTGTTATTTGTTATATGGAAACTTAAATTTGACGTTTTAAGGAACAGCTATTTTATATAGGCTATGCACAGTTTAAGTAATGTAGTAAAGTAGCATTAACAAACCAACTTAGAGATCTGGCGTTAGCTAATGTCACATCAGCGTCCTACAGACAGCAGTCACTGAATGACAGGGAAGGAAGTTTAAAAAGATCAATCGACAAGCAGCCGTTGATGTCCAGTGCATCACTCATCACAACAGGTACCGCCTTAGTGCTTTTCAACAGACCGTTTGGGGTTGAATTCCACAGCAACACTGCCACCTACTGACAGATTGATTTTAAAGTGCTTTGCGTGTATGTGAGTCTGTTTTTTTGTGTGTTCGCAGGGAAGGGTGAACACATATTTAGGTTCAGTAAAGTTTTTGTTTTCCTGTCTGAATTAAATTCAAAACGTCAACCTTATTTTGCTGCCTTCGAAAAAAATTCTTATATTCACCTGTGTTAAAAAAAAAAACTGTCTTTGCGGTCGCTGAATTGTAAGAGCGGCAAAAACATCCATAAGTAAACAAAAGTTGGGACAGATCATTTATAAGAATGCACGTTAATATGTTTTTAAAAAAATGACGTACACAGAATTGGACAGGTTACATCTGTCTTGTCCTATTGTTTCCCCAGTGAATTATTTTATTTCTTTTGTATTTCTAATTTTTTTCAGTATTCATAATTGTGTAGTTTTGCCCAGGGGGTAACAATGGAAATGTCCACCATATCTCAGTAACTGTCCACCAAACACAAGGTGGAAGCGTGTTACCTCAATTCTGATTGGCTGTCTATGTAGAGTCTAGCTATGGCTCCTTGGAGCGGGCCACATGTGATGCCGCGTTCAAAGAGACACCTGTATTTGTACTGGCATCGAGCTGCACAAGGTTAAACACTCTGCATGTGCACGCCACATTCACACCTGACCACGTGTCCATCATCACGTGGGCCGCAGGGTGAGTTGTAGTGAAATTCCATGGAGATGCAGGCTAGTGAGTTGGAGGCCGGTGTGGCGACACGTGAAAACCAGCGTGCAACGTGGAAGGAACCAACATCACAAAATGGCCCAAAACCCATGAGATGTCATCTTAGTAGCACACAATTCATATCTGAAAAAACTCACCAAGATTTAGAGAGGACCTGCAAGTCCTCCAAGGTCCATTAAATGATAACAATCATTGTCATAATTCATGATGATAATCCAGCAGTGTACAGGAATCTTAAGACAAATTTACTTTTACATTTCATGTGCTGCTGTGCAGAATCATTCAGACATCCATGTCTTGTGTCATTGTTCCATGTCGGTCTTTGCAGAAAGGTCAGCTCCGTATAATCCCCTCCAAGTGAAGAACACGGCACAGGGTGACCCTCTTTCTCTCAGCTAACATACATTCTCAGCAACCCAGTTCCTGTGGATTAGTTGCATGATTGAATAAGAAATGGTCGATAAAAAAAAATAAAATCATGAATCTGGACTGGATCTATTTGGTCGGCTTTCCAAATAAAAAAAAAAGTCTGTTTTACTTGGAGTTTTTCGAACCCCCCCCCAATTGAAGCTATTTTCATCCCCTAGGATTTACATAAACGCTTGGCCAGAACAGCCTCTCAGAGGCCCGAGTTGACCAACAGCATTGATGCGTGACCACTTCTGATTGTATAAAGGACATGCAGAGGGAGCCCCGGGGGACTCTGCCTTTGGGTGGTTCAGGAGATTGCAGGCCAGTGTGCAATTACTTAAAATAAGCTCTTGGAGAATGACTTAATGTCTGTCAGGCCTGGGATTCTCAGCGTGCGCAAGTGTAAAATGTGCATTTAGGGAACCCTCCACGTTGTGCAAAATGTGCATTTAGGGAACAGCCCATGGCGTGTCACATGTCTCAGAAGAAGAAGGAGAAAAAAAGATTTACTGAGTAAACTGTTAGCACTGGGGATTATGAAACAAAAAAAATTAACAGGGCATAAATCTGAAAGTGGTGAAATACCATTTTTTGGTCTTGCCTCTGATTAAAAGTGGCAAATGATCACAAAATAAAAACTTAGTTATTCAATAAGGGGAGGTGTGTGTGTGACATGGAAGACATTTTGTGTAACCCCAGTAAAAAGCTATAAACAAGCTGTCTGTGAAACAGACCCTTGCTTCTCTATTCTCTTCAGCGGCAGAAACATGTTTTTCCACATAATGTTTTAAGAACAGACAGTGACCTTTACCACATCAGTCATCCTCCCCAAGATAGAGCTAAAACGGAGACACCTGTACATGGAAAAAAAATGTTTGGATTGAAAAAAGGTTTCCTACGATGCAAAACTTTGTACTAATGGCTGACCCAAAGCTTAACATCTGCATAGTAGCAGTAGGAAACGATCGACACCATTTTGGTCACGTGATAAAACGACCTCAGAAATGGCATTTGTTCCTGGAGGTCTAACACAATCGAGACTACTTAGTGAATAAACCAAACAAATAATTATTAGAGCAAGTTAACCAAACAAAAGCATTTATAACTCTTTTTGAGTGATTTTGATAGAAAGTGAATTTGAAAAATGAAATATTGTATCTAAAGAACCAAAAACCATCAGCCCTTGGCAATCAAAATTATTTATATATCCTGGTCAAGGTTCTGTGGTAGGGAAATATTATCAACATGATTTCATTGAGAAAAGGCCAGCGAATGGATTGAACAGAAGTCGCTCTTTCCTTCTTGATGAATGGGAAGTTTTGCCTGTTATTTCTACCAATCGAGCCCTGGGTTTCCGCCACTTTTATAGCTGAGGTCCTAGTTATAATATATAAAAATGTCTACAGGAAGCTACTTGGCTGCTGTGTAGCTGCCGACGATGTCGCTTCCCTGACCGCACACAAAAATGCAGCCCGATCCCCGTGTAATGTCAACACACTGGAGAGTTTCTGCAGACGATGTTTGTTTGCAGACACCTGAAGCCGCCAACGCACAGGGGCGCTTTCTTTCGCGACACAAACTCTACCTTTAAAGAAGCTTGCGATTTCGCCGAGCCAACGTTACATCATTCACACAAATATCTTGTTTTAAACCGAGGAACCTCCTGTTGTATATTTTATTTGGCCGTGAACAAGCCTGACGTCCAATACATCACATATCCTTCGGTACGACTATTTAATGTAGAAACTCCAAAACTCACAAATGCAGTATGACCGAATGTTCCAGAGATGTACCACTATACTAAACAGGCAATATATCTCTCCCTTCTGCAAACAGAAATAGATTTCATTGAATTGTTTGATAAATTTGACCCAAGATTTCCAGTTGCCGTTATTGGAGTTCCTACTGTTTTTCTGTCTGTTGGTGGCCCAAACCCTAATCACCCAAAACTCCCAAGGAGACCATAAATTACGCCAAAGAGATGGAGCTTTGTGTTCCTAGTGCTGGAGTGTACCGAATTTTCAGCGGCGTATTTTGACAACCAGGGCATTAAATCATTATTTTATGACAGACAGGGAAACTCGTAGATGTTCATCGCGCTGATTTATGTTCATTTGGGTCTGGAGGATACTATAATTTGGGACTAATGTGAAAACAGATGGATAGAGATACCAAAGGGCAAAGTGACCTATACATTCTCACTGCCGTGTGCAAATGGCATCCATATGTTGCAGCAGTTTTTCCAGTCACCATCTCCATTGCAGATATGTTGTGCTATGCATTCTAGAATCCGGCCATTTCAGAGGTTGCAATCTTTAAAAACAATCTGTGGAGAAAAACCTGAAGATAAAACATAGCGTGTTTTATGGAAAGGCCGTCAAACAAGGATTAAAAGTAACAACAAACATGACCATTGCACGATATGGGAAGCTGGTGCTGCATTACTGTCTTTTCTTAAAGTTCTGTACCGTAGAATTGTTTTCGGCTTGCTTTGACTCATGCCGGAGGTTTATTTGTCATTCTGAATCATGATGTAACCCTGGAAATTCTTAGTGAGTATATTAAACAGCCAGCTGTGAACTGGAACAGGTAAAGTTTGTGAGTTTGATCTCTAACCCTCAATTAGGTTAAAAGTTTTTTCATACTTCTGAAGGTTCACTAATTTTTCCGCTCCACACAGGTCCTCTGATGCCTGGTAGTTCAGTGTTTGTGTTCCTGAGATAAGGGGCTTTTTGACAGGAGCTGAAGTCTCAGTTTTTGTACTAACATAATATGCCGAATGATGAAAAAATGTACTCTGTACAAAAGACTGGCATTCAGTACGATAGGATCTTCCGTGTCCTTTACTCGTTCGTTTTGTTCTATTGCTACTTTCGTTGTTTTGTGGAAATTGGCATCACCTCACAATCAGATACTTATTTTCCACCAAAGTAGGCGGCTTTCTTTAAGTTCTAAAACAAGCAATGCCGTTGCACGCCAAATTAAATCGAGTTGGGCAAAATCAGAAGGGTTTATTCATTTAGTCTGTTTCACTTCCATCCCTCAAGGTCTTCAGCTAGCTCATTCACCAATACTCGCGTGATAGAAATTCACTTTGAGTCCTGGCTTAACTATATCACATCGGACACACTTCATGGAGTCATCTCAAATTTCATCCCCGCCTGGAGCACACGTGGATGCGAGATGCAGAAATAATACATCCCGTCCTGTGTAAGTGAACATGAAAGTCTTTCACAGAACCCAAAAAAACAACTTTAATAATAAGTGACTAGTATCGCATCAAGTGCTATTGCTAAATGTCCTCCCTCATAAATACAACTTTTATGAACGTTCCAGAATGAATTTCACACTCAGAGTTCACATGATATCTTAACAGGGCTCGTTGAAAGAAGATCTGACAGGGTGGTAGAATTTTGTTGTTGTTTTTTGGGCAGGAAGGCCTAAGAGCGCAGGCCGATGGTGCTGTACTATAGAGCACAGGCCGATGGTGCTGTACTATAGAGCACAGGCCGATGGTGCTGTACTATAGAGCACAGGCCGATGGTGCTGTACTATAGAGCACAGGCCGATGGTGCTGTACTATAGAGCACAGAAATTAGCGAATGTCTGCTCAGCCAGATGTCCATAGCTTCACTTGTCCTTATCTCCTTCGAGACGTCGCGATGGGTTCAGACCATCGGCCACTGCAGCCGGCACACACGCTTCAGAAATCCCTCCTTCTCCCGCTCTCTCTGCTCGGTGAGCAAACTGCAGATGTCACTGGGTTGAGTTTGGCTGGAATTTCTCATTTTCCATCTGAGGAAAACCACTCGACCCATTGGCTCCTTCAAGTAGGACGAACTGAGCTGCAGGATGGGCAGTGTCTTGGGGGAAATTAGGCGTTTTCTGATGTCCATTTTCTGTGTCTTGGCCATAGGTTCTTTACCAAAGGCCAGAGTTTCAATGATCAGGACATGGGATGGGACCCAATCTCTCAAAAAATATTACTTGGCTTCTTAAATCACTACATAATTTGGTCATCTCATTACTGGAACGAGACGCGTGTCGTTTTTAGAAAACTCCGGATTCCCTCTTTCCTCTGCTGCCTAATTCCTCATCATTTTTATTTGAAGAAAAGTATCAGTGGGAGTAGAAGCTATGGGATGTTTCTGAATTGTGATGGATGATCTAATGGTGTTTACTTACATGTACCTTCGGTCATGTGGAGAAATGTCAGAAAATTAAGGGTGAAGAAGTTTTTGACCAATGAGGAAACTTTGTAATCTAGAGTAAATCTTGGCACAGTTTTTAGGGACAGAAACAGGCCATGGCATAAGGTGCTCAGATAAATAACTAAACGCTCCTGGATTCGGGGGAGGGTGGGCACCTGTGGACCTCAGGTGGCCAGCGTGTTCCCTTGGGGGGGGGGGGGGTTACAGTATATTTCTGTCACCTGATGTTGCATAAAGGCCTTCTGGGTCAAGCATACGCACAAAACAGTGAAAAATTAAACATCTGCCTCCATATACAACCGTGCATCGACACTCCCCACCGCTCACACTTGCATTTCCAAAATAATTTCTTCTAGAGCAGGATGTTGAGGATTCGTGAGAACCTCATTCAACTTCAAGACTGAACCTTGGCTGGTGCATTAGAAAAGCCTAATAGTATCCTAGTAAACTCACTGAGGCTTGTCTTGGAGGTAGCTGCAGGCTTCAGGACTCGTAATCAAACCACTTAGAATGGGGGTGACCCAGACTGTCACTGCAGTGTGTCTGCTGTGTCATGAACCGAAGCTTACGTCTTTGTAGTTGGGGTCACAGAAGTACGACCATTTCCGATCACCGTCACACCTTTTCCCTATAATTAAGTGCGGCAGTACATGCAGACACCAGGAGCCAATTTCCATAACTATATTTCAGAAGTGCTGTTTGTTTCTAGACGGCAACCCCATGCTGAATAAGTGGATTTATGGGAGACAGACAGATGAGTGTTTGCTTCTACCTCTGACAAACACAGAGAGAATTTCCACTTTGACAACAAACACTGCTGATTTCCATGACCATGAGAATTCCATCTCCTCTTTGCTGAAAACCTGTTCATTATTTTCTCACCTGTTACCTCGTGACTAGACTTTCATCCGCCTCCAAGAAAATCCCTGTCAGTTTGCCATAGTTTAACTGCAGTGACTGTAATTGGCATTATTTCAGTTCCTTTTAGAAGCAATGTATTTCAACTGTACTTTTCAACTGGCAACAACGCAGTGCTTTGAAATTGACATTAATATATGCACACACCTGTGTTTCCAGCATATATATCAACATAACGGGTGTTCTCATGTTGGTTTGCCAGATCTCCGGGCGGTGATCTCAGTGAATGTGTCAGGTTCATTGCCAGGTTTGGGTTTAGTCACCACTCTCGCATCCACTCACCATACCACCTTTTTCCCATTTTTAGCTGCATGTACTCTGGAGATTTATACAGCACTACTCACTGCAAGCCAGGCAGTTTAAAGTTGGACACTGCTCTTGTGTTGGCAAACTCTGCTGTACCTCCAATGACTTCAAAAAGATCTGGTGTGTGTGTGTCTCTGTATCTGTCTGTGCCTGTATTTGAATGCAAGTGTCAGTGTGTGGTAATTATACCCTTTCCACTCACACTCTGGGGTCTGTGGCTGTAGACTGTACATCGCGCAAAAAGGCAGAAACAAAATTCAATGACTGACAAATGCATGCCTATCTTATACTTGCAACTGCTGTCGTTGCTACATTCTTTGAAAAGAAGACAATCAAAAAACACAAGGCGGTTAAAACAGATCGCATCTATTATATTGCCAATTGATACACATTTATATTTTGCAACCTAAGAACTGCGTTTGAAAATGGTCCTGCAATTGTAAAATTCTACCCATGTGACGGCTTCACCAGTGCATCGATGTTGCGTCCTTGTGAGACCTTATGAACAAATGTATTTTCCAGGAACAGAAATATGCTATACAGAATGTTTGAATGTGCAGGTATGTGGAAAATATCAGGCCAACATTTATTATCTGGATCCCAGCTCTAAATATAGACTTTTGTACTTTGTTTGACAAACCTGAACACTGAGAGAATCAAACACTTCCTCTCAAATCATAAAAAAGGTTATAACTATGAGCCATTCTATGTAATTCTTATTAGCTACAGCACTATTTTTTAAGATATATGCCCCTTTTTTAGCAAGTGAATCTTTTATTTATAAATCTCATATTTGAGAAGTTTTCCATTCTAATCATTACACACTATATGGAGAGTAATATACTGCATTTACTGTGCTATATTTAAGCTGTAATAATCCACTAGCAGCATAACTATACAAAATGAATAAATGCCAGCCAACCATCTGAGTTCAGCATACAAATATCTCTGACTGGCAGAAGTAAGTCACTGTAGGCAGTCTGACCCATGGGTTTATATAGTGCGTGAAAGGTCGTGACCTCGCTCCTGAAAGGACACTGACCCAGGGTCAGACAAACTGCCTATAGTGAAATCACAGGCTGTGCAGGTGTTACGTGCTTTTGTATGAGATTCTGTTTCCGAAAAAGAAAAAAAAATAGAAAAATCTTTTCATTGGTAAAAAGCTAGAGGTCTGAGGGCTGTTTCACAAAGCATGATTTCCCAGTTAGCTGGGTATCCTAGGTCAAACAAGGAATCTGGCCAATATGAAGAGGGGTTAGTGACATTCCTATTGGACAATCCTTACATGTGGCTTAAGTTATCTGGCTAAAGAAGAAATCCTACTTTGTGGAATACCACCCCCAGGTTTTGCTGCATATAGTCTGTCTCTGATTTGCATGAGATCTCTAAATTAAAAAACAGATCAATATCAGAAAAATGCCTTACCAAAGACGGTTTCCTCCATGTTGGTAAAGTGTGGACTTCTGAAGATATCCTGAGCTGACCTCTAGTGGTAAGTGTGAGCACTGCATGCTGCAGAAGCGAATGTGCCACTCGCATAAGGAACTGGTTAGACCTGCGGTTAGCTCTGCTGTTGCTACAAAATGTAGCACACTTTGAAACATAGCTGCGGCAGTGATGTCTTTAATGATTAGAGAGAGGCAAGCGAAGCTGTACGAGGCTGGCAAGTTATAGTGGGTGGGACGATTCCAGACTCAGGATGTTAGGGTGTAAATATTGCTGGCTGTAACAATGCCAAGTAAGCATTATATATGAAAATATCATTAAAGATAGATGGGGAATATAGGGGCTTCTCCTAATTACATATCTTAGTAAAATAATAATGTTAAAATTTGGCCATTCTTTATCTGACTGCATAGCTAATTATTCATTTAATCAAACTTAATCACATTAATCAAACTGTATTAGCTAAAGCTTTTTTTAAATCCTTTCCGCTGATGTAATGACAATACACCACATTATCAAAGAATTATTCAGGCCTGACTGCCGGTTGGTCTCACTAGCTGTTCATCCCGAAACCCCGCCGTGCTGACAATTGCCGTCCAAACGCACCGTTAGCGCCACCCGACAGACCCGCATTCCGCACAAACGGCCGCTTCCATTTTGCTTGGCGGCTCTTAAGACCCCCGTGTTATACCAGCTATCATTTTATCTTTTACCAGGGAAGTGACAGTTTTGCGCCCCACACACACACCTTTTTCGGAGCCGAAGATAGTGATCGCGTCATGTAAAACCACTTTGTTTGCAGCCTTTTGTGTTGCTGGCCACCCATGTTTAACTGGGGTCCTGGCCTAACTCCCGGTGATGAGTTTTCCAAACCTCCGTGCTGGCTGGCAGGCGGACGGGCGGGGTAATGTCTGCCCCTGGGTCCCAGACTGAGACTGGCTTTCCCTTCTCCACTCTGCCTGTTTGTTCTCCTCCACCCTGGTTCCTGCTAAGCGCCAGACGGTTCAGGTCAAGGGGGAAGGAAATGACAATCCCAGCTGAAGGCAAGGATGCGACCGATTAACGTCCTGGGCCCTGCGGTGGGGAAAGAGGGCTGTGTCTACTCCTGCCTGCCTGTGAGGCTGCTTCTCTTTCAGGAGCAAAGGCTGGGCTGTGGTGAGCCAAATGCGTGCTCACTGGTGTGAGCATGCATATATATATTTTGGTACATGTGGACACCAGCAATATATGATGAAACGTTGCAGCAATGCTGCAATATATTTTTTAAAAAGCTATTCCTATTAACTTAATTAATTTTACTACTGTGTCTGTAATAGCTGGAGCAATAGCGTTTGTTTTTCTTAATATACTGATTAAAAGTATGGTGCGTAGTAATCATTAACCAATGGTGTATTCATGTTTGAATCCTTCGTGACTTTGATGCTATGTCTCAAATAAAACAAGGAATTCGGCTATGATTTATGCCTATTTAGACAAGGTTTTAACAGAGGGCTGTAAGAAATGGAAACACTGCTTTCATCCAAAGCCGGGAGACAACGTCACAGGGGCTTCGTCGACCACTTCATCTGTTGGCAGATCGGCCCGGCAACGTTGTCAGATGCACAAAGTTCCTTTTCATCGTGCGGATGGACTGTTTTACTTCCAGACGGACCCTATGGTTTACTGCGGCTCAGAAGGAGATTTATGCGACACCGGCTAATCTCCACCACGAACAGAAACGTGTGTAAACATTGCAACTGTTTATTGTTTTTCCGCTTTTCAGAAAAAAATAAAAACATCAATTTCGTCTTGGTGAAGCAGTACACGTTAATCAACGAGGAGATAGGGGGTGATCGGCCCTGCCACCCACGTTTACCGTAAATCCTGGCATTTTAGGATATGTTTCTCAGGAAGTGATGTACATATTTTTTGGGACAGCTATAAAAAATAAATAAGCTCTCCCTCACTGATTTTATGAAAGTGCACTCGGATGAAAACTGTAGCGTTTTCCGTGTACAGTCATGAAAAATGTCTTTTGGCACTTTTTAATACGTGCAGCTGCATGCGTTTAAATGAAGCAAGTCCTCAGTCCAGTTTTAATACCTTATCGAGACTTTTTCTCAACAAGCCCATTCATGTGCACTAACCTGGTTTTACTAGTTTTTTCTCTTTTTTTTTAACTATGTTTTGTAAATATTTCCTTACTGTAATTTTTAGACTAAAATCAACGGTGCTGCTTTCATCAAATTTTAGAAATTGTTTTTTACATAACAAAAGACAAAAAATGAATGATCTTTTGCTTTTGTTTAATTACATTTTAAAAAACTATTCCTCCACTCACTCGCAAAAAAGAGCTCATTATTCTCATTTCCATACTATTTTTGGGTCAAATTTGGCTTTTAGAAGCAGTATTTTTTATTATTGATTAATATCAGTAGAAACATTCTGATGATTTTCAGGAGTTTTCAAATATAAAATACCCAGCTGCATAAATTCCTATGAACTATACGTTGCTTTAGATCTGTATTTCCCAGTCCAGTCCTCGGGGATCCACAGACAGTCCACGTTTTTGCTTACTAGGAACTGGGAGGGAGCAAAAATGTGGACCGTCTGTGAGCCCCTGAAGAACGGGTTGGGAAACCCTACTTTAGATAAGTCCATCGACTAGGCAAATGAACGCATGTGCACAAAATGAGACTCAAACTTAGGTGTGAGATTTTGCCATCTGCACGTACTGCCAGTTCTGGGTGCCTTAATCAGCTGGCTGTGGTCTGACTCAGCAGCTCAGTGAACAGCAAACAGTCTTCATCACCTCCAGTGTTTCCATAAAAGCTTTGCGAAGGTCTACAGTCACTTACCCTCCATTCCTTTGATCTTTCACCCACCAGCAAACCCAATCTGAACATCTGCCCATGTCCCAAAGCGTGACAGGAAGTGACATCGCTATTTTGAGCTTCTGACGCAGCACCTGACTCAATTTCACATCTACTAACATCTATTAAATCACACACATCAAAAATCATGCAGGTTGCACTGCAAATTGTACAAAAATAAATAAATAAATCAGGAAGCCCATTTTAGAGACCAATTTAAGCCTTTTTGGAATGGAATCACAGACATTTGCTTTTTTTTAAAAAAAAGAACAGCTTGGTCACGCGTCACCTTCCCCATTATCAGGGCAGAAATGTGATCCAAATCCAAGCAGAAGGACATCATGCCAAGTTCCTCAGTTATATCATAAAACATCAGATTGTTCTACACAAAAAAAGTGAATTACATTACAGGGCTGCATTCTGTGTAACTGGATCTGCCCTGTTTTATATAAAACCATTCAAATGAAAATCAGTATTTGTAGTAATGAGTAACCGAACTTTTTTACTGTCCCATTAAGTGCAACTGCATTCCCAGTTTTAATATTCTCATTTTTTTCCTGACAACAAAACCCTTTTGTTCCTTGTGAAAGATTATGCCAGTGCTGTTTCATTATTTTTTTTTTTTTACCAAACAGGTGTGACCTAAGCGATCTCGCCGGGCTCAGCCAGCGCAAGCAGACGTGAGGTGAGGGTGATGTCTGACCCCACGCCGAACATCCTGAAGTTCTGCATCGAAGGGGTTTGAGGTGTCCAGCAGTCATCAAGGAGCGTGGTCCAGATACGTGTGAAAACAGCTGGGGGGTTTGATGGTAGGGAACCGTGGTAGACCAGTCTATACCAGTAGACCAGTCTATACCAGGGGATATACTGTATCAGAAGCATTTTGAATGTGCGGGGGACACACTGGCATAAAACTAATATTTTATGTTAAATGTGGGGGGGTCCAAACGAATATTTATGAAATGCGAGGGGGACACTGTCAAAAAATATATGTATTTATATATAGTATTTTAATATAACAAAGAAAACCACAAAGATTTGCTAAATTATTAAATATTTACTGTAAACAGTGCATTCAATTATAATACAAAATAATGTCAAATTACTCATATTAGGAGTCTAGCTATCCTTTTGGTGTTCTCACATGGTCATCACAAAAATGATTCAGTAAATTTTTCTTGGCTCTGTATATGCGTTTGGTCAGAAATGCAGGTCTTAGAATTACTGACCTTACAAGAGGCTTTGTCAGATGTGGAGAGCATTATCTTACGAGAAGAGCCTCCCTACAGCCCCATCAACATCTTTTAGCTCCCCTCCACCTTCCCTCCGAAAGGGCATATTGACTCCCTTCACTCCTTTCTCCCTCCCGTGCAGTTGACACTCCAAAAGCTGTCAAAATTATGAGTGAAAGTCAGCCAGAAGTCAGCGGTGGAAAATTCCACATCCAGCCGAAGTCATATGAACTTGTAAACATCTCGACCTCTGAATCATCTCCTGTTTGCTTCCCGCGAAGAACCTCGGCTGGACCATGAAATATTAATGAGAAAATAGGACGTGGCCTTATTTGCAATGCAGAGGGGATTATTAGACAGATTTATCCAATAAAGGGTAAGCAGCGAGGTACAGAGCACCTGCCTTCTGTCATATAATAACACTTCCTTCTCTTCCTCTGTGCCGCTTTATTTACTCTCTTTCAAATTATTCTTTGTCCTTCGTTGACAAAGATAAATGAAGGGATTAATATATATTGGAGAAATCTCCCAGCAGCCTGAAAGAACAGGGAGACGGAGGATAGCATTTCCCCCAGGTAACCGAAAGCATGCAAACTGGATTAAGAGTCATTTGCTGTAGGGCTTAACTGCGATCAGAAGCCATTAGCAGAACATTGTCTTATATGGAGTAAAAGCGAGGAAATGAAAGAACTTTAATTGCTTGGTGCATATTAAAATTCAAGGCGGTAGAATTAACCGTCCCGGTAAATCTTCAGAAGTCAAAAATGAGCACACTCTTTCTTTTAGGGATAATTTCATTTTTTTTCTGTAGGCTCTTCGTTCAGTTTTTAACTCCGTGATGATTCTTTTTAGAGTGGCGACCGTTAGAAATATTCCTTCTCTTTCTTCTGTGCCACCACTGTGTGCAAGGTAGAAGTTATACTGCATGGAACTAAAATTCCTTATTTTTAACGAGTAGGGTCCCCCTGGCCATTCTTAGCAAAGGATTATTCCGGTACATGGGAAGCGAAAGCAAGTACAGTTCGAGCAGTACGCCTGTCATGTAACATGACACACAGTTCAGTTACAGATTTAGTTTGAGTGGCATTGCATGTCAGGCTGTATAAGATTAACGTGTCTCACCGGCTTATATGGTTTATATCCAGCCGTCAAGATTTTCGGCAGCATCATTTATTAAATACACTAGGGGGCGCTGTTCAATCACAAACAGGGCGGGTGAAGTTTCGGAACGGCTAACATTTATCGAACCTGACGCCAATGACCAAACTTAGAAATTACTAATTCATATTTTATATCTAAAAAAGAAAAAAAAACACATTTTATATTTAAGCAAAATATAACAATATAAGAAAAAGTAACGTGACATACTATGTACAAAATGAGCTTCTGCATAAGGCAATATTACGTCTCAATCAGCATTCCAAATAGTGTTCCAAATATAGTCACAATATAAATAAATGCACGATATCAAAGAACGGTGGCCATAAAAAGACAACGCCAGGTGGTGTAAAAGAAGCCACGAGGTTGGGGAAGTGCAGGATGGGCTCTCGAGGGGTATCAGCGTCGTATCGATATGGCTTCTGACACACAGGTTTATTGCTGCTGATACCACACTGCGCTTCCGTTTTCCACTCCCTGCCCCAGCTGCCATCGGAAGTGCAGAAACAGCACTGCGCGGGTGCTGAGCGTTACGGAAGACGCTTAGAACAAACGGTGCTGTTCTTCTGCCGAAGACTCACGCAATAAACAGGCCTGCCGTCGGTATGATGCAACGGAACAGCAAGGTCAGGGAGCAGCGTCAGCGCAGCGCTAATAACCGAATGAAGTCATTGCATTGACAGTCAATTGTCACGCAATTAAGAATTGCGTCTGTGTCATTGTGTATGTCATTGCTACCTGTTATACTTAATGGAAAATGTGAAAATCATGTTTTATGATAGAATATTTATGTTAATAACATCTCAGTCTGTCCATATGTGCATACCTATAAAATATAAAAGTCTATCTAAGCCTTCTAAGGGATGAAAGGTAGTATCATTTACGTGGGTTAAAATAAATACAGGAAGATACATTATATACATTTATTCAGCATCTGTGATTTGAATAATCTGTGTTGCTACATTACCAAAGAAAAGATCCCCGTTGTTTATAATGCTTTATTTGCCAAAGGAAGGTAGGTTAAGTACTTATACAAATAGCATGTTATTTCTGCTGGACATGCTCCCGATCCAGCCAGGCATGCTGTACTCTTTAGCAATGCTATGCTGTTCGTTTTTGACAAAGCAGCTGATATAGAGTCACAATCATCCCTCTGTCAATAGTCTTTATTATGGAAGCGATTAAGGCTGCTTCACACCTATCGGACTGAAAAACTGGCAGCCGGAATACTCCAGCTGTGTAAAATACGATTCGAATAACATATCCCAGTGCCCATTATTAAATCATCTATCTCTGAAAGGCATCTGTTGGGCAGAACCTTGGAAAGTTTTACCGCTCTGTGATGAGCATAAAGTTTTACGGGTAATGCTGTTAGCCAGATATTTTTGCTTCAGAAATATTATGTGTTGTTTTGTGGCAGATGAACTACTGCGGCTATATATTATAAACTTACACATTACAGCTCTTGGCTCGGTGGTATAGAGGACCCCTTAAATTTGATCAGATATATTTATTTTCATATTCGTCATTATCATGATATAATGATGTAAAGACACTGGATTTTTGAAAAGTATGTAAGCTTTAGACGACCCTGAGCAGATCATGGAAGCAGAATAGGATGGGTTGTTTGAATATCAAGCTGGACCCTTAGGTATGAGGCCTCACTGCAGTGATTTGTGTTTTCCAGTGATTTTGGCCTGAAAGCTCACAGTCCAAATAGTTACTGTCGTTTTCCAGTGATTTTGACCTGGAAGCTCACAGTCCAAATAGTTACTGTCCTTTTATAGGTTGACTACATGGTTTAGAAACCAAAAGCGAAAGTCTCGCACATCTGTTTTTTATGCTTGATTGACAATGATGAAAGTTAACAGACCGTGTTTGCTGTTAAATTTAAATGACAATATGGAAGACTTTCACACTCTGTGTATCCTGGCTCTGTCAGTGCTCCAAGTGTTGTGGTTTTACCAAGCTCCCCCCCCCCCACCCTACCCCAGAAGTGAATGAAAATATTCTCTCTCCTCAAGAGAATGCCTTTTGTGTTTGCCCAGCTGGGTGGGGGACATTTTTTGGCCCCCTGTTTTTAAATCCTTTGCAGTTCATGCACAGTTCAGTCACTGCAGAAATGATTTCTTTTCCAGTGATGCAACTTCATAACTTGCCTGATTTCTTTATTTTTAGGCAACTTAATTATGGTGGGATGGTGGTTGTAAACCCCCCCCCAATAATTAAAACCAGCAGCCAGTATGGCCCCCTGGACCCCCTTAAATGGGTGGAGACCTCAACCCTCTCCAATGCTCAAACCAAAGTTATGCCCCGGAGTACAGAGTATAAATGTCTATGGGTAAAACAGTTAACAAAGGCTGTGGACTCATCACCTGAAGGTTGCTAGGTTCAAATCCCAGAAAGTACCGCACTTTACCACCATTCAGGAAGGTTTTTAACCTGAATTACATTAATTTAAAAAGAAACCCGCCAGTATAAATAGGAGCAGAGTGCAAGTTTTGGACAAAATCCTGTCATTCAAATAATTTACCTTGCGTGTATTGCTTTTTGCTCATATAAATAGCAGCAATCTAGTATACACGGTCCCAACAGTTAATGGATTAAATAGCCAGTCCGTAGTGAAACAAGTTCCTCTAACACTGTAAGCTAAAACATACATACTCAACGTCGATTATACAAATAGGTCAGCTGATTGTGGAAACTTCCAGAACCACTCACAACAGGAGCCATGCACCAGCAGGTGTGTGGCCACATTACACCCGAAGCATACAGAGCTGCTCCAATGTTTGCTACAGCGAGGTTCCTGTAGGGCTTAATGCCGAGACGTCACTTCACTTGGAGCAGATGAGCCGCAGCTCCCACCTGGAACCTGACAAAAGCACGCGGCGGGATCTCCGGCGATATGACAATACCGTTCAGGCTAATATTCATCCTTTTCACTCTTCCCTCTCCCGAGTCATTAAAAGTCGCTATTGAAGGCTGCATTTCATAAACTGACAAGTGGTTTTTAATGGCATTCCTGCCCCAGGGCTCGACACCTTGATGTGCCCGGCTGTGCAGCAGGGGCTGTTCGCGAAATCGTGCCAGGGCAACGGCGCGCATGTACGCACATATCAGCGAGCGGCTGCTCGGCAGACACGTAAGGACGATGTAATTACAGCTAATTAGGAATATGAGGTGCTCAAGTGCAAAGTACCCGTATTTCACAGCTGGATGTGTCAAACTGTCAACGCTAGGAATAACGCTAAAGGACTTTTTGATTTAATACCCGTATTCATTCATAATGGAGCAGTATTTAACATGAACAGGAAGCCAGAGTAGGCAGCAGTTCCTTTTCCTGTTTTATACCTCATATAGACATAAAAATGCTTTTCAAAATTTTCATTAAAAAATTAATAAAAAGTTTAAGCCTTAGACGTGAAGTATTGTTTGAAAATACACAAGCGTCAAACATTTACTCCCACCAGCAGATGGTGCTGTAACTAAGTATTTCAGTGATGATCGTGTATCGGGAGTCCTGCTGGTGTCGTTCCAAATTGCAACAGTCATTAAAAACCAAAACTCCCATTCTGAAATTCGGCTTTGCATTCAGGTTTGCCAACATCAAATAAACTTATCAGACTCTAGTTGCAACATGTATAATGTTTCTTTTGAAGATGTACCGTTCAACACGGTCATCAAATTGTAGACTTCAGAGGTTTAATAAAAATCAGCCTGAATAACAAAATATGGCACAGTAACTGCTGTCCTGGACCGTCACTCGCAGTGTGATTTAATACTGCATGCCTCTTTAAAATGTCAAATTAACCGTGTCAGTTTTGCCCTAACAGTAATGATCCTCTAGCATGATGATTCATGCTGTACAGGTCTGGTAAACATGCAAAAAATGTCCTAATATTCTGCAGACATGAATCTTACCATAATTCATTAAGAAGTGCTAACAGTTTTCTATCTATTAGACCTCTGGAGGTTGTACACTAGGTAATATACCAATAGACCGAGCGCCATCCTTTTGCTGTTGCTAGCTAACTAACGCTTCTTGCTAATGGAGTCATGGCTTTTTGCGAATGAATACTCCAAAAGTAGGATGTCCATATACCATTAACCATTCTCCAAACAAATTAGCAGTCAAATGACCAGCGACATCTGCAGAAATACGTTAAGGTAACGACTCTAAACGACCATCTCGAAATAAAGAGGCAGCTTATGATGTAAATGTGCTCTTTTCACTTTTCCTTTTTCACGTTTCAAAATTCTTGCAACTATTGTCATGAAAATATCGCTCAAGAAAATAACATCTATTTCCATACGAGGCATGATGTTATTGGAGGGCCATGCAGATGGTCCAGGCGAAACGGGATTGGTTAGGCCTTTTAGATGATGCCGTCTGGACCTGAATGGAAAACAGGCCGTCAGGTTATTAAGGGCACAATTTCGAGCAAAACTGAGGCACGTCACGCCCAGTGGACGCTGGTATAGAGGTCGGAAGCTTATGCCAGTCACTGGTATGTCACTGTTGAAGGTGACATGTTAATCTAAAAATTGTTCCCTAATGTCATTGTTCATGGGTCACCCATTGAGTGCAGAATTTATTATTATTATTATTATTTACTAGAATCAGCTCATCTACCAAACTACAGACAAAGATGTTTGACCTGTAAGTCACATGCATCATTCTGCCAGGCGAACTGAAATTTGAATCACTGCATCACTGTCATTTTGGTCAACACATGTCACTCATGCATTGTCACACTTCTCCACTTGAACTGGGAAAAAAAACAATGTCTTTTTAAATACAACATTGCAAGCACTCCAGTCACACGCTGCCCCCCCCCCCCCATCAAGTGTGACTGGAGTGTTCACTGTCCAGCACTAATGACTGAAATCCAATAAGTGGCTCTTGCTGACTGACAGGCTTACTTGCGCGGAATGCGACTCCCTCGCTCTCTCAGCCTATCAGTTCGCAGCTTGTTGCTCGCGCCGCTGACAGACGGGCTCCGTTGCCCAATCCGAGCCTCCGTTTGCACGCCGTGGTAAACCAGAGCAGAGCAGACAAAGGAAAGCTGTGCTGAATCCATACCCTCCCCATGACTTATAGAATCCTTTACATTTCTTCGCTATAATACTTTATTCATCACCCTTGGGAAATTCTCCCTTCACATATCCTGCTCTCTATGATAAGCACAGACAAATATTCTGGTGATAGCAAGCTTGGGGGTCACAGCACAGGGTCATCTGGCATGTAGCACACCTGGAAGGGGGGGGGGGGGATTAAGGGCCTTGCTCAGGGGCCCAACAGCAGCCTTAGTCAACCAGCCCCAAGATTTGAACCGTTGACCCTCTGATCACAGGCCTAACCCAATAAGCCACTGGCTTTCTGAAAGTGGCTGTGTGTTTATAGTCTGACCAGGGGATCGCAGAGGGACAAGTGCTGTCAATGAAGGGAAAGTGACGCTTTACTACCTGCATCATAGCACCTGGAGAAAACGGGTAAGAAGCGTGTTCTGTGTGCATGACGTTGCTCCCGCAGGTTCACACGGCGAGGCTCATGAAGGCTAAAATCCAGAGCCGTTACAAAACTGCCAACTCTGAGCAGTGGTCTGTACCCATGTGACTGCAGACAGAGCCTGGGAGGAGAATGCAGCAGAACAGGGCCTTCCATTCCCATCTGCTCCATTTCTGTGTTCACACCTATATATCCACTTATATCACTTATTTCTAAATGGCGGGTATGTACTACCTACTCAGGAACGTACTGCTCACTCAGCCTCACACTGCGATGGCCGTATTCACTCTCCATGTGCGTTATAGGCCTAAACTATGAACGTATAGCAGAATTATATCAAAAAAGTCCCACAAACCTGTTTGTATGGCAATAAAAGCTACTGTCCTGTTGTATTCTGTTCTACTCTTCATGTAAGGATGGGAGGGAAAGGGTATTAACACAGACAGTGGGAGAAATGAAAACTAACCACAGTGGTTATGGTGCCTGAACAAGGGCAAACACACAAGGATGAAAGTGGCTGTTGGAGCGTGGGAGGGGGCTATAGCAGGGAACTGGCTCAGACCCCCCCCAGGAGGGGGTGGCAGTTTGGGAAAGACAGGTGAGAGAGGTTCAGGGAGGGAGAGCTGTCAATGGTGGCAGGTCAGGCTTCATTTTTAGCGATGCTTGATGTTTAAGAAATGACTTAATTCCATTAACTATTTCTGGCATTATACAAGGCAAAGGTGACGTGTCATACTGGTTTATTCTTCATTATGTGATTCAGTACTTTTGCTGGAAATCTGGAGCAGTAACCTTCAGCTGCAGGTACAGAGAGGAACTTGAACCCACGACCATCCAGGAAGCAGGCGACTTCTGTAACCACCCCTGCACGCGTTCTCACTGCACCCAGACAGCGCAGGTGACCATGTGACCTGCTCAGACCGCCTGACTTCTCATCTTTGAAGCAGGTGTTCCGCCCCCCCAGCACCGCCCCCCCATCACTGTTTACTAGACCCCGGCTGAGTCGCGTGATGCCTGCAGATTAAGTGGGTTCACTAGGTAACTGCCTCCGCTTATATTTTTCGTGCAGACAAATGGCAGCGGACAATAGCTTGGTGGGAAGGGGGGGGGGCGGGGGCAGGTTATAAGGGAGCCGCGCGGTGCATTGTGCTCCAGGTCGCTCACTCTGTTTTTTTTGTCCCTCCCCCCTCACTCTCACTCGCTCTCATCCACCTGCACAGCCGTGGCACGGGTTCGGTTGTGGCCCCTCCCTAACGCCCCCGTCCATGGCATGTTGGACCAATGGAGCGGTCCGTAGAGCAACCCACACATATACATGCACTGAAATAAAGGCACCATCGCACCCCCCTCTGCCACTACCGCTGCCCCCAGCCCCCGCCTCAGGAGGAGAATAGACTGGGGGGGGGCACAAAAAGGAGCAGCACTGATGCCGATTCACCCAGCAGATGTTGCCTTAGCTGACAGAAAAGTAAACTGTGCCGGGCTTCCGGCACAAGCACGCCCCCCCGCCCCCCCCGCCTCCGCCAGCGTATTGTGGTAGCAGCGGGACACCTGGGAAACTTCCGAGATAAGGGATTTATAGGGGGGTGTAAAGCAGCCCCACACACGCACACTCTGGCTCTGCCAAGATAAATACACCGGCATTTATTTATAGAAGAGTGAGAGTTTATTTCTGATGTACCAAGGACTACACTGCAATGTTCACAGTCTCAAAGTTACCAAAATGCTTAAAATGATATATTTGTGTATATATTTGCGTTGATCCCATAGCAATGCTTTGACTTGAAGATTTAGTTCAACAAGAGGCGAAGGAGGAGAATAGGGAGGGAATCGTGGACGCGATGCGAGCAGGAGCCTGTCGGCCGGAAGGGGCGTCGGTGCATTCACGCCACAGAGGCCTCCAACTGCGTCCGGCAGGGGTGGAGCGACGTATGTCCAACCAGCCGCCGACTGATAAAGGTAAGGCGCCTCCGAAGACCCTCTCAGACGCACAAAGCCCCCACGCTGCCCTTCTGACCCCTCACTGCAGGTGGTCTACGCCTGGAGCCGGCATTCAGCGCAGCCTGGTGTCTGCCTCTCCACGATAAACACCGCTTTTGTTCTCCGTCGGCCACAGAACCAAATTCAACTACAAACAGGCCAGAATCCCACTGCATACAGTTAAGGCTCCTCTTCTCTGCAAAGACAGCAGGAATCCCGCCTACACAGGTTAGTCTCTGATATCCTGCTTACAGTTGAATCAACCAGAAAAATCCATTTTTCCCCAACCACAGTATACTTTTATCAACAGGTTTCACTTACTTTTCTGAGGCAAAATATTACTAATGATGTTTCTATATTTAATATCTTATCTACAGGTAACATTTTACAAAGGGTAGATTAAATCTGGGGACCACATTTTTGTCAAAATATTTTACACATGCTACAGTTTCCGTTCAGCTTCCCATGAATCAACACAGCTGACCTTGTCTGATCCCCTCAAGATTTTGTGTTTGTAACCTGCCTTTTGAATCGATCAGCTTTTGAGGCTTCAAATGCAACCCCGTTTCCAAAAATGTTGGGACGCTGTGTAAAATGTAAATCAAAACAGAGTGCAATGATTTGCAAGTCACAAACCCATATTTAATTGCAAATAGAACAAAGACAACATATCAAATATTGAAACTGAGAAATGTCACTATTTTATGACAAATAAATGCTCAACTTGAATTTGATGCCAGCAACGAGTTTCAAAAAAGTTGGGACAGAGGCGACGAATGAGTGAAAAAGTTGTGCAATGCTAAAACAAAACACTGTTTGAATATCTCACAACTAATTAAGTTAATTGGCAGCAGGTCAGTAAGATGATATAAATAAATGGGTATAAAAAGAGCCTCCCAGAGAGGCAGAGTCTCCGTGCAGTGAAGATGGGGAGACGTTCACCGCTCTGTGCAGTGAAGATGGGGAGACGTTCACCGCTCTGTGCAGTGAAGATGGGGAGACGTTCACCGCTCTGTGCAGTGAAGATGGGGAGACGTTCACCGCTCTGTGCAGTGAAGATGGGGAGACGTTCACCGCTCTGTGCAGTGAAGATGGGGAGACGTTCACCGCTCTGTGCAGTGAAGATGGGGAGACGTTCACCGCTCTGTGCAGTGAAGATGGGGAGACGTTCACCGCTCTGTGAACGACTGCATGGGGAAATAGTGCAGCAATTTAAGAATAATATTCCTCAACGCTATATTGCAAAGAATTTGAGAATTTCATCATCAATGGTACATAATATCATTAAAAATTTCAGAGAATCCAGAGAAGTCTCTGTACCCAGGGGGTACAGGCCGAAAACCAATATTAGTTAGCCGTGATCTTCAGGTCCTCAGGCAGCACTGCATTAAAACAGACACGATTCTATAGTGGAAATCATTGCATGGGCTCAGAGACACTTCCGAACCCTGCTATCTGTGAACACAGTTCATTGCTGCATCCACAAATGCAGGATGAAACTCTACCATGCAAAGAAACCATATATAAACATGATCCAGAAACGGCGCCGACATCTCTGGGCCTGAGCTTAGGATGGACTGAGGCAAAATGGAAAACTGTCCTGTGGTCTAACAAATCAAAATTTCATTTTGCAATTCATGGACACCATGTCCTCCGAGCTAAAGGGCAGAGGGACCATCTAGCTAGTTATCAGCAGACAGTCCAAAACCCAGCACACGTGATGGTATGGGGTGCATTAGTGCCCACGGCCTGGGTAGTTTGCACGTCTGGGAAGGCAACATTAGTGCTGAATGATATATGCAGGTTTTGGACAATCCCAAACAATATTCTGCGTGTATTACAACAGCATGGCTTCAGAGAAGAGTCCGGGTGCTAGTCTGACCTGCTTGCAGTCCAGACCAGTCACCCATTTAAAAAATATTTGGCGCATCATGAAATCGAAAAATACAACAATGGAGACCCCAAACTATTTAGCCGATGAAATCCTACATCGGGCAACAATGGGACAATATTTGTGTAATTTCATCATCTGGCTTCCTGAGTTCCCAAACATTTATAGCAGGGGTGTCAAACTCCAGTCCTGGGGGGGCGGAGCCCTGCACATTTTTGGGTTTCCCCTCATTTAACATGACCTGAGTCAGCTCCTTGTGCTAATTACCACAGAGCTCTTGAGCCAAATCATTTGTGGTGGAACAGGGAAAGAACTAAGCTACATAGGGCTCCGGCCCCCCAGGACTGGAGCTTGACACCCTTGGTTTACAGAGTGTTGAGAAGAGCTGATGCAACACAGTGGTAAGCATGCCCCTGTCCCAACATCATTAGAAAAGCATGCACCATTTTGCACGTGAAATGCGTTGCTGGCATAAATTCTAATTGAGCATATATTTCTCATAAGACTATAAAATTTGTCAGTTTCAGCATTTGATATGTTGTCTTTCTTCGTTTTTCAATTAAATATGTGTTTATATGATTTGTAAATAGTTTTTATTTACATTTTACATAGCATCTCAACATTTTTGGAAACAGAGTTGTAGGAATCTAGCTTGATTGCAATATGGCAGGAATAATGCCGTCCAGCCTCTGAGCTGCCAATCCACACAAACTAGAAACGGCACACTTGCCACGATTGCTGTGATTGGCTTCGATCTGACGGGTCACGACGAGCGCAATCTAAATGTTCCAGATGGCGCAAAGGTGGGAGAAGTTTGAAGACTCCCATAGAAACTTCCCACGGTAGTGTGTATGTACGCCTTGGGGCATAGTGGTTCTTGGGTGCGTGCCTGGCGAGGTCGTCCCCATCTTGCATTTTAAGCCGGCGTGTCTCAGAGTGCCTGCTGAGCAGATCACATGCCTTGGCCATAATATCCCCTGACAGGTTACTGACAATAGCACAAAGGGGAAACCCGTAAGGAACGAACGTCAGAAAGGAGGCTACATGTCATCTGGCGTGGCGTCAGTCATCGGAGTGCCGCGGCTTGATTACCCTGTCATATCGTCTGACTTTATCTATAAAAGACTTGTTTGCGAAGTTAAGAATCTTAAAGAATGCGCTATTTGCTTGCTTCTTAGCATTGTTTAAGTCGCGCCATAGTATAAACTATCGCGGTGTTTGTTAATAAACACAATGCAAGACAATGAGCTGCACTGAACAAATATGCTTTCGAGACATGCCTCCATGGAAGGCCCAAGGAGACTTCATTGGGCATTCCCGTCAGCTCCATGGAAGGCCCAAGGAGACTTCATTGGGCATTCCCGTCAGCTCCATGGAAGGCCCAAGGCGACTTCATTGGGCATTCCCGTCGGCCTCCATGGAAGGCCCAAGGCGACTTCATTGGGCATTCCCGTCGGCCTCCATGGAAGGCCCAAGGCGACTTCATTGGGCATTCCCGTCGGCCTCCATGGAAGGCCCAAGGCGACTTCATTGGGCATTCCCGTCGGCCTCCATGGAAGACCCAAGGCGACTTCATTGGGCATTCCCGTCGGCCTCCATGGAAGACCCAAGGCGACTTCCCATTGCCTTAATGGCCATTATCTGTCCCTCGAGGTGTCACATTGCGTTCACATCCGGCACTGCGCCGTTGACGCCGCTACAGAACTGGTCACTGTGCCCAGACCCATAATTGCAATCCCATGATCCCGTACAGTCATAGATCTTTCAGCCCCATGGAAACACTGTTTACATGTTCAGGGTTGGGATAACATGGTGTGATGTATTACTCGACCAGTCAGAGTATTTGGGGGGTGTTTAAAGACCCCTCTCTATCACTCACCCCTTCGACTCAACCCATTTCTATTTCCTGCGTACAACTTCCACAAAATTAAACTTCCCTGAAATACAGTGCTGTAGTATCAGTAGGTTTCGGTAAGCAATAAACATTGCAATATATTTCAGCACTATGTAAATATTTGAGTATTTATTATGCAGAAGCTCTTTTTAATAATTTTAATATTTATTACAATTTATTAATTTTGTTAATTTATTGATTTATTTATAATCATTTTATAACTTTCTGACTTATCATTCATTTAGTTTTAGGTACTTTTTGATTGCATATTCCCGTCTATATCTCACTGATTGTTTATCATTTAACATTTATTATATAAATTGAGGCATGAACGTCGCATTTAAATGTGTTATAAGTGATGGTAATCGCATGCGTAGACGGTAAAGACAATAGCGGCACGGCAATGCAGCGAGAGCCGCGCCTTGGATGCCGCCCGAGCTACCTCAGGAGGTGCGGATTAATAACCGATCCTCGGCTCCAGGGACGAGGGTAATAACGGAGGGGAAGGCGGCAGACGGGCCGGATTGCGCCTCATCAGCGGCAAAGCCCGGCACGGCCACGGGGGACGTCGGAGTCAGACGGACGGGCGGAGATAATACCTCGCTCCGAGCACACTCCTGGTCGAGGCCCGCTTGAGACCCAATGACATCTGGCTCTTCCCTTTCAGACGGCCAAGACTCCATAGTGTGGGTGTCTGTCTGTCAGTCCGTCTGTCTGTGAGACCATGCATGTGATTGCTGTGTTTGTGCATGTGTGTGTGTATGTGTTTTTATGCACATGCATGTCTGTTTACTTGTCTGTCTGTGCGCGAGTGTGTATGCGTTTAGGTTTTCTTGGTGTGTGTGTGTTTGTGTGTGTATATATGCATACTTCCTGTTGTGTGTGTGTGCATGTGCTTGTGTGCTTGGGCACTAGCTCACATTTTTCTCCATCATTAGAAAAGCACGCACCAGTTTGCACGGATATAAGATGATACTCTTAGCAAAATCTGCGAATTGAGTGTGTAATAATCATCTGCTCCTCATCAAGGCAGGAAAGCTCTTGAGATTCCAAAAACACACACACACACACACACACACATGCAGGCCCGTTGTTTTTGGGTTTTTTTTGTTTAATGAAGAGAAATCATGGCGGTCAGGTGGCACAGTGGCAGTACAACAAAAAAAAAAACGTTGCGCATGCAGGCCGAGATTCAGACGGGCGCACAGCAGGTGGCGAGGAACCCGTCCAGAGCCCCTGATCACAGCCGAATTGTGTTACTTAAAAGGATATTCCTCCAGATGTCCATTTTGGAAGAAAAGTAAAGTTTCCAATTCCTCCCCCAAAGCAAAGATAAATAAATAAATAGCTAAATATCGGAGCAGCCGCTCCGGAACATTCTAACGAGGGACAGCCACAGCTCAGTAATTACTTTGTTGGATTGTCGGTTAGATATTGGCTCGTGCCATGGGCTGAGCTCGAGGATGGCACGCCTGGAAGTGTGTTCAGCATGCAAACGGCCTTCCCTCATGTCGGCGGTGCACGTTGTCGGCGTGCTAACCCAGGGGAAATAAGTACACATTCGTGCAGCCACACCTTTGATGTTCAAAGGGTACCAAAACACTCTGTTCCTCCTTTTTAACCCAATGATAACAATAACCAAGCAGAAATAAAGTTCCATTTAAATTCATTGGTCAACCACAAGGGAACCGTACGCAGAGGTGAAGAGTGACCCCTTTGGTTTGAGCTTTTCCCCAGTCGTCTATCGTTAGCTAAGTGGACGAAAATGTACATCTATCTGCCATTGTTACTCCAACGACACTTTGCAAATGGCTTTTTCTTTTATCCAGACCAGGAGGAATTAAAGTGTAAAGCTGAAAAAAATAAATACGTAATCAGGGTTATGGATTTTTTATCATACAATTCTGTGCAAGTATGACAACAAAAACGATAAAATGGCACCGTAGTGATTAGCAGCAGGTACACGATCTTCTCAGCAGGCGCTCGCCGTCTTCGCAGGTGCTGTGCGTTCTGAAGCTGACATGGGGCGAAACGCAAACTTAGTGTGAAAACAAGTGCAGCGGCTGTGATAGATGGTTTCTTCTTCTGTTTAAAAAAAAAATCCATTTCCCAAGTATGGTCTTCGGGGATGAGGAAATCTGTTTGACCGGCTGCACACCTTTCTGAATTTTACAAATACAAAAAACATTTTAATTACTCGTTCAATTTAAGGAGCCCAGAGAACTGTAAATAAATAAAAAAAGAAGCGTCCCAAATGTCCCATTTCCATAAAGAAACCTTCGTAGCTTAATTTTAATTCTGAAAGTTGACTGCAGGTCAATGCCTTATACTCTTTACACATGGGGTTAGAGCTGATTACAGGTTCGTTACCATTTCCTGCTTGGGATCAATAAAGTATATTTTTCTATCCATATCTATCCATCTTCTGCCCTGCACACCACCTGACTCAAGTCATTAGATCCCATTCGAGCAGCTCAAGACACACTCTCTACACAAACAATGCGAAAAATGTGAAAACGGCTAATAAATACTAGGACCAAATCATTACATCTGTCATCTTATTAGCTTTATTTGCTGCAGTATTAAACTGTCTTGAATCAACCATTGAGGCAAATGTGTGAGTAGAAAGTAGAAGTTATTTCCTATGGTGATGATTTTTTTTGAGTGTGATTTTTAATGTTATAAAATTCATTTAGCTTCATGGGTCTCTTAGCCGCTATGCTAAGTGCCTGAAATGCCGGCATTGCGGCTATAGGTGGCAGCATACTGCTTTATTTTCGCTGGCCTACAACGACCGTCAGACCAGCATGTTCTCTTGTCTTGTAAAGTTACACAAGCCGCCCCGAAACCCCATAAACCATAAATCAAAACGTGATGCTAGTCTACATTTCTCATTTCCTACTGTGAAATGGAAAACAAAATCGGTTATTTGTGTTTCCAGTTACCTTGAACTGATTTCAACTGAAGTGGATCAAAATCCCTTTTTCTGGTGACTTTGAAACCCTCGTTGCCCCAGTTTTAATGCAGCAAACTCAAATAAAAGGTTTAATTAGCGTAGAGTGGATGGGCAATAAGAGAGAAAATAAACAGAGAAAGATAGCGTCCACTCTACCTCCCTCCCTAGCGATCTCATGACAGGTAGCTCGGTGAATCATGCTTAACAATAGGGCAGCCACAGTTTGCTGTGGTCCTGTCGTACAATACAGGATCTAGATCAACAAACACACATTTTGTGGGCATGAGGCCTTCATCATTGCGAACAAAGACGTCTTTTAGCATCCCCAGGTGAAACACAAAAGACACCATGGTGAGAGTGTGACATGAAATAGGTTGGATCTAGTGAGGCCAGATCACTAGTGATGTGATGACTTGCATAACTGGGCAATAGTGCAACCTAAAGCGATATTTACAATGCATTTTGATGTAGCATATTAGTCTACAAAGCTATCTAATATACTGTTTAATAAAATCTATGTTTTAAATAGGTATGGGTGGAATCAACACAAGCGCATGATACTTCAGAAAAATTAAAGAGCAGTGAAACAAGAAATGCAACCATAAGTGATGTTTTTCCTCCTGTATGAAAATCGTTCGATTGCGTACACCGGTGTCTCTGTCATGCATCCTGTGTGCTTGTGCCGGCGTGGAATAGGAGAGCATGGATGTGCACGATCACCCCCAAGCCGGCGTTTTTCTGTTTTCTGATCTGAGCGTGCAGGAATAGGTGCGATACGGTTCACTGACGACCATGCCAAGGTGCGACTAAAACCCAGTTAAACAGTATTTATCCAGGCTGAATTGGGGACGCACAAGGAAGCAGAAGAGGGTGAAAGTGATGAGGACGGGTTTGCTGTGGGGTCGCGGACAGGACAGGAATACCGCCGTATTGGTCCACGGCATCGTCAGGCCGATAGACCCATGTCTACCTTCTTGTTTAGTCTTTTCCAGGTAGGTAATAATTAGTGAGTCAAACCTTATTATTTAGTTTATTATTATTATTATTATTATTATTATTATTATATAACCTGTGCATCTTAAAATCGTATTTGTCTTTTTCCATTTTTTATCGGATCATTATACTTTTACTTACTTTATACATATTTTATAATATAGCTTTACAAAATTAAAGATTTAACCCTATAGCTACCAAATTGCAAATTGTAAAAAATGACACTGATCATGCAAAATTGTCAAGTAAAATGTGTGTAAATGTTTATTGACTAATAATATTTATCCTTTAATGCATTTCTTTAAACACTTATCCCATATAGATTGTAGCTAAAATAATTATATATGCAATAAAATTAAGGGCTATTTTTTAATATTAAAATGATTGGTTTATAATAAAATTCTTTACAGGAAAAAGCAAATTTCCAATTACAAATTACATGGCTGGTAGTAAAACATCAAAAAAAAATGTTTTATTATTTTTTATGAATATATAATCCACATAAAATTATATATATATATATATATATATATATATATATATATATATATATATATATAATAAGTAATCACAAAAATTCTATCAAAAAAATAAATCACTTTTTGCAATAATGCACTAGCAGTCCTGAGTTTTTCACTGTTAAGCAGACAGCAGTGTCTTTAGCTCAGCACAGCGCACACAACACAGAAAAGAGTTTGTGAAAGAAAACAATGACAGAAAAATGGTAATAAATGTTGGCATCCCGTTACTCTTACGCACTCTTTCCCTAAATAAATAAATCGATAATAGTCATGCCTGAGGCTCAGGAGCACATCTCAGTTCCAGGAGTCCTGATGTCGTCCCGTATTTGCTGAGTTACCAAGGATTTGTTGACAAGTTCTACTTGAACAAATTGTGTTTAGACAACAGTATATTTCATTGAGGTCTTTTGCACTGACTGGGCCAAGGTCGGTTTTATATTCTACTGAAATCATAAATGACACTCGAGATAAACAGAGTGTTTACACTCCCCGAGTGAGCTGAAGCTGATATGTAAATTTAGCCGTCTTCTTTCATCAAATTTGCATTTACCCGCTTAACCAAACACTACAGGCCTCCAACTCAAACAGTTTTAATGATGGTCTCCCCTTTATGACCGATTGCAGTATCTGGAAAAGGGGAAGAGCAATTTAGATCGGAATGAAAAGACTGAAGCATAGTAGCTATTGCCAACCAGCTGACAATAATTGGATCAACTTTGCGGAGAAATTGATGTGTTTTGATGCTTCGGCAGCGAACTGACCGCCGCCCCGCTCTCGCGATTCATTATTTCCCTTTTATCTTCTGCCGCCAGGCCCTTCCGCGGCGGCTATTCCGTGCCGCTAATCAAACAACTTTAATAAGACTAAACAGCATCTCCGCAAGGCATAGAAGAACCTCCATCCGTGTCTGCAGGAGCCAGGTGAATGTGGAGCTGAATACCAATTCCCCTCTGCATTTCAGCTCTTCATCCTCTACCTGGGATACAGCCCCCCCCCCCCCCAAACTCCCACCTCATCTTCTCCAACTTATTCGAAGTTCAGTCAGCAATTTTTCCTGTGTTTTTGTTTTTTTTCCAAGAATTAAATTGGCCATTTAGACCACTCATCACACCCCATTTAATGTTCATTACGGAACACCACAATGCTTTAGCGTGTCTTTTTAGCACATTGAGTGCCCAGTAATTTACATCTATTCACTTTTAAATTGCTACCTATTAATGAGTAAAATGATTATGTTCATTTTCTGTGGGCAGTCTGCAGGCCATTCTGCTATGATTCAACATTATTTATAAACGGGAGGCCAATAGCTAATGATGTTTCATAAAACCCCACCTTGAATCACCTTAACTTTTTCCTCATATTTCATTAATCCCTTATATTAAATCGTTAATCTTTGTATTTAGAAAGATGTTTAGGTATTTTATACACTGGTTTAAAAATCAGGTTTCAAACAGGTTCTGCACACATGCAACATTTTAATTTAAAAATATCACGTAGAACTTTCTGTACACCTGCATACTGAATGGAAATACCTTAAGAATCATTTTAAAGAAACATTTTAATGAATAAAAAACTGGCGAGTAAAGCAGTGCAGACAAAGGCCTTTTATTCATACTGTTCTATCGAAATTCTAAGATTCTGTGGCAGAGGTGAAAGATGGCTTGTGGAATTAGACACGTTCTTGTTCTGGGGTCTGGGGTGGCCGGGTGCATTTATTTTGTGTTTGTTTTACGACATATTCATCCGACAAGGACAGCATGCGACGGCGCAGCCCTGCCGCCTGTGACCCCAGGTCAGACAGGAGGCATTTTGCATTTTCCAGTCGAGTCGGGGCGTGCAGGGATGCCGATCTCATATTTGAGTCCGCTGCTTGGCGACATCCTGCGCTGGCGGTACCGCGGAGAGGTTCCAGGCCCCATTACGGGCGGCTCCGTCCCGGCCCGGCCTGTCTCTGCTCCCTTGTCTGCCGCTAAAATTGATGCCTCTCGGCCTCCGCCAGGCCAGGCAGCTGCCCCAGCCAGGAGGCCTTTGACAAGTTAACAAGCGCGGAACAAAACATGTGACCGGCGGTGACAAAGGGAGATGGACGGACAGGGGGGGTGGACTGAGAAGTTTCCAGCATTTTCAGGAAGGTCCCAGCGCATCTTCCACTATAGAGGGGGGAAAGCAGACCCCCATTAATGGCTGGCGCTAGGTAACTGAGGGTTTCCCGGCCTGGAATGTACGTCTCATTGTGCCCCAGCCCCCCCCCTCCCCTCTGTCACAGCCCCCTGTCCATAACTCACAGGACTCGGCTCAGCAGCCTGGGCTCGCTTCTTCATATATATATATATATATATATATATAACTTTTTTGTTTCATTTGAACAGCCTTGTGAAAAAAAAATCTTACAGCGGAGTGTGCCCATCAAATTGCTATCTAATGGTAACAGGAGTGAGCAGCCAGGGAGATATCGGTCTTTCCTGTGGGCCCCGCCGCGTTCCTGCCTTTCAGAGAGCCGCGAAGATGCCACACACAATCTGTTTGTTCTGCATGAGCAAACAGATTGTAAACTCGCTGATAATTTTCGTACTGACAATGTCATTTACGGCTGTCAGCTTTTTGTCTGCCGTGTTTGCTTTATTCAAATATGAACCACGCGGCCCTCCCGTCCGTCGCTTCCTTCTGCATTAAAATCACATCAATTCACCTCCATTTCGTCTTATCTGAAATTCATTGGAGGCAATCACTTGGTTGAATGCTTTGCTGTCGCCATGGAGACGAAAGGTCTAGTGTGGACTTCAGAAGGATTAGGAACTTGTAAGATTTAAGTCTTGAAGTACACAGTTGCTTTGTTGTGCCCTCCTTTGATTTTGAAGGAAGAAAATTCGCCCGTCCTTTCATTAGAAAAAAATTAATACATATGCATACACACTGGTAACAGGGATCTCTAAATATCCATTCACCCCATGCATCTGCTGAATGCACTTATTGGTCCATTTGTACAAAATACACATTGATATTCATTTGTCTAACCCTCATTGGCATTCTTGTAGTGCCACGATCTGCGGATCTAAATTTATGTTTTATTTTGCCGCGGCTTCCACTCGATTTGTTGGGACTGTCGGCTTCGTGCCAGAGCGACAGAGGTCAGGGCTGCGTGCTCGGCACTTGCGAGGTCCCGTCGGTGGCACTCGGCAAGCGCGGCGTGGGATAATAAATCCCGCGTTTGGGGGTGACCCGGCTCAGTCGGACCCAAGGTGCTTCCTGGGGCTCCAAGCCCGAAGCATCTCCCCTTGCTTCTCTGGGGGTCAGAGGGCCGGGTGCCCAGTCATTCAGGCCGAACCTGAATGACTTTCTTCTTGTAGTTTTTCTTACACTTGGCGCACGGGGATTCAGAGAAATTCATCCCGGAACGATAATCGATGGTGCGGATGGTCTGACCGTGGACACAGAAGCACGTCAGACAAAAGTCTTGAAGTATAAAGTAAACGCTTCAAGTAACTGAACTGCTTTTTAGCTCAGGTTTGTCTTGTGTATTTTTAGATATATTCCATAAATCCCAGAATTCCTTATCACTCCTGCTGCTTTGTTATTTTTAAATATTTCGTATCCTACATTTTTTTTTTTTTTTAAACACACATTACATGCATTGCAGTGATTTTTCCTGGCCCTGACAATAACAATGCCACAGCTGGTAAGTGTGTGAGTTAAACAATTAATAATTTAAGCGCGGTCTGAAAAATCACACCAGTCCGCAGGCTTGATTTGCAGCGCAAGTGAAAGCACAGGTTCTGTGTGAGAGCAACGTAACCTAAAATTTGTCATTGAAATTGAATCTCTGACTTTAAATTAAAAACTTGTAAGAAAAATGTGGCATGCACACAACAAAGTATTTAGTCTTATTTATTATTAAGCATTTGTTCTTTTTATCATTAATAATAATCACTAATTATCATCATTATTGTTATTATTATTATTATTATTATTATTAATAATAATAATAATAAAAATTATTATTATTATTATTATTATTATTATTATTATTATTATTATTATTATTATATTAAAGGTTGTGTTTCATCTTTATGCCAGTTTCGTTTTTCTTACGCCTATTAGCAACAATGACCAGCAGATAAATAAAAATAAATAAACAAACGTAAAGGTGAAATAATCCAATTTATATCGAACTTGAATTTGACATGCAGATCACATTTATGTGTGTACAAGGTCCATGTGAAACTCTTCGAGGTTTTTTGTGAAGTGCTAGCAAAGGTTACACATCATTTCTCACACTCCCTGCCATGAAGGTAGACATTTATTTTTGCCTTTGTAAACAGTGTTACAATATTCCGACGGCATTTCATCGCAGCGTGGCTGAAATTTGAGGTGTAAACAGCGCTTTTCCATCCCTGGCATCCAATCACCCAGAGCATCTAAACAATCAATATCCTTTGCATTTTGGTATTTACAGCACAGTGCCTGCGCTCATCACGCTCGCTGGATATGTCACAGATTGCCATGAGTCTGGGAATATCAGCTCACCACTGTATAGGACAGTGAATGCAAATGACAGCTGTAGCATTAGTTACTGAAGGAAATATGAGGGGGGAAAAAACGGATTCATGCCAAAGTGATTTTTGATTAAATTGTGCATTGTGGTATAAACACAAAAACAAAATTTGTTTCATCTTTTGTTTTGCTGTGTAGTTTTGCCTTCTAGTCTGTGCTCAGCTTAATGTTTCTGTTTATTTGTTATAGTCCATTTATAAGTTACTCATTATAATGCTGGCATTCATCAGTAAAGCTTACTTCGTACTGGAAAGTGGACAGAAAATATGACTGGGCCAGCTAGGCGATGGGTGCACTGGTGCCCCTTTCCCATAAGGCATGGCAGAAGCGCCACACTGCATATCCCTGCACCTCACCTCTTGCATCCGCTCTTTGTAGCACATGGAGCACAGAACACACACACCAGCCTCTCAGTCACCTTGCTTCTCGGTGACAGCCAATCAATCAGGAATGATTGGTTCTGGAATCCCTAGAAATAACATTGTCACTGCACTATGAGCCAGAAGCACTGCCTTTAGCACAATACCTTAAAACACACTGCTCCATTTTATAAAATAAAAGCAGACATAAGCACCAACTATAGAAAGTTCTTGTTGCATTCTCTTATCGATTAAAATGTAGCGATGGTAATTATATAAGTGATATTAAGGGCTGCTTGAAAGTTTCATCGTTTCTGTGTATGGGAGGCGAATTCCTGATGGTGTGCTCGCTGGCGGGTCTTGAGACGTGTCATTCACCCGTATACGCTTCAGTGGTTGTGACATATTTCCCCTCTGTTGTAACCGACCTCATAATGGATGCGAAAAAAGAAGAAGAAAAAAACGTTGCAGAAACGAGCGAACCTAAATCGTGTTTTCATCTCCCATTTTTCGAAGATGAGCGAGAAATTATTCAACCTTGAATGTAGCACCGAACACAAAGGACAGACTTTGGAAGCACTCTGGTACGGTCCTGCCCGTGCCTGTCGGGGCGATATTCGATGTATTGGTAGAGGATTATTCCCGAACGCCACTCCCAGGCCGAACAAAGGAACCTGATGACGGCAAATTAGACCTGGGCTTTTGTGCAGAACAAACTAAGCCTGACTCCCGACTGCCTCCTTGCCAACCCGGTGGTCCTGAAAACCTGGTGCTTTATTCATTTTTATGTATCTGTGCTTATTATCCAATGCATCAGACGAGTAAAGCAAAAAAAAATAAAAAATCAGCATGCAACCTCATCAACAACATTACATAGCGAGTCGAAATACTTCACACAGAAAAGGGCTAAGTAACCCGCCTCCATATTAATACCTGCGCATGCCGTGAACATGCGAGTCGTCTGGAGTTTCAGCGTGACCACAGTCACATCTGTTTAGCAGACATTATCCAGCATTATTACCAGTAAGGGTTTGTGGATTTCCATAGCCATGCAGTGTAAACACATCGTCACAAAGCTTCTGAATGCACATGCATTTATTGGCTGGCCTCGTTTACTGCAGTGACTCATTTGGCACTGGAATGCTTTAGATCTTTTTTTTTTTTTAATAGACAGGGTATTATTATTACGATTAGTAATTACGTATTAATTACCTATTAATGCCGTAAGAATTCCATGGTCTAATTTTGGTTGGATATTCACTAATTGGGAAAGATCTATTCCAAGCCAATGAGAATAAGCCCAGATCTGGAGAAGACGCCGCTCTTCTCTGAGGTTGCTGGTTCCCTCTGGATCTCCCGCTGGCTGTGTTTAGAAGCTAATGAATTGCCACTCCTCTAGAGTAAACTCCGGCTAATTGACTGCTTCTGCGGACCATGTTTTATTGTCGTGTTCTTGTGTTTTTCCGCATTCTCAATTTTTCCTTCATCCCACGGAGACCCGAGAGCCTCCCCACGGCGTCTCACTTGCCGGTGGCCTCCTTGGCTGCTCTGTCACCCCATTCATCCCATTCAGGCCGAATTTACTCCATCCAGCCTGAAAGACGGGGTTTAAGGATCAGTGACACTGATACCGTCACCTTGCAATGGGCCATTTTCTGCTGTGGAAAACGGGGGGGGGGGAACAGGATTGTAGATTGGGGAGGGGTACTTGATTGTTGTGGCCTGTCTAGAGTATCACCACAGCACTGAGATGACCATTTTACCTATTTGATTTAGGATTAGGACTTAAATTGCTGGATGTTTTACTGAATTGTTTTCTAAGGTACTACAGCCATGGCCATCCTGGGACCAAGAAACCACATCCTGGTTGTTAACCGTTGTGCCCTCTGCTGTCAGTTTTCCATGCTATGTTATCAAAAGATGATGGAGTGGTATGACAGCACCCCCTACCCCCCATAAACCAGGTGGCTGCATTTTCATAGCCCCCGAAAAAGAAAGTTCTAGAAAGGTTTTGTGCCCGATGCCCGCTGACGCTTCCGCACACCTAAGCAGCGTCCAAAGACGAGAGCATAAAAAAAAAACAAAAAAAACAGATCCTTGTTGTTTTAAGGCACAGGTGGAGAGATTGGCGGGTCCCACTCTTCCCTTTTAACTCCTCCCCTGTTTGCCCGCTGTTTCATCGCTCAGCGATTTCGGCTTCCCTGCATTCCATGCGTGACACATCACTGTCACAACCACGCACTCGCCAGCATTGTTTTAATAAAGACGCCGATTTCGATAGGATTACCTGCAGCTGGGCGTCCCATTATAGGAGACTTAGTTTACTAAATGGAGGCTTTGTGGTACAGCGGGAGGGTGTTTCAACCCGGCCGGGGCCACCCAGGTGTCTACGGGATTCCCTCGGGGGGGGGGGGGGGCGCATGGGCAGGAGCTAATGGTTGAACCCCAACTTTTAGCCAATGAGTCAAAACGGAGAGTCAGTATAAGGGCAGGTTGTTACGTAACAAGTGCAAACATCTGGCAGACTTTTTTTTTTATAGGCTGTCAGATCCAGAGGCAAGACGGCCCGCTAGCGACCGATCCAACTTGTTAATGCACGATGTGCTGATTTGTGGAGCGATTTCTGTTTCATCGCCTGCCAAGGCCCTTTAAGCACAAGATCTTCACTTTTTTTCTCCTACTTTTTTAGCAATACCTGCTGTTACTCTATTATGAGGCACCAGCCAGACATGTGGGTCTCAAAAGCCTGCAAAACATCTTCGGTAGGTCCTCTGTTATATATTTATTAAGATTATGTGGTTATTTTTGGTAATCATGATGATTTAGAAGTTAAAACGCTTTAAGCAGGAGCCGTCAAAAGCAGCAGGCAGTACATCATCTAAGAACTGACTAAATTTCTGTCTTGCTGCTTTTAAAGTGAGGGAGGGTCTCCTAAAAAGCCCAAACAGAGACACAATGGGTCACCCCGGTCAGGGAAGGGGACCGCGGAGTCAGGTCTTGTCAATTTACACTTGACACACTCAGGACAGGCGGATGGGGAACTCACCTTTCTGGAAGCATCTCTCAGCGCGATCTCCCAGATGATAACCAGCAGCTCATGTGTCGGAGCCACAAATCAGATTAGGAGGCACGGACATTTAACACAGCAGGTTCCCTCTTTGAATGTTAATCACGTCGTCCCCGACTGTTTGCGTAAGGTCGAAATCTCAGCAAGGCAAATTACGAGTATACTCTTTCCCCATTGTATTTCGGCTGTGTATCTTTAAAGGATTACAGCAGGGCGGATGCCACAGATGCGGATTTCCCATCAGCCCTTGCGATTAGCATTAAATGGCACAGATGCGGATTTCCCATCAGCCCTTGCGATTAGCATTAAATGCCACAGATGCGGATTTCCCATCAGCCCTTGCGATTAGCATTAAATGCCCTGTTAATATCAGAGGTGTCCAGCGGGCACCACCATGCCTCTTTCATTCGAGATGAAACCCTGGTTCTTTTTCAGGAAGGTGGAGAGTTGACCGCTGGCCGCTCTATTGAGGATGGTTTTGGTATTGCCCATACGTGATAACAACAGCGACCACTCCCTCCTCTGACCATGATTAACTGAATCAATGAGCATCACACCGTGGATCAGGACACATTCCCTCAGCAGTGAAACTGCCCCACAGATCATCTGCGGCATATCTGTGCCAGTGCAGAATTCCCAGACTGCATCTTTGAAGGCTTTGGCCCATGGTCCCTGCCTGGAGTGAGTTTCCGTAGCGACGGAGGGCACAGTGTGTGCGATTGAGTGCTTCGGGCTACTGGGCGATGTCGAGGTGCGTTGTGGGCATCTTTGACAAACCCCGTCGCAGACACAGAAAACTAAAATTCTGCACTTTCCCAGTGAAGGTGAACAAACTGCGCATTGACACGCCGTCCCTGAGTCTTTGACATGCCTCGCCGTCAGCGTCTTTTGCATAAGTTGCTGCTGAAAATGGCTGTGACTCCTCGCAGGAGTCTTTACAGAGGCAGCTGCTATAGTTAATGGCCAAAACAGGAACCTTAGTGGGAGTCTTTTTTACCTTTGATTGCATTTTCACACAGCCCTCGTTGGGATCCTCCTAAGCATTTCCTCCCAGAGAATCCATCCATAATCACGGCCACTAAAACCAGGACTTACGGCAGAAGTGTCAACTTTCAAAAATAACGATGATGTACTGCAAAGATTTAAGAAACTGGTTTAGCAAATGAATATAACATTTTACAGGATTGTGCAATATTTTGGACGAGTTGCTAGTCTTAAAAACCAATAAGAAAAGAAGGATTATTTTACATTCATTTGGCTGGTCATGAACTCAGAGAGATGCTGCAGTTTTTACAGACAAGCTGAAAAGGCTTCTTGGCCACTGCTGAGTTCTTCCTCCATAGCAGGTTTCTAGCTCAGAATGAATGAGGCATGTCACAGATTCGCAGCTTTCAGGGCAAGTTTGCACCATGTTGTAATGATCTATTGAGCTAACCCTCCACATTGTTCCTGTACACTTCAACACGTAGCCGCATAACCGATGTTAAACCGATGTTTGCAATTGCTGTGCGTATCGGAACAAACAGAAGGTCACAAGGAAATGTATTTAATTACATTCAAAGTCACTGACACTTACAGGGCAAAAAAACATGGTGTAATGGATTATTCTAATTAGAAATGTATTGCGTGGTTCAGCAAAACAGTGATAGATCCTGCTGCTACTGGTCGTGATGCTCTTTGCAATCCTCTTGGTTTTCAGAATGTTTCTTCTCTTTTAACAAACCCAGTAGGGTTGTTCAAACAGCATATGTGCAGTTTTCTGCAGGATCAATATTTTCTGCCTGCCTCACAGATTTCTGTTTGCTCTCTTCATCTGGGCTTGGCATAACCCCCACCCCCCCCCACTACCACCCCCCACCACAGAGCAGCACGTGACTTTGTTAAAACAGGATTGGAAGTAGCAGCTCCCACAATGTCTGTGGCGTGACCCAGGCTGACTCTGGCTAATTGATCCGTGGATCTAAATGAACCACATCGGCGTGAGCTTAACCTGCTCCATCAACCAGAGGGGCCATCCTCCAAGATCGCGGGGCATTTCCAGGCGAACATGAAGAGAATGCCAAAAGCGTGTCTTCATCACCTCGGGTTTAAGTTTTCCGGGAGATTGACAAGAAGTGGGGAATGTAAGAGTATTACTTGTTGGCCAGCAATTAATGCTTTATTTACTTTGGCGCCTTATAAACACAAACCACAGTTTTAAGCAACCAATAGGGTGAGAGTCAAGGATGGCAGTAAATCATTAAGAGAAATCTATTATTATTATTCATTCATCTTTCACTTATTGTTCCTAGCGGTTTGCCTCAAGCAGTTTTCTAGAACTAACAAATTCGTTTCCAGTAGGATTATTCGAAGCACTAACTAGTCACCAGTAGACCTAGTAGTACAGCAGAGCCAAACCGATATGTACCAGATGTGTGATTCCCAAAAGATCCAGGTAACAACTTACACAGCTGGACCCATTTAGCTGCATGGTTCCAACCAACTATGTAAGATAGTTAGCAACCATGCTTTTAGGAAACGCAACCCAGGTCAATATCACAAAGCACTTCACCTGTCCACGGGTCAGCTGGAGTCCGACGGCGAACTCTGCCGGATACCATAACAAAATGCTCATTAGGGAATCGCATTACTGTTGATCCGATTAATTTCCCCCCCCCCCCTCTAAGGAGGAACAGCATGATAAACTTAAATCACCTCTGTGTGCTGAAGTTTATATGGGTATTTGTTTTCCTCGTTAACTTACTGCCGGGCTGCTCTCTGTGCCAGTGTGAGGCGTGCCGTCTTTGTCAAGCAGCAGTCGGGTTTTTGGCACTAGTGCTTCTCCCCGCCACCAACAGGGCGTGGGCTCTCCAGTGGTGGAGGCAGTGCCGACCCGGCCCGGCCCAGGCGAGCGCGCGCTCTCCCTCTCCCCGGCCCGTATGTACACTGGGCCCGACTGTGCAAACGGTGACACGGGGACGTCAACCTCGTACGTATTTGCCGTGGGCTTTATCAGGCCGTGATTAGTTTCCCGAACAAATTTGAGCAGAAGACAACATTACCTACAGTGTGCGAGCCGAGCAGCAACGCCTTTTCCATTTTTTTCCCCCTCAGCCGTACTATTTACATGAGTGCCGGCTGTTTTCAGAGGACTCCCTTAAAGGGATGGGAATTGAACGGAACACGTGGAGTTTGACAAACAGCCAGAGAGTGCGCTCAGTCTCCCTCTGTGCCGATTCAAAAATACAGGACGATTGCGTTAGAATGTGGAAACGCGGTCTCTCGGCGTGTGATAGGCAAACGGGCTTTAACATGGACGCATAAAAGATGGCCGACGTCGAACATTTACTATGAATGCCGTGAATGGCTCTCCTAGGTCATGTCACCGGTTAACAGTGAGCTCCGGCAGGGGGCAAGAACTCAATATGATTGACATCGAGTAAATTGTTGGAGGTCTGGCATTTCGCGGCTCTGCCGTGCTGGGGTCCTGCCACAATGCAATTTTGATAAGAACAGGAAGTACATAAAAAAAAAACAGGAAGTCGGATGATCAGGGAGGAAATAACCCTGGTGGGGGGGAGACAGCCCACCCACACACGGACTGTGGTGAAATTCTGCGAAATTGTAAAATGTCAGGTGGCAGTCTACCCCCCCCCTCCCGCCCCCAACGCATGCTGTCTGATGTCATGGCGACGGGGGCACTTTTGGGCTCTTTTTAATAAATGGGGGCCCTTTGGGTAAGATTCCGGTATTGACCACTGTGGGAGAGATTAAATGCTGGTGACATTTTAAAGAGGAATTTGCAATTTCCACAAATATGAGCTCTCCGGTCCCAGCATGACAGCACATAAAATCAATACGAATCGCCTGAATCCCTAATACCTTGATCCATGTTAGTTGAGAGATGCATTACAACTAAGACACTGGCAGTGGGAGCACCGGCTTCCAGATGAAATGGACAGTCTCCGAATCAGGACCCCAACGTCCGCTTCTCCCTTCCCTGGACCTCGATTGCTCACTTTCTGATTTTTAGTCTTCTGTCACCGACCCAAAAGGTGAAGCCCCAGGCTTTCTGCTGTTTTCTTTATTTTTCTTCCATCCCATAACTGACAGCACGTTCTACAATTAACGGCAGGCATACCTGCCATATTCAATGAGTTTATTGGGCTAGCTCCAGATTTAGCCAATGGGAAATGCTATAAAGAAAACTAGCTTTCGCTCTTGAGACATGTCCCTTGCATCCAGGTACACTGTGGGATAGGTTGACAACGGTGACTTCAGTCGCTCACGGTCTCTCAGCCATAGACTGGTTCCAAATCAGGGGGTAAATCCCAAAGCAGCCCAAGCGAGCTCGTAGCATAGTTAGCAAATAGCCTGATTAGCACGTAGCTTGGTTGGCAAGTAGCCTGATTATCACGTAGCCTGATTAGCATGTAGCTTGGTTAGCACATTAGCATGCTAGCCTTACTGAATCCAGAGGACACCACAGGAAGCCACTGAGTGCTATCAGGGTGAAGAGGCCTGCTTAGTGAGCATTATCCTCTCATCTCACGGGTGTTTAATTACCGTCAATGATACGGGGCTCTCTCTAGAGTGAGGGGGTGCAGTTGGGGAGCTCATTATCAAGTAAGGCCTCAGGCATTACCGTTAGCAGGTTACATGGCAGATGTGACAATCATTGCTATTTATAGATTTGTTCTCGTCTCCTGCACTAGGTGTGGAGGCCCTTGGGTTTGTTTTAAATACAATGGTCTCATCCTGCAGTCCAAAGACATGCAGTCAGACGAATTGGCGTCTGTAAATTACCCATAGTGCATAGCTGTGTTTATGTGCACGTATTCACCCTGAGGTGCAGTGCTTCCTGTGCATGGTGTGGCCCCTACCTTGTGCGCTCAGCTGCCTACTCCAGTCCCCAGTGACCCAGACCCGGATAAGTAGTTAGTAAACGGACCGACGGATGGATTTGCTGATGGAACAAATACGATACCGCAGCAGGCCCAGACTGGCCATCGGGAGCACTAGGAGGTACCCCCGTGGCCCGTCCTGCCATTCAGAGCAGACCTTTAAATAATCACACCATCTAGATGCTTTAGTGCAAAATGCACATGCAGCATGGAACCGCCCTGTGTCTCTCAGTCAGCGGTATGGAGTCATGATCACACAGTGCTACGAGAACCACGCTTCAATATCATTTCGACATTGTGTATGGATAAATCATGCACCGTGTGTAGTTTAACTAAATAGCTAATTTGCACAGTATTGTTCAGTTAAATATAAAGGCGCCTGGCCCATAGTTCCACATATGTTCATGTACACAGACATGTATATAACAGAAAAACTTGACACTTACACTCGATTGGCGGTATATAAATCTATTGCGCATAACCGTGACAGAAATGATCGTCTTCCCTGCATTCGTAATAGAATGTAACATGCTAATTTCCATGCAAGTTACAAATAGACCAGAAGTCAATGTTATATGTTACAGAAAAAGGTCTTTTATATATTTGCTGAAGTGCAATCAAAGGAAAGGAAAGATGGAGCTGAGAGGGAGTCAGAGAAAAAGAGAAGCCCATGAAGAAGGAGGTGAAGAATCTCTGAAGGGCATGACTTGCTCAGCAAGGGGTCGGGTGACGTTAAACACGCAGCTGGTCGCAGACGCTTGAAGCCAGGGTTGCCAGATGTCTGACTTTGGGCCGATGGTCCAGTTTTCGGCTCCATGTCCAGAGGAAAGTCTGAGAAGACGCTTCTTTGTCTTCATTTTCACCACTGATGTAATTTGTAAGGAATAATGTACGGCTACTTACCAAATAATTCATTTCACATTACTATGATAAATAGAAATTATTTTATTACTAATTACAAAGCTTCCATCAACAAAAATGAATGAATACTCTTGGTACCCAGATGACCAGTATCAAGTTTATAATAAGTCCAGTTATTGGCCTGATGACGAACTTGTCAAACCAATGATGGAGCATTTCATTGTTTAACAGAACACACCCTCCCAACTCATGCCAGGAAGAGTTTCACTGCTTACAGTAATGGTTGGTCCCAGATGATTTTACTTGCGGTGGATGTTCCTCATTCAACATGCCAAAACGAAAAACTGTTTATGATTTGTGTGAGTTGTCCAAAATTCATTTCATTTCCAAGAATAAGAAAGACTAATTGCACATCTTCTTTACACTTTGACCAAAATGACGTTTATAAAGTTAATATCACTACCAGTCATAGTTGAGTGGCTGTTAATTTTCACCATAAATTAACTTCCGTTCTATAACATTATTATTTATTTTTTTTTATTTTCACTGTATATTATGGGATTGCCCTGTGTTGAAAAAAGCTGCATTCTGTTTTAAACCATCATTGTTTTAAACCATCATTGTTTCATACAACCCCCCCCCACCCCGGCAAATTTTATCGCTGCGAGCCCAGCCTGGACTGCCGCCTGGAGGTGGCCTCGTCAGGGTTCCTCGCGGTTCCTCGCGGTTCCTCAGCCAGACGGTCAGAAAGCAGAAAGGCAGAGAGGGACCTTGAGTCACTGGCCGCTCCGGAGCGCAGGCTGGATGTTTCTGATGTTTCCTCCTTGTTTATTAAACCCAAAGAGGCTAAAACTTTTACCCTCATGTCCACCAGCCCAGGAGAAAACAGCCATCGGCCTCTTGGCAACACTTCACCTCCACGGCGACCAGCACGCCGCACTGCTCCTTCGCCGTGAGATAGCGTTAGCACACCTGCTCTGTTCCCACACTGCCGTTGCCAGGGCTCCCGGCCCTCGCTCCTTTGTTCCCCCCCCCCAGCCGCAGGGCATAGAACCGCCGAGCAACAGGTGGCCAGCGGCGTGCCCCGTGTGTGAGTCACGGGCGAACTGACGCACGCACACACACGCCCCACTCGGCCTTATCAGCACGGGACACTTACTGCGAATGCGCACCCCCCACCCCCCCCCCGTGACGTGCGTCCGTCCGTGCATCTCTGTGTGTGTGTGTGGGGTGGCGTACACCCATCAGACACGCCTCACATTTTCCCCAAATGTTTGGCATCCCATAATGCACCAGGACAGCCGGAACGTGTAGTGCCCCTCTGCAGCATTTGGGTCTGGTGAACATCTGACTTCAGCCCCCAGTTCTTCAGCTCCGGCAGTGTTGGTGGCAGGTCCTGCCAGGCACCATCGCCTCCCCAGGGAGTGTCTGCCGAGGCCCCCCAGGTTATAGCAGCCCTTTACGATAAAGTGGGCCCCCTGTTGACTTTTGCCACTTGATATTGTTTGGATTTTGTGTCTGGGATTCCGGCCGCAGTGACGGGGGGGCTCTTTTCAGGCCCGTGTGTGTGCATGTGTACACGTGTTAATTTCACTCTGACACTTTTTCCTTGGACTTTCAGTGAATTGACCATCCACTAGAGCCGCCCCCCCCCCCCCCCTCCAGCCACACACACCCCCCTCCGCCCACCCCACCATGGCACCTAAGTGCAGGAGTCCCAGACGCGGCCTTGAATACAGGTCACCGCAGGTGACCGCTAGTGGCCGTGAAAAGGCAGGCCTTTGTGATGCGCTGAATGGGTGATGCAAGCTGTTAAAAATAGCCCCCCCCCCCCCCCAGTGCGGAGCCATTAAAAACAGCTGGACCAGACCCCAGCCTCCTTTCAGCCCACGTGAAAGTTTATTTTCCCTTTGTGTGACTGTCTTGTCCGCCTTGTTCCTCAGACCCCTGCTTTGTTCTTCTCCCCACAGCAGTGACAGGGCTAGCAGCAGCGCAGCACTCACTCGCAATAAATGCAATAAACACCCCGCTTAGGCTCGCGTGTAAATTAACTTGCCCTCCTCGGCTTATCTTGCAATTTATTAATAGCGTGTTCCTTCCCGAACAGATGTCATACACAGTCAGTGACTAATATGTAACCTGTTTTATTATCAGAAATTATTACATATAATTGCTTTTGCATAAAGATAAAAGCAGCTCGACATATGCATGGTGATCTTATTATGTTTATATGGGCATATAAAACAGAAGTAATCTCCGTATGTTTTTGAGCAATAAAGGAGAACATACTGCACCGCATTGTATATGTTTTTCCACAAACAAATAAGTCTATCAAAACAGATGTTGACATTTGGACCAAATGAGCCAAACAAAGCTTTATTAAACAAAGTTTTATAAGCAGCTGACAGACTGAGCTTTCTGTAGCTCCACAAGTAACACATTGAGTTATCAAAACAAAGGTTGTGGGGTTGAATCCCAAGGGGGGCGAATGCCAACTGTAACCCTCCCTTCTACTGTAAGTTACTTTGGATAAACATGTCAAATGTATCAATGAGCTGGTTTAAGAGTGTTTTTTGTCAAATTTTCCTTCTTACATGAGGGTGGCTGTTGACAAGAGCAATGTTGAAACCAGACCCGTGTGCAAACAAGGGTTTTAATAGGAGCAGAGGCTGCAGCTGGACATATCAGAAGGAGCTATACATGGATATCCAGCCACCAATCAACTGGCTTCTTACTTTCCATGGCCCTACCCAGTCTCAAGGTTCTCTTCTGGGGGGGGTAACCATTTATCAGCTTCTGGATTCTGTTATCCCCTCAATCTCGACCCGCCGACAGCAATCCCATCCTCCTCATTACTTTGCGGAGCCCCTGCTTCTGGTTTCCCCACCCTGCGTTTTCACGGCTCACCCCACCGTCTTTAATAAAAACCACAAATAAAACAGAAATAACCTGGTGTTTCTCTTCCTTCTCAATCTCGTCCCACCTCTCAGCTTCGCCTCTGCTCCACGCAGCTCCTTCCAGCTTCGTATCATGGTGACATCTTTCTACAGAACGCCATCACTGCAACCTGTCGGCGCTAAAACGGCCGGCCAATGTGCTCTGGTCTCTAACGCGTCCCAGCGCTGCGCTGCATGTCTTTTTGTTGTCCCTCCCCCCGCCGCCAGTGAGGAAACCCCCCGCAGCTGCTGGACGAGAGCATCCGTCTGGCGAGCACCTGATCATCCCCAGCTGCTGCCTCCTCACCTGCAAGCCCGCGCCTCCTCGGCAGCCGTCTGTCACCCCCCTGCTCTGCCGACGCCGATGACAGGATGTGCCCCCAGAGCTCCCTACGCCCTCAGCGCTTTCCACGCTGTCTGTTATTCCACACTGCTGCTTATTTCCCCAGGCCCATAAAATAATTAGTTTGATATATTATATTATTTCTTTCCTCTGTTCGGTTAATCACGTTCGTTATGTGGCCGCATCATCACTCGCCTAAGCAGTTGCATATTTTATTCATGAACACGGTGGTACCTGGGTGACTTTAATTTGACAGAGGAGAGAGAGGGACCTTCACCAAAATGCACAAAGAGCCACAGCCCCCTCTTTGTCTGCCAACTGTTCTCAACAATATTTTTGTGCATTTCTTCTGTATGTATGTGTGTGTCTGTGCGTGTGTGCGCGCGCATGTGTGCACACGCAATTATTACGCCCATCATTTACTTGATCTCAAGCATGACGGCTGCATCTGGTCCCAGCTCTCCCTCCCCCACACCTGCCCACACCCTATGGCATAGCGTACACACCTGTCATCATGCCTCCGGGAAACTGGGGGGCCACTTACCTTTCAATAAAAAAATACAAAAAAGTACGACTTCTTCCAGAAATGAAAAGAAAACAAACACGTTGATTGTCCAGCTTTCCTGCTTTGAAACCTCCAATGCGGGAACCGGTACCAGATGCTAAAATCCGCTCTCCTGTGTCTTCTGCACGTGTCTGTCTATGTTTTAATCCTTTATCTGAAAAACAAACATCTCAAGCTTTGTTTTGCTTTATTTTTTAATATACTTTTATTATTATTCCATAAATAAATATATTGTTAATTCAAGCACTTGTGACTTGAGTATTTACAGATCTTACGCATCTTTCCTTAATTTCATTACTCAAATGATATCATCTGAGTAAGTGCAAGCATCCTCCTGAATAGTTCAGTGTTTAGAGTGCTGATCGTTTGCTCAGGTCTGGCGACCTGACGGAGTCTCGAACTTGGACTGATATCTCATGTTCAAAGATGTTTGCTATGCTGATTCTTGGGAAAGAGGGAACCGAAGACATGAAGAGAAAGGGCAACACCAACATGGCGTTCATCGGAGCTCTTCGGCACAAAGTCGTCAGCAACGTGACCTAGGAATGGCTTGGCCATTTAGCGCACCGTTACCTCCGATAAAGCCCCCCGCTGGGTTTATCGCTGTTCGTAAAAGAAGAAGATGGACGACGGCAAGAAATGTCAGTACCGCTTTGAAGTGACCCCACTTTTCTGTCCTATTGTGTTTAAATAATCCAACCTTGAGGCGCCATTGTGGTTTAGAGGCCAACCAGGTTATAAACATGGACATTTCATTTTTTCCCCCCCCCTCCTCCCATTCAGACCTTAAAGGCTGTTCTGCAGGTAACGCCACGATAAAGCGCTAACTTTAGCTACCTTAGCTGGGCGTACTTGCAGTTTTACCAGTAGGGGGTGTTATGTGGACCCTTCAGCACCAGTTACAGACTGTCCCCGACTTACGGCAAGGTTCTGTTCCAACAGACAGGCCACACGGCAAAGTGGATGTATGTCAGATCAGGATAATCACGCTGACTTTTAGGTCTAAGAATGAGGCTGGCATGGTCTTACTGCCATATAGTACAGTACTTTACCACGCTAAATATACGCAGAGCAGCATGCACTAGATAGCTTAACACCCCGGGTGTACAGCTGGGCATACAGTATGTAATATATTTTTACATACTGTACATTTAATTAGTTTTTTTTTTATTATTTTAAACTTTGGTTGAATGTGTCAGCTGTTGAAAGTCACATAAGTTGTAAATCGGGGAAAATCTGAATCTCATTGGCTTGCCGATGGCCCGTTCCGATGGGAATTGAGTGCAGTGCGGAATGCGTGTTGCTTTTGGGTTGGGGGGGGGCACACGTGAGCTCAGATCTCCATAGAACGGACTTGGTTGCCTTTGTAGGTGAACACCTAACAAAAGACAGGGGTTAATGCGGTGCGTGGCCGCTTAACACACTTCTGTTCTTTTCAGATTTCTCTCTCTTTTCGCCGCATTGTGCCGTCGACTTCAAAAGGCCCTTTCAGAGAATTACTATCTTCAATGAGCTTTCGTGCCTCGTCTCATTACTGGAAACCCGCTTTGAGAGCTGCGTCCTGTCCAACAATGGGGACAGACATCTTTTTGCAGCGGCACAATGAGTTAATGACAAAGTCGTCGTCTCAAATCCTCTCGCTGTGCCGACATGGAAGGGCCACGAGCTTTACTGGTAACATCTGAATACAGTGAACACAGATCCGAAGACTTAACGCCAAAGCAGACACACAGCTGTGGCCCGGAAGGGGACTTTGGGGTCACCTGTCACCAGTCAGAACCATTTTTCTGCACTAAAAACACTTCAGTTTTTATATAGAAAATGTATGAACAGATTACACTCATGGGCAACACCTTCATCCAGAAATAAGGTTTTTATTTTCATTAAATCCAATTTCGATACAACCCATCTATCGATCTGTCTGGTTTAAACAGAATTTCAGCAAAAAAAAAAAAAAGTTACTTTCAGCTCATTTTATTGCAATTGTAATGTGTTCTGTCTAAAAGGGTGTAATCCAGATTATAGACTCAACAGCAATTAAACAATGGCCATGTAGCAATTCACACATATTATTTAATTCAGGCATTAGTGAGTTATTCCCAGTGGAGATTTTCTTAAATACATTGTTGCATTTCATTAATCACATCATCAGCATGATGTCTGATTGGTTCCTCCGTACAGACTGAACACAGGACACCTGTAAATGAGTGCAGGCAGCCCCCCCCCGCCTTTGCCTGTAGACGGGCCGTCCTCTGGCAGGTCTGCCACCTTATACAGACACCCACTTTGCACTGTTTCCTCTGATGGTTTGAGTCAGATTTGTTCAAAGCGTCCTTATGATCTCGCTGGTCGTTGGTGCTTATCTGAACCCATGTTACTGTGGTGTAATGGTAAAGAAAGGGGAAAAAAGGAAAAACCAGAGGGGAAAAAAGGAAAAGCCAGTATAAGCAGGTGAAGAACAGTTCAAAACAGCTTGCTTCCTCCAACAAGGCAATTATATGGGAATTTATTTTAAATATTTCTTTAAAAAATAGTAAAACTTCACATTTATTCATATTTCTTTTAACAAATAAAATATTCTCATAAATAAAAACCAAACGAGTGGCTTCTGCTAAAAATAGAGTTACAATTCTCATATGATCATAGCTTACAATTATGAATTAATAACAGTCAATTATAATATTATGTGCAACACCAGTATTTGTAGTTTTATTATTTGTAATTCATGAGCGGGAGAACAAAAGCAAACTTTTTCATCAAAATATGTGCATGTGTTGTTTCTTCTCCAGATGGATGCGTCAAACGAATCGATCCGGGTTCGAGGCCCGGAAACTTCAAGCCCCATGAATCCATTGACACTCGAGCCGCAGAAATGACGCCCCACTTGAGAAAAATACATTTGCTTTGTTTTCAAAGCTGGAGTCTTGAACGGCGCTAATTAGTTTGCTCTCTGCCTCCTTTTCCCTTCACTGGAGTAGCTTTTTTTTTTTTTTGGGCTGTTTTTATTTATCAATTTTTTTGCCCTCTATCCCGGCCCCCCTCACCCTCTCCCGGCCCGACAGGCCATGAATAGTAGCAGATCGGGGGGGGGGGGGGATGGAAAAAAGACATTGGACTTGAAATGTAGGAGCTGCGGGGAGAGAAATAGGGCCAAAGAGTGCAGCTCATTTAGGCAGGAATTGCTGCCCTTGTTTGTGGTCGTCCCTGACAGCGGCGGACACACCACACCACCTGTGTTTGCTCACTGGCTTTCCAGAATCTGCTAGAAAATGGCCTGAGCATGTGACATGGTGGCCAGATAGCCGGAGCACCATGGGAATACAAAAGCCGGGCCTTTTAGCTAAGTTAATCATTAATGCCGATTGGCTTTTGTCCCCATTCAGGGCTGCTGACGGCCGCTTTGATATTTCATATTTGCCATCGGGACGAAAGCGCCGAACCCGGCCTGGTACTAATGGACACGACGGGCCAAAGAGGGGGACCCCCGCATCCCTGGTTCTGTCGAAGGCATCGGCGGTCCGGTCTTCTCAGACTATTCCTAGTTGGGTTGGGCAGCGGGGTGGGGGGGGGGGGGGTGTTGGGGGTTGGGGGCAAGCGGCGACCTGGAGAACAATAGGAGGCGCCACTCAGCGGTTGCACAAAAAACCCAACTCCTTGGTAAATGGCTCAGGGGTTCTGATACACACACCCCCAACCCCGCCATTAACTCACTGACCATCAGATTCCACAGAAACGAGGCCTATGGGGCTGGCAGGACCCCCACTCAGCAAAAAAATAAAAAAAAAACAAAGCCCGTAATTAATTAACGGAAAGTCAATTTAAACTTGACTTTTAAATGCCGTAAACGAAAATTTTTCACCAGCACAAGACACTCACTATACGAGTTGGGGAGGGGGGGGTGTATTATTAAACTCCGTTCTCTGGAGGCCCCATTGAAAAGATTGTGGAGAAACATCTCATTCATGGTCCAGCCTTGTCTTACCCTCCTTTACTTAATTAAAAGGGGCCCCCCAAGTCTGTTTTTTTTTTTACCGGGTAGTTCATGATGTGAATAAGAACCTTACTGCTCATTTCATGGCTGGCTGGGAAGGAAGCATCCACAGACTCTCAGCAGGCCTGCGATTCAGCAGTGTAGGAAGCATCCACAGACTTTCAGCAGGCCTGCGATTCAGCAGTGTAGGAAGCATCCACAGACTCTCAGCAGGCCTGCGATTCAGCAGTGTACATGCCTTGCTGAAAACCACCACATCTGTGCTCATCATTGTGCGTCCAGGTTGCCAGATATTTTGTACATTCCCCTTAGATATATTTTAATGTATGTTTTTCTTATATTACTCTAACCGATGGTCCTGGCAGCTTCCACACGAGCACAAGAGGCTTCACGCTGAAGCTGGAGAGAGCAGGTCAATCATTTATAAACTGGCACATGAGACCGAGGGGTTTGTTCCCAGAATTCCGTGGGATTGTGACTTGAACCGAGAAAATGACTTAGATTTAAAATGACAATATTACATGATTGGCTATTACCATGCATAAGGACAATACCTATCGTTTTATGTATTTAGTTATCTTCCAGTTCCCTCCCCATCCGTGACCCCCCCCCAGAGATACTTTATGTATATTGTGGTACGGTTGCACTTATGTCATTCTCACGTTATCGACACATCAAGCATCCTGGACAAAAGTGAGGAGTCCCTCCCCGCCACCTATACAAACAAGAACCCAGAGACTCTTTCCTTCGCCTTCGATTTCCTCGGTTATACTGAAATAAATCAGCCAGGGAGCTTAATGACGGCATGGGGTCAAACAAAAGGCTCCCGTCAGAAAGGTTCAGGTAGAAGATGGATAGCTAGTTAAACATTTCCTGCATACCTGGTTAGTGCCATGGGCCGGTCACAGCCGGTGTGACTAAGAGACAGTGTGTGGCATGTAGGTCTGCCCCACGCCGCCCCCCCCCCCCCCCCCGCACCCCACCCTGCGTTTCCACTTCTTATCTCTCCTGGCGGGCCTCGCCTTTGGCCACACAGCCCCCCGAGAGCTTTGCGGTGGCCAAAAATGCCCCATAAATCCCCTCTCCCTTTATCTACAGGGTGACGTACCTGCATCGTCGCTCTCTGCATTGTGAAGGCAAGCAAACACACTGGAGGCACTGATAATCTAAGCTGCCCGAGTGTCGAAATGGGACGTATATTATACATATGGCCCCCCACCCCAACGCCAGCCTTATTAGTGAGGGAAGTAGGAGTTGAAACTGCTCTGATTCAGGTTTGCTAGAGGCCACGGGTGAGCTAGGCACCACAGAAAGGACTGAACTTGCTTAGCAAACTCTCGAAGGCAGCCATAAATCAGTGGAATGATAGGGTGTGTCTGCGTTTGTGGAGGGGTGGGGGGGGCGAGTCAAGAGGGCCAGCCGGGAACGCTGTGTTCGCCGCCTTGAGTGTCAGAGCTGTTTACAGAGACCTCACACTGGCGTCAGAGGAAGGGAGAATGCATGGCAGGGGGCTGTGTGTGTGTGTGTGTGTGTGTGTGTGTGTGTGGGGGGGGGGGGGGGGGGGTTCCCACACTCTTGGAGTTAACTGCATTCCAGGCCCACCCCACGGACAGGTACAACATCTGCTGACGTATTGTGACATACAAACTTCCCAGAAGGTACTGTTAAATTCCACTCTCCTGAAGGTAATTCCATTCTCCTGAAGGTAATTCCATTCTCCAGGTTCCAGTCAATTTCAAAAGTGATACGGTAAAAACAATCCTACACTAAAATAAGCAGACATCCAAAACTCCCTGCCTGTCACACCTCGTATGGGCCTACTACTATTTTTTTCTCACTCAAACTCCAGCCAAAAAAATCATTTTCTGGCTCATTCAACATTGTTCTTGTCTACATTCACCACACGCATCGTGTGATACCAGCACAACTGTAGACTGGGTACTGGCGGGGGTTCCGGAATTTTCTGCAGTGCCGTGCCATTCTATGGTAAGGCGTATTGTGCTTGAGAAATGACAGATACGCCCAATGTCCAGGTAATTTGCTCCATTCTGCCGATGTTGTACTTAGACCGGCGAAATACGGATCCTGAAATGCTCCTGAAATGGCTAATTCTACGCACTTCCTCTCTACTTACAGACGAGGAGCTGTTCCACGCGGGTACTGGCTGGTTTAGTGCAGGTGTCCAAGTGACCCGCAGGTGTGTGAAGATTAAAAAAAAAAAAAAAAAAGGTTATGATGACAGTATGTAAGGTTCCTTGTGTTCGTAATGTAATGGCTTGTTGTAGAGGACCAACCCTCTCTTTTTAAGTTTGAAAGGAAACGTCAAAAAGGCCCGCATCCTCAACTGGAGGTGAAGCTTTTTCCCCATTATCCCAGTTCTCTTCCCACAATGGCCGGGAAAGCAGTCCTGACTGACTGGGCCACATTCGCTTGATCAAGGGCTGAGTTCACATCATTAGTATCAATCATTCTAATACCGTGACTTAAATGTTTTGTTTGGCAGAGCCCTTTGAAGAAATGAAAGAGAAATGGCCGTAAGGCAAAACTCAGCTACGAGTTAGTCAGCACAACTGTAACTGGCAATCCCCTTTGCTCTACACAACTCGTCAAGGTCTACCAACCAGTCCGCACAGCCCTTCCATACAATTCGCTCTCAGTTGGCCATTTCACGTACACTCACCCTCTAAAACCATCCGTTTTGTAGGTTACAGTGTCCACTTGCAAGAAAAAAAAAATGTAATCCCAGAACGTTCAGTATGCAAATCTCACATCAAGGCTGCCATCATGAAAGAGACGCAACTGACCCACATGCTAAGGCTTCTGCTGAAGTGTTCTACTATTTCTCATCAAGTCGAAAACTTGACCCTGTTTTCTATGCCAATTTAATTACCTACTTTAATTACACAGCAGTAATGCGAAACATGATACATTTAAATACCTAAGAATACTGGAAGTACCCGACATTAGAAAGAAAAAAAAAACACACTGCATGTGTGATCAAATTAAAGTGTTTCTGTTTTGGTTACAAGTTACAATGTTTTTATTAAACTAAAACACACATATATAGTGATATACAAATATAATAATTTTAAATAGATTCTCTTTTAAAAATGTAAACAAGTTAATGATTAATGAAACATTTAATAGGAAAAAATATATATCAAATACCGTGCATTTTGTTTCACTTTCTTCAGCTGAAATCATTTGATTTCACAATGAAGAGACATGATTACTATGCTGCAAAACCTATTAAAAACACACACACTTATCTACAAAATAGTGTTTGTTTTCTGTCAAACTTCTTCTTGTCTACTTCTGACGTAGTGAAACCCTCTCGCTGAACTAAAAGCACACTTTCCTTCTCCTGGCGTTAAGCCGTTCCTAAGCAACAAAAATATACACTGGCGTTTACCTGTTGGTGTTTATTCCCATAATAATTTAAAATTATTTTTTAAAAAGCGATGGGGTGATCTTCTAATTCAAATTAAATTAGCTTTTAAAATTGCTAAATTAAAATGATTACAACTCAATAAATACGTTGTTTGGTTTTAACAACAAAAAATAGTATATGCAACCAAGGAAGAACATGTAATTAATTAATTTAAAACGATAATTACGAGGTATGGAAATGTAGGCTATTTGGAAAGTTTTTAAAGGACTGGTTAAAAAAAAGTAGACGATACACAAAACTTCAGAATCTGTCATTTTTATCAGTTGTTAATAAATTAAATTAAATCCCTAAACAATATTAACGAAACTGGCCAAAGAAGTACACTACTTAATCCATAATATTTTGGAACTTTTAAAATGCAATTTTAAAATGCGAATGAGATTTATTAGACATACTCAATTCTCTGTTAAATTGACATGTATTCTGAAGTTTCACTACGTTAGGAAATATAGTTTGAATACAAATTAAAACCAGGTGTTAGATCGTGCTCCATGGGAAGACGGCACGCGGTTTAACGCGTTGTTTTAAACAATGAAAACAAAGGCTACCGCCTCAGTCGTTGCGAATACTATGCATTAAGGACTTTTACTTTGCACCTCTTAAGTCAAAGGAGGAAGTCCTTTGGATCCGTTTTCTGATTCATGTTCCTAAAACATGTTCATATATGAAATGCACAGTGTTTGTGCTTTCCTTCGCGCGGCGCCGGGGGCAAAAAAAGAAATGCACCTGATCGCGACATTAGTTTATGATGGGTAAAATTGGACACATCATAAAATCCCAGACACACTCGTGGCGCGCTTTAAAGCTTGCAGGTAGGGCAGAGTCAACAGGCGGCAAAAAATGGAGATAATTGTTAAATTAAACATTTCCAGGCGCGGTTCACGCGTGGAGGACTGGGGAAGTAAACGGCAAGTTTTATGGCTCGAGGCGAAATGCAGGGATCACCTATCGGTGCTTCCCTATATGTGCGAGAGCAGTGGGTGTACGAGAATACTGACCATTTGATGCATATTCCTATGGACGGAACAGATGTCGGACTGTATGAAGCCCCAAGCAAGAACAAAGAAGCGCACTTAGTGTCAAAAAAGCGAAGAGGAGCGTGGCCGCCGGCCGGGTCTGCACGTTACAGAAGAGCCGTCCAGTTCCGCATCCCCCAACGTCTCCGCTTCACTTCTCATTTTCAACCGATATAATAATCGTCTTTGATCGCATCTTTCACTTAACATTGCCAATTACCGAGGAGTCATTCACTGCAAAGCCTGGTCTTAAATTTTAATGACTTTTTAAGTACCATAATAGTTAATTGTTGTAATGTTATACATTTAAATATCTTCTCGGGTATGTCTAGGGTGGAAAAGTGTAATTCGTCCATTTAGGAAACTGTTTACACCCATTTGAGTTAAGACCCACGGTACACGTTTGGGTGGAACACGTCCAAACGTTAACATGTGAAAAATACGCCTAATTAGCTGACATCTGTACTTGATTTACCACTACCATACAGGTCTGGCATATTTTATTTTTATTTGTTTGTTTTTGTTTAGCTTTTTTGAAGGCTAAAGGCCTTTTAGTGAACCACAACCTTGCAGCATATAGTCATGGCTTGACCTTCATCCATCAAACCCTCCACGGTTTGAGGGTCGACCACTGGACGTCCTGCACAGCGCCGACCCGGAGTGCGTGCAGAAAGACGCAGTGGATCTCGACGCAGTGCCAGGCAGAAAGGCCGCCGGTGGGGCTGTGGCAGACTGGAACACTTGAGCCGAAACTTATTAATAATAGGAGCTGTCACAACACCTGGCGTATGGAAGCGTTTAGCTAAAAAAAAAATTATAATCAGTCTGTATGACTCAGAGAATATTTTGTGTGTCTGTGTGTGTTTTTAACAAAGGCAGTTTTAAAGGTTCTAGATTCAGAGCTCTCGTCACTCATGAACGATATGGCAGCAGAACATTTTAGCACCTGCTGAAATACCAAGAACGGAGCTTTATCTGGGCACAAGCGGACCGTGGCACCCTGGGCGCTGTCCAAGCACACGTCGCCTCCACCTTCCACAGGCATGACCACGCACACACACACACACACACACACACACACACAGAAACAGAAACAAGGCACCCGCCTCGGTCTTCATAACCGAGGTCAGACATGCTTGTTTGATGTGTTCTCCAGAACTTCGACATGCCACAACTGAGTCTTAACGGGCCACAAGAATTGATAGAAAGTTACAGCATTATTAACTCTGAATAGGAATGTTCAAGTGAAGATCAAGATAGGAGGAAAAATAGGATAGGAAGGAAGCACTTTAAATAGGTCCACACACTATATTCACACACATACAGTGGATTCGTTAGTTAATATTAGATTTTTTTCACAGGGAAACAGAACTCTGAAAACTAACAACTAGGGAATGGATTGCCAGTCAAAAACATGTTTGTGTGTTTTTCCCCTAACAGACATTTCTTTGACATCATCCGACCAGTTCCCTCTCAGTGCCACTTCAAAAGACCCACAGTATTAGATTACCATGATCTGAAAGTGGATTTTACCAGTGTATTAAAGTTTATTAGTTTATAGGTTAATCCGTAGCGTGTTTTTCACAACTGCATTTTCACGTTTGAGCGCTGACCTTCTGTGAGCCAGTCCCTTGGTTCAGCACATTTCATTCCTTTGTCCTGACTGCAACGGCAGAAGATACATGGCATGTGTGGGTTAAATTAGGCGTTTAGGCCCAACGGATTCTTTGTGATCCCATGATAGGTCCCAATCCCTCACCAAAGCCAGTCTCAGGAGCTCTTTTACCATGTGACTCATATTTGCATTGCTACCGATTCCATATTTCTAATGATTGGACAAAGAAAAGTTAAAAAACCACATCAAAACGCCAAAATGGTTTACTTACACCTAACTGTAACTTAATATAACTTAGAATATTCCTTGGCGTTACAAAAAAATGAGATGAAATATCTTTAAGTAGATAGACATTGAATTAATACTTTTATTTTTATAATTCTCCATCTTTAATGATGGTGTTACCTTACAGCATCATGCTAACCGTCAAGGGTTTGCTGTTTCGTAGGGAACTGTCATCCAAAGCTTATTATGCTGTCGGGCATTAGTGAATTTCTTAGAGCAGGATAAGGTTGTAATGGCCCATTCTTACACTCAGTTTATCAGACCCCTATTGTGTCTTAAACAGCTCCTTATCACCCTCTGCTTCCTGACAATTAATTTATCCACCCAACCCAGGCTGGCGAGCCCACAGAACGCCTCAGCCAAGTAGATAAGGACACAGATTGGGCGACCTGTCGAACAAGCCCTTTAGCTCCACGCCGATTGGACCTGCTCTCTGGGTCAGCACTAGTGCATGGTTACAATGGCACCGGCCCTCACTGTGGCCAGCAAAATATTACTATGACAACGGAACAAAATTTTATCCAAGGTTCTAGAAGCGGCTTTGAAAATTATTCCACAGCATAGTCATGCGCAGGTAAGGGGAGGCATTGATTGATTGATTGATTGATTGGCTACCCCCCCCCCCCCCCCATATAGTTGGCACTCTTAAATGCCCATAGAAGGGCTGGGAGTCCCGGGCACAAGCCAGAGACAGCAGAGCATCGGCAGGTAGATGGACTCCTGCCCTTTTTTGCAGCCAAACATCACATTGGTTTCTGAAAGCAATCCTGCAGCTCTTAGCTCGCACCGGCCTGTGGGCTGCCTGGGGTGGGGGGGGTGGGGGGTTGAGATGAGGTTGGGGGGGGGGGGGGGGGGTGGCAGCATGAGCCACTGTTTGCATAGGATATGCTTCTGATGAAAAAGATTTCATGGTTTCAGCTTCATGGGATGTTGTGGATTTGATTCGCTTTTTAAAAACAACAACAGCAACAAGGCTTGTTAGCTCCCACCTTCTCACCAAAACCAGGTTCACAAAAGTCACAAGGGCCATTATCTCTACGGCCCACAAAACACTCTGTAGAAGGAGCTATATTTCCTGATTTGCTTTGTTCCTTTCAAATTCAGATAACTTTCAATAACACAAATATTTCTACTTAAATCCAGCCTGAATGTAAAATACAGAAAAACACATAAATTTTCTGTTTAAAGATGAAGCCTCTGAGCCCAGCAAGCCGCCGGTTATCAGTCTTGTATCGCAGTCTTGACTTCTGATGCCTCTATTGAAAGGGGGTCATCTGTGACGCCCGTAACCCAGCCCAACCCCCCACCCCCCGGCCAAATCTCAGCGCTGTTTTGCTTTCTTGCGACAACATCGTCGGTCCGAAACGCCCATGCAGGTAGGGAAACACGCATCTGGGCTCAAACACGGGGCCAACAAACCAGCATGCTTACAAACATGCGTCTTTTGGCCAGGTTTTGAGGTGCGATGTTAGGGGGTGGGGGGGAGGTAGATAAATGACTATACAGTAAAATATACAATGGGAATTAAAGGTTCCGGGCAGCTGTGCTCTTATCTGGCTGGAGGGAGAGCCCCCCCCAGACAAAGGGGCCCGAATCGGCCCCGGCGTGATTCATGGGAAACCCATTGGCCGGCCATTGTGCCTGCCCTTCTGCTGAGCAAATAGTTCAAACTGTTCATTCCCATCTCCCATTCTCTCCCCCGGTACATTGTCTGTGTCCCTGCATTTCAGGCTGCGAGGAGGATCGCTCTCAGGGCCGGTGAGCAAACAGTCCAGAAAGGAGCCAACTATCTTCTGCTGTTCCCAGGAGAACTAGCATTTTCATTTCAGCTCCAAGCTGTCAAAGGATTGAAGAGTTTACGTCGGGATCCTGAATTAATTGCTTTAAGCTGGGGGCCGACTACATTTATCACCAAATGTTCAGTAAAATGTTTCCTAGCGATTATACGCCACCCCACCCCCCCCCCCCCCCCCCCATGCATGCACACACCCACCCAGAATGCACACATGCGCACACACACACACACACACACAAAATCCTAAGCCTGTAGTCAACCTAACATTTGTTATTGGATACATAGAGGATGAATTTCTGCAATACTAATGATGCATTTAGTAGATTTGCCAGCGCAATGTCATGAATAATGGCAGGTTGGTGGCCGCTGGGGATTTGGGGGGGGAGAACGACGCGGGGAAGAATAAAAAGGACCTTCCTGCAGTGCAGATGTGTGGCGATGCACGGGTCTGTTCAAACAGTTTGGTCGTTCGCATTTACGCAGCCAGGGCTTTTCTGGAAATACGCGACACCTTCTGTTGTCCAGAAACATCGTCGCTGGCAGCCAATTGCAACGTTTTCATGACAAACTAGAAGGCTGGGCTTAAATTTCTGCAAAAAATAAATAAATAAATAAATAAATAAATAAAACAGGAAGCTGTACAGGGCTTTTTTTTTTTTTATAACTGATAATTTGTGATCTTTCAGCATAAAAAGGCGAGATATTTTCTGAATGCTCAAAATCTGATCAAATCGAATCCATTTATTTGTCAGAGGTGAAAGAAAAGCTTGTGTGCAGACACAACAGCACCAGCAAAATAGTACAAATACGATATAGCGCAAGTAACTACACAAGAATAGTAACAGACAGCATGGCAATAGTAAATAGTATGCGGATTCAAAATCATTACAAACAATGAACAGGAATACAGTATTAACCTCTGCTGGATACAATGACAGTATGAACATGACTATGGACGTAGTGGATATGGATGACAGTGAATGGGTTCATTGACCAGCATTCTGATGTCCTGATATCTTCCACCAAGAATTCGCTGTCCAGCAGGTTTAGGTGTCCGTTACATTGCCCGAAATCCAGCCAGGAATGTGTTGAGATGCACCTTTTAACTCCTGTCCTTAGTGGTGCCTGTCCATCCCCTCTTCAACTTGGGCACTGACCCCCACCCCCAGCCCCCCAACCTGTCAACTGCATGACCAGCTGATCTGAGTTCAGTTACCGATCCGGACTTGGGCCACCAGTGGTCCTGACATTTTTTTTTCTGCATTTACTTGAAAAATTTGAGCTCACATCGCGTCCACATCATTGTGAAGCCAAACACTCTTTGGGGGGGGGCACCTCAAACTGTCCCAGTGTATGACGGCTGTGGATCTAGAAGTGGACTTTGGACTGTACGTAAGCGAGGCATATTTGCATTTGAATAAACAGCGTGGACCTTTCAAAAAGTGGTAATGAAAATGAATCACACTGCGGGCTAAGAGCTGCCCCAGCGGTAACCCTCCCCTGTGTTCACATCCAACCCGCGAACATTAGCAAGCCGCCAGTCAAACGGCGGCGAGGGCGACTAACCCCACGCTTTGCATGCCGCCTGGGGCCCTGCCGGCCATTTGCATTCTCGCTGGAGCTCCCCGTGAAATACTGACTCCTCTGTTAACCCCAGGTATTGTGGGAGACCTGAAACAGTTAGCGGTAACCGAATTAATCCCAAGCCGTGTGCGCAGGGGCATCGCCGTCACGAAGGAGGCAATTTCAGGTCATAACCCAGAGGGACTGGCAGCATTGTCGGGAATCGCTACCGCCGACACGGGGTCACATGACACGGTGGGTCCCCCCGCCCCCAACAAGTCACAAGTTCAGGTCCGAGTGAAGGCAACGGCACACAAATGCCATCTTTGGGGGTTACTGTCAACTCTCTGTGTATCATGCAGTTGGAATCATCTTAAAAGCAGCTTCTAGAATCCCATGATAAAATTTTGTCCTGTTGTCATAGTAACATTCTGCAGGTTGGGTACCTTCAATTCTCACCTATATGGGAGAAAGGCAGCCCCCCCCCCCCCCCCATGAGTGAACAGACATGTACAACACATGCCGCACATCAATGGGACTGATCCAATAGGTCTGGGAGTTGGGGGCGGGGGGTGGGGGGGGGTCCTTACGTGGAAGATGTCGTTAAGTCCCCCAACTGTTTTCGTCTCCCTTGTCACCGGCTCAATATCTCCTCTGGGGGTCTTTCTATTGCAAATTGGAAAATAAGGGGATCGGCTCAGTGCAAAAAGAGTGGGGAGGCACTGCACTGCTCGGGCAGCTAATCTGACAGAAAATTTAATTACCCTCCACGCTATGTCATGTCATTCTCACCAGCCAGCAGCCTTGGGAAAAACTGTGTGCATCAAGGGAGTAGGCGGGGGGGGGGGGCGTAACCCCCCAAAACTATAAGTAATCTGTTTAACTGCGTCATAGACGGCCCTCAGCCTTTTAAAGACAGTTAAACACAGCATCAATCTGTATATAATAAGCGCCTCGTCTGTTTATATGGGATTAAAATGAGGATTAATTTAATTCAAGTTAGGGCATCTGAATTAATTAAATCCCTCATGTTGACACCCTACATGGAGGGAATTTAATACAAGGGCTGTTAGCGGGGCAGTGGGGGGGGGTGTTGGGGTGGCATTTTTGATGAACATCCAGCTTTTGGGATTTTGGAGTCCTATACTGAAGCGGAGAGTAAAAACGCAATTAGGAGTATTATACCTAGAGCCAGAGGGAGATACGGCTGTCTCTGCATCATACCAGCAGGATGACACAAGCTGCACATTGTGTTAAACGTGTTTGTCTTACAGCAAAATGAGCTTTTTGCTGAAAAATGATTTAAAAAAGAAAAAAAAAAAAAAAAACAGTTTCAATAACGTAAAAACAAGCATGTTCATGAAGTTAACTTAATACAGCTTCGTGACAAATTCGGTTTTTGGTATAAATATGTAAAAGTTATAAAGGCCCAAACAATGTAAAAAAAAATTTTCACAGTCCTTTGATTTGTCAGCCATTTCTCGCACTGCGAGGAAATGCACTGCCAAACCGATGCAGTGCAGCAGTGCCGCTTTCTCCGATTTCTGACGGCCTAAACAAATTGACTGCATGTCTCAATTCCCTGACACTATTTTAATGAGCTGAAGCAATCTACTGAGGAAAAGCCTATTGTCTGTGTGCATTGCAACATCTAATTAAATGTTATTATGTACTTAACGCGGGGCCACTGCAATAGCAATGTTAACATTGCCAGCAATTATACACTTGTGCCCAATCATACAACTAGATACTTAGTGTAGTTTCCCTTAAGATCTCCACTGAAGGGCATGGGGTTAGTCCTCTTCTTTGGATTTGAACTGGCAACCCTTCGATTACAGGTCAAGTTCCTTAACGAGGGCACTCCTGTCCCGCTGATACACGACCCGACGCCTGCCTCTGCTCCATATTGTACCTTTTTTTTTTTGTCTAAATCCACTGCCTGTTATATTGAGGCTGAAAGGGGGGGGGAAAAAAATCCAGAGATTCATGACAAGAATTTTCATACAGCATCCCAACAGACATCGCAGTGCCAACATCTTCACCAGAATACAAACAATTCGCTCCTCTCAAGTCTGCAATTTAAAGAAATAAATCTGTTACCCTCTTTTCCCAGTTTGTGTTTGGATAACCATTCACCAGCACATACGCTTCTCCTCCATTTTGGATTTTTTGCACGCCTACTTATCCAGTGATGAATACACACTTAATAATCCATTGTGTTTTGCGGTGAGGGAAGCTCTAATGTAATTATTATGTAATGTGCATAATCTCCTCATAACTACAGCAAAGCAATAAGGTGGAGTGGTCTGCAGGGATGAGGCATACCTCAGCTGGAAATGAACATTTTCATTCTACATAAACACTTAAGGGCCTGATTAACCTAATTAACAGCCTTAAACTAACTTATTCCTCTTTTCTGCACCGACACTGTTAGTGGCTTGAGGAGGACTGGAAAAACAGGATCCAGGAGATCTTTGGCCTACAGCTTTTCAATAAGCTTTTTTCTTTTTAAAAAATAAAATAAAAAAAAAAACCAACCAGAGCCACCCTTTAGAGGTTTCCCCAGCAGTAATCCCTGCGAGCGCGTCTCTGACTTCTGCAGTGCATGCGGTCCTTCTTGCGACATGCGCGGCTCTCTATGCGCCGACCTGCCCCCTCCGCCTGCAGCTCGCAGCCTGTGGAAGCGTTTGGTAGAAACCAACCCCGCTGTCTCCGCTTTCCGCGGCATGTGTGGTGTGTTTGTGCTTGCCTGCGTTTCTCTTTAGAAAACACCGCGATTATTCATAATTACAGCTAATTACTTCTGCCATTTATAAAGCAGCCTTTGTTGTTTTACATGCATACACCCACATTACATAGCACCAGCTCAAATGATGGTGCCTGTTTCTTATCACTTTGGAAACGGCCATGCTTGTCATTAAATATTTTTGGTTTTTACTTTCTACTGTGCCTCATTTAAATAAAGCTAATTGAAATTTTAATGCGATGATTTGTCCTCATTAGGGCCCTTGTTAGACTAGATTGTTCCGTGCGTTCGTGATGTCAGTTCTTGTGATGTCAGTGACCATCTCACCAGGAGAACATTTCTGCATTTTTCTGGACTCTCTACGTTCTACGAAAGGTTGGGGGGGGGGCTCTGCTCAAAAGGTGCCACAGAGGAGGAATCTCACACCATAGTGATGAAAGACGTACCCCAAGGCCTGGCGGTCCCTATCTGGACCCTTCCCTCCTATTTCTCCCACATCCAGTGACTCTCCTTTTTTTCCAGTTATGTTTTTTAAACCACCACTGCACGTGTATCTTACCCATCAGCTCGAATCACATCACATCAATTATACGGTTTTATTTATCACAGCCATTAACAAGTTGCTTCCATTGTTTTCTGTTCAAAGTAATAACAGCTCGTTCTTTGTTTAAAACAAACAGAAAATAAAATCGTACACATCCCGGCACAATTTCACGGTCGCTTAATCCCATTTGAAGCTTAACGTGTCATTTTCCAGTCTCACGATTTTCCCGACCGGCAAAAAATAAGAGGCACCCGATCGTCGTCGCAAGAGGTAACGTTTCAAAGAATTTTACATTTTAAATACTCCTTCGTCCTTTCTGAACGTTCAAATGCAATAATTGTTCTCAAAGATTTTCTGCTGGCAGGAAAACATAAATCATTTGGCTTCCACTGGTTAAATAATTATCAGGCCCACTAATATGCAAGTCCCTTATTTTTATATATATATATATATATATATATATATATATATATATATATATATATATATATATATATATATATATATATATATATATATATATATAAAGATGTGATATATATAGATGTCATATTATATATATAAATGAGAACTCCATTCTCCAAGCTGTAGGTCATATAAACCGTAGTGAAGGTCTGAGTATGGTTTACGCAAGACAAAAAAAATGTTGAGTAATTGTAATGAATGCCAGCGTCAAAGAACCTTGGAATTTCAGACAAGACATAAGGTGGAGGTTGAATTCTAATATCATTCTTCAGAGACAATCAGAAGGTTCTTGATGCGACATTCATTGGTCACCTGAAGCCTTTGTTTCTGCACAACTTCCTACTAAAGGAGGCAAAATCAGACTTATCCCTAAACGCTGCTCTACTCTAGAGACCTATGTGGGTATAATTAAACAGGTGGACCGTCGATGCCAGGAACGACATGTGAGCAGGAAGAGAAGGACCTTCTCACTACACAAGCCCTCTAATCCCTAAGATCACTATCACTGAAGATGAATCCTTCCCAGAATCCAGCCTAGTCTCCACCATCAGATCCAATCAGATCAGGTTACGCTGGATGTGCTCGTGTCGCACCCGGCCGCTCTATCTTGACCTGCAATCTGTAGCTTTCCCTGGGCATCTGGGAGTATGCAGACCATCGATCAGGCCACTAACTGCCCGCCCGCACTGGCACCTGACCCATCACTGACTGGCATTCTTAGTTCCCTCCCGATCCAGCCAGAACAGTCAATTTGACCCCATCAGCCAAATATTATATGGCGAACGGAGCACAGACAGAAAGGATTTGAATCGTCTCCTTTCGCCGTAAATGTGCGTAATGCTAAACGCTAAGAGGCTCCTGTTTCGATGTCCTCATCGAGGGCACTCCTTTAAGTCCTGAAACAAAAAAAAAAATGCGTGGTGGAAAATCCTTTCGGAATACTAGTATGTAATATAATAACGATGAGCAAAAAATAATTCGCAACTAATGAGAACAACAGCATCAATTATGTCGTTTTTTTTGTTTGTAACTTTACAGATGTAACTAATTTTAAATGCAAAACAATCTCCATCTGAAATCCGTCAGCATTGCCGTCGCCAGCATCAGCTGCCGGTTTATGCTGTCATGTTTCCTAAACGTTTAGCCGGAAAAAAAAAAAAAGAAGTTGAAATCATCTTTACATTAAAGTAGATGATAGCCTATTTCTGACGTTTTTATTACATTTTATGTCCTTCTACAAGTAAGTGTTTGAACATTGATTTGCCACAAGTCATCTTCGAAAAACTAATCTTTTGCGGATAATGTCAGACACAAGCCGCTTTGTTTTCATGAAGTATAATACGTTTAACCTTGAGCATTATTCAAACTTTTGATTTGAGACATGTTACACAAATTACCAGTCGGACACAATGCTCTCCTTGGCTTTGTAATCTAAAGGAAATACAAATTAGCAATTGTTAATTAGACATCATACTAAGAATTAAATGTAATTAAACTATTCGATACATTTTACCAATAAATATTTAATATACGACATCATCCTATTTAAACAACTGGTCAAAAAATGAAAATGGATTTTTTTCAAATTCTGTTCAAGAAAATGTGTTCAATTTCTTCGCAATTTTAATATATTAATTTGAGAATACTGTACGCTTCAACAGGCATAGTTTACATCTTACATCTCGTGAATTAAAAGCATAAAAAGTACAATGGACAAGAATTCTTTCGTAATGGGGGGGCTCCAGTAGTGTTAGTTAAATGGCCCTGAGCATCGATTTGTCACTGGAGAGGACTTAAAGCTATGTAAACTACACCGCAACAATTTTACCCTCAATGAAGTTTATAAAATGAGACACCTGCCCCTAGATAACACAGTTACAGAAACGCGCAGGCATTAAAGAGTTCTCGATTCTGCTTTAATAATCGGACGTTTCGTTCATGTATCATTAGCGAAAACTCTCATTTTATTGTTTATTATTATTTTTTTAAATACATCGAAATAATGTGAGATTTGTATGCAACACATTGTATTCACAAAATAATCTCAAGTCAATGCCTTGTTTACGATAAATGTTACTTTAAATAAATGGTGTTTTATTTGCAATGTTTTGTAATTTCTGAGAAATACGACATTACAACACAATGGATATGACTGATATTGATTTCAGGTGAGACTTACGTTTAAAGAAAAGCATATCAACGAATAATTTTGCAAGGTTAATCTTAGCATCATGCATAGTTAACGGTTGACCTTTCTACAATTTATTTCAAATTACATTCGATATATGTTCTTTCACCAAAATCCGTATATTTTCCCATGCATTACGTTAGTGATAATGGTAAAATAAAAATGTTTGCGTTTTTTTAGCGTTATTAACCGCTATTACTGATCTATCGTGCTGTTCCAATGGTTTGCAAAGGTATTGATTTATGACGGCAACTGAAGGAATATTGACTTAGATGAACCCCACCGCCCCTTTTAGTGTCGGTAGTGGTTCTTGTCATTACGAAACATCAGTTTAATAATACCTTGCTTTACCCATGTTTAAAACCTACGTGTATCTTTTACTTTTCCGCATTGCCGTAGCTGTTCTTATTGTCTGTCTTTTTTTCTGAAAATTCTGCGGGCGATAGACCAATTTCGTCTTGCAGGGGATCTTGACAATACCGAAAAAAAAGGTCTTCACTTTTATTTTGAGGTAAAGATGTTGGCTATCGGGACGGGCCTAAATTAAGCTTGCTGCTCTGAACAGAAACTGCCTGCTGGAAACCAAGGGGGCAGCTTTGAATTTTGACTTTGTTGTCCTTTAATATACTGTGGGATAGCCATTTCCCTTGCTAAGATATAGGATTAGGGGTGTTTCTAGTGAAAGAAGAGTTAAGTCGGGATAGTGTGAACCGTCCCACCCCTGCAATGGGCTAAAGCAGAATTACAGCTTGTAAGATCGGGGTACCGCCGTCACCCAGGAGACGGCTCTACTTGGGTGTTCCGGGCCCCGGGAAATTTAAGCAAACTAGTGGGTTTGGCTTTCTTATAAATAGCGATATGTGTTTTGGACCTGACAGAACTTAAAGCGATTGCAAGAAATAAAATTCTGACACGAGCAGCTAAAGCCAGGTCATTTCTAGGTAAAGCAGACGACTTATTGTGCCAGTTGTAAGAAGGTTTTCGTCGTGCGATTTAGGCGCGCTAACGATGCGAGCGTGTTATGACGGCTCGAATGACATTCTCAGCGAGCAGCAGTGACCCTTCGTCGTCATTACGCTTTGCGTGTTTTAATCACGTATCCCAGTTTTCAAGAAATTTCTAAAATTCCCTTTACGTTGTTACACACCATGGCGATCTGCGCACTACACTCAAAATATCCCACTTCTGTTTCTGTAAGTAAAACCTTATTCTTTGGGAAATATGCAAATTCGCGCGACTGGTAAGAAATGTAATTAAATCGGGTTACCAAAGTAAAAGAATCAACAAGCTGCCTTATGGAGCATCGCTGATCTTGTTGCTATAACAACAGAATACGGGTCTCTGTGATGTAGTACCACAGTATTTTGCAAAGGCATTTCAGTCTCCTCTGACATTTCAAAACCCTTTTTGTGTCTGCCTGAGTGTGTGTGTGCGTGTGTTTGTCTGTCTGTGAAAGAAGCTCAACCAAAATCTGCCTTCTGGAATCTTTGGGCCTACATGTCAATTTCTAGATGCTCCGTGCTGTAGGAGAATTCGTTACTTATTTTAATCAGTTAAGGTACAACTTAGCTGAACGGTTTGAAAAGGGACATATGATTATTTGATACAAAACTTTGCTTATCAGAGCAACTGAGAAGGCTTTTTTATATCAAAGTAGCTACACCGCTTAAAGTTAAATTATTCTCTGGTATGTGCTGTCATTTCTTTATCAAAGAATTCCGAACAAGAAGCCGTTCCGCTTTGAACCTAACTATCAAAAGGCCATTCCCATTTAATGCCCACTAGAGTCTGCTTGACTGGGGTTATCGCCCCATCAAAAGATCTGAAATGAAGTACGTGGGTATACACTCGTTTAATGACGAGTAATGGACAAATCTGAGGGCTTGCAATTACTTCTGGAAATAGAGAGAATTAATTATTTAAAAACGATTAGCCTTTTGATGCTATTCCATAGATTCCATTATCCGGTTAAAGGATAGGCTAGTCAAGTAATGGTATGAAAGAAAAAAATTAAAATAATAATATAAAAGTTACAGGCCCCATTGGCCTTGTGTATTATTCTGCAGTATTTTTTTTTTTTTTGCAAAATACATAAGCGTCACTCTGCGCTAACATTATTGCATTCATAAAAAAGGAAACTTTTTATCAAATCATACACAAAATACGGAGATCACAACCGAGTATAGACATGAATACCGGCGGGCGCAAGCACAATTCAAGTCGACATTTAAAAATGATAGCGTATGTGTTTGTTGCAGCATTTAATAAACACCCTCGTAATTACCTGAGCGCATTAAGTCATATTCTAATGATTAAACTTGAAATGGTTTCGAATCAGTTAATTAACAATGGGCCTGTAAGGTTTTTTTTTAATTATTTAAATTCGAAATGTACGCATCGCTTACATTGGCGTTTCAGTGAAAAAGCAAGGCGTAAATATTGTCAGAGTCGCCGGCTTTACGATTTGAAGGTAAGGACTCACGTTGCTGATTTAGACGTTTAAATATGTCAAATATATAAATTAGATTCAATTCCTGTGGAAAGGAATTAGATCGAATTAATTGACGCTGTTAAATTAACATTAAAACTATTTAATATTTAAAAATATGAAGAACTGAGAATAATAAGAGTAATGATGAATAACAACATTCTGTGTTGACCAATGACGGAACGGCTTAGTTCTGTTACATTTTATATTACTTTAGTTTTAGGGTTAGTTTTAATTTTTATTATTTGCCACGTTGAAAAAATGAAATCATTCTTAATACGAACCAGTAAGTTATATTCTGGATTTATTAAATACAATAAAAAGGAGCCAATACATTTTTTAAATTGTCCAAGAAATGATCATTTTTCCACCATAGAACTAAATCAATGGCATTGATCTTAACAGCACAAAATTAATGCCAATCTGCCTAGAGATTCAACACGAAAATGCTACATTATGATTGTACTAATATGTGACTGTTTAGGCCTATTTTTTCGGGATAATAACACGTTCACCTAAGAATTTTACCCTGAGCAAAAGCCGACTCGTTGTGGTTTTGTATTACTTGGTATACTGAGCGCATGGTTGTCGCCCCAGCTCGTTTGTAACACAGAGAAAGGCCCCCGGTCGAGCGCGCTCTCGACAACATCAGGACTATCAATCAGTTGGCGCGGAGATCCGTGACACACAAACCACAAGAGTCTGAAACCAAAAGAACAGTCACTAACACACTCCTGTCTGCCTTAGGTTGCCTCTTCGGCAGCTCATCCTAGCTCATCAAACCCTCATCCCCATTAAAACCAACGAAGCTTAAATAAGGACCAGCCTCGAGATGTCTATATATTTAAGCAAATATTAAAAACGTATAACCCCGAAGGGAAACGTGACCCGTGTATTCATAGCTTCCGACTGAATATTAAACAAAAAATAATATACAAATTCTCGAGTTCCTACCTGGTTCAGCTGCTGCCATTGATAAATGGAAAGCGCGAAGAGGCCAGTTATAGAGCTTCGGCAGCTTACCTCACTGCAAAGAACTGGAAGCATCACGGCATTTATTTGAGCTCAAACTCTGTCAGTGTTGACTTTAGCACAAAGCAAAGATTTCACTGCCCTGCTAGTTTAAAAAAATGATTATTTTACAGAGATATCGATCAGTGCGCTATAAAAATTCAGCTTAGCATTATGTCTAAAATGAAGAGAACGAAATTTAACGTCTGAGTAAATTTGCTGACATATGACGTCTTCCTATTCAAAGTTTACACTACTCAAATTTGGTAGTACCTGTACACATCCTATATCCCTTTATGTTGCCATTTGATTGTTTACTGGCTGTGTTTATTCGTAGGTCAGGAGTGTTTAAAAGAAGATTTGTGCGCGGGAATGGGAGAATAAATGTACACTCAAAACGCCTAGAGAGTGACTTAATATACAGCATCGAGTGGAAACGCTTTGCCTCGGACCGCGGCGCTAGTCCGGGCGCAGACTCTCAGCTTTTTCTTACCAATATAAAAGGGACGAACTTCCCTCTGGTAATCAGGGTGACAACCCGAGATTATGATTTATTCGCGGGAGAACTGCATCTTATCAGTTAGGGTCATTGGCGTGGGAGCCGCTAAGTAGTTTAAAAGTACGCCCCTGACAATGGCTTAGCGATACAGAACACAACAGGTTAGAACATCACATTCAGCTCCCATTGTTCTCAAAGCTGGCCCATTTTCTACATCTATTCTTCAACGCCTCGGGAGGCTTTTATGTGATAATGAAACAAATTTCATCCTTAGACGGCAACTTGTGTGTCCTCCCGCAGGGGGGAAACAGCGAGAACCGGCGAGTCTGAGAAAGAGGGGCGAGATTTCAGCCGGAGTCTTGCATTCTCCGAACAATGAGGAATTTAAGGGGGATTTGAACGATTCCATTTTGGGTTCACTTCAGTGTACTTTAAAGTGAGGGTAACGTGTGAGAAATTAGGTGACTCACCTGAATGCGGAATATTAACATAAACATATTATCCATAATAGGACAATTTCCTTGTAACCGTAATTGCTGTTATTATGCCGAAATATAAAACAAGGACAGATTATATGAAGATTGGGTCCAACCCAGACCATAATTAATATATAGACTTCGGCGTGGCAGTATTACAGGATGGTGTCGTTTGTTCTGAATTGCTCACTGGAATAATAAGTGTGTTGTGAGGGATATATGGACGTGTATATTAAAAACGCGCTTTAAAACATGGAATTATACTGATTGCAAAGCTGAACGAATTAGCTTCAATCAATGCATATGGCCAATGCTGTCAGCGAGAACTGTTCTCAGCGTCGAATATGTTTTTGATTAAAATACATTACTGCATTTTATTCGGGTGAAGCTGTAACATTGATAATCACTGTGTCATGAACAATGTGAAGTAGGGAACCTTGACAATTAGTATTATACATGCAGACTTTTCACATGAAATTATGTGGCTTGTTTAGGCTATATGGATTAAATTACCCTACGTTATAATCATTACTGCGATTCAATGTAGCAGCACCATTGTGCTCGTGACGTTTTGCATTAGTTCTTGAATTGTTGCTGAATATGTCGGGGAATACCAGGGGTAAATTATAAATTATATGTACAAATAGTACTTCCACCGCCTTGCCTTTTTCATTATTTTGACTACTGCATACAAACGTTAAAAACCTCAGTGTTTGAATGAATTCGTTGCAAGCTTTCTTCAATGAAGAAACTTGGAACTAAACAACGACTAAAATATTTTGACCATGTAACTGCAAAATGTAAACATGTTTTTCGTCGTCTAATTATATATGATATCAATCTTAGGCTGCGAAATCACAAGTCAGTTGAAGTAATTCCTTATTATATTATTATTATTATTATTATTATTATTATTATTATTATTATTGTCAGTATTTATTATAATTTATTATTGTCATCGTTGTTGTTGTTGGCACGGCATGTGTATATTTTATAATCTGAAAATGGATGCTTATTTTGGATGCTAGGTAATGATTTGTCTCGTCAAATAACATTCATCTTACTTTAAGATGTCTAATTCGTAGTCTCCGATGAATGTTTAAATTTAGTCTGCGGTGAATTAAAATACCTACCGAAATCTACATATACTATTATGCCCCATAGACCGTCGCTTGCAAAAAAGCATTACTGTATATAACAGATTATATATGATATCTTAACACCTCTGTCCTTGTTATGTTTCATTTAACACAGACAACACCTTTGCATCTTAACAATTCAAATGAAAAACTCTTGCGATTGTGTTCAGAAAAAACAATAACACTTTAATATAGATTTTATCCTTGTTTCAACTACAAGAATACACATTTACAAGTCATAAATAAAGAATACACAAACATTTGAAGAAGTCCAGGTTTCCCAAATCACGTCTTAAGGTCCATCAGCGAATCCTGTATCCTCGTCCTATTTTACAATAAGTGATTTTTGGTCCGTATTAAAAGGCGAGATATGGGATGAAAACGGATATTGTCACATCTTAACAACCTTTCACAAAAGAATTACTAAACAAACTCGACAACTAAACCCTTCGGAAACATTAAAAAATATTTGGAATGCATGTGCACAAAGTATCATTTTACAAATTTACAAATTACCTATCAAATGTCCGTCTGTGAATATTTAAGAGGAGTTCATGATTGGTCTGGAATACACACCTTGATAGTAAGACGTGTCATTGGGTATTGACGATGAGTCTAAGCCCGCTTTGCTTGCCATTGAACCCATGGACAGTGGCCCAGGCATGGGAGAACCGTACCCGGAATAATGCATCGCCTGCTCGTAAGTCTTTAAGTCCATTTTGTGATGCTGCTGTTCTGAAGACATTAAATTGTTGATAGAGAACGGGTGGTTAAATGAAAAGTGGTGTTCCGGTTTTAGATGCGCTTCATGCGCGAGGACCGAGTGGTGCTGAGACATGAGATGCTGAGCCTGAGAGTTCGGCGACGCCGCATGCTCGGGACTCAGGGACTGGCTGGATTTCATGTCCGACATGGACCTTTTCTGCTCGTTTGAGGGTGAACTGGAGTGCGGGGACTCGTTGCCGTTGCAGCTTTCGGAGCTACTGTTAGATCCGCCTTCCGAGGTTTTTCTGCCGGACTCTTTACAAAGCTTTTTGTCGCATTTGAAGCGCTTTTGTCGCCTCAAGTAGCAGCCGTTTTCAAACATGTTTCCCGAGTCGGGATGAAGGGTCCAGAAAGAGCCTTTGCCAGGCTTATCCGGGGATCGAGGAACTTTAAGAAAACAATCATTGAAAGATAATGAATGACGAATAGAATTCTGCCAGCGCTGCTGGTTCTGACGGTAAAATGGGAAAAGGTCCATGATCCATTGGTAGATCTCGCTTAATGTAAGCATTTTATTAGGCGACTGCTGGATAGCCATGGTAATCAGAGAGATGTAAGAATACGGCGGCTTGGCGTGGGTGTAACTTCGCCGGTAGGTCTTCGGGTCCCGGGATCTGTTTATGTTAGACTGTCCATACATGGGGCTCATCGCGTTCATGTTGGTGTAAGACGTCAAGGCGTTCATGGACGGCGGCGGCGCCGTCATTGGGCTCATATTCGGGCTGAGCGCCGTGCTCATACCTGCCATGCCCGTTCCCATGCCATTCATGGCCCCGGCGCCCGGCGACATTCCCGTCATAGAAGGGCTCATGCCGGTGTTTACGTAAGACATGTTCATGCCATTAGCTGTCATGTTAGTCGAAGTGCTCATCCCTGACATGCTCATGTAAGTGTTCATGGAATTCATTCCCAGTCCCGTGTTCATGTTGCCAACGGAGGTGTAACACTGAGAGGAGAGATAAAACGCAAAGTTATAAGCTTATATTTCAGTTGCTTTTCCACAAAATATGCAAGCAATGTTAATTCTTATAATTGTCGAAGTTAATTCCTGTTAATAGTCAAAAGCACAATTTCAGCAAAATAAGTCGTAATGCAATAGTAATGTGCAGTTGTAATGCATTTGTATGTAAATAATTACTTGCTGTTCTAAACCGTTTAATGTACATAATTTTATACACATACACCACACACACAACATAAAAACAATATTTTAAATGATGTTTAAATGGTACCAAATTATTTTTAGATTGATAAATGAAAATAAAAATATTAATTTTACTGCTGTATTGCGTATCATAAAGCTGAATGCAGCTGACGCGTGTGGTCACGAAAGTAAATATGTCCCACATTAGAACGAGAGTTTGTTTACTATTACTGTTATTAATAATAATGCATACAAAAAGAATCACTCTTGGAAAAAAGAAAAAAAAAAAAAAACATTCCCCAATACGCCAAACCAAGTTTGTTAGGATAGTGCAGCGTAGAGATTGGGGAGGATTTGGAGGTGCCTCAAGTCAATATTTGATCACAAAGTTAATATTATCTCAGGGCTAATATTGAGTTGTATAAAATGGGATCGGCTTTAGACGAAAAAAATATATATAAGCTACCAACCTCGGGCTCCCCGTAATAGCTGCTCCAGTCTGTATGTTCGTGTCCTTCCATTTTAACTGCACCAAGCATCGTGGAACACTTTCCCCCCAATGGCTTTCCTGCAGCAGACTGCTTGAAAGATCTTTAAAACTCGGTATCACACAGCAGGATGGCCAGGTCGCTGGTCTGCACTGTAGTCTGTGACAGGCGCATGTGTGTCTTCGCTGTCGGCGGTGCCCACAGGCGCGGAGCAGCGCCCGATGATGTCTGCAGCTGAAATGACGTTAGATCCTGGCTGTTAACGCGGTGATATAGCGCTGTGCGACAGGCGAGCCTCCAATCCTGTCTTCTTCGTTGCCCTATTTGAATAATCTGCTCACACCTAGGCGCGAGGCTCTTGGGTTTGCCCCCCATTGTACACCTGCGCTAACTAAAAAAAAGAACAGCCCCAATCTGAAAAGATTCATTAAAAAGGTAATCTCATTGTTTTTCCTGCTTGAAAAAGGAGAAGGAATTTAAACTGTTGTTCCAAGGGAGATGTTTTTTATCATGCGCAACATTTGAATTGCTCGCGAATTTAAGAAGCGCGTTTATATTGCTTTTTTTGTACTTTGCAACGAGGAGTGTGGTCTGTTTTGTAACATTTTATGTCATCCGAACAGCCCCACGCTTGAAATGGCCTCATTCGGCATTGCGTTTCCTATTACGTTAATTACAATTTCGATCGTAAGCATGGGTATAGTTATGGAAATAATTGCGTGATATCCTTTTTAGTGAAAATCTCTATACAAGTCAAGGAAATGTTGTCCAGTGTATTTTCTATTCTTGTACTAGCTGATTGAAGATGTTAAGATTCATGGTGTATTATCTTTGTTCTGTTTACTGCAATTGTTAGGTGATTAGTGCTTAGTTAGGATGCTTGCGGAACTAGTTAATCAGAGAGTGTATACACGCAAGGTTACATTCTACCTCGACCCGCTGGTATCTCCAGCGTTTCGAAACAAAGCAAATATTGAGCGATGAAACTAAGAAAATGACCCCCCCGGTCAAACCAAATATCCGAGTACAAGAGTCGTGAGGTTAATTTTGTGGATGATCCACAATAACACAGAATCTAATTATCTAATAAAGCACCCTCTGTATAACTGCAACTTCTGCTGAGGCCAATTAACCCCCCTCTCTCCCTCCCTGTCTCACACAGACACACACACACATACATATATTGCTGAAAGCCTTTTCACAGTACATATTAAATCAAATTGGAGCAGTTCAAGCCCTGAATGTCATTTTTATATTATATATATGAAATTCAGGCCCTGAATTTATCTACCAGGGGCACTGACATCTTATACTACACACATACATGCAAATATTTAACTGATGGATTCCAACAGTTCACTGATTCGTCCGGCTAAACTCGATAGAAATCAGATAAATAAAAAATAAATGAAACTTCTGCTTTCTTATTAATTTATAATGTAGTGCATGCACCTTTTCACAAGTATTTTTAAATGAAAATATGATGCTTTATGTTACGGGATGCTTGAACAATGGAGATGTGGAATAAAACCATATCTGATTTTTTTTTTTTTATAACGGACAGTCATATATTGCTATTATATATAAATCAATATCTATTGAATGTGGATGAACAATATAATATATAAACTACAAAAAGAGAATATTAAAGTCACTGCTATTATAATTATAAATAAACGAAAATAGCATAACCACTCGCTGAGTGATATTTATTGAAATAGTATTTATGATTTACTATTAAGATTTAGAGCGCCCTCTAATGGAAGCAATTCCAGCAGCGCACTCACGATCGCGGCTGCGCTTGAAGGTACGTTTGCCAATACATTTGAAGTGAATTACAAGCGGGGGTCGCATGACAGTGAAACCGGCAACCTCATTCTACTGCCTAGACAACGCAAAAGCTGTATTTTCTCAAAGTTAACACCATGGACGAGCCACAAGAACAAGAAGTAAATGTAAGAATATCAAGCAGAAAATCTCAGACTTACAGCGGTTTGTAGTGAGGTGCGTAACGATATATGCATATTTATTATCTGTATTTTACAATGGAGTAAGGCTGTTTCAGTACTTCTCTATATGTACAATTACTTGGATTAAAAAAAGAAAAGAAAAAAAAAAGAAAAAAAAAAGAGCGTTTCTAGGACAATTCCAAGCAAGGACGTAGATTTAGGTTTGGACACTAGGGACGTGTCCCGACCAATAGTGTGGGAGTACTGCGTATGCTTAAGGGCTCAGTGCTCTTGCAGGCTGAATTGGTCCCTACTAATATATACAGTCTTGATTCCAAGGACCCCAAAGTATGTGACAGGGGCCCTAATGAATTTGGAATATAATTGGATTGATCTTGGTTAGGGGCCCAATATGATATGCTTTTATGGGGCCCCAAATCTCTAACTGTGCCCCCGTTACTCAGGAACCAGTGTCATACTGAGTCTGTTCTGTTTGTCTGAGATGGGGAAAAAAAATAAAGTTTATACATTAAGAATAAAAACAGGTGCACTTTACACTGCAATCAAAATTCCAATTACGGGATGCGAGACTGGCTTTGCTATTTTAGACCCATTCATTTCCAGGCAGAACCAATGTACGGGATCTAGGATTTGAACATTGCGTTCCATCCAAGAGAGTCACGGAATCTACCAGGGGCACTGACATCTTATACGTCACAAGACTTACTGAAAAACTAGTGGAGACACGGTGAAACAAAAGAGGACGATAGACAGATGCCTGTTACTCTAACCAGCTACATGCATTTTTTTCCTCTACCAGATAATCCATGTCGCTGAACACCTTTTCACAGCACATATTAAATTGAAGCATTTCAAGCCGTATATTTGATGGAAAGGACTTCACACGCACTTTCCGTGACCCCACACATTTTAAAATTGCCATTCTGTCACTAGCAGACACCCATGAGACAAACAGCCCTCTGTCAACATTCGTGCTGGGACACAACTGGCCCACGATCTGATACGAAGAACCGTTATCGACGGCCACCCTTATCAAATCCCATCTTGGGCGAGAACTGATCTCGGCACGTGTAATAAGAGGCCAAACTCTGAATGGTTTTCAATGCATCTGAAAAACGTTCGTTGATATTCTGTATGGATAATACAGTAGAACTGTATGTGCAGGATACGAACTGCAGGAGGGGACGATTTAGATAAAAGTGAACCATTACTGGATGCTGGCATTCAGCAATCTTGCAGCTTCGTGTGCTGGTTTGAAGGTCAGCACGATTGTATGACAAAGGATTTTTTTGACAAAGGAACACTTCCCGTCAGTGTTTAAAACCTGAAGTCTTAAATTACAAGCTGGAGCAAAGGCTTGTTTACGGGTAGAACATCACTATAAAAACTTCATGATCAGTATAATTAAAAAAAAAAAAATGTTCAGGCAGTTATTCTGTTGTAAACCATCAGTGTTCACGAGCAGCTGTGCTTCTCTCAGTAACACAATAACTACAGACACTCTAGCCCGTCCCAGCCACATGTGACAGTGAGGTGGGCATTTTCTGAGATCTGCTGGCACCAAAAGGTCCACATTTAACACAAAACCTTCCTAGAAAGACAATATAAATGACATTGTAACTCAGTAGAAAAGTTGCATAGATTATCAAACTTGCAGGGCAAACTTTTTTTTGTCCGTGGAAGTATGCAATGTGCGCAGTTAGATAAAACATGCAAATATCCCTTGCAACAGACGTCACATTCCTGTGCTTTCCGAGACACACTGGATGGAAAATTCTGGAAGTATGCTTGTCAAGTGAATTCCGCTCTGCCTTTATCTATGCACAGGGTTTATGGCAGAAACGAAGACTCTAGGCCTGGTGTGATGTGGTGTTTGCACGTATGTGCCAATTAACATGGAAGATGCTAAGATCTGTGCAGACCTCAACCATCTCCCTGTACAGGAAGTCCATAACATGTTAGCTGAAGCAGCATCAGCGCAGGATTCTGGATCCAGCCCCAGCAAACACGGTCTCCTTCAGCGCAGGAAGGACAACAGTGTTTTCTGAGGCTCGTTTTTTTCAGTTAGGGGACCATGATTTCATTATTGTTCACTTCCACACCCTCAGGGATGAAACGCAGCAGGACCGGTCCACAACCAGGTCTTCCCCCTAATTAAGTGGTGCTTCAGTAATTTGAGAGATTTTTGCATGAAGGTGGTTTGGACTGAACTTCAAACAAGGGATGCCACTTAAATGAATGGTACTGTTTGGTGCGGCAAGAATTTATGTAAGCAAAGCTGACCGGCAGGTTGTCTGCTTACCACACACACACACACACACACACACACACACACACACACACACAAATTTGTATTATACTCATTCAGAGGACATTTACTCCAAAGATGTTCCCATAAATACAGCAAAAACAATACACACATACACCTTGATATGTCCCCATTTGCCCTTTTCCCAAATAATCGCACAAGATGTATAACCTAAGGTTTCAGTTTCTTCCCTCCCTCATCCTGTAACAGCGGACTGCGACTTGCTTGAAGGGCCATGGCCGCAAAGCACCTCCGACGGAAACCACCGCTCGCATGCCACCGCGGTCTGCTTGCCAAAACGCCAGGGGGTCGCCGAGGATTTGAGCGTGGGAGCCTGCCTGGCTCTTACGCCGAGGACACTGACGCTCACGAAACCCTCGAATCTACGCTACCCGGATATTCCCAGTCAATTGGTTCCAGGCGTGACAGCAGAACGAAAGATCAGATCTCTGACTTGCTGCTAGCAAGGACGACTATAGGATCTAACGCTCCAACAGACGATCGGAGCCCGTGGTGGAAGCTGCACCTACACGCTCCCCTTTCATAGCAGGATTTCCTCACTGTGCTTCTCCTGAACGACCTTACGTATTTGCCCAAGTCTTTTTTTCTTTTTTGCCCCACTTTCTCCACCCATTCCTTCCTTAAGAAATTTCAGGGCAATAGGTTAAGCTTGCAATTCGTCAAGGCGAAATTAATAGCGAGGACGTCTTTCTTCAGAAATCTGTGGAAGCAGCGTTTGGCTGCCAACCGCCTGTGGTGACGGCAAACATTCCCGAGCAGGGCCGAGGTTCGGGCATGCCGTTATCCCGCACAGCTGTGACAACGCTTGTTGGCTGCAGGTCTGTGGCCCGTTGCGATGTGTTTACCTGGAAATGAATCTGAAAGGCGGCGAGACTGGGAAGGCACACAAGACCCGGGCAAAGAAACACGGGGGCGGCCATCGCGTGGGGAGGGGGGTGGGTACTCCTTCTCATTATAACCGGGCAGTCCCGGACCCGGGTGCAAACATGGCTGTTAATGGCTGAGGCTTTTCACAATTACTCCTCTTTTGGAGCGAAATGGAAAGTCATATAGACTCAGTATCCAAGACCCTGCAATTCTTTTGTAACTCTTCTCTCTTGTCATGCAAAAAAAAAAAAAAAAAAAATGCCTGACACAACCACACACAACAACCTAAGAAGAGAGAGAACAGAGGTACAGAGGTACAATGGACCCACCTCAGAGAGGATCCACACTAACGGGAATCGGATTGATTTAGTGGCAGGACTGCAGGAGCGCAAACAGATTGCAACCTGGATCCCTCACACCTGCAAGTGAGAAAGCGTCTTCCCGCCGCTACTGACTGGATCCTACTCCTCCTCCTCCTCATCAACCAAACACAATGCCCCCTTGCCGATACACACCCTAATATCTGAAATTAACCAGCTGCAGTCTGCAAACCGCCAAAATTATTACTAGGACAACGGCAGCTATTTCTGTATTATCCTGTAATTATGCAAAGGGGGAAATGTTCCATTTATCCACTGGAATTAATTAGTCGACACTTGCTTATTCAAACTGGTGCTAAAACCAATTAAGCGGAGGCACGAGGGTTGGTTTGTTGATTGCGTGGAATGGGTTCCCACAGGACCTCCATCCGAAGCACGTGCCATTAACCCTGGTCTCGAAAAAGTACTGCAGACAAGTCGTCCGCCCCAGTATCCAGATAACAGCCACTTCATTCAGAAGCACACATCCCCCCCCCCAAAAATCACATGCTTAACTGTATCTCTTTTGTCGGTCTTAATGTCCATATATTAAAATATTATGTATATATTACATGTCTTAGTATTTATATTTTGTTTATTGCTTCTCATTTGCACAACAAGAACGATATTTCACCTCAGTGTACGACTCCACACGTCACGCATCTGAAGGTGACAATACAAGGTGCTTTGACGCGTCAGAAATAGCCTGGTGAGGTTTCAAAGGGCTTCTGAAGGTTTGACATTTTAATGTCAGGCTGTCTGGGAGTCAACTGCACTCAAGACATATATTAAAAAGAAAGCAAATATGTGAAAGAAAACTGAGAAAATGGATAGTGTTACTAAACATGCCATTACAGTACATTGAATGTGGATCTGGATATTTTTATTTATTAATCAATGATTTCCTTTGATTTAAAAGTAGTTTCACTGACTATCAGCCGGTAACAATTCAGGTGACACATTCTGACTTTTTAGCCACTTGGTCAGTGACATAGACTCAACTTTAAGGCTCTGTCCGCCCCCCCCCAGTTTTCCAGTCTACTTTCATTGATGGAAAAATTACCAAAAAACAAAAAAAGAGAGGGGGGTGTGTGCAGAAGGAGAGGGAATAAAAGCACAGGAGGGTCCTTCGTATCTGCACGGGATTCATTTCCTTCCTCTGTCCCCTGAACGGCATCCATATGTAGATGGCCAGTTTGTCCTGTTTACCGAGGGACAGTGTGGTGAGCAGGGTGGGGCAGCAGTGGGGCAGGAGGGGGCAAATTAGCGAGCTTAAACATGAGCTACGCGCCGGCCCAGGACCGGCGACAAAGCTCCCTACCAAGACGACACCATAAGTGTCCAGTGTGTGTTTGCTTATCCGAGAACACCCTCAGCGGAGTCTTAGGGGGGCTATAAATTTGGCCTTTACGGGTCCTGACAGCTAACAGGCTAACCGCAATGGAGGCCAACGACTCGGCCACTCAACAGATTAGCACCTCATCAGCCTCCCGCGGCTTCGGACAAACAGGCCTGCCTCCCCCACACGCACATAAAACACAGTTGGCCGTCGCCGGTAAACAGTCGGCCCGGCAGGGGGGTCCGCGCTGGCTTCCTGGATCCCCCCCCCTCCTTTTTCCAGCAGTACAGCTGCACCAGGCTCCCGTAGGGGCACCCCCGCCCCTGGCTGGAGAGAGACGTGTGTTTCAGGTGAGCAAATATTACCACTTGCCTGAGAATTCAATGGCCATCTCTTTTGTTGGGGAGGGGGCAGCGTATTCTGCACGATTACAGGAAGCTCACGCTGCCCTTGCAGCTTCACCCCCCCGCCCCACACAGCTGTGTGACTTCACAGGGCATAGTGGGGGTCATGAAACTGAACGTGTGGTTGCCCGCTTCACTGTGGGGCACCGTTTCTGGGGAGTGACTGGGGAGATGCGATGAAGGAATCGCATGGTGGAGGTTTATATTATGATACTATTTTATTGATCCCCGTGGGAATCTCTCTTTTCACTTGACACACATGTGGGTGAGAACAAGCTTGGCGGCGATGGGCAGCCACCTGTAGTGGCCCCCATGAAGCTGGGGGGTTAAGGGCCTTTCAAGGTCCCACAGGCTACTGGCTATTTTGTCAAAGCCAGGCTCGAACCTGTGACCACAGAGGCTTAGCCTGCTAAGATACTGCCCACATATTCTCTGTGCCCCTCTCCCCCCCCCCCTCCATCTGGAAGGGGAGGGCACAGATCATTTGAAAAAGGGTATTTTCTTTCTAACTGGCATTATGAGCTATAGCACATGGAGCACAAAAGATACAAGAGGTAGGAAATAAAAGAAGCCTGAATCTTTTTAAAATGCCGGATGATGGATTCTTGGCTCACCTGTTGGTTTTATATTAGCTCATATCAAGGGACAGCAAATGGGGAGGTGATTAGCCTCGTTAGCAATCTGGGTATGAGCCCCCCACCCCACCCAATACACAAAATAAGGCATCATTTGGCTCACTGCAGATACTTCTCACCTGAGCCTTAATGAAGGAATAACAAAAGAGAAAAAAACATAAATATCTATCATGATGATGCACATTAGCCAGCAGCGAGTCCAGGAAGGTAGCAGGAAGAATCCAAAAAAACAAAAAACACGAAGCCTGAGCAAAGACTAGAAAAGGCATCTGAATGAAACACGAGTGTATTAGAAAGATGGCTGGGAGCTCAAAATCTGTTATCACTCGTGTGTGTGGAGTTTGCATATTGTGTAGCCTGGCTCTGCTTTGGACGGGCATGTCGAGGGAAGAGACGATTCACGTCACAGCTCCAACAAACAAGGGACTTTAGTTAAACATACAAAAAACACAGGAAACAAAAGGACCACGAAGGGTCAAAACAAAGCAGACAAATCACAAAAACTAAGGTAGGGAGCAGCACAGGAACAACCGTAGCAGATAAGCAACAAATTCTGGGCAAGAACAGCCACACACACACACAATGACCGACAGAGAAACAAAGGCAAGTGCAGGCACATATAGGGTGAATCTCAATACCAAGAACGCAAAGACCGGACTTGTAGTCTTGGGAAGACCGGACTTGCTAACTTGCCTCCCAAAAACAAACTCGGGACACAATAAATCATGGGATTGGTCTCGTTCAGCAAGGATGCAACTGATGTATCCTTGATATTTGGGGATATTTACTGTCCTTTGTACATGTTTTCTTAATGTGGGAACAACAAGGCACAGGTGAGGGTCATAATCACAAAACTCAAACAATAAAAGGGCTGACCAGCGACACCTGCTGGCCAGGCAGGGACTGGTCCTAGTACTCCCAATCTAAAAGACATGCAGTTTTGGTTAATTGGTGGCTTTTTATTTGGCCATAGCGTGTGAGTGGGCATGAGGATGAATATGTGCCCTAGAATAGAATGGCATCCCATCCAGGGTGTTCCCCAGCCTTGTGCCCGATGCTACCTAGAATATGCTACAGGGACCTCATCCCACCCTCATAAGCCTGACCAGGATAAGCGACTGGAAACGGATGGATGGATGGATGGATGGTCATATACTGCTTACAAGTCTGCTTATGCAATTTCTACATTTCTACACATTAACTTGCCTAGGGGTCTTAATTTCTAATTTAGGGTTGGGAATTAGTTTTATTAGTAGTTGTCCAAATATTGGCAAGTTGGGTTTTTTGTCATCTAGAGCTTCTAAAAATGCTCTTCATTAAATCAGAGTGACTGGCGGGTGAATATTGATGCACTGATGCTTTCTGTGGGCAGTGAGCTAAGAAGGGGTAGGTGGTGAAAATGAAATACGCAACTGGCTTTTAGAATAATATGTAACAGCGCCACCCGACAGCAGAACCATCTGCCTGACAAATGGACGACACCATCAGTGCGTTTCTGGATCATGGACCTTTAGCACAGAAAGCTGAAGGAAGTGCAGGACAGATTAATGGCCACTAATCAGCAGTGTGTGTCCATCAAATCAGGGTTATGGAGAAGCCAGAACACAAGCCCAGGGTTTCCTGAGATGAATTGAGGAAATCCTGGATTTAACAAGAGTTCTGACTCTGGGCATGGAAACGCAGTCTGCTATGCACAAAGGGTGGTTTCGAGGGGCCACGTTCACCAGTCTTTGGACTCTGGGTGGAAGTCCGAGTACCCAGCGAAAACAAACATCTCACAAAGCGCACAAATCCACCTCCTGGTACCTTATCCGGATTATACTTGTTCACCTTACTTCGGTCCATCTGAGGCCCTTGCCATTTCCAGAAGCAGCATTTTAAATCAGTTTTTTTACAAATACTCCTTAAAAATGAGAAAAAAATACCAAAATGTAGCACTCTGTTGAAGATTAAACCCTAACACTGGTGCTGCGACATCAAAAAGAGCAGCATGTGGAGTAAGGAGATATTGCAGCCTTTAAATGGATGGTACATGCTGGGGTACATGACACCGATGGTTACATGGTAAAGCAGAAGTCAAACACGTGCTGTGTGCTGTGTGCTGTGAGCCAGTGTGCTGTGAGCCACCGTGGTGAAATGGAACTGACCCGCAGTTCAAGTGGTGTAATCCCCCCTCCCACAAGCCAGGAGTCCAAATTGATCCTGTTCACCCATAGCGTTCCCGGAAACAATTTCTCACTTGTTTGTTCGGTCGGTCTTAAACATGGGAGTACCGCAGAGATCCATCACGCCGAGCATGTGACCCCTAAAGGAGGAGGGGAAAATACATATGGGGCGTGGCCATACAAGTGACACGGCCTGACACGTGGGATCAGCGCCAAGATGGATCTGTGGTTCTGCCAGGGGGCATTTGGGCACGTTGCCGATATCGCCGGAGGACAGAGACACTAACGGCAGCCGTTTGTGAGAAATCCATCGGTGCCTGTCATTATACAGCGCTCTTCCCCGGCCGGTCAGGTGCTGGACGCCATGAGTCAGCTGATTCACGTTAAATATTTGTTCAGTTCGCGCTTTGACCCACATCAGCTTACATACTGTATCATACAAATCGACAGGCGCTGAAACATCTGGCCATTTGGGGTTAGGTTCTATTTTTAGGGGTAAAACAGCAGTTCGACCTTCAGGGATGAGAGACAAACAAGGTTCCTTAACCAGTACAGTGACCTCCTTTAACAGTGGGAAATAAAAGAGCAAAAACTTTCCACACACAGGTTTTAAACAATCGTTGACTTATTAGGCTTTGCTAGAACCTTTTAAGCATGTTTCACCGTATCGCTCAAAAACATTTTGACAATATTTTCTATTTTGGTTTTTTGAGTGGAGGAGGTAGCAAAGAAAGAACGTTTTAGCGAAACAAGAATTTTACAAATAATCCGTGTGTTGTCCGGCATAAACGAAAAACGTTTTGGGCAGTACTCATGTAAGGAATGCACTTTAACTCCGTTTAATTGCACCTTAATTACAGCCATTTTTCTGCTCTGTATCTCCTTCGGGTTATTGCTTGTATATAAAACACTTGCGTATCACACTTTCCTGGCACATACTGGCATGAGGGTAGTGGTTCTCCACCTTTTTTGCATCACGACCCAACCATGCCAGGTCAGACGCGACGCTATATATTAAGTATAGGTTTAAATTAACGCCATGATCGAGCGCACAGTGCACTCTGCAATTTACGCTAATGTGTTTATGGCACAAATATGATTGGATGTGCCAGTGAATTTTAAATTAAGCGTCCGTGGTTTGGCTTCTTGGATTGGTTGAGTGTTCACTAGTTTTGCGCTAAGCATTTGCAGACCCAACACCATTTTATATAGGTTAATTCTAGGATTGGGGTTGGGAATACTGATCGTGGATCAGCATAGGAGCTTTCTGGTTTTAAAACAATTCCAATTCTGCCTCGCGACCCTTTCAGAATTGGCCGCGACCCAAATTTGGGTTGGGAATCGCTGCACTAGGCATAGTCTTGGGTCCAGATTCTTTTTGTGCACCATCTGATTAGCACACAAGTCCATATAATCTTTTTTGTGCATGTTGAAGTGTGGTTGTGGGGGGAGCGTTATCTGTACGCCTCTCATTGGATTAGACGTTTGTGGTTTCCGGTCACCGCACGGATTCGTTCCTTTCATTCACCGAGGGATTCCACAGTCTAGTTCGTTCACGACCGAAATACACTGAAATAACTAGTAGCCTAAATAATGACATATGAAGTATGTAGAAAAAATCAGAATATTCAGCAACTATAATTATATATTCAAGTCGCACCATTTTAAAAATAAAAAGAACTTAATGCCATTTCAAACATCAAATGAACCCGCCGATGCGAATACGTTCGGGGGTGGGGGCGTGTGTTGAGTGCCTGAGCAACTTGCCCCCTTTTGCCCGAACGATTGAAAATACTCGACTTTTGAGGCGTAAGGTGTCCCGTCTCGATCATGAAAAATATACTAAGGAGTTCCCCGGTCGGCAAAACTTGCTGCTGCCCTGGTCGACCTTATTCCTCTCGAAAAGTCCCTGCACGGCCCTGCCCTGATACATCCAAGGGTAACCAGAAACCTCGGGGAACGAGAAATATCTAAACGAACACGTGACAGATGTAAATGAATGATTCTAAACGAATCGTATCGGTGAACGAACAATAAAGAACTGATGCACCGAAAAAAATCGTGATTTCCATCTCTAGTATAAATGGTATGAGAAATCCCCTGCTGAACTTAATTAATCGTCATGCATAAAGCGACACCTAGCGGAAGACTGGATGGCGTTTACCGGGCACTTCCCCCCCTCTAATGCTCGCAAGCTACAGTAGTTCATATAAAATATTTTACACACACCGCATAGTAAAATTTCTTCGTCCACCTATTATCAACACTTCAAACTAGAGAATAAAAATTCTTCCTTATTTTTTTTTTCTTTCAAAGACTATAAGGTGGCTGTGATCTAAACACTCCTTAAGATTTGGGTCGGATCATTTATCGCGTCCACCCTGTGATCGCAGGAGTGTTTATAGCGGAAGCGCACCAATCAGGTTCGTAATTAAGGGTTTTTTCCCCGTGTTTTGAATTGTGTTATTTTTAAGGACGGATTGCAAACAGATGGGGGCAATCGCATAGAGAAAGTTATGGTCTGTGGCTTTGCGTAAAAATAAATAAAGCACTGTCGCAAATGAATCCTCTTTATTTGTTAAAGATCATTTCGATAGCATTTAAGAAGTAATGTCTTTTGGATTTGAAAGGCCACGCCAGACAATGTGTCACATTTCAGTGTACCATAAATAAAGTAGGCCTGCTATAAATTTAACTAGCGCCTTGGTATCCACGGAATCTCAGAAATGCTTAATGAGCTATTGTCCAACTCGAATACAGAGAGGTGATTACGGAGCATCATTCTAACAATGGTGTTAAATTCCTTCTTCAGCGACGCACCAGATGTTACGGCTGCGCGTTTTCCCCCTTATTCTGGAAGGAGGTTGTCATTGAGAGCGGAGAAAAATAATAAGCCAGGGACGTGATTCTTTTGGAAGTGGTTCTATTAAATTTAATCCTCCTTTTTTGAAGTTCGGAGATGTATAGTGTTATCGTATCAAGTGCACCACACAAAGCATGTACTCTGCAGCGGCAAAACGAAGCGTTTTATGTTTTATAGGAAAGGTTTTATAGCCTATTCGAATTGAAATATGATAGAGGTATAATCCGGTGGCATTTTAGTGTCTGGTAATCGTTCCCTCTTATTTGAATAGTATCGGTACTTCGGGGATTTAGTCCAAAAGTGGAAATCTCCTAAATAATACATTAAATCATTAACACATTAATGATTCCAACATGGATGGGTGTGTGAGGTTATTTGAGTTACGTCAGTTTGATTTTTAGGCACTATTATGATTTTAAAGGAAGTTATGATTTAAAAATGTTTGAAGTATTACCTTGGGGGTTCGAATCCCACCTCCGTTATCTGTGTATTCATCTGAATGCGCACTTTGCTCCTTCTCTCCCGCAATCTAAAGCTAAGTTGGCAGCTCTGAAATGGCCATAGTGTCGGCCCTGTTCTGCTTGTTAGGCTGCGGTCTGCCTGAGAGACCCCGTCCAGTAGAAGAGGCCCGAAGATGCATGAGTAAAATAACAGCAATAGGCATGTGCAGGCTACGAATGAGTTAATCGTTAAAGTTTCAGAGTCCAACAGAGGAGGGCGCTGTTTCTCATTTTTGAATTAAATGTCGAATGTATGAAGTCCATCCACCTGAATATACACATAAGGAGTGAAAACACAAAAGAAGCTGGATTTCCTATACATGTATTCAAATTATATTTAATCATCATGTGGACAGAACAAGTAAAACAGAAGCGTAGAACTTTCTCCACGGAGACATTCTGCTACTTTATTCAGTAGAACTCTGGACTGTTATTTGTGCATTTGTCATGCTTATTCTTTATAAGTAATCTTTGGTATCTCATATGTTGTCATTGATTGCCTTCATTCATTGCCTTGTGAATACATTACAAACTTTATAATTGTGTGTTAAAATAACGCATACCAACAATGCCAATTCAGTTCACAAGGTAGTGTGCTGTAGTTTTGAAGTCTCAGTCGATACTGAACGATATGAATTAAATATGTAGTCATGTATATATAAATAAATAAATAAATAAATGTATATTAATTGGTTTCAATGGAAATATTTGTTCAGTGAGCAAACATGGATGCAGCGCAGCATAATGCATCGTCTGATGGTGTCTAGGTCTCTGTGGTTTGCTAGGAAAATGGATGACCGCTGGCAGGGAGTCGCGGAGTACTCTAATCCAGAGGCTCCCAGGCTGCTCGCGTTTGTTTTGGTGCCAACGATCACCGCAAAGTCAGCAGCGCTCCTGAGACGTGAGGTCTGACGGTTCAAAACCATCACCTTCTTTACTTACCGTCTGCGTGTGTTTTTGAGGGACCGGTGACAAGGAGTCCTGCTACTGTCGAGGAATCGAACATCAGCACAAAGTGTTTTTTTTTTTTTTTATATGGACAAGTTAATATTTGTCAAGGACAAACTCTTCTCCTTGGTTTTTTAAGTCGCCATCTGTTGTCCATTACGCGCGTATACAAACTGTATACATTACAAACTTGTTTGATCTGGGTTTTCTGGAGAAGGTCTGAAACTTTTAATGAACTGCCAAGTCTTACATCATGAAGGCCTGCTTCAGTTCTGCTTGTAGATCTTGGCAGAAGAGCACAGTCTAAGCCACTGGTTCTCGAGTTTCACCAGGCTATTGTCTGGTAGCTACGTTCATGTGGCCATTTACATTATTTTAAAAGCTCCCCATCTTAAGGCTGGCCAGCCATTTCTGCGTAGACGTCTTGGGCAGAGAGGGTAGAGAGGTGTTGCATATTCTTGAGCAACAATCATTGGCCCTTACAAATATTCCCTCAATTAAAAAAAAAAAAAAAAAAAAAAAAACAGACACCTACATTTCCGCAGTAGCCTCTTCAGAGATGGCTGCATTCCGGGGGCAGACAGGAAGACGCCGTCATGTGTCTGCCAGACCTGAAGGGGGCAGTCTGATTCATAGGATGACTCACTCCACGGAGGATGGAGAGGGGCTGCCCTGATCACAAACTGCACCCACAATGCAGACAACAGGCGGATCCATTAAGAGTGGGCATTTCAAATAGAAAATGGTTAAATGTAGGCCTACTATAAATTTAACTAATTTAGATGCAGTAATTTTAACTGCCTAAGCTTGCGGGATACTCTTTAATGTGGTTTAACAGGGGGATCATTTCAGAAAGAAGTTAAAAAACAGAAAAATTGAATCCTGAGTGGTATGGAGGTGCTCTTGCTCGTGTGTGCATTTTGCTCTTTGGATACAACAGAATTAGACTTAACGCTGCCCCTGTTTGTTACTCATTGAAACCCCTAGTGCCACATCAAAATAAAAAAACAGAATGTCTGAGGGTGGCTGGAATCTTAAACGGGTCATGCGGCTGACTCAGGAAACTCGCTGCCTGTACGTGACAAACGCCACATGGGGGTGAACATTACAGAAGTTTTGCGCAACAGCAGGTCGAAGCCCACCTACAGTACGCTGGAGAATGACGACCCCTCCCCCACCGTAAACATCACCCACAGCTTTAGCGGAGCCGAGTACAGTAGACACTGAGTTATCTGCGGGGCCTGAGGCGAACATGGCGGTCTCTAGGACTTTCTGGAGAGCACCGAATCTTGTCATTAACTGAAGGCCGCAGCCAGTCCCACATGGACGTCAGGTCCAGACTCTCCTTTGCACATCGATTTTTTTTTTTTTTTGCATTCTGAAGTTTGAAACCCAGCAGAAACCTCCCATTCAGTTCCCCCACAGGCGTGCTGCTAGTGATCCTGGCCCCTGTGAAAGCCTATATATATATTATAATGGGCCCCCAACTCAGACCAATCCAGTTATGTTCCAATTTTTTGGACATCAGAGGCCCTTGGAATCATCCTAACTCCCCCTCCACTTTATGGCGCCCTTGATCCCTCCCCCGACCCCACCTTAGCTCCACGTCAAAGTTTTGGGTTTTGCTGCCATCTTCCATCGTCATTATGCTGGCCCACAAACGGCAGGGGGGGGCGAGGATGACCGCAGAGGCCCAGAGAAAGCCCCCTCGTATAAAGATGGGGAACGCCATGCTGGCTCGCAGCATAATTATTCGGTAGGATCCAGAATTGGCGTATTACTGCTGCAGTGGACTGGAACTGCCTCCCCCCCCCCTCCCCCGCATCCCCCGGGGAACCCTCACATCTTGAAGCTATTAGTGACATGCAAGACGTTTAACAGGCCCCTGCCGACCACCCTCCGGGCTGCTGGCTCGCTTGCCGCCATGACAGAGCCACAATTATACGATAAAATTTCAGTGGGCTACTAGCGGCAGTGAAGAAATAAGCAGGTGTATCGCTGAGAGCCCCCGGGGGAGAAAGTGCTGAATTTAACAGGGGGGGGGGGGCATGGCACAGCACACTAGCGATTATCTCAGGAGCGGCTCAAAAAAAAAAAACACATTACCTGTGTGCAAATGGCACATCGTACGCCATTGCAGATATCTATGTACTTGTTTCAATGCAAGTTCATTGTTTAAAGTGGATGAAAATATTTACTGTTACTCATAGCTGTGATTCTCGAACCCAGTCCTTGGGGACCTCAGGACGGTCCACATTTTCGCTCCCTCCTAGCTCCCAACACCAAGTACTTGGTACAGGGAGCGAAAATGTGAACTGGCTGGGGATCCGCGAGGGTTGGGTTGAGAAACACTGAATAACAGTACAAATGCTTTTACAAAGTGCCCTTTAACCTATTACTCAATGCACTATCGCTCGATGATGTGGGCAGATAATTGCGTGAGATGCTCAGTGATGAGATGAACCCTTCTTCAGCTTCTGAAAAGCATGTCCTGATGAGTGATATATTCAGGGCTCGGTGCCACATCCCCCGCCGATTAATGGAGCCCCTTCAGACATACGAGCTCCCTCAACTCGGAGGGCTCAGGTGTATGGGCCTGCGAGCCAGAACACATGCGCTGGCGAGCAGATGGCGCGAAGGGCACGGGAGGCCGGGGCTGGGCCACAGTTAAGTTCGGGGTCTGGCCATTAGCCAACAGGTTTAATGTCGATTGAATTTCAGACAGGAAGATGGATTGAGCACAAGCCAAAACGGGGCGGGGGGCACATGAGGACAGATGAACGTCGTGGGTTCAGCCACGTATGACTCATGTAATATAATGTTGGTCACCGCCCCCCCCCCACACACACACACAGTGTGACGGGCTGCAAAACTTCCCAGCAAAAGCTACTTGCGGTTCAGAGGTGGTGGTGGGGGGGGGGGGGGGGTGGGTGCACACACCACGTGATGTGACTCATTCACTGGTCTCCATCACTCGGCCGTAATAACTTACAAAAATGCCAGATTCACTCGCAGTCGGGGAAAGAACTACAGCGAAGGCCATCGTGATGTTACAGGTACACATCTTTTATTAAATCTGTAGGCACTAAACTATACAGACACTGACCCCTGTCAGTCCAGTGGCAACACAGAAGGCCTGTCCATGATTGTGAGATAGATTCTGCTCCCCGCTCCACGTGCCGATCGAGGCGTGGGCCAAGCAGGTGCCACATTTATGCTCTGTTGGTGACCCGGGGCAGGGTCCAGCCCAGGTGCTGTCAGCTGTGACCGAGTAGGTGACAGCAGTCACACATGTCGAGAATCCTTCTTTAAGGCATGGGCGTCGGTTTGTGCGGTCGCCGGCTCGTGTGAATGTTACCAGCCGCTCAGACTCCTCCCGTCCTCCCCTTAGGTCTGCAGGCAGCGTGAAACTTGCTGGACTCAGACGCAGAAGGTGCTGGATGATGGGTATTTCAGAGCGGCTCGTTGTGCAACACACAGACACACAATGTTCGGGAAGTGTCACGTTTGAGACGGAACCTTTTTTTGCTCAAAATGGCGACGTTTGGAATTGCTCACGCAACACGAGGCTCTCCACTGGCGGCATCTGCGCTACGGCAACAACAGTGCACCCCACTCCACGTGTTTATTAAGGCTGCAAGACAGCGTGTCAGCAGAGAGAGCCGGTGAGGAATGTACTGAACAGAGACCTACAGGCTCTACAGGGCCTGAGTCCTTTTCTTTGGATTGCACTTTCCAAGAAGGTAAAAAATAACAATAACATAAATAATAATAAGCATCTGAAAGGCCTGAGCAAACCCATGCATGCACACAATCGGAATGTTCCAGAATGCCACCCGCTGACCACCGTACACAAGCTCCAGTCCAGATTTAGAGTGCATCAATCTTCTAGTTCTCGTTCACGTTAGATGATGCTGCTTAATAAAAATAGAAAATGGAGAATCCTGCAGGGAGAAGGTGCTTCCTGACACAGTTTGTAGAAATGAAGGGTTTTGTGTTCCTTTGCTCTGGCTCATTAGCCATGAGGAAGTTGTCTAAACAGAGTGTTTTGATCTCAAGTCTTCATCTCTGTTACATCAGTACCGGTGGATCCCGATTCAGATTTAGGACCCAAGATCACTGATGTCCCTGAGACTCAGACTTCTCCTCTGCCAGCCCCCTCGATCCAGAGTCCCCACAGTGCATTGTGGGATACCCCGGCCGTCACGTGGGGCTCCATGGATTAAGCACACCCTACAAACTGTTTCCTTCTGCTCCCCTCTTGTAAACACACAACTCTTTGATAGCATCACAGACTGGGGGTGGATGATTAAAAAAATAACAGCTAACGCTGTAAGCCACTGGGGATTGTTCTAAGAGACAAGTGGCAATTAGAAATGAAAAGATTTAGATTTAGATGGGTGGTCAGTAAACTGAAAAAAATAAAAGAGAATCTTAAAATGGCATTTTAGTAACAAGAAACCCCTTGTGCCACACGTATTTCGGTTCTCAGTAATTATAACAGTTTTTAAAAATTGAGGTCTTTCAACTGCATTTCTGTATAATACGGCCAGTTTCAGCTGGGTTAACTGGCATGGCTGGTATATATCAAAATATTACAACGATATTACAAAAAACACAGGAGAGGAGAAATGTCACACACGGGACACTTGAAAATGTCACTCTTGCTGAAAATAACGCCACCATTAATATCCATCACAAAATGTCATTTCAACAAACAGGTTAACAGGAAACACGTTCACGTTTGCCACATTGATACACTTTGGAATAAATAACTAAAGTAACTGTTAACCCCACCCACCCCCAATTGTTTTTAGGGACACATATCATCTGGGTAGCAGCTTTTGATTTCTCCAACGTCTTTGTCCACAAGCTGGGGTCAGTCGAACACCAGATAATCGAGCCATGGTTCAGAAAAGCAACATAAATGCCAACCGCATTCATAGTACATGTTCCAGTTAAACGCCAATCAACACAATCATTCAAGAGAAACGGCTCTTTTGAAAACAAAAATAGCACTTTTAGCTTAAGGAAAAATGAACCTACTAATGCAGAGGTTTTTAAAAACATCTTTATGAAAACAGCCCTTGCACGACGTGCTTTTAATCTTCGGTTTGCTCCTGGATTTAGCCCTTCTCTGGGTTGAACGAGCGTCCAGTTTCGGTTACCGAGCGCTCCCACACACAACAAATATGACTCAAGTTTCGAGCGAAACTTTCAAAGTTACCGGTATTATTTTTTTTGTAGTCTACTGGAGGTGACGAGAACCTCTCCCGGAATGTCAGGAATTGTTTAAAAATGGGGAAAAGAGGAAAGCCCTGAAAATTAATGTCACTAGTCAGTAACGGGTTCATTGTTCCCCCACAGTGCCACACTGCTAAAGCACCTACACAGTGCCACCTGTCTGTGTCATGTGGTACTGCATGTTCTGGCCCGGTTCGTCCAAGCCTGCCCCCCTTCGTTGCTCCAGCTCAAATCCCACACTCTCCATTAGCTGGTTTCTGGTGAAGGGAACAACTCCAATCATATTTCACAGGAGTGTTGTCCTATATCTACCTCCCTGGCGCTTGCGACAGGCAGTCCTCCCGCCTCTAGGGGTCCTCGTCCATGTCATCAAGGTTGGGCGCCATGATGAAGTGTTTTGGATAAGGCAGGTTGTGCTCATCGGCGTACTCCTCCCACCGCGCATCATCACTCTCATGGGTGATGTAGCGCTCCCCCCTGCGTGTCTCGAACTCCCTGAGGTCCAGCCATGTCTGATAGTCCTGGGAGACATTTAGACACCAGTTTGGTTCTGTACTACAGCGTCAAACCAACCTTCTCTCCCACAGTCCTATAACTTTTGGCCAGTTTCTGATCAAAGTGCCACAATGGAAGAATGTTACCTGCAGCCAGGGGTGACTGAGAGACTTGTCCACGCTGTAACGTTTTCTCATTTTCACTTGCAGAAGGTTGTTGATCAGATCAGTAGCTGTTGATGCAAATAAATGAGTCAATTATGTAGAATCCACAGACAGAAAAGCACAATGTTTTCACTCATGTACAGATAATTAGTGAGCTAACAGTCTGTATTAATCACCAGTGGCTGGGGGCAGCGTAGGTTATGGACTGCTTTGCTAGCACAACAGAAACATCCCATTTGAATCTGCAGTAAAGATAAGATCTCTCCTATTTTCTCATCTCTTGAGAATGAGTTAAGAATGCATTTCTTTTTTTTTGTTGAGGAGGTGATGGGCAATGTTGAGGGAGAACAGTCCCCCCCAAGACATGTAAGTGATTTCCCGTACACACTGAAGGTCACGGCTGCTCATTTGAGAGCTGCCACAGCGTCTGCAGAGGCGTAGGTGGGCCAGACGGCTGGCCTCACCCAGCCCAGCCTCCATATACGACATGAAGACGGGCCACTCCTGCCTCCCGCCTGTCCACTGTGATTGTAGTTCACCTCAAAATATCCTCCTGTGGCATCCCTGCCCTGTTTTTTCTGTGTCCAGATGCAGTAAATATACATTCTAAAACTTCACATCATATTATTTATACATGTATACATAAAACTTATGCATGTAAAAATATGATTCAAGTATTTTTAGTTACATAACACCCACCACACCTGGTTTTAACCTTTTTTGGGGGGGTCAGCTCCACTGGGGCTCTTTAGTAAGTCAGCTGAAATTCCTACACTAAATGGAGACCCATAGAGACCAAATGGTTGTATTCACCATTGCAACCCAAAATGCCACATGCAATTCTAAAGTACTCTTTGTAGTTGGGTTAAAGTTAAAGGCAGTTCTTCTGTCTTTTGAATAAATGTTAGAACTTTTCGACAAGGTCTAGCTCGAGAATTAAATGTATTTAATGAAAACATTTTTCGGTTTTTGTGTCTGAGGACCGTCACGAAGCTAGGTGCAGTACGCATTGTCAGGTATCCAACGGCCACAAGTGAGCCATCAAATGCCGCTTTTACCTTCTCTGGAAATTTCTTTCCAGGGAGTGGGTGGGTACATGAAGGCCGCGTTCTGGATCTGGTCATTGATGTCCTCGTCTTCGTTGAAGGGGAAAGTGCCACTCAGGCTCACGTAAATGATGACGCCCACGGACCACATGTCCAGTGAGCGGTTGTAGCCTTTGCTGCGTAGAACCTCAGGTGCCAGGTAGGCTGGCGTGCCGACCACAGAGCGGCGGAATGACTTCTCGCCGATGATGCGAGCGAAGCCGAAGTCGCACAGCTTCACCTGGGGAAGCAGGCAACATTCGTCACGGAGGTCGCCGGAATGTTCTGGAAGCTGTGCTGCGGCAACGTGCGGGGACTCACCTGAGGAAAGGGCTCGGCCGATGCCAGGAGCACATTTTCTGGCTTCAGGTCACAGTGTACGATGTTCTTGAAATGCAGGTGTCTTAGAGCCACCAGGATCTGTGGGACCACCAAGCCCAGTAAGTGAAATCGCATGAAAGAACCCCACAGAATAACATGAAAGGACTCGACGGCACCATACACAGGCCGTTGCTGAACCGTGTTCATAGCCAGACTCTGGCCAGCTTGTTTAGCTTAGGGATTCTGAGGGCGACCTGTAAACCACAGGTTTGTTATGGCCCAGCCACTAATTGTGAGCAAGCAAATCCATGCTAAATGGAAGAGCTACTGTTGTTTACATCATCTAATCCTACAAAAGAAACAGCATCAAATGGCAAGCTGTGGCAGACTGGGCTGGGACGCGGCCCAGACCGCGCTTTTCGTAAACAGACACACTTCCGGAATCAGAAACGTAAACTCAAGTAGTGAATCACCGGCGCCGTGGCACCAGCACCAACCTGCGTGACCAGGAACTTGGTTATTCGCTCTGGCAACTTGCTCTTCTCGCTGGACAGGATCATCTCCAACATGTCGCCGTGGAGCTTCTCCATGACTACGAAGACCCTCTCTGGCGTCTCGAACATGCACTCTAGGTTTACGATGCCGGGGTGGTGCAGGTTCTGGGAAGAGGAGGAGATCTTAGTGAAACCAAGGAAACTGACCTTCTGTGGGAATCACTTGCACAGTTAGGTTATCAGGAATTATGACAGTTTTTAGACAGAAATGTCAAAGCAGACCAGCAGAAAAACCCACGTTGGCCTATAACATATTGCTTGGTTACCAACACCATTGATAAGATGTGGCAGTTATGGCTCTTTCTGCTTTCCTCCTCACCTGCAGGATGGCGACCTCGTTTCTCAGCTGGCTCTCCTGCTTGGTGGGGAACCTCATTTTGTCGATGACCTTGATGGCCACGTCTCTCCCCGTCTTCCTGTGCTTGCCTGACAAACAGATAACTTTCAGCAGGATGGCTAGGCTTCCCTAACATGTATGGTAAGCACGAGCAATCACAAACTACACAACAGATATTGCACACTTGCTGTTGTCACGATTCCCCTTGCTGCTCAGAGAGAAAGATTCCTGCCTGGTCACAGAGAGCTACTGTATGCTGGGAACAGGGGAAGGATCACCATACCTCCATATACTATCCCGAACTGTCCAGACCCCAGAACCTCATCCGCAAAGATCTGGTAGACTGAGCTGATATCCTGCGGGTGAAACACAGATCCTTCCTCTTTAGGCGATTATTCAATGTCATTTTTAATGTGTCGGACATTTTGGTAACATTTTACTCAAAGCATTATAATGGTCGGTATGGGAATTAATAAAGTATGACAGCATCTTTTAATAACAGTCATAAGGCATTATAGTGTTGATTATAATACTTCATAAGCTATAATGCATTATACATACCTTTATAATGCATTATAATGGTCGGTATAAGCATTAAGGATGTTTTGTACTGCATTATAAAGGTATCTATGGGTCATTATAGATGAGAGCTTCATAAAGCATTCATAATGCATAATAAATATATCTATAACATGTTATGCCTTTTCATAAATATTCATGGAAATGTTTACAATGAGTGCATACTGAATGCATTATAATGAATTCATAATAATGTGTTATGAATGTATTCATAGATTCTTACAGACATGGCATTCATAGAAAGTGTTACCAAAATAGTTAATTACAGCCAGCAAAAATCTATCTTGTTCTGAATCTCTGTTTTGTCCTGGGTGTAACTCTGAAAGTCAGCAATTTCACCAAAAGATCCCCAGAAAATCAAGGAACCTACTCTGAGGTATCAGCCTTTATATAAAAATAAATTCTAGTCTCTCTTTCTCTAACCTTGTGATTATCTTGCCCTTTCAGTGGGTAATGCCACATATGCCCACCACGCTCCTTATGGCGTCGATAAAATTGTGAAATAGACCATAAAGAAGAATTAAAAGAGACCCGATGGCTGTAAACGGTGAACAAAAACGCCGCACTCACCACATTCTCCTGAATCTGGCAGTTAGACACGGATATGCTGATGGACAACTCTTCTGGTGGCAGAAAGACATATACACGTGATGTCAGTGAAGCGTGGCGTTCTGGTGGCGTTCAATGAGCAAGTGAGATGAGGAGTTTATCAAAAAGAAATCAGCAGAAATATTACCATGAGCACAATTTACAAATTCAATGCAACTAGGTCTCCGCACACTAGGTCTTTGTAAACACAAAAACAAATGTCTCGATAAGGGTCAGACTAAATATGCATTACTGTATTATGATAATTATGTAGTAATAGCAGAAGCAATTATGCCCGTGTCTGATGATAATTACAATGCAGGCTTTTGTATCCTATACCTTAATGTTTTCAGTGATGCTTTGTGGCAATCGATTCTATTCGCAAATTACAAGGAGATATTTTACCCGAATTGCGGCACGTGTCACGTGGTTATAAGGACCAGGGAAAGAGCCCACCAACCTCCGGTCGAATACGGTCGCCGTGACCGCAACACTCGGGAAAAGAAAGAACGGCGGCGGTTTCGGAGACCGCCGGGAGCGCGCCGGCATCGATTATCATGGGGGGGTTGTTCTCCGAGGCTAGGAGGGGTTTGCCGCTGGCTTTCAGAGCGGTTAGGGTCAGAGCCGGAGAAGGAGCCGGCCGGCTGCTGTTTCAAAGCCCCGAAGCGAGAGGAGGCCATGCTCATCTGGTTCACTTTACTGCGAGCTGAGCGTCTGGCTCGCGCAGGGCTTGGGGAGGGGGACTAACTGCATCCAGACGGTCCTGCGGCTGGGGGGGGGGATCAGGCTTCTTTGTCGATTCCCTGCATCCCCTCCCCCTTTTGTACACACAGATATTTTCACGTATATAACTGAAAACCCCGGTTTGTGTTGTGCAATGGCCCCCCTACGCTCTCTTTCATTAATCACCCTTTCTGGAACACTTTCAGACATTACAAAAAGTGATTACAAAATGTCATTACAAAATTAAATGTCAATTTTCCCTCATGATGCAATTCCTTTGCCTATAATGGAAGGTGACGGTCGTGTAACCGAGATGACGGGTGGCACATGGCACGTTACGCACACATCAGTCCCACAGAGTTGCAAAATAGGAGATAAAGAGAGGCGAGATTATCAGGTGTTCAGGCTCTGCAGAAACAGCAGCCATTAGTGGTCTAATCCAGCACTGTGACCCGGCAGGGCTCTTCTGCCCCCACCCCCTTCACTGGGGCACACATCAGACATGGCTGCCAAACAGGCACCTGACAGAGAAGGGGGTCCCTGGCCGCCTCGCCTCAAGCCAGCAAACCCGTCGTTCTGCCTCACAGCGCCGGTGACTTCTGGTTTCAGAACCCGTCCCCCCAGGAATGCGGGATTCAGGTCACAGACACGGCACGTTTTCCCAAGGTGGGGAGAAGCGGAACTCAGAAGCAAAGCGGCAAGGGAAACATGAGGCTGGCATCCCCCCCCCCCCCCCCCGATTCCCTAACCCAACTGGATACTCACTGTGGTCCTTGCCCTGTCCCGCCGTCGTGCACACGCTGGGCTGGGGGGTGACGGGCATCAGTGCCTGTCGGATGGCCCTCTCCCAGCCCTGGGCCACGTCCGGGCCCACCCCCGAGGCAGCCAGCGCTGGGTTGTGGTACTGTCCACCGCCGGTCTCGCCCACATAGTACACCATGGTGTCGGTGATGATCTCGAAGCAGTGGGGATTGCTGCCCTGGGCCAGGCTGCTGAAGTCCTTCGCGGCTTCCACCTGCAGGATCTCTGACAGGGGAATCTCCTGCGTGGTGGGGGCGGCGAGGGGAGGTTATCCGTTAGAGTCCCACTGTCACGAGGGGCAGGCGCCTGGCAGGGAAGTCACTGCAGTCTACCCCGCTCTCGCCCCGCCCCTGACGCCGCCACCTGTGTCTGCAAGCCGGGAAGCGCTCTGGTATCCGTCCCCTGTCGGGCCCCGGCAGGCAAATGAGGCGCCAACGGCTCGGCCGACTTAAAGATTGTGCCGTCCCCTTCGCCTGTGCCGCCGAGCACATAGAGAGAGCCACCAAAGCCCTCCCCGGCCAATCGGAGCGTGCCTGCGCTCTCGCCGCGGAGATCAGATGAAGTGCTTGTGGTTTGCAGCACCAACCACGTGACCCCGCCCCTCCTCCCTCAACGCCCCCCACTGAAGTGCTCTCTGATTAGAGGGCATGCTGGAAAAAAAATAAATAAAAAACCTGGGCATGAGCCAGACTGGCAGCCGAAGAGACAGAGCGGCTGCTGTTCCGGGGTGGCCCTGAGGGGACGCCGGAGCCCCAGGGTCCCCAAGGGTAGCTCTGCTCCCCCCCCCCCCCCCCCCCAACTAGTCAGGGAGGCAGTGCAAAAAAACCACAAGTACAGGGGTCCCAGCTTCAAAGAAGCAGCTTCTATAGCTTCCAAATGTATAAAAAAGAGAAACGCAGTGAAATCGCTCCCATTCAGAATGGACATGGAAAAGCAAGGGATGAAAATGAGAGGCAGACACACGCTGTGGGGAAACCTCGCCGGGAGCGGCTGAGAGGCCGAGCGGCCGATCGTAAGGTCAGAACCGAAGAGAGACACCCCAGGAAGAAACAACCGAGCTACACGCTTCTCCACACCAAGGCGTTCTAAAAAGAGCAGGCCAGTTAAAACACACACACACACACACATACGCACGCCGTGAGAAGCGTGGCGGCCAGAAGAGCTGACAAAAAGCCCTTTACGGGCTGCTAGCCTTCAATTAGCCACCTCTTTGTCCCAAAGCAGGTTCAGCGCCAAGCTGATAATAAACACCCTTATGAAACGACGCCTGAACACACCCTGCAGTCCCAGTAAAGCAAAGGAAAGTTGCTGGGAGAAGACAGTAAAAATAAATAGATCTGGTGGCCGTGGGGGGGGGGAAGAAAAGGATTGGAGTTCCCTGACCAAGCAAAAAAATAGCCCTGTTACATACTTACTGTCAGGCTATGCAAATTCACCCCGAAATACAAGTCAATCAGAGGCTCCTTGGGGACACCCCCCTCAACTAAAATAGTGCTTATCATTGTGATTTCTTCATTTTTTTTTCAATAGGCTGAAAACCACAAGGGTTATGCGACTCACCCCTTTTCAGATCTCCTCCGAACATCAAGTCATTATTTTAGCTACTGTATTTCACACTAAAAGCAAATTCCCTTAAATGCGCTTTTGCGAATTGAACAGAGGGTTATGAATGACATCTATTTCCGTTCTTATAGAGAGAATGCACCTTGGCCAGAACTACTGCCCACAACTTACAGCAGACTTCCCAGTGAAGGGAATAGCCCTCAAAACCACCTAACATCTCACACCAACGGGGGCAAAACTTTCCAGGCAAAACTTTACGAAATAACGTACCAACCTCCTGAAAAAAATTATACAAGCAGTAGCAGGAATAAAAACAGCGATTTTTCAGACCAGGATGGCTCAAATATCATACTACAGAGAAATAGACACACATATCTACAGGTGTGAAGAGTCTTCCGATAAGGCGGATGCACACGTGCCCCGACAAACGCACACTGCTCTGACACACACCACAAGCCTGGATCACATTTGGAAGCATTTTACTGGGTCCGAGGCAGGGTGGGGTCCTGGGTGGTTGGGAGCTATTTCCCAATTACAGTGCTATAAAGCCACTGCGAGGATGCTAACGGGACCCCAGGCGGGGGCTTCTGGGGGGCTCGGTGGCCCCTCTCATGCCCGCTATCACGTACATGGGCGAAAGGGGCAGTTGCTAATGCGAGAGTCATGCTGAGGCGACGCACAGGTGCCGTGTTCAGTGGGCTCTCACATATTCAATGTGATTTCAGATATGACTAAGTGATAAACTTTACACCGGCTTGATGTTTCACTGGGGAAATCCTTCCACGTGGTGTCAAATCAAATGCAAACACTGCTGTCACCCACACTGAATCTTAACGCTGCATTCATACACCTCATAATAATATATCTGTTTACTTACAAACGTACGCAGTTTATGCATGGAGATACACTATATGGACAAAAGTATTGGGACAGCTGGCCATAACACCCACAGGAACTTTTACGACGTCCCATTCTAATTCCATAGGCGTCAATATGTAGCTGGTCCCCCCTTTGCAGCTACAACAGCTGCCACTCTTCTGGGGAGGCTTTCCACAACATTTTGGAAGGTGTCTGTGGGAATTTTTGCCCATTAACCCAGAAGAGCATTTATGAGTCATTGATGTTGGACATGAAGGTCTGGTTCATAGTCGTTCTGGTTCTAGTTCATCCCAAAGGTATTCGATGGGAGGTCAGGGCTCTGTGCAGGTCAGTCAAGTTCTTCCACACCAAAGTCACCCAAACATGTCTGTATGGACCTAGCTTTGTGCGCTGGGGCACAGTCATACTGGGACAGAAAAGGGACGCCTTCCCCAAACGGTTCCTACAAAGTTGGGAGCACAGAATTGTCCAAAATGTCTTGGTATGCTGAAGCATTAAAAACTCCCTTCACGTTCTCCTGGCATCTGCCAAACCCAGACTCCAGACAGAGAAGCGTGATTCGTCACTATACAAAACATGTTTCCACTGCTCCAGAGTCCATTGGCAGTCCGACGCTTGGCATTGCACTTGGTGATGTGAGGCTTGCATGCAGCTGCTCGGCCATGGAAGCCCATTCCATGAAGCTTCCGGCGCACAGGTTTTGTGTTGAGATCAATGCCAGAGGAAGTTTGGAACTCTGCAGTTATTCAGTCAATAGAGCGTTGGCAACTTTTACGCACTATGCAGCACAGCACTTGGGGGCCACTCTGTGGCTGAGTTCCTGCTGTTCCTTAACACTTCCACTTTGCAATAATACCACTTACAGTCGATCATGGAGTATCTAGCATGGAAGAAATTTCACGAACTGACCATTTGCAAAGGTGGCATGCTATGACAGCACCACACTTGCATTCACTGAGCTCTTCAGAACGACCCATTCTTTCAGAAATGTTTGTACTGTAAACCTGACTGTATGGCTAGGTGCTTGATTTTCTACACCTGTGGTGATGGTCTGAATGAAAGACCTGACTTTAATGTCCCAAAACTTTTGTGAATATAGTATATGTGCAGGGGGGAGGAGGTATCCCACTCAATACCATTTAATGGAATTAGCCATGACCTCAAACCAGCACAACTCAAAAAGACTGAAAACAAAACTGATCTGGTATTTTTTTAATAGGATGTAAAATAATAAAAAACAAAACCTGTCCCCACTGAAGGTATGATATGTGAGGTAAATGCATCATGATCCGAGATGTGCTACAATCAGTCAAACTGGATAATGTTTCATGTCCCTCTCGGTGTTACTCAGCTTATCATGAGACATCTGTAGGTTTTGAATGTCTGTCTGTCTCTCCAGCACTTTGTTAGTACGAGAGGTTAAAACAGTGCTTCCCAATCCAGTCCTTGTGGACCCACAGACAGTCCACATTTTTGCTGGTAGGGAGCAAAAATGTGGACTGTCTGGCAGGAAGATCAGAGGGAGCAAAAATGTGGAACGACTGTGGGTTCCTGAGGACCGGACTGGGAAACACTGGGCTAAAAGATAGTTAAGTCTGCAGTCTTCTATCGTTTAAGACCAACTTAAAGATTCCTGAGACCAACTAATTCACGGCAAAAACCTGCATTTATTATGTAATAAGCAAAGTCATAAACTTTGCATATAACATCTATGTAAACATAAAACATTAATAATGATGAGTTTGAGGACTCATCTCTCAGAGGGTCCCTGTGATACAAGGACAAAAACAGTTATTATTAAAGCAAAGATCAAAATAAGCAATAAAGTGAGTAAAAACCAAGAGTATTTTTTCTTTTTAATTGAAAGAGGCTTCAGCTGTACTAGTAAGGACAGGAATTACTGGGAATTTTCGCAGCTGAACTGACAGAGAAGTGAAAGCCCTTTCACTCTAAGGGAAACTAGCGGTCTCAAGGGGATTTTTCACTGACCACGCGGTCGTTAAGGCCCCCCACCAAGACAGTTCACCGCAGTAAAACCTACATTCCTCTTTTAGTCAGACAACGTGGGCGTGCCCTGATAGGATGACCTTTTTGTATGCATATCGCCAATAGCTTCAAGTTCATCACTCAGAATCCTTCCGCAAATGCAAAAATTAATGCAGAAATATTAAAAATACAAAGGTTAGGGGCCCTACAGCAGTCGTGCCGTGGTATTTCGTTTGACGTAAACAGGAAGTACCAGGCGGTTTTCTGAAAGGGGCGACATCTGCACCGCAGAGCCCCAAAGGCAGGGGTGATACTAGGAATTTTTAATGCAGTGGGCATAAGAAGGGCCAAAATTCATACCGGGGGCCAATCTTATCTTATCATTAGCCAATGATATGTTTTGCATCGGTGTGTGATAAGAGAGGGGGGCCCATCCAGGGGCCAATCATCTTTCAGGTGGCGCCAGTGTCCCTCTGGCCCCGCCCGAGTATATACCCCTGCCCAAAGGAGGTAGAGAAAGAGTGTAGATGTCCCACCTTGTAGTATTTGGCTGCAGTGTCATTCTGAAAGAGCGTCAGGCTCTTGCTGTCTAGCCGCCAGTAATGCCTCTTCCTCTGAAGTGAGAAGCAGAGATTAGTCAGCCCAACAACCAGGAACTCGCATGATACCACTCAGAGATATCCACTGGTCTTCATGGTGGGGGGTCGCTACTCCTTTGACATGTTTCTTCATTGCTCTAAAAAGCATATTGTGTCAGTGCTAGAGACTGTATGACTAAAAGTCTTTTAAAAGCTTATTTCACTACAGTATGGTAAATTGTAGTAGACTTATAGTCTAGCATGCCACAGTATTATATTCAACAGTATAGTGCAGTATACACTACCAGTCAAAAGTTTTGCACACATTGAGATTTTCTACATTTGCATGTTACTTAATATTTACTAAACGTACACTCAGTATTCTTTACTGACAAATAAAGTTGCAATATCTTTAATTTATCAAAGTAATCTCCTCTAGCAGTTATAACAGCAGAGAAAATTTGAGGCATTCTTCTTCCTACAAGGGACTGCTGTGTTTCAGGGGATGAAACAGTTAACTAATGCATTTAAAGTTAAAGGACAGCCTAGAATTTGACTACGCCATCTCCACATAACCGCAGGATGTCAGACGTGCACTGTTACATACTCTTCCCATGTTTAAAGGAAACTTGTTTTATTTGACCTAGATTTTCCTTTACAGTTGTTCACTCAACTTTCCAATTCTTAACAAGAATAAAAAATCTGCAGTTTATGAAATAATTGGAAAAGTAGTGAAAAGCAGTGGTGTGCAAAAGCTTTTGGCTGGTAGTGTAGGCTAATGCAGTTACTTCTGTACTTGTATGAACTGACTGTAAGTCAGTCTGGACAAATAAATATCCTGATAAATAAATGTAAGATAAAATCATAGTTATTTTTCTATTTTTTACATATAAAAGATACGTATGGATTGCGATGACGGAGATAAAAGTACAGCCAATGATGCCATAGAACAGGCTCTCTCTTATTCACGGGCCTGGAGGTTTTAGAGAAGAAAGACCTGCAGATATCCCTGTGGGCCCCCCCGGAGAGCCGTCCGGGCCCCGCCCTCACCAGGTTGTCTCTGCTGGTGTAGTGTACCATCCAGCCCTCCCGCACCACGGTGGAGCTCCTTCTCTTGGTGTGCTTGACGGACTGCACCACTCGCATCAGGGGGATGTTACTGCTGGTTGAGGGGCTGAGGACGGCACACGCAGGAATGGTTCAGGTCGAACAACGCCGGAATGTTTAGTCTTGAGACACTTCTTGAGTTCGACAGAGCAGCTACCTGATGGTCTTCACCGGCTCCTCGTCCTTCTCTCCATCGAGATAGGGGGAGTCCATGAAGAAGATCTTCTCCTCTGGAGTGGAGGGCTCCTCAGGGTCATCTAAGCCTCGGTTGCCATCGCTGTTCATGTCGTTGCTGTCCACCTCCATGGTGGTATCAGAGTCCGGCCCTGGGCTTGCTGGCTCTGGGGGTTGGAGCCAAACCATCAAAATGGCAGCAGAGCTGCCCACTAAGCATACATTCTGCTGCTATGGTTCTTCTCCTGCCAAAGTCTAAATATAATTTTCAGACAAATTCCATTACAGTGTTCTAGAATACATGGTTCTGCTCTGTGCTAATATGGTTCTCCGAAGCTCTCCACTGTACAGTGGTGATCACTGATCAGTGATTCAAAAAGTCCTTACCTCCATTGAACACAACTTCACCAAGACAGTCTCTGGGTACTTTTGATGCACACCGCTTGTGACAGTTAAACTTGCAATCTGAAATGAAAAGTGATAAATAAAAAAAGCTATTTTAAGCAGTGATTGTAGAGTAATGCAGATGTCAAGATTCAAGAGGTTTATTCATGAATGTAAACAGTACTCATAGGATTATGGGCTCTCGTACACAGTGTGCACAGAGTGATGTCAGTGTTAAAGTGACTGAAGAGTCACTGTACAGTCCAGTGGAAGACCTAGGGGCACTGAGACTTGTCCTGGTTTAGGAGCCTTATGACCTGGGGAAAAATGTCAATTTGTCCCAGTGGAGATTTATGAGTAACGAGTATGAATTCTCAGGTGTGTTTAGTGAATGATGCAGTACGGTTTAGTAAGGTTTAGTAAAGTTTGCCTAGAGACCCCACCTTTGCACTGCATGCCCTGGCGAAAGAGCCCCTTCAACAGGCATTTGCAGTACTGGCAGATAGTGGGCCGTGTGTATGAATGCACCACAAAAGTGTGGGGCACCTTCACCCGACCCAGGACCATCTTCTCCATCCAGATAGGCCTGCCGCTCCACGACGGGATGCGCTTCCCCGCCTCCTGGTGCGACCGTTGCTAGGGGGAGACGGAATTGTATGCGGGGATGTTTAGGTTCAGCACAGGCAACCGTCACGAAATATTTTGCCAAAATGTAATCAATCAAAGGTAAGTACAATTAAGGATGGATATAAAACTTCTACAAAGATAGCTCTCAACAGCGTTTTTTAAGAAGAAACACAGAAGGGTTTGCAATCAAAGTGTACAAGTACTCAGCGTGTTACAAGCAAAGCTTAGAGTCAATTTAAGAGGTAGGGATTAAAAGAACAACAGCGGAATAAAACAAAAAATATCAATAAGACTATATGAGGAGCATGTGACCTGTAATTTTGACAAAACTAAACAATAAGGGACAAAGACTTCCAAAACCCATCTATATAGTGGAAGGATTTTATTAGAACATTTCAGGATGACAACCATGTTGAAGGGTCGAACAACAAGGTCCTGCAAACCTTCAGATTACAAGGCAATGTCCTTATCCATCACACAATCCAATGCATTAACGTCAGTGGCGGTGTTCCTCAAGGCACCAGTCTTGGACCCATATGGTTATCAGTATACATGCATATATCTTCCTCTGATCGATGCTAACAGTTTCAGACATATTGCGACTTTTTCCTGCTAAAGAGATGGCATACATGTACATGTATTACTGAAACCAGATTAATCATTGCTGTTTCAAAACTGGCAACAAGATGAAAAGGACTTGACATATAACTTCCTGCCATTTTTCTTGGACCAAGACCATGATCTTAGGCCCTCACAAACTCAACCAAATCAAAAGACATTGCCGTATCTCTTCCCAATTAATGATGTTCCTTTGAAGGCTTGATCAGAAACATCTGTTCTGTGTCCACCTCATGACTCATGTATCCACCTATGGCTAGAGCACAAGATTTCCTCTGTTTCTGCTACTTATTGGCCCAACATACTTCCTTACTTGGAGTTCACAATATTACACTGTCAGCCATTTATGCTTCTGGACAGGTTCAGAAGACAGTCCAATTAAGCACGTTTCATTTTGTCCAACAGCAGTGCTCATCTTGGGATACAAACACCCAGGCGCTTTTTGGGTTTAAATGATGAGCGGGCCGCAAAATAATGGACCTACCTCCTCCTGTGCCACGGCAACATGTTTGGCTGGAGTGGGCCGAGGGACCGACAGCGAAGGCCCTGGCAGGGACACGTTGGACAGGCGGCGCTTCCGTACCCCGCTGCAGTTGTTTGGGATCTTAAAGGCGCAGCGTTTGTGGTAGTTGAGCCCACATCCTACCAGGAATCACAGCAGAGTGAGTCTCCCACAGAAGTCTCAGAAGTATAATATAACGTTTGTATCTTATAGACAGAATTCATTTAGAAAATCAAGAATTCAGTTGAGCTTTATTTGAAGGTTTAATTCTCAACTTTAGCCACTAGAGGTCTCACTAGAGCCTATAAACGGTAAATGTAGCATAAACCCATGCTAATAACCAGTTTGATAATGTTCTCTGAAACACTCTCTGAACACTGAAGTTACAATCATCAAGTTTCTGTCTAAGAAGCCATTGAATAGTGTTATCATCATAATTTGATAACTCAGCTAGAACATTTTAATGCTACCTTTTTCAGTTAATGGTGGAGTGGATATGAGCAGGCAGTGTACTCCCCGTGCCATGCCCTTAAATTTTACACCCCTGACCCTCCGCTTGCCCTGCCTTCTGGGGAGGGAAGAGTGGCAGCACATGGCACTGCTCCGCCCGGTTTCACCAGCGCCGTTTGAAGATCCCGTCCGGCGATTGCCGACGCACGCTGGACTCCATTCAAAGATCCAGATTTGGGCTTCAAAGGCCTCTTTCTGTAATGGCAGGAAGTCGCACGCTCGGTGGGGGTACCCTGCAGCTCAGCGCCATGTGCTGCCATCGACCCCCGCCCACTGCCCCCATCCCCAGGGCAGAGTGCAGAAACGTGACGGCTGACTTCTCTTGGAGTCTTCGCGTAAACTTCTGAGGCTGCTGCTGCCCCCTGGCTGTGTCGTAAACAGTGGCCAGAGGGCCAGTCTGTGGATATTCTGTGGCTGTGTTGGTCTCCATGATAACGGTCTTATGTACGGATGCTAACGCACCTACCACCGCACTTAGGCGTTCTTTAGTGCACAGGTAACCCTGCTGCTTTGTCTGCATGTGTGTTAGTGCGTCAGCCAGACGGTTTACATCCACGTGAGTGTCCACGTATGTGGGCCGCATTGCCAGTGGTCCGGGGTCTTGCACTCACCTTCACATTTGAGACCCTGACGAACTAGACCCCACAGCATCTCCCCACAGTAGTCACAAAAGGTGGGGGCCTTGTACGAGTGCACAAACAGGGCATGGGGCCGGATCTGGAAGTCCTCGACAGTAGCGAGAGCTGCAAGGCGGGCAGGAAGAAAACAGAACTCAGATTTCATGAATCATTATCATACATTGTGTGTGGCTCTGGGGATAAGGACTCTGTACCTGTGGCCAGACGGTCATGGGTTTGAGTCCCGTGGGTGGTAAACTGAGTCACTCTTCTGTTTCCGGATGTAAACTTTATTTACAAAGCACTTTTCATACATGTGGGATTAAAATAAGGAACACAGTATGCAACTAAGGTACAGGTCAAAAAAAGTTTGAATGAGAAATGTATAAATAAATGAGCAAATTAATAAAATGTCAAATAAAATATAAATAAATAAACAGGGATGCAATACAAAATAAAAACATAACTGAACAGGATGGAATCTGCAAAGACTGAATTTCATTCTACTTGCTACCTGTACAACGACAATAAAGAAATTCTCTTCTATTTTCCCACACTGCTACTGCTTTGTGTTTAGGTTAATTTTCCATTACATATTGCATTATTTTATCAACGCTGCATTATGCAACAGCAGTGGATTAGTCATGTCCCCACTGAAAAACATTTGGAAAAATAAGCTAGCTGATCCAGGGGTCAAAAACCAAGATTGAAATTACATTTATGTTTGACGTAAAAAAATAAGTGAAACGAGGGTAATGCATTTACCAAAACAGTTACACATTATAGAGTCCAGCGAATGGAAAGCACCACAGCCCTTACGACAATACAAGGGCCTTGTAAAGTGTAAACTAATTACACCGTGAACTGAGTAAATAGCTAGAGGGTCGTGCTGCAGTGACAGAATTCTGACAGTAGGGGACACTCTAATTGAACAGTACAGCAAGGAGAGAGCGACATAAGGTAGGAAGTGGTGGGGGTTTCTGCAGCGTGCTTCTCTGACTGACTAAGGCAGAATATGAGCCTTTTCCCTCCCCCAGGGCCTACGGGGGCCTGTGGCTTATCACATTATGCATTCTCTCTAGCAAAATAAAGGGTGCACTGCAGTCGGGGGTGCAGGAAATCACCACAGACGAAGGGAGAGAAGTGTTTGCACAAAACATTAAACCGAAACACAAGTCTGGGAAGCCATAGACTGTGCTGTGGGAAGAACTTACCAGGTAACTCTATAAGACAGTCCTGTAACTATGTTTATAGCGGAGACACAAGGTTAAATAAAAATCTCCTCGTCAGCACACTGCTTTCTGTTGCTTTTACGGAACTCTATGAACCATGCTCATTATTAATTTATTATTATTATTATTATTGACTGCAGCTATTGGTCTGGATAAATGCACCCGTTTACACAGCTGGATACAAGCTGAATCTATTCACAATAGACACCTATAGCAGTGTTACTCACGAATGCAGGATCTAGGCAAGCTTTTCACCACAAGCATAGCTTCATAGAAAGCAATGCAGCTGAAGGCCAGTCTGCTTTGTGCTCCAGCAGAGTGGCGAGATTGTAACCCGCCAGAGGTGTCCTCTACCACTGCCTTATTGGCCACCGAGTCCCCCAGTCGGGTCACTGATGGAACAGGAACATTCCAGAATGGTGCAAAGGTGCACAAACAGCTGCTCCTGACTGTGATTTCAAGAAAACTGTCAGCCTTCATTCAAAAATGTTACATTAACCTTCCTTCAAAAACACAGACCGACTGAGCATAACATACATAAGGTGGATTAAAAAAAAAAAAGCTTGCAAGATAACCAGTGCTTAGTCTAGTGGGGGCTCTGCTGACATCACTTCCTGTATGACAGACATTCTGGGCCACACATGACGAGACCTGACAGAAAGTGTCTGCTATCTAATCACAAGAAGAATATACCTGGAAAAAATCAATCTGCAGAGACGTTGTGAAAACCGAACGGCATCACACTCTAGATACAAGGTCCTTCTTACAGGCACAGACAGCCAGGCACAAAACGCCCAATCCAGATCTCCCCTGGTACCAACTTATTATTCTAAATTAATAATACCTCTATGCTACTGTGAAATTGCGTCATTACACACTGCAATCCAGCATCTTGTCAGCCACACGAACATAACGCGAACAAGTGACCTTTCGAAGCCTCTGAAAGGAAAATCAGCTTGTTGACAAAACCATGACTGCAAAGAACCAACATACCTTGGCTCTGATGAGCATGAACCCCCCCCCCAGTTCTGCCACGCCCTCAGCTCCCCCCATAACGTGGTCATAATCCTCAGTACCGAGGCTACAGGCACTAGTTACATTGACTTAAGCATCCCCCCCTCACAGGGCCATCTCCCTAACCCAGATTTATGCCTCAGGATACAGGAGATCCCAACACCAGCCAACAATAACCGGGCTCCCTAGTCCAGGATCTAACCCAAATCACCAAGTAGGCTGCGGGGGTTGGCTTTATATTTGCACAGGGTCCAGCTGACATGAATGGAAATAGCTGATTGATTCTGTCTTCGTGACAAGCGTTTGGTTTTTCTGAGAAAGCCAATCAGCGCTGGTCTGTCACACGTACCACGTTAAGTAAAAGTTCAAATAATCAACTCTTCCTAGTTCCTGCTTTCAAACAAAACCTAAGTAACTATATTTTTGACAAACAATTTCGGGGGAAATGGAACAAACACATTGGTCTGTTTGCAGTGCCATGACAACAACATTCCAGCGACTTACTTTGAATGTGAAATTGGTGCTAATTTCGTCTTTTCGAACAGACATTAACATGTTTGCTGTTTGCCACAGGACAGGGAGGATTTCACCTCCTGAAAGACTCTCTATCTTGCATAGTAAACAAGTTTGTGCAGAGAAATCATAAAACAAAAGATAAACACCAAGAACTAGACCTTGGCAACAGTGTTTTCTTTATACAATTTACAGAGCATCTGGATAAATGGATTTTTACAATCAGAAAAGAAACCCACAATTCTTCAACTGGCAATAAGTCATTTTTATAGTAACGGGGGTGTGGGGCGAGATTCCTGAAAATTTCCTTATAAAGAAAAGTCAAGAACAATGCAGAACTTAAGCTCATCATTACATTGCTGAAGGTCTTACGGGCAAAAGGCGAAAACAACTGGAGACCAGCAATATGAGGAGAAAACCTTCTGAGAAGTTCCCTACATAACCTCTGCTGCCACCGAAAATGGCACAGCCCCCTATCACATCAACACCGACGAGCACCATAGTCCAGGAAAGGCCTGAATAGACATCTGCGAAAGCCAGCATGAGGTCGTGGAAGAGGGCACCACCCCAGCCTGACACAACCTGCCCTAAGAGGCATGAGGTGTCCTGTGGTTCCGTGGCTGTATGTAACACATGGACACACATTTGACAGCTGTTCTTGACATACACACAAAATCTGAGCGGGGGACACAAAGGTCCGATAAGGCATACTTAGGGTTTCTACAGAGAGAGTTGGTTGGAAGGTGGGCATTGTGAGATACAGGCAGGTCGCTTGTCCATCTCACCATAACAGACAGGGCCTGTGCAGAACAAGACCACACTGTGCAGAGACAAGCTGAAGGTATATTTAGTGCCGCCAGCTATGCGTCTGCAGGAAAGCCCAGTACGTTGCAGGCTGTGGTGAGTGGTTTTTTTTTTCACATTTCTCTCAAGATCGGCACCCTGCACCAAAAAAAGCTGAGAGGAAGCGGCCCACAGTAGCACCATAGCGACACGTTTTGCTATCTCTCAATACTCTGGTATTCTCTACCGAAAAGAGATAAAGGTTTTTGAGGTATGTTGGGCCCTGGTTAAGTTTTGTACCTGGGGGGCTAAGAAAGAAGACAACAGCACAGTCCGGATGAGGAAGGACAAAACACTTCCTGGTAAAATCCTTCCGGAAGCCACTTTTATTTATTTTGGAGGATGTGTCTGCTGCCAAAACTCCCTAACAGCTTACCAACAACAGCACAGCTACTGTAGTGAAGAGTTGCCCCTCTGTCCTTAGACCACTGCACAGGCAGCTGAGACATAGCACCTCCTACTGGAGACAGCATTTAAATCCATTCATCTCCCATGGCCATTCATTCATTCATTCATTCATTCAACTTCCTGACCTATACAGGGTTACGGGGGTCTGGGGCCTAAGCCCAAAACCAATGGGCACAACAGGGAATAACCCAGGATGGGGTACCAACCCATCACAGACACACACTACATGGACAAAAGTATCGGGACACACCTCTAAATCATTGAATTCTGGTATTTCACTCAAACCCACTGCCAAAGCACCTAGCCACACTGTTTCTGACATACCCTTCCAAGTCAAGCTGTATTTTCTTACAGCTTAAAAACTGCCCGCATCTCTTCATTGTGCCCTGCATATGCCACGTAATGTTATGTCTTAAATTATTTGTTCTGTCATCCATTCATATTTAACGTTTTTCAATAATGTAAAAACATAACGGCAGCAAAAATCAATGACCACACTTCTGTAACTAAAAGAGCAGCACAACTTAGTGTGTACAAGTCGCCAATGCTCTGTTGACTGAATAACTGCAGACTTCCAAACTTCCTCTGGCATTGATCCCAACACAAAACCTGTGCGCCGGGAGCTTCATGGAATGGGCTTCCATGGCCGAGCAGCTGCATGCAAGCCTCACATCACCAAGCAAAGTGCCAAGCGTCGGATGGAGTGGTGTAAAGCACACTGCCAATGGACACTGGAGCAGTGGAAATGTGTTCTGTGGAGTGACGAATCATGCTTCTCTGTCTGGCAGTCTGATGGACGAGTCTGGGTTTGGCAGATGCCAGGAGAACGTTACCTGCCTGACTGCATTGTGCCAACTGTAAAGTTTGGTGGAGGAGGGATAATGGTATGGGGTTGTTTTACAGAGGTTGGCCCCTTAGTTACAGTGAAGGGATCACTTAATGCTTCAGCATGGCAAGATATTTTACACAATTCTATGCTTCCAACTTTGTGGGAACAGTTTAGGCCCTTCTCTGTCAGCGTGACTGTGCCTCAATGCACAAAGGAAGGTCCACCAAGACATGCTTGGGTGAGTTTGGTGTGGAAGAACTTGACTGACGTGCAGAGTCTTGACCTCAATCCCATCAAACACGTTTGGGATGAACAAGAATTGAGATTGTGAGCCAGGCCTTCACATCCAACATCAGTGCCTGACCTCATAAATGCTCTTCTGGATGAATGGGCAGAAATTCCCACAGACACACTCCATAAACTTGTGGAAAGCCTTCCAAGAAGAGTGGCATCTGTTATAGTTGCAAAGGGGGGGCAATCTCCATATCAGTGCCTGAGGATTTAGAATGGGATGTCATAAGAGATCCTATAGGTGTATTGGCCAGGTGTCCCAGTACTTTTGTCCATGTAGTGCAGGGTTATTCAAATCACGGTCCTCGAGGTCCGAGCACTACTGGTTTTCAAGCCTTCCTTTACCTGTCAGTCAGGTGTGAAGCCTCTGACCAATCAGAATCAGAAATTATTAAACTAACTACCTGGGAGAACTGAAAACAAGGCCTGGATTTGGAATTGAGGTCCAGATTGGAAGAACCACGATGTAATGTATAAAATATATTTCAAAATATAATTACATAAAATAATTTCATAACAAATGTCTTTGATATCCTGCTTTCTACCTGACTACAATTTTATCAAAACCATAAACCTTACTGAAGACACTGTCCCAGAACAAGAGACACGGAAAGGGACTCTCAGTGGGGGCTTCTGATGTGGTCCCAGACTGGGGTTACCACAAACCACGGCGACCATGCTCACCAGAGAGGACGACCTCAATCAGGTCCCCCTCGTGGATATCCTCAGCCGATGTCAGTCGCTGCAGCACATTGTCGGAGCTCAGGTCATGCCGGAACAGCAGGATCTTGTCGTAGAGGCCGAAGAAGCCGCACTCCGGGAACTGGGAAGAGGAGGAGACGGGATAGTCATCAGCAAGTATCCTGTTTCTGCTCTTAGATCACGGACTTTCATCCAAGGTTCGGGGGCAACATGGCTGATCTCCTTCAGGCCCGTGCTGCCGGATCCGTAACGGATGTGATGACGAACACCGTAACGAACGGTGACAGCTGGGAACTAAGTGGAGCTGTCCGCAATCCCCACTCCCCTACCCCCACTGTCATCCGGCGTCATTCTCACCCACCCGCCAGCCAACGCTTTCACACCGAGGTGCCGAATCACACCCTATGGCTAGAAGCAGAGCTAGCACCAGTTTCAGTTAACGTACACAAGATCGGGCCTTCCATCTTTGTCAGGCAAACAGACGAAACGGCGAATGAACAAGGCCGAACCCTCATACGCCACGATGAGCCAACTTGACCCATCGTTAGTTCAGGGATGTCGTTTAAAAATGATATGATGCCTCCAACAGTATAGAAACGGTGCAGCCAGCCGGTTCGTCTCCAAGACGACTTCCATGGAGCCAAGAGGGGTGAGAAACCCACGGCGAAAGCGTGGGCCCAGAATGAGCGTGGCCGAGATCACCGCAGGAGGTGGTGGGCTGGGCGGGGTGTTTTGAGGGCAGAATGAGTCAGGCTACAGCCCCTACACCCCTCATCCCGACGTCACCAGGGATAAGTCAGCGTCGGATCTGGGCTCATGTCACAGCAGAAGAATAGAAAAAAAAAAGCAATTGTTCGCACATGGTGACAGGATGTGCGGAGCGTGAGGGTGAGGATGACCTCGCACTTTCAGGCGATGACAGAACACAAGGAAAGTATCACGCGGACAATCAGCGACACTGCAGCATGCATCTGTGAGTGTATGCAACATGAATAAAAATAATCACTGCTCGACGCTCTTCATCGTTTCGGCGATGTTTCGGGCTTATGTACAGAGATCATTCTGGGGCCGGGAGCATTACAGCTGAGGTCACGGGGGAGGGAGGGGCCTGGCCTCCCCACACCATCATGCCCCGGAAGCCGGCAGCTCCATGCTCTGCAACGTCGAGGTGACTCTCCAAAGTCTGGTTAGGTGAGAGAGAGGAACCGCAACGTATGAGAAGACGATAAACATCCTGCCTCACCCCCCCAAAGGGGAGTCGCAGGGTACAGTCTGCCAGGGATGCGCCCAGACAGCCCCCAGCCCCTTCCTCCTGCGACATATTCTCAGGGTTCTCCCCTGCTCATAGCCCCCCTCCACCCCCCGGAGACACTAGGCCCCTCGTATTTCACCTCTACGTCATAGAGTCACACTCCCAGAACACAGGAGGCACCTTCTTTCGGCCCTTTTCTGAACTGGGTCCGTGTCAGCGTGCCGAGGACCCCACGTGGCTGTCCCTTCCACTGCCTGTTATTAAACACCCAATAAAGCGTACAGGGTGATGAAAACGCGAGGTTAAACTCAAAGGCAGCACATATCTTCTCGCTCATAAGAAGGGGAAAAAAACAACAGAAGTGGCTAGAGGGGAGAACAGAGAATTGAAGTGCCAAAAAACTACAAACACGTATAAATCGTGACAGAACGCGACAGCCAGACTGGGTAGTATTTCGGGTTCACTTAACCGCCATTCCATCTAGCTGAGTCGCTCACTTTTTAAACCCAATCAACTGGAACCAATCTCCTGCCGTAAGGTAGTAAATAATGTCAAAATAAGCTTGAACTCAGGCTCTGTGACCCCCGTGCTCATGGATGCAGCTCTTGATGCATCCTGTTGACGCCGTCCTCCTGCACTCGAAACTCTTTTAATATTTCAGGGACCCGGGCCATTATTCCTGTTAGACAGGCTACGTGGAAACGCAGAAGCACAGAGAACAGGGGGGCTGAACACTGAGGACGCTGCTCTAAAAGCCTAGGGGTCGCCTTTCCCGGGCCGGGCCTACATTACTGTTAAAAAGGCTCCTTTGCTTCCATGGTGGGGAGGAAATGAGGGGTCTGAGTGCCAGGAAAATCAGCCCCCCCGCAATTTTTTTATGAAGCACAGCTTCACTCGTCCTTCATTGTGAAAGAATCGTATTTCCCTGCCCGCCCCCCCCCCCCCCCGACGCAAAGACAGCTGGCCAGCAGAATGGTGTGTGTTTTTCTTGTTTTAAATCAGTTACATTTGATAAGCTCAGGGACAGAGAAGGGCCTGAACGAACGCAGGGCCCATCCTGTGGGGTCGGGATCAAAGTCAGGCCCCCCGGTGGCGAGACTGGTTGCGCACAGAGGTCGCCATGCCAACCAGGCATTCTGGAAAGTCCATCTCGCGCAGGTGCTTCCCCCAGCAGCGGCCCGCCCCCACACCACAGTCACGGAACAATGCCACTGGCGGTGTTCAGCGAGGGAGGGCCTGCCGGGGCCCCTGGTACCGGTGCTGGCACGACGGGTGTGTTGAGAGGCTGCACCTGTGAGGGGTCCCTGGGAGAACGCCAGCGGGGGGGGGGGGGGGGCGTGACACATTCAACGGAAGGAGGCCCACAGAAAACAACAGCGCCATCTCCAGGACGAGGATGGCAAAACATGTGAGGGAAAGGGCTCAGTGCTGGCTGTACCCAGACAAACAAAGCCACATACTTGTTCACTATATAGTAGGCGAAACATAGTATGTGAAGTGAGCAGTATGTCCAAGTCCTCAGTATAGATGACAGTAGGTGAACGAAACCCGGATGGTACACTACATTTTGTGAAATTCCAAAGTGTGCAACCGATGGATGCTACGCTATCCCACAAGGCCACTGGAGCTGCGACCAGAGATGAAAGACTGCTGCTTGCTCAGAAATTTGTGTCAAGATGGCGGAGGAAGAGCCGTCTCTGTACAAATGTCAGTAGAAAACAATACCCAGTTGCAAAAGTTGAATTGAATATGTATCTTATTTTGTTGATAGTTTTCAATTATTTTTACCTATCACTGGGGTCAAGCTACATCATTGTAAAATACCCGGGGTAGGTAATATGCAAATGCAGTATGTTCGAGTGCATGCATACTGTTCTCATACTACACTAACGGTCAAGTAGTAGGCTTCTAACTAATTCAGTACGTACTGTGTAAGTATGCAATTTCAGATGCGCCTCCAGACTCAGAGGGCTTCTCAGCATGACAGCCATGCGGACCCTCAGAGGTCCGAACTCAGCGTCTGCCCTTCAGTCTACACCCATCTGGAGAACTGGCCCATTGGGCTACGACGCCATGTATAATTGATCTGCTTCATTCTGACGTTCATGCAGTAGTAATTACTTCCCATTATCCTGCCATTCGAGCAATCAGAAAGGTAGGACAGAAAAATGGCCCACAAAAATTCAGCGAAAAACGTATCCCGTAATTCAGAAAAAACCTTGCTTCCTTACATATTAACATTTATATGTTTTTAGCCGACACTTTTATCCAAAGGGAAGAATAGAGAGCACAGGGTCAGACAGTTCCTAGAGAAACTGGGGTTAAGGGCCTTGCTCAGGGGCCCAAGGGTGATTCTGCTGACCACAGGGTGTGAACTGGCAACCTTCCGATCACATGCTCAGCGGCCTAACCCTAACCCTAACTCTAACCCTAACCCACTGAGCAGCACACTGCCCTGATACTACACAACTTCACTGAAACAGAGCTGGTCACTAATCTCCAGATCTCCATGAGTCACATCGTCCTGGATGACCAGTCCACCAGGCCCATTTCTCAGGGTCCTGGAAGCCTGTCATGTGAGATGCAGCACTTACACCTAGCCATGGCGATCAAAGCCATAAGAATACCCATACATCTTCACAGGAACACATAAGATTCCAGGGAAACACTGACTCTACTCCTCGAGGCTGGCCGTCTGAGTGGAGCGAGTACGTGGTGCAGGCCCACAGTAGAGAGCTTAACACACGTTAATCCCATGGTGGCTTCCGACTGAGCACCATCCCCGGCCCGAATGCTCTTCCCAGCATCAGCTGCCGCTTCTTTATGCCGATTTCACAATTTGGCCTCTGCGGAACACTGTAAAACGAATGTTTCCATGCCATAATCACGTGGCATCATCCAGGCTAGGTCATATGACGGGGGTGACTTCACCTGATGACCATCCTCAAATCTGACTGTATTAAACAGCATCACGTAGGAAGCGGTGATGACATGGTACAGAAATACCTTGAAGGGAAGACTCCCACAAAAAAGCAAATTACAAACTTACAAGCCGCTCCGGCACTCATTACTGCGCAGGCAAAGGGACTGGGCACCTGGCGGCTCGCCCACCTGTACCTTATTATAACAAGGTAAACTTCAACCCGCTGACCTCATGTCCGCTCTCCACAGTTAGCAGAGGAGTGCCACATCCTCACCACCTCCCTTTGAGTCATCCGCTTTTCACAGGTTATTCAAAGCACTTCCATTCTTCAGACCCACTTTCGTGAGTAGGCCGACATCAACGTCAAATGACATTGCAGCAATGATATACTCATAGCAACTTGTAATTGTGATATTCTCACCCATGGTATTTAAAGCAAAACCGACTGACATCAAAATGGATTTGTCTTTAACATAACTTCCAGAACATACAGCACTATAATCTCAGAGAAGGTAAAAGCAGCTGTTGGGTTGAAGAAAACCTTTGAAATTTCCTGAGGTGTTCTATCTGACGGCAGGGGTTTGGGGAGAGGTGATATCGGGAGGTCGATCATGATTGCGATCCCACAAGCCGCAGGAGGAGGTTATGGAATCTTTTGTAGGTGAGCAGAGGAATGCCGCAGCTCCTCACATCATATAAACTGTTTGTTTTACAAGAGAGTAAACACAGCTCAACGCTCCGTTGTGTCTTTCCACATCATACGTGATATTAATCTCCCTTTCTGGAGATTTTAGCAACTCGAGGTCACGTGAAATGGGCTTCCAGTCTAGATTAAAGGCTACTGCTGTGCTTGCGAGGTAAATCTGCGCAAGGTGGAAGTACAACTTCCAGAAGCTGAAGGAGCCACGGCCAAGACTTCTGGCAATTAAGCATCTTTAAAATGAAACGACGGAGATATAGAGAAAGAAATTAAAAAGCCCTCAGATATTTGATACTTGGGGGGTGGGATTTATGTTATTGGCCTCATGTGATGCCATCTGGAAGACATGCTTGCGGTTCGGGGCTGTATATCACACGTTCAGAGCATGAGTGTAGGGCCCCGCCCATCCACCCCCCACCCCCCGCTTCCCCACGTCTCTGTGCCCTAGTCCCGAGAGAAGATCATCCAGCCCCGTTGGCCCGGCCGGCGAATTTCCACTCCACATGTTTTTCCATTCCAGCGAGGCAGCTGGCCCGGGCTGCGCACTGGCCTGCATCTAAGCCAAACTGCTCAGATCTTTGCAGGGAAAAAAAAATGTGAAAATGAAGACTTGGACAATGTTACCTTTGCTCTTCCAGTGCCTGTTCTTTTTAGCACCATCTCTGGCATCTGACAAAGGACCCCTTTCCACCCACATCTAAAACATCATTTCATGGATGCTGGTATTTTTGGGAGACGTCTTCATCATATCATACTACATTCAAATGGAAAAAAAATTGCAATCTATAGTCTTTGAGAGTATCGGTAATGAATGTCAGTAGTGTTTTGCAGCACTGCCTCTGACTATTATGGGATGCATGCCTGTATATTCATTCATTCGTACTGCTGCTTCATTTGGTGCCTGCAGGAGCCCTGAAAATGAGAGACACCTCGGGACCTAACACACACAGATTAACGATCCAGACTAATGGGACCTCATTTCCTCGGCCCACGTCTGCTCGCCACGGCGCCACTCATGAGAGGAGCCGCACTCATTTGACCATTATTGATGGGCTCCTGACGCCCCTTTACGCAAGCAGAGAGGCCCCCGGGTTCTGCGGTATTGGGGCGGAGGCAACGTGCATGACTTTGCGCGATCAGGCAACAGAGTAGACGCCTTTCAGGTCTTCATACAATCCTGGCGCATGAGGCGCCACAACACGAGAACTCTGCTAAACCCCCCTTCATGCTCTGCAGGTGAAACATTTGCTCATAGCCCAGCCCCTTCGAGCTGAGGGTGGGGCAGACCATCTCATAGAGGGGAAGGGGGTGAGGGCAAAGAAAGGCTCCATGTCAACATGGTGGACACAGGTTTTCATATGATGCTCCCTACAGTCTCCTGTCTTCCAGACTTCGTTATATGTAGGGAAACTGGATCGAGCCAGGGTTACGGCTACCTCTTGACGAGGTGGAGAGTGCCAGCAGACACTGAGACTGATGCATAGCCTGGGGTAATGATGGCAGCTGCATGACATGATAAGTGGCACTGCAAACCAACCCCAGAGACCCAGTGCCCGGACCTGGGCCAGATTGACAACGAGCACAGAGACAGCTATCATCACAAAGCCCAGTGGATTCCAAGCACGACATGAGGAAAGCAAACAGCAGCATCCATCACAATTTTCCATATTCTAATGCTCTGTTTTCCTAACCCAGTCCTTGGGGAACCCCAGACAGTCCACATTTTTGCTCCCTCCCAACTCACAGCCAATTGAGAACACTGAGTATCTAGTACAGGTGGACTGTCTCTGTATCCCCAGGCCCGGGTTAGGACACACTGTCCTAATAGAGATCGATATTAGGCCTCTCATATTCCGACCCCATCTACATAGGAGTGAGAAGGTCCTGCGCATAAAGCCGGGACCTGAGATTTGCTCGGACTTCATCAGAAGCACTTAGAACAACATCGATGACCCAGCGTCAGCTAGATTAAAGATAGAGACTTCTGGCAGTTAAAGAATCGGACCAGTGAATGGGCAATTTTCTCTGTGTGCTCATTAAGCGGAAGGCGGGTGGGATTTGGATGTGGCATCACTCCAAGACAGAATAAAGCAGGAATTAGTTGCTGCATGGTGCTCCCGCAGTCTGTTACCTGACTGAAGTGCTTGATAGAGGCCGGGGCGGAAGCCAGCAGTGCAGACTGAGATGCTTATCAAATCATGGGCACGGGGGGAGGGGTGCAAGCAGTGCTCACTACAGGGCTGTCAGCTGGGGATCCGGGCCGGGGCTGTAAGGGAAGCCACCCCCCCCCCCACTACCTCACCCCCATGAAGCTCATGTCACATCCTGGAACCACCCAGCACCGGCATGGTCAGATCACCGCGGTGACAACAAAGGGCCCGTCTTGCTTCCGGAACATTCCAGACAGGCAGCATTGAAATATTTTTTTCATTTCTATCATATGTGAAAACTGAGTTTTTATAAATTTAAATTCTGTTAGTGTTAAAAAATGGCAAATTTTCTTAACGGAAATGCAGCAGGCAGCACAACGGCTTTGAATGTGGCCAGTAACTTTGACAATAATGCTGTAAAAATGGGTGAAAATTGTGCTTTGGATGAACAAGTCACCTAGGTAACCAAACTGTATTGTACACATACACAGCATTAAATACTGCACACACTGCAGTAATGACTGCAAAATGACGGCCATCCCACTGTTTCTTTGCTTATTAGCTGTAATCCACTGTAATGCAGCTTGATCTACCCGTGTGTTCGGAACATACACACCAAGCACACTTTCACATGGAGTCTGGTTCTCTCAAGCCACTTGCCAGTTTCATACTCCACAATTTAGCGAGACATCAGCTTAAAACTGACAGAAAATGCCCCTCATTTATAGGAAATTTGTTTTGATCTATGTCATTTATTCTACTCCATAAAAAATTATGTTTAAATGCTAATAAGACACTTGGGGTGTTTTCGCCATCATGGAAGCCAAATGGCATGCAACGCAAGCGCTACTGGCCTTCTGCATTTGCTACTTTTATACAGAGATCAAGCTCATGCCAAATTAGCAGGAAAGCACTCTGAATGCCCGCAAGGACTTGGGAAGGGCGACAGACGTATGCAAGTCATTACTTCTTGCACATTCCATGAAAAACAGAGGCTGCAATCTCGAAAACAAGGGTGCTCCAGGTTAGATGATGAATTCTCTGCTCTCATAAGACCTTCAACATAACTGGAAATGTTACCATTACAGGGCAAACAGAGCAGGCTGCTAGGTTTGCACTGGCAGAAGGCACTCTTGGGAATTATGCACTGTTAATATAAAAGCACATATTTGCCATCTGTAACCTGGTGCTACAGTACTTAACCTCTATTAAATCATTAACATACAACAGAATTACCAGCAGTACCGTCATACTACAAAACTGAACAGCAGAATTTACCCTGAAGTTTACCATTTAACAACACAGAATTGACTTATCCTTGCATAATATGCGCATGCACATGTCTTTGAAAAAAAAAGACAACCTTAGATGGAAGTCTGGGGAAATGCAGGGTCCCGTAAGTTAATCCTCTCAACTACGGTGCATGAGTCGTGTTGGCCGGCGACAAAGGGAGTGTTTGTTTGTTAGGAAGCACAAGGCCATCCAGTGTTTCTGTCACAAAAAAAAGCATTTTCCATGCGAGTTAGTTATATCATTTTGGAGGGGAAAAAAGCACACACATGACAGCTTTCAAAAGGGAAAACCATGAAAACAACAGCGCATTTCATGTTTTTTTAAATGGGGGCTGGAACAGAACGTGCTCTCCTCCATGCAGTCATTAATTCACACTCTGAGCTAGTTCAGTTCTGATGGCAGAGTTATTAGGACACTAAGGAGGCTGAGTGGACTCTAATGCTGCTTCGAAGAGATGCTGATACTACATGGGATTTTTCTATGCATGGAATGCGGGGAACGGTATTCTGGGTATTCTAATGTAACCACGATGTGGACGTCACTGTGTCATTTTGACATCTTTCACCCTACCAGGAAGGTTCAAAGTGACAGCAAAAGTGACCTCACGAAGAAATGGACTTCAATACTGTGCCGTGTCATATTATGTAAAACACCCCCCAAACACACACACACACACAAACCCTGTTTGCGAGTTTCCCAGGGGGGCCAAACCAAACATGCTCACAGCTGGAGCAATAGACTCCCAGCACCCTAGCTACACATCATTACTTGCATAGCTTGCATTTCACACCAATTCCACTTTTGGTCCAATTTTACTCCCTTGTCAGACACACGCCACATTTTCCATAAGGGTAAGCTGAAACCGATTTTTACCCATAACGCACTGGGATACACTCAGGTGCTTTTGATCCAATACATAATATACACATCTAAAGAATAAGAAAGAAATTAAGAAGGAACTCTGTTCAAGAACATTTTAGCCTGTCAGTGACTAGGTAGCGATTTTTCTCCATAAAAATTCTTTTCCCTGTGCCACCAAAAAAATAGTATCTGCAAAAAATTGTTGGTGTAAAGACAGTACGGGTCCTAGACTGCTTCCAAGGAGGATCCCTTCTCAGAATTCACGTTAAAGATGAGCGTCTGTAACACGCTTTCGCCTGCAAGTGTCGGGCAGCTTAGGGGGCAAGCGGGCTGCCCCCAAGCAGGGTGCACCGGGCCAACACATTCAGCCTCCTGGGCAGGTCCATGGTGTACCGGGGAAACGTTTCACCTTCCAAGCCCTCAGAAAGATGGCCGTGAGATTCGACTGGCAGGTAACATGACCATACAACTGAAGGATGCTGTTCCACAGCTAACACAATCATGTTTTTACACTGAGCCCTCCTATGTTACCCCCAGTTACCCTTTTGGCTCGCAAGACATGAATACACTCCAGAAGATCTTCAAGGCGAGTCTTCTGTCCCACTCCCGACAGATAAAGTCGGTGGTGTCCACTGACCCTTCCAATGGGCAGGAAGCACTAGGGGACTCCACCATTTGGGTCGATCCAACAGCCAACAGAGTTAAATGTTCCCCAACGAGAAGCGACTGGGCCTGAATAGAATTTACATGAGCCCTCACCGGGTGTGCTGATCATCGGCATCAGAGCCAAAGGGAGGGGGATGCACGTGGGGTTCTGATTGTGTGAATTAACATAATAGCAGGAAATCACTGCTTTTCGGCACATTCCCACTCCATCTGTTGATGCAGCAGATGCCCCGAAAAAGCCATGTTGATTGACAGGAAGCATGACATGATCCAACAGATGGAGGCGCTAGCTAGCTAGCTTGCGACTGACTACCCCATCACGACTCCTGGCAGAGCCATGACATTGCAGGTAAGAACATGGCCCCCACTGTTTCCCAGATGTGTTTATGGGGGACAACAACAAATGTCCAATGCATGAGCATGACAGATGGGCTGCATCAGAATCAGAGCAGAGCCAGCAGCATGCATACTGAGGGAATGTATAGGGTACCTTCAAGACCTGACCACAGGTCTCTATATACACTCTCCCATCAAGAAAAAGTTCGACCATGAACCACAAAAGCAGCATGTCGCTGATACTCAATGGCCGGAGCCAAATAAATTAAATAGCCAGTACCTGAATCCACAATCAGTTAGCTAAAAACACATATCACATATCTATTAGACAAACAAGGGAAATATAAGCCCTATGAGGGCGAACCTGCTACATTAAGATGTTGTGAAACCTCTCCGATGTTTCAATAAATGACATCACACATCTCTGCTACACTCTATTCCACCAGCTAACCAGTCCACCAGCCCCCATACCTTCCCCCCCATGTCCTGTCCATCACATCGATTAACACTAAAGTTCGATTGCAACAGAACCTCGGCTGACCCGTGAAAATGGATTGGCCGGTGGCTCAGAGGTTGTCCAATTAGAAAAGTGGCCAGGTGTACATGCATCGCACATGCTACAAGGATCAAGCATTGACCGTAATGCTTGATCCTCTTGGTGAGGGGTTTGGGGGAGGGGTTATGTAATGGTGCCCTTTGTTGGCCTGACCATGGCATCCAGTCTACTACATGAGGGTGCCCATCACAAGTGGGTGGTTTGCCTCGGTCAAAACAGGTCTCTCCTATCTCATAGCACATGCCTTCTTCTTTCCAGCATGAACAAACTCTTTGCGTCAGAAGCTTGGCATACAAAAATCACGTTTGAGACAGAATGAACAAACAAATAAACAAACAGAGGGCCCAGCCTGAAGTTGATCAAGCCTCCCCCTTTCTGGTTTTGTTTTTTTACTCTTCTGAAAAACTTTGATCACAGGCTTTGTCTTGGGTTCAAAGCGGGCTGGCCTTCGTTAAAACGGCCTCGCACCTCGTTACGCCTGCTCCACAAATCGCCCGGGGGCCCCTCCGCCGCCACCGTTAGTACTCCTAATTACCATAGGGCCTGACCAGAGAGCACAGGCCCCGCCCTTCATCTGGGTCCCATCTGAGCACCAGCTCGAGTCCAGCTGAATGAGATATTTCCCCCAGTATTGAAAAGTGAAACATGTTCCCTTCTCGTCCTGCATCAGATCTGCTCTGTTTGATTATCCTCCCTCCTATCCGTTCATTCCTTTGGCCAAAATGGTGGAATGAGGGTTCAGCACCGCCGAGCCAAAGCGGTTTGGGTTGGAGGGGGGCGTCCCAGGTGATCCTGTCTCGCCAGGGACTCTTCCAGCCACCGTCAAATGCCCCCCCGTCAAGCCTTACTCCTCTAACCCCTCCCCCCTTCCAAAGCAACGGCTCCGCAGCCCCGCGACCGGCTGCAATGAAATCGCTGGTGCAGATGGGAGAAATTAGACGGCCAGCTCAACTGGAGGGCGGTTAAATCTCAAATTACTTTCAGACGCGTGGCGCGCGCAGACCAGCGGCACAGCCAGCGGCTCCGGGTCGAGTGCGAGTGAATGCAAGCCCGGCAGGAAGTGACTCCGGAGCTTCGTCGGGTCTCACTTCCTCACTGTTGTAAACCCCCCACCCCAAACGAACGCCCGTGCTCAGACAGCACGAATCCAGCTCCCCCCCCCACCCCCCTGTCAAAATGTCACCACACTGTTAGATTTCAGATTTCTGACTCACTTTCGGTACTCCAATGACACATCACGCGCGGGTGGTGTGTGTGTGTGTGTGTGTGTGGGGGGGGGGGGCTAGGCAGACGGACACAGAATCCGTGGGAAATTGCAGGCAGTCTCACGTTAGCACGAGCGCTAAGCGTTAATGAGCCTGACACACAGACACGCTGCTCACCGGCACTCCTCACTTTCCCACAGGATCGCTGCTGCTGTTCCGCATCTGGGGCCAGAGGTCCCACTCTCCTGCCACCCACCAGATCGCAGCATTCTCCAGACTCCTGCCATACAGCCCTAGTTACCATGGCAACACAACGCTTTGACCACAACCATCTACGCAAACCTGTGAAAGAATAGCTGGGAGCTCGAGTTAGCATTAAAAAGTGCCCTTGAAAAATCCCGGCTTGCGTTTTAATATTTAAAAACATAACGTGCATTAAAGCTATTAACATTCCGGCAAAAAAAAAAAAAAAAAACACCCACCCCATACACGGAACAATACTGCCCTGAAATTAAGAGCATTTTAATGCAGGATATTGATGTGCTTAGCAGAGAGACCAGCACGCATCCTGGAAGGATTAGACGGTGCGTATGTATATGCACATCTAAAGTCTACTAACAGCAGCTTCAACAACCTGGTTCTGTAAAACCCTCAAATCTCAACAGATTTTAAGTGAAGTGCAGTGGGTCGAACTAAAAACAGGGGAGCGGGTGTGATTACAAAGGCTGTCGAGGGTCATTACTCTGCAGCATACATGTTAAACTTGGCACGGGACACACTGCAAGGGACACAAATCATTTTCATTCCACTGTGGGGCAGTTTAAGTCGGGCAGCGTGGAACCCCTAACTGTGAATGCAGCTGTGAGACCTCCCCCCAGACATGGGCTGCAGGAGGGGAGGGGGGGATGAAGTCCAGCATGTCTTTGACACATTACTCTAGCTGCCTCTCAGAACCAGCTAAAATATCCCGGGGAGAAGCAGGCAAGGTGAAAACGTTAGTGAAACTGCCATTTGAGGAAACGTTTGCTTTCTTTTTCCTTTATTTTCCCATGTAATTTGTAAACTTTTTAGGACTGAAGTCTGAAATCCTAAAAGATGAGGAAACAGAGTTCAGCGTTTCCAGCCCTAGTCGACTCCACCACACCTCAACATGGCGGCAACATCAAGGCTGAATTCCCGAGCCTGCGAGCTGACCCCAGCAGCCCGCAGAATCACGCCCGAGGAACGCCTTTGTTCTTTGTTGTACTTCTTTTTTTTTTTTTATCGGAGTCATGAACTTCCGTCCTGGGAACACCCCCCCCAGTCTCGATGCATGGGACAACTTGGGCGACACCAAACAGGAAGCCCTACGTAATCAGATGCTGTAATGTTTATTTCCATCCATCACTCTTGGCCTTCCCCAGCACAAAAGCCCAGGCACCGGGGCACATGGGGGGGGGGGGGTGCCTTCCTCACTGTCACCTAGGCCTCATGCAAAAGAACCTAAAACCATTTTGCTTAATTAACATCCTAAAACCCGCAGCCTGTGCTCTCGTACTTAAGCTCAATAAACCATCCCTTGTTGCGCATACAATTCCGGTGAAACTTTAAAGGTGAAACAGTCAGGCTGCTCCAACAAAAAAAACCTACCACGCAGAGTAGAATAGCATTACAGGACAATTATCCCAATTACAGACATAATTAAACTGTCAGAGCCCTGAAGGAAAGAAAACTGCAAGAAAGCAGGCCGTCGCTTCCTGCGTTTAACTTCAAAAGCCTCCGTCTGCTAATGTGGGCCCTTGTGAAGTTCTGTTTTGCCTGAGTTTCCAGAAAGATTACATCATCACGAGCAAAAGAAGCGCAGAAAATCGGCCGTCGCAAACAGCAAAGACAGAAACGGTTATTTTACGCATTTGGATGTGTTTTATGTAATTCAAGGACTCCTTTTCAAATCTTTCTGACAAATTTTAAAAAGCTAGACACAGGCATGCGTGTTCATTACATTAGGTAGAGAAAAGTTAAAGAGCAGATTCCAAGGCCAGAGTGATCTTCAAGGAATATGACCTCAGTTAACATTAATCCACAAAGCATGCCAGAAATGTGTCACCACAAACGTAGCTACAACATTTTGCTACTCCTTGCAAAACAACTTCCTTCGACAATCTTCTATCCAACGATTCGATACAAAGAAAAGCAACCTGCAGAACTGGAAAAAACACTAAACAAAGCAAGGCTTCTCTGGGGCGAAGCTTTTCAAACAATGAACTATACAGCTGTTCGTTTGTCCCCACAGCCAGAGCGAATTTCAGAATGGTTATTCACTAAGTGGTGGCAATCAGCAGAGATTTATCTTGTGAATTAAAGAAAATTAGGGGGGTTACATTTTATTGGATGAAAGTATTGACCCACAAGGGCACTGCTCATCTTGTTTTACATACACAGTTGTACGTGACGGTTTTGGAACTGGGAAGGGATTTTATGAAATTCCATCAGAAGTAGGGAAAGGAATTGATGTGTTTGCAAGCCACAGCAGGTTCGGACGCTGTGCCTGTGATCAGTAGGTCGCTGGTTTAAATCCTGTGGTTGGCAGCTTGAGCTCAGTGTTGGGTGCTTGAGCAAAGCCCATACCCCCCAAACCAGGCACTGTTTGACCTTGCTTCCTCAAAAATATAACTTTGGAGAAAACGACAGACAGATGATAGACAGACAGATTAGTTAGTTCGTTTCAAAGAGACTGAGCAACTGAGGGACCCCAGATATAACCCAAGAAGATGTTGGTCTACTGACGAGAACACGGGCCAAGGTAGAAGAAGAGAACACACACGTGGACTGCATTATTCCAGCACCTGAACACCACAAGGGGCTCCTCGATCCACCCCCAAACTCCATGTGCTCCAAGTGCCAGGTTTGGCCTGTCACAGATGCTGACTCTGCTGATCCAGAACCACCAACCTTAACAAAAGTGTGATGGGAGATCCTGTGAATTTAACACCTACCCTCCAATGCCCTGTACCCCCCCAGACCGATGTTTCACCCATTAACGAGGAGATCGAGCTTTCGTCAAATCAGTCACACCTCCTATGAGAAGGTGGACATTGTACTTGCTATAGAAATGTTTCCTTAGAGAAAGATTTTCAGTCCCCGTTGAATGCAGGCGGGAAAAACCAGGTTCCGCTTCGATTCCACGGTCATTCTTTGCATGTGACGGAGGATTTACGGCGAAAGCCGCTTCTGCGGAAACGTGATTATCTCTCCCTGTTATCAGTCTCCATTGTCAAATAAAGATTAGCATGCCAACCCTTCGCTACGCCAGACAGCGTGTTTATACATGTCTTTAGGAACATTTAGCTGCCTTTTCTTTGCCAGCTGTTACGGTACAATCCAGTTATATGAATCTGATTTAAGCCAACCTTACAAATAACACTTTAATGAAAGGCACGAGAGGCATGGATAAAAATGGCGTAACCAGAAGGTTGCAGGTTCCAGAGATTCATGGGGTTCTGAACTGAGCCCAAATGTATATGTGACAGATGCACAAACAGGGTACAAACCATAATGTTACACATGGACTCAAGACTGGGGAACTCAGGAGAAAAATAGAGCAACTTTTTTTTATGTACTTAAAATTAAATCATGAAAATCATGGAAAATGGCTTTTAAATTAAAGCTTTTTTCATACTTTTAATTTCCTGGGACGCTCTTGCAGGGCTGCTTTGGTGCAAGCATTCCAGTCTAATTAGTAATGTGTGTGTATTTGCGGTGCAGCGACTGGTAAATCGCTTACCCATAAGCCTTTGCCTCGGCTCAGGAAATGACAGCACACAGGGGCAAGGTTCCATCCAAACAATATCTACTGAGATATTACCACATAAAACACTTTTCCTGTCCGCTCCCAGATGGTTCCAAAGCACCGTGTGTTTTTTTTTTTCTCTCTGCTGACCGGAGGAATTTGTGAATGGCCGAAGTCCCCTTAAGGGTCCCGAGCCAAATCCCGTATTAAAATCTGACACCACGTACGGATTGCAGCAGAGTCTCTGAGTGTACGAGGATGGCCCCTTTGGTGAGAAAACACCAGAGTCATTCTTTTATTTCCCCTTCGTCAAAATTAAAAGCAGATGTCTGCACGTTGAAATGACAGTACAGAGGATGACGTAAGCTAGTCACTGAGGCCTCGCAATAATAATATTAAAACTGAATCACACCACGGTTACAATGTCCTGTAATTTGTATTATGGTTTTACAGTACAATTACTCAAATATGCCCTGTGTAAAAGTATTTGAGGGCTTTATTCCTTATTAAATATTGTAATCCTACTTAACCAAACAATCAAGTTAAAGCTCAGCACCTTTCTACCTGATAGCAGACAATGAGCGACTGTTTTATGGTGACGCTTGGCTGGTCTCTGGAAATGTCTGCCGTTATGGTTTTTTCACATGAATTTGAGCCATAAAAAATCACCTTTCAGACACGGAGAGACGATGACCTGGAAAACGGCAATCCAGAAACCAAATGACATCACACACAAGCAAGGTTTACTTTTTCAATTCTAGGGGTTAAAACTCCTAATCTGTGTTGTTACGGCATTCATCCACTGTGCCTGACCACCTGGGTGGTGATGTAACGTGATTTCCTGCTCAGCCCACAGGACAGTGAACACAAAACCCACAAATGAACACAATACAGAAGGAGAAAATACATATTCACTGGCTTCAGTGGCCCAGGCGTGACACCCCCGAATGTCACAAGGTGCCATCAACGTGACAGAGAGACCGGAGCGCTCAACGTCATGTAAACGCAAAGGCATTTTCAGGAGCCGGAGCCGCCGCTCGCATACGAAATTCTTGACATCTTTCCAGGCTGTAACAGGATCCCAGAAAATATCAATAACAATTGGATTTTCTGCTCCGTGAACCAGAACTCAAGATAACTAGTTTGCGAACGCCGGCAGAGCAGTACACTGCCCTACAGGAGTGCCGACTTGACCCAAACTGAACCGTGTTGGGTTAGTAATTCAATCTGTGCGACTCCTTCGACCAGAAATACTGTGTCGCGGCATGGGCTGAGCACAGTCCTTTTCAGATATCCTTCTGATGGGGCAGTGATCACTTCCAGCGGCCCAATGAGAATGAATGGCCCAGCCAGTGCCAATGAAAGGGGAATGAGCTGGAATCGTGCTGCTCACATGATAAATGCAATTCCAACACTTTGCCCAATTAGCCCGATTTTCCAGCCCACCTCTACGATTCAGACGGATACGAACGAAGGCCAGCGTAACCCCGACGTGAAACACGCCTCGCTCTATTACACATGCATAAGGGAAAAGTTCCAGATAAATCCCTGAAAGGTGACGTGAGTTTCCTCAAACAATTTTGAGCTAGATCTGGTGCCCCATGCACCCCGACAGACCGCATGCAGACAGCAAAGCAGCGTCGCATAAGGGAAGATGCTCGCCGTCTTGCGTCATCACAGACGGTGCATGCGTTTGGCACTCGGCCTCCCACGGGCCTCTCTAACCCACTGCGAACACGATTAAGCTGCGCGGAATGAAAATGTGTTTTTTTTCGGGGCTTTTTCTGTTTAATCAGGGGCAAAAGCAGCTCTGCTCTTCTCATTTCCTCTTACTGGCTTCCAGGTCACTGGGAATCAGTGCAGAATAAATGAATTACATGTCTGTTGTTTACATAACGTAAAACCATCAAGGCCTAAGTGCTGGCTTTCTGTGGAAACCTCACCGCACGCACACATGCACGCCGGTGCTGTCCGCACACCCATGAATCTTGAATATTAATTTCCTCTTTCTCACTCCATCATCTCAGAAGCTCCCCATTCAGGCTGAGTAAGTTACAGCCTTACGGGGCCAATGTGAGTTTTTCAGCTAAAGGTGAAACTCGGCACGCAGGAGGCCCAACGTCCCACTTGGCCTAAGCGCTGAATTTTTGGTCGTGGCCCCCAGAAATTAGAATGGAGCCTCCCCCACCCTTGGATTTACAGTTCCTCCTAGACGTTATTCTCCTTGAGAGGTAGATCTAGCCCAACAATACTGCAGCGGAAACTGAGCTGATGGTTCAATCCTCTCTACCTCATTTCCCCCCCACCCCCCAGAAGATTTCGATTTCTGTCTAATCAAACTCTCCCCTAATACGGCCGTATTTTTTATTCTTTTTAAAACTGTATTCAAAATAATGCTACTAATGTAATTCTTCCATCCGAGATAATGTCATAATACTGATTAATTATAATCGATGTTTACATTGCAGTTGAAATATGTTGTGTGGAGTTTGCATGTTCTCCCCGTGTCGTCATGGGGTTTCCTCTGGGTACTCTGGTTTCCCCCCACAGTCCAAAAACATGCCATGGTTATTTGGAGTTGCTAAATTGCCCGTAGGTGTGCATGTGTGAATGAATGGTGTGTGAGTGTGCCCTGCGATGGGTTGGCACCCCATCCTGGGTTGTTCCCTGCCTTGTGCCCGTAGCTTCCACGACAGGCTCCGGACCCCCCGCAACCCTGAATAGGACAAGCAGTTTCAGAAGATGGATGGATGGTGAAATATTTGGGGAAAAAAAATTGTGGAAACCCAACTCCACATTTACAATGAGTGCTGTGCACTTCCAAGAAAACTGTTAAGCACCAATTAAACGGTAATCGATGCAACATGCAAAAGCGGAGCCAAATTGCTCTCATGCGCAGCTCTTTACTGTCACGGCTGAGTAAATATTTTCTGTTTGCTTTCTTTTATTCTTCCTTTTTCCAGGCACCGATGGAATGAATGGTAAGCGTGTGCCCATTTAGGCATTTCTGCACTCCAGCTAATCATTAGTCTAACATATTTTCCAATTTCCATTACAATTTCTGCAAAAACAAACATGCTGTTGCGCACTCTTCTCGTAGCAGACGCTGAAAAGAAAAAGAGTACATTTTCTTTCTCCCAGCCTTCGCCCTACCTTCCATTGCCAACCTTTTTTCATTATGTCCAAGAACTGTACAATTTGTAAATGACAGTTCCACAAAACAAGGGGTTGCCACTTGTGAGAAACACCAAAACAATTTAGAATGTCGTGACGGAAAGTTCTGGGCAAATGAAGCCACAGATGAGCTTAGCTGGTCATTTTACACCGGCCAAATTCCTTACACCTTCTCCCAGTCTCCACAACATAATCCCTATAACCGTTTCCATTCCTCCTAAAACACAGAGTGCTTGCTGCATGAACACAAACACAGGCGAGCGTCACAGAACACGGTAACCCATTTCTCCCACTAACCGTTGCAATGGTTAAAACTTAATATCCTGTCAGAAAAGCAAACAAGGCACACAGAGACACCTGGTTCGCCAACAGGGAGACCCGACACGGCTCGACGACAACCTGCTGCCATATAAGCACATGGCCCCTCAATGCTACTGTGCAGGATTTATGGTGCAAGACACAGGTGTCACTACAATGATAAGAAGCAGCAGAGCGTATAGGATGTAGTAATAAAACCAAAAGAACTGCAATCTAAGGGTAACTTTCAACACCTGCTTCATAGGTTTGAATATGAGCCAGACGTTCTCATAGGTTAACGCCGCTTTCCGGTGTCTTCTCTATATAGCAGCGGGGAGGTAAACTGGGCCAAGCAAAGGCGACATTCAGCATCACCCCCAGCCCTGCCATATTCCTGAACTGTTGCTTACTAGAAGAAATATCTTGTCACATCCTGCTAAAGAAACCTCGCCATGTTGCAACGTTTAAAGTGCAGGGCTTAACTGAGAAAGCAACACGACGGTATCTGAAAATTAAGCAAGCAGATTTCAAGACGATAAGGGGGCACTGTAATCGATGCCAACACCCTACAGCATGTAATTTTGCACTCTCTGAACGCTGAGTCAACCCCCCCCCCCCATCACCCTCTAATTGCACATCTGTGCTTAAAATACATTATATATTTATTTCAATAATGCCACTGAAACTCCAGTCTTTAATTGGAGGTGGTCTCGGTGACTACTCTTACCTTTACATAGACCTACAAGAGCATTTATTCCAGCTGAATTTAAGAGTGGAAAACTGTTTCTTTTTTTACGTTAGAAAACAGAAAGATACTGCATGTACTTTTCCAGTCATTATTAAGCTATTTTCACTCCAGATGGAACTGCAAATTGAGGTAATTTAGTACTGAAAGGTGACAACGTGGAATTTAAAGCTGTACACTGCATATTAGCATTTTAACAACCATGTTAGTGTATCTCAGTAGTATAGTACAGTATGGCATAGTGAGCCTATAGTAAAGTTCACATGAACGGAGTTTAATCGGCGCCACGTGTTGGAATGTGACCCTCATCGAAGGCCGCATTAAGTATTCAGGTTACATAAATAACTAATTATTTTATGCAAAACAAAAATGACCTAAATACCTAAACGGTTGTGTTTAATCCCGGTGAATAATCTGTGTAATCCCCTACAATACATCGGCACCATATAATTTTATATAAATGTTAAATATAACTACAAAACTAAACGTTTTAGGTATTGGGAGTCCAGAAAAAATGGTTATGAGAGACATTAATTACCTTCTGGTCCACTATCGAACAGACAAGATCTTTGACGGCAGACAGCGATAGATCATGCGCTTCCAGGTTAACCGTCTCCCGGGTGAGTCCGATCTGGAGGAGGAAGGAGACGCCGTGAAAGGAGCCTCGGGAGTTGGTGGGACTCGGGGCACTCAGGCTTCCGTTAGAGAGCCTGCAGAAGGGCGCTGGGGGGCTGGGGGACGGCGACGGGGTCGGCGGTGCAGCGGGATGCTGAGGATGAGGGTACGCTTTAGGCAAGGGCGAAGGAGACGAGCTGCTGCAGGTAGACATTGGGGTGTCCTCCGATTACCGAGATGCTCACTGTGCAAAATATATATATATGTATATATCAACCGTCCAGCGTCCCGAAAAGGTGACCAAAGTATTACCAACAAATATTACGCCGCTGTATCGTTTTCTCCATCTCGCAGCCTGGAGTGACCGAATACAGCACCTCCCAGATAAATGATCATCAACCCCGATTTCTCGGGTAGGGGGACATTTCGGAAAAGATATGCGGTATCCTAAAATGGGGCGCCTGAAGTTATACAGAAACGTGGCTTTCGAGTCAGCGGGAAACGCCTGTTGATTCCGACTTCATCCTCGGATTGAGCTCGCAAAGCGCTTAAAGCCAATAAATAAAAATGATCCCTAATAAAAGAAATTGAATGCTGTTTCGTCTCTTCCACGTCCTCTGCTGAAGGCGGCTGTATTGCTCCCAAAGCTCGATTAGATTAAGGCCATTCTTTGGAAATGTTTCTTGCTGTATGTAGTCCACTTTTTGCCAGTTGTAGTCCACTGTCAGTCGACGTTCTTCTTCAATCGCCGGAAATCTAGCAACAAACATGAAAAACGGGGAAAACTGAGCGGACACTGGCTTTAATGGATAACTTCACAAACGCACGTTTCTGCGAAATACAGCAAGGAATAAGGCACAGAGCGATTTATGTACGCCTGGTCGACGTAGACACCTTTGAAAATTAAAAAGGTGCTATTAGAGTAACCCATAGACAAATATTGAATTCACAGCGCATATTATAACGACAATACGATTTTAAACATAAATGAACAGCGAAAATGTGTGACATAATTTTTTTTAGTCGCCTCACATTTCGATGACAATCTACTGCTTGCCAGCAACACTTAAAATACAAATATACTTCATTAGGAAACCACCGTTTTCATTTTCGTTTCGGCCTTTAAAGATTAGTAAAAAAAATGTATTTTTATTAATAAGTAATGCTTTGACAATAGCATTGCACATATACATCAGTACCTGCAGTTTCACATACCATGCATGTGTATTTAGTTGCAGGACTTAGCAGATTATGCTTCCTTTTCTAATTTCTAGTTTCATTATACGTCTCACATCTGGAAACAGAACTATTCAACATCTGGGACCCTCCCACTTTCAACAGAAAAGCAGACAGAATAACCACCAAGTCTGTACATGTCAACAAATGAAGTTACACTAAATATATATTGGATATTCTAAATGTGACATAGTATTTCTCACCAACAAAATCTAGTCAATTTCATATTTTCCTCATAAAAAAATACGTTACCTCCGCTTTTTCAAGAAGGCGGTTTTTACAACCCTGGCAAAAGTACTGCAAAAACTTCTAAATTCAAGCAACACCAGAAAACGAGAAATGAAGAGTTAATTCACAGTGCAGTTAGCAAGAAAAAAAAACTTCTGCCGGAACTTTAAAACTGAAAATATGTATAAAAATCAATATATAAGCGGATACCCAGTCAAATATCCCAAAGTTCTCCCCCCCTTCAAAAAAACTTTCTCTTCTATCCACAGCCAGTTAGCTAGCTCATGCGCATCTTATTATCCCTCCAGCTGTGACTGCACCCCCTTCTTCCAGTTAGAATGGAGAAGAAGAAAGGCATTATGGACCCTGGAGTTCATGTGGCCTTCTCCGCAATTTTTTTTACCAGTTGTAACGGCGATGCAAAACTACATATCCCATTTTCAATAGAAAATGCTTTTGGCGTCTAGCTGTAAAACACGCATGCGCGTTTATTAGCACGGTTTCCCGTTATACGGAGCCTGTATTGTAGTGGTCTCTGTAGTATTAACGACCTCTAACGGTGAAGTGAAACGCACGAAAGATATAGTGATGTATAAAAGCAGGTTCATGGACACGTATGAGTTTTATTTACTTCCTGTGCCTTACGTGCTAAAATAAAATAAAATCTTGTATGGAGATATGACTTAGGAACAACTATTTAGCGTTTCAGTGGATTAAAAGCTTAAGAAACTACCCGCATAGTTGCATGTTTGACGGTTTTTATGAGCACCATAACAAAATACAGAATTAAAACTGTTAAAAACAACTCTCCAGTTCAGTGAGATCAAACTTTCGTTACACAATTACTTGGGTGTATTCCTTATACCGTTGCCATGTTGCTATAGCACCCTGAAACATAATACTGCATCATGAAGTGCAAGAAGGAAATGTAACATTTCGTAAATATTTGAGCTAGATAATAAGCAATTAATTATGTTAAAGATACATAAATATATATCCAACACAACAAGAAAAATGTCCTAAAAAAGAAAACACGGAGGGGTTTACTTCGAAATTTTAGGAAAATCTAATCGCTATAATTAATTGTGGTATATTGAAGTAAAACACCATAAATAAGATGGACAGAAAAAGGTATCGGATAGGAGGGCGGTTATGAGAGCTATGTTTAAAAAGGGTAAATAATGCGTATTGTTCGACTAAACAAACAAATGTCATTGAAATCAAAACTAGTCATTTCAATTGTTTCTCGAAGGAAGCTGCAGAAAGACGAAAAATAGCACAATAAAGGCAGAAGCCCTCAAAACGCCATCTCAGAGGACACCAGACTTGTATAAAAACAGATGCAACCATGGTAGACAAGAAAATCCCCTAAAGTTCTGAATAAAGCACATACGCTTGCACAATAACAACCAATATTTTAAACTGAATTAATGCTCCATTATAAATGGGTTGTCCCCACCCTACATTGGTGGAGTCCCTGGTGTACCCTACAATACGTATCCAACATGAACAGGAAGATCTGTGTAGGTCAGAAACAATGTTAATTTCCTGTTATAAAATGTCTCCAGTTAACCAATCGAACTGTCCATATCGGTGCATCATGACACAATTTTTGTTGAGGGGGTGATTGTTGACAGCAACAATGTGCTCAATCAGACAGTCACATCATAAATCTGCAGAAAACTCGGGCGGGGAGTCACTGTGGGATGACACATCCAGGTTCATGAAGCACTTTGGAGACTCAGCTTTGCAGGAACCCGGCTCCGCTTTACCTTAACAACATCCCACTAGTCCGGAGTGTTGTGACTGCCTGGATTCGAAATGTTAAATGGTACCGTACAATAATTTGATTGTTCCAGAGATTTCAACACAGATGGTTTAGGTTCCTGTATATTTTTAATATATGACTGATAAACAATGGAGAAACTTAACAGCAGAGAAGACGAGAAAGTTGCAAACACAATATAAAAACTCTTAAGTAGCAGTTATTCTTGCATTCATGATGCTCTTTAAAACTTCCCACCCTCACAAAATTCCTATTACCCCCCTCCCCCAATGAATTAACAACTGCTACATCAAAAGATCATTGGACATGCAAAATTTGTAAATATTGACAGTTCCACTGTGTTGCGGGTGCTAAGATGGCAGCCTGATTGACTGTTCCTGAGTGTTACCTTTCCACTGACAGGCATTAACACATCTGCACTGGAAACCTGCAGCTAAATGGAGTTAAAGATTAATAGACTGCAGTTAGTATATGGGAGTCACTGTTAGCGTAAATTTAACCACATTTCCCGGCCTTTCTGCACAGGTTGCCCGGAGTCAGTATTGCGGGAAACTCGGGTCGATCTTCTGAGCCCATGCCATCAAGCCTCCGCAGATGTCCTTCACCGTCACATTCTCAGTGTCCACGCCGGACATTTGCTCCAGGACCTGGACCGCCTTCTGAGAGTCGTTGCCCAACTTGCAGATGATGTACACTGTAACAGGCAAACGCTTATGAAAAACAGTAAAACTCTGTTGCATAACACCAAACCTTCCACCAAATACGTCTGATCTTCCCAGTTCCCCTAAAACAGCACCAGCTCAAAAGCACCGTGAAGTTTGCGAGAAATAGGTGTGAGTTGATTTCACAATAGAACACCCATCTATCCATCTTTTTTTTAGGGGGGGGGGCAGAGCTGTCCTGCATCCCAGGCAGCACAGGCCACAAGGCAGGGAGGTGCTCCCTGGATGGGATGCCAGTCCATCACAGGGCACACACACCCCCACACACATTCAATGGGCAATTTATAGATGCCAATCAATCAACCTGACTGCATGCTCAGGCCTTGTAGGTGAGAGGCAGTTGCGCCCCCTACTGAGCCACCATGCCATCCTCATAACAAAACAAGCTGTGGAAAATCATTCTCCTCCCATGAGCGCCACATAAAACTTAACATAACTCTTCAGCAGTAAATTCTCTCTGTGGACAATAATTCACCTGAGCTGCAGTGCATGGCTCAGGAGCTGCCAAACTGGGCCTCATGATCGTAAAACGCTGGTGAACAGGAAGGCCAGTGATGATTTAAAAAAATTACAAGGGAGCTCTACTCAAGCGTTTGGGGGGGATCTATTGACTTATTTTCATGCATATCGAATCTGCTTAGCAAGGGGGCTGTGACATAACACAGTTCACATTTTTTTTTTTAATTTATGGGCTTTATTTATGAACACCCTTGAACCATTATGATGTGCATGCTAGCTCCATTTTTTCTCTTCTATTCTTGGGTGCATTTTGCTGTGCTTGTGCCAGTTTACTAATTTATTACACTCTGTAGTGTAAATTCTTAATTGCGTGTATAATTCTATGCAAAAAAAAAAAAGGATTGTAACAAAACAGTCATCAGCCTGACCATGTGACCTTGATTTGACAGCACGCTTACCAAAATAGTAAATTAAAATTACTCAACATTAATAAAACATACAGCATCACAGGCTGCACCTATAGTCTGTGGAAATTAAACCTTGATCATTCAAGAAGCGGACAGCTGCTTGCGCAGAATCCAATATTTCTGTATTGGGAAAGAATCTCTTAGCAACAGCAACGTCAACACGGTCAATGGATGCCAAATAAACCTGGTCTTCAGCGGGACCAGCAGCCACAAAGGCTTAATTAGGCAAGAGGAGACTCGGATCACTTATCTTTTTTGTTGCCAAAATGTTGCACTGTCTATCCCACTACTGTGTAACGAGGGGCAGTGCAAAACAAGAGCACCCATGCAAGCAGTCTCATGCAACCTCATCTGCACACGTGCGGCAAAGGCAGCAACAGTCTGCAGGCTTCCTCCAAAAGCCCCGCCCCTCGTTACCACACGCTCAACATGTACACGTCCAGGGGCTGTTTGGTCTTACCCATGCAATAATTTGGAGGTAAATTTACATTGAGCTTCATAGAACACCTTGCCACAAAACATTCTACAAGAATCATCAGTACCCCCCCCCCTCCCTCATTATGACCTGTACACTTTTATGTGACTGATTTCATTGTGATTTTGATACTTTAATACTGGTTAATGTCACACAAGATGTTTCCTTTTTTTCCCTTTCAATATAACCCCATTTGAATGGCGAAGCCGACCAGGAATGCTCATCTCTGTCTGCTGTTTGGAGTCTGATATCTTCTCTTTAAGCTTCTGCATATCTTCTGCTTTCCTGTCCTCTAAGCTTGCAAGTGGAATATCTGTCAGATTCATGGGAAAAATAAGTCTGGTGGCATTTCAGTACCAAACAGAATGTGAATAAGAACACAAATGCGTCTGGTAAATGGTATCGAAGCAGGCGTGCGGCTTCCACCAGACTGTAGGACAGCTTCATAACACAAGCCATCAGAATTCTTAAGTCACGTTCATATTAAAATCTCTGCCGAGCCAAACGCCATTCTAGTACTCGACCTCACTGTACGGTTCACAATAATTCTATTAAAATCTCTATGGTATTTGCACTTTGCCTATAACACTCAACAGAAGCTGCTAAGGTTTCCTTTTGTGCAATAATTGATGTCCATCATGCTGTTCATTATGCTGGTTATATTTAAAACATGTATAGAGAAAGCCCTGTATCGAATATTGTCGCACTGTTCAGTGTTGTTTTTGTCCTTGTGCACATTGTATTGTATCTGTTATATGTTGATGTATGTTGCATCGTGGGCCACAGAGCAACATTCTCTCATTTCACGATGATGACAATAAAGTACCTTGAAGCTTGAAATCAATGATTGTATCAGAGTGGCGATTCTGGTGCCACAGTGATGCTGAAGCAAAGGATACTGAGAGAAAAGGGCAGGTGGCAAATGTTCACTTCCACTAGGGGGCGAACGTCCAGCAAGAGGTGGGGTCTCCCACTATCCACAATCTCCTTATATTCCTGCAAATTCCCAGCGTACAGGACAGTTACGGTTTACACCAGCGATTCTCAACCCAAGGGTTGTGGCAAGTACCGAAAGGGTCGCGAGGCAAAGTTGCAAATGTAAGCGTTTCAAAACCAGCAAGCTCCTGTGCTGATCCACGATCAGATTTCCCAGCTCCAATCCTAGAATTAACCCTTATAAATGGGTCTTGGGTCTGCAAATGCTTGGAGCAAAACTAGCGAACACTCGAACAATCCAAGAAGCCAATCCTCAGATGCTTAATTTAAAATTCACTGGCACATCCAAACAGATTTGTGCGATAGGCGTTGATTGCACTGTGTGCTTCATAATAGCATTAATTTAAACCTATACTTGACATAGGGCCACTGAGCCAGCAATGGTAAAAACTGGGTCGCAGTGGAAAAAAAGGTTGAGAACCACTGGTTTACAAAGACAGATTGTGGTTTCTTGCCAATAAAACTGATGGGATCATTTTACTTTATTTTAAGACAAAAACAATATATAAACACAACCTTGCTTCTGCATAGCTGCCCACTGCGACAGAGGCGACTTTTTAGGTTGCATTTCTGCGGCCGCAGGGATTATTAAAAATGGCATTTTTAAGTGCACTGCGATTTGAAGGCCCGGTCTCACCAATAACTCCCCAACCTAATGCATTTATTCACCAGAAAGCAAACAAACGTGAGCTTATGTAAAAGCTTCACACCCCCCTCACCATTTCAAATTAGTGGGTGGGTCGTCCTTAAGGTCTTCTGTGCTGCTCAGAGCTTGTGCTATTTGCTAAGGTCCATCTGGGTAATTGCCCGAAATTGACAGGGCAATCATATAATTATATAACCGTAATCGTGCTAATCTAAAACCGACGGCCTTAAAAAACATTGAGGGCCCTTCTGTGTGCAGTACCTGGACAGATATCCTCTGTTCACTGGAAAGCAGGGTGAGTCTGCGACACTTCAGGATGCCGTAGCATTAGCGAGTTCCGGAACAGGGAGACACAAAAATACCACGCATCATTAGAATCCAGTTTTATCATCAAAACACAAACATATACTACAAATAACCAGTTTCATCGGTGATTAAAAAGAAAAAGCGATTATTATGCATGATTCGGGGCTATTTTAGCGCCCTTTAATGAACAAAGAGAGGCTGTGTTATGGGGTCAGGCAGGACGTGTGCTTCTTACAAAACTGCACACTGTCTTGGACAAAGTGAGGTCTGGGCACGATCTAGCCCCCAGGGGCTAAATCACTGGCTGAACACTCAGCAGCGCAAGACCCCCCCCCCCCCCCCCACTGCCCCCACAGAGGTTACCGCCCTAATGGCTCAGGATCGCAGCCCAGCACACAGACCGTACACTTGTCTGGATTACGCAAGAAGCCGCACAGATCACCATATACCTGCCTCCATACCTTGCCAATTATCACCAGAACAAAAAAATATACACAATTATTGTGATAACAAAAAATGAGCACATTTATGAACATAGATTTCTAATCCCTGGTAATTCAAAACTGAAGATGTATCCATTCTTATATTAACATTATAGTAAGCGCAGGCTTTAAGATGATGCTTATTATTTTATGATATTGTTAACGCTAGCTTATAAACTCTAGCTAGTTATTTATTGTTTCTGTAACTGTTCTTTGATATATATTTTTGCCGTTGTTTACTGATGTAGCCCTTAGGAATGATCCAAATCATTTTTAATTGTAGGTATAATTGTGCAATGAGAATGAAGAACACTGAGCCTCCATCCCCCCCGTCCCCCCCGTCTCACTTTGTCCGTAGCAGCAGATCCGCAGAACTCCTCGTAGTTCTGCAGCTCAGTGACGGTTGGTCTATCCCCACACACCACGCACTCCGTCTGCCGGGAACGGAGTCGGATTGAGCGGAGACGGGACGTCTGGGCCTCGAACATCAGCAGCTGCTGCCCGAGGGACGCTGGTACAACTTTGTCAAGGGAGACCAACTGCAGCACGCACAAAACACCAGGGGGCGCCACTCGCAAGGCGGCCCCCACAGCCCCTACTGCCGTCCGTGCCCTGGCGAACTGAGACTACAGCAGACACAAAATCATATTAAATATATAAACCTGCTGCGCTCCAGAAAACCACAAAAACACAATTTTACCATCAATACTAAAACCATTTTTAAAATTTCCATCTGTTTTCTATAAACATTTATCAACTGCAGACGTATAACAAGCTTGGAACATGTCTGTGGAAGCAGAGGAACAATAGACAGAACAACCAGGACAACCAGTCCATCACTGAACACAGACACACACACAAACACACAGGATGCTTCAGGAACATCAACCTGCGTGTCTTTGAACTGTGGAAAAAAAAACTGTATAAGGGTCATAATAAAGGCTTTAAGAAACCTTGTGGGCCTTCAGAGACCAAACCTTGTTTCGTAACGTTTTATCTGACGGACTGAAGAGGAAGAAAAAAATAAAATAAATATTGGCCGCTTCCTTGCAGGCGCGATGCCACAAAAGCCCATTGAAAGTGTGATTCATTCAAAGGCCGACTCATCGCCCTGCAGCCAGATCTTGTTTACAGAGGCAGCGCCGCCACCACGGCCATGAGACAAAGCGCAGAAATAAACGCAAAACGGCCGTCATTGTCCACGGAGGATACATCCCTGGCCAGAGGCGATCTTCAGAACCTCCAGGGCTTGGAAGCAGCCCATAATCCCTGGCACTGCGGAGTTTGAAAGAGAAACGCTGTATCAGAGAAGACACTGCAAGGCCATGAACGCCATAATTTTCGAATTATTATTATATATATATATATATATATATATATATATATATATATATATGATTGGTATAGTTATATATATAGTTTTAATGTAATTTCAAAATCTAAAAAATGAAAAATTGTTTCATGGTTGTTTTGGAGGACAGTGGAAGTGGGAAAGCTGAAAACAAAGTGTCACACCTGCCATTTAAAAATAAAGGTCATCAATAACTGGGAAGATTCGGCCAAGACTCACCGACGCCCAAGACCCCTCCATCGGAGCAATTGGTTACCGTCTCCAGGGGCGGGGGCACAGGGTACAAGCACCTGTAGCAAGGCCCTCCACGGTAGTTATATACTGTCAGCTACAAGATGCAAGAGGCGGAAGAAAGAGGCAGGGGTCTTTAAAGGGAGAAGTAGCAGTGCCAGTGAGCAGACTTTGCCATTGGTCAGCCAATATGCCAATCACCCAATCCCGCGTGCTCATTGGATGACAAGACGGCAAGCGGCCGAGGCCTTACCTGTCCCTCCATCCGCAGGGCGCTGGCGGACACCAGAGGCTTCCCGCTCAGAACGCAAGCATCGTTCACCAGGTAACGCGTGGGCACATTGTCCGAGCAGTCAGCCACAATGTCGTACATGGGGGAAACGTTCAAGGAAGCATACCGTTGCTGAGCAACATACTTTAGTTAGTGTAATTTGACAAATGGCACAGTCTCACACACACCCATACATAATCTACAGGATGAACATGGAGTAGGTCATGTATTTTACACATAATAAAGAACATCAGTGTCGGCTCAGGGCGTTACTGCTGTGACTGATCAGGTAGCCAGTTCGAGCCTCGGTAGAACAGTCACATTTCTGTTTGGCCAGTAACGCCGCCCCCCCCCCCAGCCCCCAAGTGCCGAATAAGTGGTCTGACCCTGTATTCCTACCTCAAGCTCTCCTCTCAGCTGTACACGTGTGTCAGAATGCACCCCTCAAAAGAGAGCAAGACGCAGTTTGCAAACAGAAGCATTCCAATACAGATTATTCCATTTTAGGCAAGCGTGTTTTTTTTTCCCCAAAGCAACCTTTTTAACGGGCTGCTTCTGCACAGTCCAGGCCTCTGGTTTTGCCCGGGAAGGATACTGCTGAATGAGCCGCAGCGCGTTGTCGGGAGAGAGCTGCAGGTGGTACGGCACGCAATGCACCGCGGAGTTCAGCCTGGGAAAGCCGGCGACAGGAAACAGGAATTACAGCTATCAGACGAGGCGTCAAATTCACCGTTACGCTCTGAGCACCTGCAAATGCTTTCATTTAAAAAAACGTCAAAGGCGTCTCATTTGTACAACTAATCATTGTCTTTATAGTTTTATTATACATTATACATCCATCCATCCATCCATCTCCCAACCTCTTATCCTAAATAGGGTTATTTTCATTGAGTCCTGTTCTGTTCCTTGAGACTAAAGACTGGAACACTACAGACAGCACTGGGACTTAATATGGTTATAACTCACCTTTGTAAATGTCTATATGTTCTGCAAGCCCAGAGTATCAACATGAACAAAACCGGCCTTGCAAAGAAGACTCTTATTTTCTCAGTTTAGTGTTTGACAGTGTGACAATGTGCATGAGCGCCCTGCGAAAGACTAGTGCCCAGTCCGGAGCGCCACCACATCACTGACGGCAATTTAATATGCGGTTACTGAAAATGGATGGACCGTTTGTGAGGAACTCAGCTGCAGTTTAGGTCAACAGTGCCACCCAGTGGCGAAAGTGGGACGTTCCGCGCAGCCCACCTTCCGACGGCCTGCGCGGCTGACAGGGATTTGGGTTTCCCTTGCGTGTCTTCTCCGTGAAGCACCTGTCTGTGCAGGTTACTCAGCTCCACCTCGTCGTAGTCCAGAAGACCCAGACGCCCTGTAGCGGCGTAAAGATTAATATGGGATCTGGCGGCAACGGTGTCATAGATCATTAAACTGTAGTCACTTTTGTAAAGAGGTCTGGACAATAATACTGATTTACGAATACGGTAAAATCACGTTGGTGATAACACAAATGCTTATAATATTATTGAAAACTGAATTACACAGCTTCACAAGACGATTGTCTGCCTACATCGTTACATACCGATGCCAGCCGCAGCCAGGTACTGCGCCAGGGGGCAACCCAGTCCGCCACATCCGACCACCAGCACCGACGTGCGAGACAGGAGTAGCTGTCCTGTAAAACGGCGAGCTGGGGTCAGGCACACAAGTTGTTCTTTACTCTCGTTACCCGTAAATGTGTAGATGGTGTTGCACTTATTAAGGTGTTTAGTTGCACGTGTACACTCGTATGTCGCCGATTCCGAGTGTTTTGGGAGTTACTTTAAAAAATACCTTGCACACCAAGCTCTGGAAGGAGGAGCTGTCTGCTGTACCGCATTATTTCTTCGTTTGACAGAGTCGCTTTCGCTTTCAGGGGTGGCAGCGGACTGACATTTTCTTGCATGTCGATAGAATTTACCTGAGAAAAAGAATGTTTCGTAGAAAATTAAGGGAAAGAAAACACGTTTTACCCAATTAATTAAATTACAGTTATTTATTTAATGCATATAAATTTTATTTGTATTCTGCAACTGGCGACATGGGGAAATATTAATACATTGATCAAAACAAACTTTAACCGGAACTTTGCTGTCCCCAGAATGCAGCGCAGAGCTAGCGACAGGCAAAACAGAAAAAGTTAATTATCTGAAACGTCTCTGTGATTTTATACATCACTTTCCAATTTAATGATTCGTATATCAGACATCTACCTTCTGTAATCGTGCTAGTTTATCCTTTAGAACAGCTATCTCCTTATCTTTCTCCAAAAGCTGCTCCTTTAAGCTATAAAACTCTTGCTCCATTTTATTTTCTGGAAATGGATTCTCCTTATGTTTAGCGAACTATAATCAAGACAGTGAATAAACGGGATAACGAAGACATCCCATAAACTCCCGGTTTTAGCTTTGCTCTGCACCCACTTCCGGGACTACAACGGGGACACACGTGGCTTGTGACCACGTGGAGGGCGGTGTGGCGTCATGTGACTTCTTTTAATGACGTAGCCTGAACTTGAATGTGTCTGTTAATTACATAGCTCTGGTTTTTTATTTCGTGTCGTGTGTTCTTGGTTATTATAAGCGAAACGTTCATTATTTGAACAATTAAAAATACGTTTGTAAAACGTTAATAAATACTTAATAAAAATGAGCAACACTTTTGTCTACGAAAGAAGCTGTTTTTTAAGCAGAAATGATGTGTGTAAAGTATGCACAGCTGAATGTAAAATATGGAGAGTTCCCTGGAGCTGGAGCTGAAAGAAAATGGAATCGCTGTTCCCAAATCCAGAATGTACTGTTGCATCAGTGGGGTTCAAAAAATCGGTGACGCGCCCGCGAGTCCAGCCTCATGTTCCTCACATGATCGCAGGAGAGGAATGTAGTCGGACTAGTGTATAGAGATGGTCGAACGGCTGTTGAGTGGAAACATGTATTTTTTCAGTATATTTGGCATTTGCTTAACAATCATCAGTCAGATCAATGGACAGGCAGGCGAAATATCTTGGACGCAACAAAAGGTACTTGACAGTTCTTTTTCATTTCCCTATATTTACTGAGTGTTTTTCTATGTTTGTTTCAAGTTTCGAAAATCTGGCATTTGAAATTTATTTTGTAAGCAAAAAAATATCTGTATTTAATATAGATATAATTAAAGATGAACATTTGTGTAACTCAAAGATTTACACAAAAATAGATTTACAGCTGCGTTGAATAAATATGTAAAGTTATGTGATAAAACCAGTTCTGTATGTATAAAAATTCTGAAAAATAAATCTACATGTCATTTTCCACCGAATTTAAAAAGGAAATTGTTCTTTAACAGTACGGATCTTTTAAATATACTTCAATGCACTATAATCCATCTGTCTTTAAACATCATCTGAATCAGCATGAGGTCATTGCTGGTTGTAGAATAAAACGTCACTGTTATATTTCATAAGTATATTTCATGAATGAACTAATTACTGTTTTAAATATTTTAATTTAGTTTATAAGCATTTCACTAATTTACCAGCGGTGTTGTTGCCCCCACACTCTGCGTTTAACACAGATGCTTCTGTGTACTCTCCAGCTTTGTTTGTCCCTCATCCTTTCATTGTCTCGTTGCCATGGCAGCACTGTCTTCATCATTGATCTACCAACTGGAGATCTTCATATTTTTAGGTCCTGAGCCAGACCTCCTTCGAGTCTACTGACTCAGTGAGTCGTTCCAGCCCTTGGAATCACATCTGCGAACCGATGTTCTCTTCAGGGAACAAGTCCCATTAAATTTAAAGATCCTGAAGCTTCAACTGGAGAATAAGCTATAAGGCAAAAGCTGTGTGTGTCTTTGCTACTTAAGAACATAACCACTAAGATATTTCCCCAGATTATCATGGTTGCAGCCAGAATTCCATGTGAAATATTGTTTCTCATCGTCTCACACTGTAAACTGCAAAACCTGCCCTTGCATTGAGACTGAACCAGATTTTCAGAATAGAAGCAAATTTTATTGAAATGATTGTTTCTGTGGGGAATCACTGCAATTAGTTCAGGAAAAATAAGATACTCTGCTACAGTTTTACTCCAGAAAAATTTTCACGAGGTAATCAGGCACTATGGTGTGTCTAGGTCAAGTGTCAACTTTTTGTTTTTTTTTCCATTTCATTTCCAGAGTACTTGGTCCTGAATCATTGTGGAGGTGCAGTGCATACAAATATTACATCTGAATTAATATGGTTGCTTAGAAACCAGCACATGGGGAATTCCACCCAGTTGTGTGTCCTGCAGTTGTGTCTATCCGTCTGTTGGCTAATAAGCAGATAAAAAGTATTCCATAGGTAACAGTGACTGAAACCTCCGGCTTAACGGTCAGCCTTCCAGCAGTTTCCAAGACAACCAAGAGTCTGTTTACCTTCAAGGTTGACAACATGGGGTAGAATATGAATCATCCCTGTTCCTATGCAGGGTACGTACAGCCCCTCATCCTCACTTGAGATATTCCATTTTTGTTATCCTACGGTAATCTCAGAACTGCCCGTTTGTAGCTACTTACTAGGCGAAGGATGAGAAAATAGCAGAACCAGTCATAAATAGTTGTCTCACCACAGGCTGTGACTGTCCCCAAGGTTTTGTGATCATGACAGACAAATGGTGAGCTCCAAGCTGTAATCATGCAGGGAATCCAGAAGGGTGCAGATCTGAACATCCGGAGTAAACCTGGTGGTGTAGGAGCGAAATCATGTTAGAAAGGGTCACGCTTCTACAGTACGTCACCTTTTAACGCACGGAAAGGCGAAATGGATGCCCTCATATGTACACAAACTCCCCTGCGGCGCACTCATGGTGTGTTTGTGGTAAAAGACCAGGGCAGCCGGCCTGGTCATGTAAGCAAGGACAAACTTTAAGAGCAGAAGGTCTTACAGAAGAGCAGTGTGTCTGCATCATGGTGGAAGATGGTGTTAATCTGTCTCCATACTAAGTGGTGTTTGTTTCCATAATTAACCCTGAGAAGAGGCTGTTTCGAAGTATCACATGGAAACAAAGGATTTAAGCACAGTTTGTGCCACAGAAGACATACACACAGTGTGGTATTACAGTAAAGGAAGAAGGTTTGTCCTTGTAGTGGAGGATGTTTTTTTCAAACCTCTCATGAACAGTCTCTCACCCTTAGAAAGGAACTCTGTAATTTATCGTCCCATCTTTCAAAATAATAGGACCACTTTACTGCTGGTCTTTCCTTAGTACTGTTTTCGTCGTGGAGCTTGTTTCTGCTGTGTGGTGGAACCTGCTGATGAGAGGAATTACAGAGAGATTCAGATGCACCTCCTCCTCTCTGACTCCGGAGTCCCCTCGCGGGTGCTACTCCTCCCCTTTCCTCCTCTCTTTTTTTTTTGGTCATTTGATCTCAGAATCCTGCAATTTCCAAGCAGTTCAGCCATACCCACAAACAATTTGGGGTTCCAGTGGAATCTACCTCCCGGTGCAGTTGGCGTGCTGGCATGGAACGAGTGCTCGGCTGTTTCGAATCTACGTTTTGGTCCGCCGGGGAAATTATTTGTTAAACGCTGCCATCAGCGGTAGCCTGTGAGAAAACATGTTAATGATTTCATCCTTCTGAAATGTTCGCATTGGGAATGCGTACATACTTTATGGGCTGGCAGTGTTGGTTCTGGTTAGTCAAGGGTCTCTGCATGGGTTGTACTATGGAAGCTGGAACAAGTATGAATTATGGGGCAATCAGGGAGAGATTTCGGTCATACTGGGAAGCTTTTAGCTAGTAAGATGGCATAATAGCATCTGGTTGGTTTACATGCAGTTATGCTCACAGGTGAGACTTGTGAACTGCTGAACTACTGGTCAACAGCAGTGGTTAGCACTGGTGCCTCACCTCTGGGACCCGGGTTCGAGTCTCTGCCGTGGCTCCATGTGTGTGGAGTTTGCATGTTCTCCCCATGTCTTTATGGGGTTTCCTCTGGGTTTTCTGGTTCCCCCCCACGCTTTATCCATCTGGGTCGCGGGGAAGCTGGAGCCAATCAGGCGAGAGGTGGGGTCCACCCTGGGCAGGTTGCCAGTCCACCACAGGGCCAACACAGACAAACAGCCATACACACTCGCAGTCACACCTACTGTATGGGTAATTCAGAGTAGCCAGTTGACCTAGTCTGCATGTCTTTGGACTGTGGGAGGAAACTGGAGCACCCAGAGGAAACCAGTCCAAAAACATTCTGAAGTTAATTGGAGTTACTAAATTGCCGTAGATGTGACCTGTGATGGGTTGGCTCCCCATCTAACGTTGAATAGGATAAGCAGTTACAGAAAATGGGTGAATGGAAAATGGTTAGCATAGCAGCCTAACAGCGTCAGAAGTGACCTCATGCCCTTGTTCCATGTATTGTGTAGAGGTTGCATGTCCTCCCATGTTCTCATCAGTTTCCTCCAGTACTTCAGACATAGGGTTTAAAGGACATTTCAATCTGTAAAGTGTCTTTAGTCTGTGATTCTGCGTACATGCATCCTGGGATGGACTGGCACCTTGTCCAGAGTGTACCCTGTGATTAAGGCTGTTGCAAAATTACCCTTTATTAGTCTCACCTGAAATCATTTGAACTCAAAGTACCAATATTATAAAATAATGCGAATCAGCTACGAATTTGACTTGTGCAACGTCATTGTCAATGATGTCCTCTTTGTCTCACTGGCTCAAGTTAATTATCTAATAAACGATTTGACTAATCGATTCTTAGAAATTCTGTTCATGCTTGCAATTTCCATTTCAGGAAAGAACGATTATATCAATACCACAATAAGGATCCCATATGAGAAAGTCTAAATGTAAGAGTACCAAAAAGAAATCTTGTCAGTCTGTTATATTTCAGGCGGTTAGCGGAATAGCTCTGCCACATTGGCTGAAAGCTTGTACCTGTCAGCAAGCTTCAACCCACTGAATACTTTTATTGAATGAAACACAAAGTGGAGTTATGATCCCTTTAAGTTAAAGCTGTAACTCTAAACACATAGAAACACAACAAACAAAAGTGCAGCATCAAGCACAGATTTCCTTCCACACTCCTCTGGCATCTGCACAGCTGACCCTGTTTAAAAAATCACTTATTTCACTCAGAACCAGCTGGGTTTTATAAGAACGAGGCATCTGTGGGCACCGGGCTGGGGATCCTTTGCCATGGAAAGAGAAAAGTTCATCCAAGCCCAACATGTGCTTTTGCTGACTGGCTCACATGTTTCCGTTCTGCACAGGGTGGCACAGTGCAGTGGTGCAGTAGTTGGCACAGCTGTCACACACCTCTGCAGACCTGTGTTTGAGCCTCTGCCCTGGCTCCCTGTGTGAGGCATTTGTGTGTTTTCCCTCTCTCATTGTGGGGTCCCTTTCCTCCACACACAGTCCAGCACAGGCTAAGGTGAACTGGAGGTGCCAAATTGTCCATAGGTGTGTGTGTGTGTGTCCTGTGATTGGTTGGCACCCCATCCTGGGTTATTCCCCACTTTGGGACAGACTCCATTACCCTGCATAGAACAAGCAGCTACGGATGGATATAAATTAAAGCAAGGCTTTGTGTATAACACGACCTGAGCAAACATGGGATTTTAAGGCTGTTAACTGGGATTATATTTGCACATTTGCTGTCTCCTTGATTCACACTAGCTCTCCCACAAGCCCAGCACGCTCAGCCCCAGTGACACGGAGCGTGTCCTGTCGCACACGGACCTGACCCGCATGTGGCAGAAGGACCTGCTTCCCATGCTGGTGCCCCGTTATCCCAGCTCCCCCGGCAGCCTCTCTGTGCAGCAGGTCGGTGTCACGTGAGCTGGGCCCACCTGGAACGGAAAGTCGGGCAGATCTGACCATGGACTTCTGACGGGTCTGTGTTTCTCCAGCACATCCTGAGAACCCTGCGGTCGCTGGAGGCCGGCTGGGACACGGAGGAGGATCGCTTCCAGGCCTACACGCCTTACGGCTACATGACCTTCACTAACATCATCGCCACGCTTAACCCCGCCTCCAGGAGGCGCCTGGTTCTGGCCTGCCACTATGACTCCAAGTACTACCCGCCTCAGTGGCACGGCCGTGAGTTCCTCGGCGCCACCGATTCTGCCGTGCCGTGCGCCATGCTGCTGGAGCTGGCCCGCGCTCTGGACCAGGAGCTCATAACCCTAAAGGCAGGCATCTCATTGGCTCTTTGACTACTGCACCATCAGCACCACCTAATTTGACCTAGACCTACTACAGCCCACCCACTGTGCCACCACATACAGCTACCTTTGGCTTGGTCAAACCCCCACTCCTTCTGAGGTGGGGGGTAGCATAGAAACCAAGTTGAGAAAATACTCATAGCAGTTTAGAGTACCTCCTAACACCTTACTAGTGTGGACTACAAAGAAGGAGTTCTGATTATCCAAAATCTGATTAAGCAGTGGGTTTGCCTGATAAACTAAATGTAAAATCAGTTATTTCATCAATTCTGAATTACTGCACAGTGCCGCATGCAATGAAGCGGTTTGCGTGACTTTTTATGCTTACATTTCGTGTGACTGGAATATCTGTTCCAAAGGCTAAAAAAATACAAAGTAAACGCCGTACTTTCTCAGTCATGGTCGCTTACTGCCAAGCATGGGAGAGTTTTAACATCAGCCTCCGTCGGACGTTTGGAAAACAGCGGGTCGTGCCCCTCCCCCAAAGCCTGCCCACTGGTCCCACCACCCCCCAGGGGACAGATTTTGGAGTGAGAGGCCTGTCACTGGGGTAGAGGGCACGCTTTTCTGACACCACAGTCAGTGGCGCCGAGAAATGTCTGGGTAAACAAACCAGATTCACGACCTGCCTCCATATTTATTTAGCAGAGTGGGAAAGAGAACAAGACTGTGTTTATTCTCTGTTTTGTGCTGTGACTGAAAACAGAAAAGGAAAATTACACTTTTATCATATATCATAAGTAAGTTTAATATCTACTTACTACGTTGTAATTATATCATTTCATCCACATGAAAGCTGCAGAGGTTGCAAAGGCAATATTTTATTTCAGCCACTAGGTGGCAGTATTTCATCCTGGCAGCAGCTGGAGGCATTTATTATTTATTATTGTAACACCAAGAGACAGGTCCACTGTACATCTTTTGCTTCTGACAGGATGGAAGACCTGACGCTGGGTCAGCTAAATCGCTCTGTCCCTGTAACCCGAAGCAGCCTGAATAGCGCAGGATCTCCTTCTCCATCACAGGACTCCAGCCCTGACCTGTCGCTGCAGCTGATCTTCTTCGACGGCGAGGAGGCTCTGTATCAGTGGACCTCCACTGACTCCCTGTACGGCTCCCGCCATCTGGCCAAGAAGATGGAGGAGACCGTGCATCCGCCCGGCGCCACGGACACCAACCTGCTACACGGCATTGTACCTACGCCTGTCCAGCAGATCTGTCCTGCTCGCGCATACATTCGTCATCCTGTATTCCCTGATTTCCATCCATTGACTAAAGATGTGCTGTTTAGGTGAACTGCAGACTGTTTGCCTTGGGTCATGTGTGTGAGAGTGCGTTGTGATGCACTGGTGCCTCCTACAGGATGCACCCTGCATTACACCCCGTGCTGTAGATTCTACATTACAGTTAAATAAGCATTTGAAGATGTATACATGGATTAATGGGTTCAGTATGCAATCTCTGCATCATACATCTACTCCCATATCCTAGATCAAAAGGTGTCAGAACAACTAACTATAGTTATAACAATAAACTCTATTCTGATTCTGATTCTGAAGCCTAACATACCCGCCACGTACTGGACATGGTGTCTCAGCGTAGAGGAGTGGTCCTGTCTGTTAGATTTGATTAATACCAGCAGCTGGCAGGCAAATCATGCAGAAACATAAATGTGTGGCGAAACGTATTTTTATTGTTAACGGACAGAAAGCTGCAGATGCTCTCGTTATCTCGTATCCGCGCGAACAATTAGATAGCGATGGTTCAGTTAAACAAACAGATAAAAACCACCATTGCAAAAAAAAAGATAAGAGTTTAATAAGCTGCAGCTGTTGTTTATTTTTTAAAGTTCCATGGTGCTGGAACATCCAGCGAGACGGAGGTTGATGGTCAGTCAGGGCGCCGGTCACACGACAACGTTGGCCTAGGCATGACCACATGACCACTCAATAGGCTCCAGGCTGGCCGTTGAGTCTCTATCCTGTTTTCAGCCAGTTCCCAGTTTCGACCTTCTCATAGAGCCATTTCTGTTGATGGAAAGTTCCACACGGTGCTTCCCTCTTGATCTACTCCAGGATCTCTTTGTGCTGCTGGACCTGATCGGTGCCTCGACGCCCCGTTTTGGTAATCAGTTCCCCAACACTGCTAAGTGGCTGAGCAGGCTGCAGAACATTGGTGAGTCTCACCTCTACCGTAATTTGGCAATTAGGATCACTCACATTGACCAGTTCATCATCAGTGTTAATTCTCCTTAGTTCCTTCGACTCCTCCGACCATTTATGGGTTCTAAATTATGCATTGTTCCTGATGGTTGCTAAGCTACAAGCTGACCTGCATGAACCACCCCTATGCCTATCAAGTGTGACAAAAGAGACTGACACCAACTGTGCGGTTCCTTGACTGCCCATTGGTCCCCAGAGCGCCGGCTGCATGCCATGGGCCAGCTGGAAGACCATCCAATAGCGGTGCAGTATTTCTGGCCTGGTCTGCCTGTGGGCCCTGTGGAGGACGACCACAAGCCGTTCCTGAATAAAGGTGAACCCACTTGTTTTCATTCCATACATGAACTGCTCCTGCTTACAAGGACCTGTTATTTGTTTATCTCTTAACTTATGAAACAAGAACCCCAGCCAATGTTACAAACCATAAAAGCAAGATAAAGATTTGGTCAGAAACCAGCTGCAGTGAACAGCAGTAAAGTGTAAATGTAAAAGTGTTAAGTAGATGTGTTTTTCTTTCGAATGTTGTTTTTTCCAGTCCACCAATAAAAAAAGTCTGCGCAATTCATCGCATGACCAAATAGGACAAAAGGTAGATATTAGTTTAGGGCATGGCCATGCATTGTGAAGGTTGCTGCAGGACCATTGAACAGGAACTGGTCTTGAGATAAATTCGAACTGTGAGTCACTTTGGATAATAAGGATCTGTGCAGCAGCTGAATATAGGCATAGTTATGCAGCTACTGTGTTAGTGTGTCAGCGGACAGTGAGTGATTCATCGGGATGATGTAACGCTCTTTGTCTTAAAGAAGGGCTTGGGTTATTCTCGGTCTTTTGTGAGCCGGAATTGTAGGTCAAGTTGAGTAACAGGCCGTATCGTGAAGCCTGAGGTCCAGCTGTCTTAGTGGTTGTTTTCCATTTGCCGGTCAGGTGTGCGTGTGCTTCATCTGATTCCCACACCATTCCCATCCGTGTGGCACACCTTCGACGACAACGAGGAGAACCTCGACCGCGCCACCGTCCAGAACCTCAGCAAGATCCTGCAGGTCTTTGTGCTGGAGTACCTCAACATGTGATGACTCTCCTCGGAGTTCCCACCACGTTGCGACTCTGCTCTCCCATATAGCTTGTGACTATTTTAAACTCTTCCAGCACGTCAGCTCAGAAGTGTGTCTTTTACTGTTTCTCCTGCCTTATAATGTGTTGTCATCTTGTTGCCTGAGTAAATCCTCCCATACCAGAGGATCATGACAGTAAAAACAGATTAAAGGGAACAAGTGGAAACAATTTGTCATTTGAATTCTGTTACTGATTGCAGTCCCGGTGTCCATGGGTTCATAAACAGCAACTAATTAGCTGGAAAGAAACTAAAAAAACATGAAGTAAAAAACACCCCATTCTAGGTCGATCCTTTCGATCTGCATATTAATTACCTATAATTGCGTGACAGCATTTCTGAGTCAGTTGGCTTATTGTGTAATGCACTGCCTTGGCCTACACATTTCATCAACGTGTCAACATATGACAAATGTGTTACTTGAGAGACAGAAATCAAACAGAATACCTTTGTTTTGCCAGGAAAAGGCTCATTTGTGTTAAGAAGGGCCGTTTACAGATATAATGAAAGACATTAACAGCAAAGGCTCCGAGGTAAAAATTAACTTCAGCTATTTGCAATATGGGTTCCTTAAATTGATTTTAAATAATTTCCTCTTTATGGGAAATGGGAAATTTTACGGAAAATATTAGCCTAGCTGTTTATTTTTTTACAAGGGGTTAGAAAGTCAGGCTGCTTTTCTGTGTCTTATGAGTTGTAAAATAATTCAGGGTAATACAGGCATGTTTGTAGCATAGGTCATATGAATGTCATTTTGTTCATATATATATATATATATATATATATATACTCTTGGGGAAATCCAGGATAAATTAGATGCAATTTTGAGTAATAAATGCACCTTTGTGGAAGGAAGTATCTGTTGCTACTGAACGCCAGAAAACAGGAAGTGATGAAGTCCCACCTGCCCACGGCACTCATTTGACTGGACATGACGTGTCCAGCTGTTCAGCAGAAGCGCGGCCATTCCCCCAGGGTCTGAACACTAAGCAACTAGAGCCATCCGGCTCCGCTCACCCCTCCCCCTCTGAATCCCTGGTCACCCCGGTCATCCATCTGCAGAAGGAGTGTCTGCTGTCACAGGTCTTGGTGGCTTTTAGAAAAGGGCCTTCAGTAAGGCCTCTGTGGGAGAGGGGGGGTGAGGGTGGTAAGGGGGGGTGGAGATGTGTGCATGCGTTCACTAAGCAAGCTGCACATCCGCCGTGTGCACTGAGGGATCAAAGAGATCGGATTCCTCAGAGCAAAACACACCTCAGTCTTCTCAAATGAGAGAATTGTGGGATTACATTGACTTAAGACGCTTTTATCCAAAGCGATGTACAATTGAGAGAGCAGGGAGTGTGTCCCCCTGAGTGTGCCCCCAGAAGGGTGCAACATGGCTTGGTTTCCTGTCCAGAGATAAGAGGATTGTGCTTTTTCCCCATGAACAAGTTGTGAATCATCATCCAAAGGTACTGTCCCTGATAGGAAATGTGTCACCATTTCGCCAGCGGTTTTCCCCAGAGTTCCTGGTTGTGTTATGTTACTATGGACTTCATGATGTTTTTGTGTGTGGGTGAACTCAGAAAGATGCTTGGTGTCCTAATGAAGAGCATATATGCCATCTATTATTTTAATTTAATGTCATAGCCTGTGTGTGTCATTTTGTGTGAGTGCATAAGGCACCAATGCATTCCACTCCAACCTCGTGTGTGTGTGTGTGTGTGTGTGTGTGGGGTGCTCTCCTCAGTCCCCGTCAGCTGCTCATCCCAGTGGGGATCCCCTCCACCTCCCCCCCTCCCCCCCCCAAGTGGAATCTCCCAATCCAGTCATCTCCCCCTAGGTCAGTGAACTGTGGGCCATTACATTCAGCCGATGTGGGGAAAATTGCGATTTTACACCCTTTCAGGCATGCCATGCCATTGCAACACCCCCCCCCCCCCCACACACACACACTTAGATATTTAAAGGTTCCAGCTTCTCTGTAGTGCCTTGTCCTACAGCCCATGTGACACTATCCGCTGGCATATCATTGGCTGCTGTGGCATTTGTAATTAAATTAATATTATTGTGGATTGTGGGAGATACACATTGGCTCCATAGGTTCACTGCCATTGGGGTCTTGGATATAATGGGGAATGCAGAGAAAGTGCCATCTTCCTGCCCCCTTGTTTTTTTTTGGCTTGGACCTACGTTCGGACCCTCGTCTCTGCCAGCACATGCGTACACACACACACACCAGGCATTGTGTCCATCTTCCTGCCTTCTGGAGCACCTGCTGTTTCTAGATCTCCTGCCCTGGGGCCAATGGGCGGGTGGGGGGGGAGAGGCTAAGCCATGCCACCTCCTGATCCTCTTAGTGCATCTCTCTCCATAACGAGGTTATCTCCTGAGAGCGTTCTCCAAGAAAAGAGTGGATCTTATGAGCAAAGCCCACCCCCCCAACACCCATTCAGTACCTTCGTAGCAGTAGAAAATATATTTGTCTATATTCTCCAAACTCACTTATTCCAGTTCATCACTGATTCCGTGTTAACGCCTGTGACTTTCTTCTGCCATGTCTAGGAAAGTTCTCATCAGTCAACACCAGGCACTACAATAAAACCAAAAGAAAACAAAGCCTGTAGGTGTGAGACGATCGGTCTTGCTTGCACATCACTTTAGGCAAACGCATCTGCCAAATAAATAGATGTAAATGTGTTTACATTATGTGTGCACATGAATTACAGCCAAGTGGGCAGCTTACTTGGACAAAAATTATATATAGCTGCTTTTAAAGTGCTAACATGCAGCTCCTTATAATTAAACTTATAAAAATATTGTCTTTCATTTACATTTTCTTTCTAGTTAGATTCGTCTTGTTCTTTGCATAGAACCTTAAATCTTAATGGAGACTTTAAGAGGCCAGAAATTCATTCCCACTGCAGTTGCTGGAAACAGTAACTAAGCAGATCCATGCTGTTCCTGTTGCGGCGCTCAGTGTCGCATGCAGGGCTGCAGCAATGACAGACCAGGCTGACCGTCACGTGGCCGTTTTTTTTCTGTGTGGGTAATTTTTCCCATTTCATTTCTATTCCCTGCTTCCAGGATCACATTGGCTTCATCTCATCTGGAAAGTCAGCGATGTTCTTCAGGACTTTCCCAAGCTCACCTCTCCGGCTGTTTCCCGCCACGGTGACAGAGGTGGTGATGAACATGGTGGGGGTTTACAGACATTTACTTGTACCTGAGGTCTGTGTGGAGAAGGTAAAAGTGAGGATGACCCCCCCCCCCCCACCCCCCACCCCTTTGACAAGTACGTAGAACCTCTTCTGTCAAAGATCCTGAAACCTGGAGGTCATCTTGTTGGAGGAGAAAACCCAACCTCCTCACCCAGGTGCCAGAACTCCCGTACAGATAAATCTTCAAGGAGCAAAACAGCTATAACCTTCTCCTAATTGCACCCTGTCAGATCATCTGCTGGAAGCATATTTGCCGAAATAGAGATCAAAACAGGAAGTACCTGTTGCACCTTTACGCTCATGATATGGGAAAAATGCTGCAGTTTCAAAATTCGAGCAAATACTGCCCTCGGAGAGCGAAGTGCTGCTGGACACGAACACTTCCCCGTACCTGGGAAGTCCTTTACGGAAAGGCGTTTGTTCAAAGAGGAATTTAAAAGAAAACAGAAGTGACTTTCGTGGTGGTGTGGATTATTTTATTGCCCTTCTAAAAAATGATGCCTGCTACAATTATCACTTCAATTTACTAACAATTAAGGCTCCACACTTTGCGTGCAGAAACAATAGGGACTCTCCCTGTTTAGGGAAAGTCTGTGTGTGTGTTTGGCGTGACTTGGCTGGGTGGGGGGGCAAAATGATACCTTTTATAGAGAAGACCATCTGCTATGCTACACTGTGAATACACGCCCACATCAAAGCCGCATAGTAAATATACACCCACATTAAAACATCACAATGGTATCTTGAGGCAGTTACCTGTTTCAACAAAAACGCTGTTGCCCTGAGGTGGAAAAATGAAAAAAAAAAAAGGCTGAACATCATTAATTCATTATTGTAGCATTGAATTATGATGTGCATGATTATATAGCTGTTCCCAGAGCATCGTAGCTCTGTCTGTATCATGTCACGAAAACACGCAATTTCTCACACCAAGCGAGCATGTAATTCCTGTTAATGTTGAGGCTTTTCACGAGCAAAACCTGACTGACAAGCATTCACTATCTCCAGGTTTACTTTAGAGGGAAAGACTGAGTGTGACACAAACATGCCCCACGACAGGAACCCCCCCCCACCAAGGGCTCCCCGTCAAAACACCACCACAAAACTCCATAATTGCTTTTTAGTAGCTACTTCTCCTGTCGAATTTGCAGTCACTGGGTATCTGTCGTGAGAAGCACAGGGAGCAGAGTGGCATTCTGCTTGAAAAGGACTCCGGTCGATTACGGGACAGTGGCACACAAAAGGAAGATTCGAGTCACCAATAAAGCCAAACCACATGTCTTTAGACCGTAGGGCAGAACCTGCGCTAACAGTGGGGGGAGATGCAAACTCTGCACATGCAAATTGGAATACAATCTCACAACCCTCTTAATTTAGGGCAACAAAGCAAGCCTTCACACCTCTGTCAGTTAGTGCCTGTTGGCTTAGGGTCCCCAGCTCAGGACGGTAACCTCTCCAGCTGTCAATTCTCATCCCAAGGTCACCTGTTCTCCGCCTTTTTTATTAGCTGTGTAACAAGTGTCAGGCGACGCCTGTGGCTTGGGCAGGAAGCAGTCGCTACATGAAGGACCTCGGTCAAGCGGCAAAAATTTAACTGCAACAGCCAGACAACATGAATTGGGCATTTTAAATGGGGAATGTTACCAACATCCTGTAGTTACTGGGGTAGTAAAGAGGAAAAAATTAACTGACTTCTAACTTATGTCCTTATCTGAGTTGTTCACTTACGTAATTAACTGGATGTGTAGCTGATGTAATGCTCTAAGTAAAAGACACACATCTCTGTTGGCTCCATTGTCAAAAAAAAAACCTAGTGGTAATTCGTATAAATTAAACGAACTGTTCGGTGACGTATTTTCTCAACTGAAAGGGTCTTTCTGATGGGACACTGTAGCGTTATTATTTTGCGTATCAGCCGAGCGCAGTATCTTTCAGGTGGACACAGCGAGTGTTTGTAACGTGCCATGAACGCTAAGCTTGTCTTTTTATGGCGGAGGGATATCATGCAGCGGTTGGACTTGGGGGAGGGGGTGATTTTGCAGCGATCTAGAGAGGGGACAATTTCCCGTTTCCATTTGGTTCCCATTTGGGTTCCCGTGAGCCTCTGAAAGACGCAAGCTGCGCTATTTGAGAAATGATTTCTAAACCATTAAAACTGGGTCTTACTTTAAAACGACAAACTATTGAGCATATACTTAAGCTCTTGAGATATCCACCACATTGCCAAACTATGAATCGAACTAGTGCATTTAGAAAACGAATTGAAAAGACGCAAGTCGAAAGTTTTGGCGCATTGTGCATTTCTTGGCCTAATTTATAAGATTTTTAAGAATAATCATGCACTGAATGCATGCAGTGATGCCTGCACATTAAAGACCGTGAATATCTCACGGCTGACACGCTAATGACATGAGTAAATCTCTGTCTTACAGCTTCCTCCAATCTTAAGATACGCAGGCTACGTCTGGCCATCGTTGGGTCGTGACAGATATCACTTACTGCCTAATTCCGTCTCGGGTACCCCATCAATCAGACAGCTTTCACCATTTAACGTCACGCCGGGGTTTTGTGCTTGTTTTGAACTATTTTATAGCCAAATATGGACTATGATTCTTTTTATATTAATATCGGATTCGTGTTATTGGATTTAGTTTTAAAGTGTTGTATCCCTTCTGGCCAACAGAGAACACTGGTGAGTTACATACAATGACAGAATTCCGGATCCACCGGCTGTCTCACATGAAGAAAGTTTGTATGATATAATGATAATTACACTTGTTTGTGGTTTAGGCCTATTTGTTGATCTTAAATTCTTTGTTAGAGTGCGTCGAAATAATAGGATGCCGGTTGTGCAGTATTTACACTGGATTTCCAGAATCTGGTGTCAGTTTCCCTACTGACGCTGGGGTGTAAAATGCTGACTGCGTTCATTCCTTGGAACATTTTTATACATCGTAAAGACAGCCCCAAATCCGTGCCAGGAAAGCGCATATACTCGCAGTGTGAGAGTAAATACTTCAACATGTACGAAACATGTCAGGAAATGTGCTTGTTTTTTCACGCGCATCAATGACGTGTTTAGCTATAAAATATTTATGATTTGAAAGTTAATTTTCAAGAGTTACCTTACAGGGTAACTCAGATGGACAGTATCTTCCATTCTTATTATGCGTGAACAAACACATAAAAGTACAGATTTAAAAGCTGACTAAAATTGACGGCATTACTGTATGCCTGTCGCTCTTGTTGTTATTGTCATGTAAAATAAAAGCGCTTGAATACTCGCTCCTCCCCTAAGTAGTTTCAGCTGTATGTGGTTGTTGGAAAAAAGCTGAAACTGCAACCTGATACTCTACTGAGTTTCCCCCCTCCCTCATCGTCTCTGCTTCTCAGTCTGTGCAGGCTAACAAGTAGCTTCTGCCGTATGTGATTGTCTAGGCAGGACCAAAAGAGGATCTCGCTTTAGAGACCGCGTTATAGAGTTTGTAGGGATAATAGGACTATGGTGGTACATTGGAAAAGGACGGACACATCGTTTTCGGCGCTTCTTTTATTTCTCGGGATACTTTTCTGAAGCTAGTAAATCACGAAAATAATGCAAGCCATGGATCCGATAGCAAAGTGGTCACCGAAGCAAGTCGTTGACTGGATGAAAGGTATGAGTTCGGGAAAGTTTTTGTGTCCACTGAATAACAACATACTCAAAATTGTGAAGTCGGTGAACCGCTCGATGGTTTGATCGTTTTGCGTCTAGCTGCTGTGTTTATGCGACTTTCACGTAAACTTGAGTTTTCCCTACCGATTCGCTGCAATTTACCATCAATGACAATCATCATCATCATTATTATTATTATTATTATTATTATTATTATTATTATTATTATTATTATTATTATTGTTCAGATATAATTTCCGCAAATATCATTTGTTGTCAGTGCTGTTGTACCCTTTTTAAATGCGCTTTGCTTTCTACGTTCTCGGCCCTTTGATCTCCCCAGTTGGCAGTAATTTGTGTTTCACGCTTGAGACGGCGTTCCCACGGCTGGGTAATGTTTAATGGGTAATCCTCGGTCGTTTCAACTTCAAAAAGTAGCTGAGGAATGTATCAGTATACTTAATATATAAGGTGTCGCGTGTAAATCGTGCATGAATAAAGTAACTTTGTTACTCCGGTGTTTTGCTCGGATTTGATATCGCATAATTGTAGCTTAACTGGTAGTGTGTATGTGTGTTAAGTGTTTTAAATGGAAAAACTCTAATGAAATATTTAGAAGGCAATTCTACGGCTACAAATCGTATATGAACTTGAAATTACACACTATACTCTTGAATATTGTTTTCATGTTGCAGCAAGTGCGGATGATCTGACGACCTGCTTTTCAAGTGGAGTATAGAGGTTCCCTTAGATTGCGCAAAAAATCAGAGCGAAAAGTCATCGGTCCAATTTCACCTGTAAAGGTATCGTCTGTTATTGACAAAACCTGTATTTCCAGAACCCACAATAGGGTGTCACTCTCCCTTCCACTAACAGCCTATCTGATTGAAACAGACGTCAAAGCTCGTCTCCGTGATCCTGTCACGTTGTTTAAACCAAAATTGCAAAATTCACCAAAGCTGTCCCGTTGATTACTACTTCAAATTTGCAATAAAAGGCAATTATTTGTCAGTCCAATAACAGGAACTTTATTATATTCGTGTCTTATTTCCTTCCCAGGAAATACGTGAGGGCTTTTCATCATTCAGAACAAATCTGTAGTTTGCTGCCTCCAAGTCGTAATTGACACGTGTAGAGCCAATCAGATGGATGTTATCATTAAACGGCTCAGTTATATATATATACACACAGGCATTAGCCTATTTATTAAAGTGTGCTAAAACTACGTAGCAATATGGTCTGCCCGTTATAATCCTTTCGTTTAATGCTCTTCGGAGTGACTCACTAATTGGTCTGTACGCACAGAGGCTGAGCTGCCCGTGATCACTGGCTTGCATTCTCTGCCCTGCCACCAACAGCCAGCTACTGGGTCATATGTTGACCTGGGGTTAACTCCATAAACGCCCGATGGACAATCGACCGCTGTGTCTTAGAGGGTTGCAGTATGTGCTCCTTCACTCGTCGTGGTGGAGCCGGGGCTCGCTGTCTGGAGTCCCTAGGCTAATGATTAACACCCAGACCCTTTACTGGGCCGCTCTTTTCAGCGTGAAGAATGGCACCGGTCGGAATGAGTTTGCAGCAGGACCACCGCGAGGGAGCCGGTGTTCTGTCGAGTTGAGCTACTTTGTCAAGTTAGGCTACCGTAGTGCTAGTCGATAGCCCTAGCCGTAATCCTTACCCTAACCCCCTAAAACCCTTACCTTATCCCCTAACCCTAATCCCAAAACGGTGGAACTGCACATGCGCAGAAAGACTCAATAGCACGTCTCGATAGGTAGCTCAACTCGTCAGAACACCTGATTTCCCCGTGAACTCGGCAAAAAAATGCTCATTGGGTTTGTCTTCATATACAGACTGCGGAGTTTATTTTAAATGAGAACTGAATGTCTTAAGGGTTTGTGCAATAGATGTACCAATGCCCCCCGCCTTTTCCCAAACCTTAACACAATACTCACGGAACCTTACCCCCCCTTGTCCGGATCTGACTGGTATGACACGTGATGTCATGCGTCATCATTAGTCTGTCCCCTCGGGGAAGCCTTCAGGTCTCGCGTACAGAAGGTAACTTTCACAGACGTCGGCCTGCTTTGCATAATTGATCGTAAAGAGCTGTTGTCATTTATCCTAATCGAAGCCGCATCTCCCCAAATCGGGCCTTAAATGCGCGATAATATGCTCGCTGCTCTATGCCGATGCTATGAAAGGAATGTTTAGACGAAAACTCGGCCGCATACTTTCACGCTTACAGATACCGTCTCGCCCCCCCTCACTTGTCCAGCGCTAACGTTCTGCCAAATAGTTTCCATTCCCTCCCAAGTTCACTGATGTGTTTTAAACATGTCATTTTACCCTTCTGTTTAAGATGTTTTCACTTTGCCTTATTAGTTGAAGTCTTGCCATTTTCTGTAACCACTTGTCCTGTTCAGAGTCTCACAGGTCTGGAGCAGGGGTCACTTGCACCATTCACACCTAGGGGTGATTTGGTAACTCCACTAAAGCATGTTTTTGGACTTTGCGGAGACACTGGAGGACACCCCACAACAACACATGCAAACCTGCAAACACCACACACACTGGACAGCGTGGCAACAGTGATAACCACTGCACCACCATGCCACCCCTAATAGCTGAAGTACTCGTGTTTAAAAATGTTTCAATGCAGGAAACAAAGTAGCTAGATTTTCTTACTAGTAAATGTTAAGTATCTCAGGATGGAAATTAGCGCGAGAAAATTTTAAACTGAATTTGAGAAAACAACACTTCTTTACACAGCGTGTAGTTAGAGTATGAAATAGTCTTCCTGCTAGTGTAACGCAAACTAAAACCCTGGGTTCCTTTAAATCAGAGCTAGATAAGATTTTAACAACTCTGAGCTATTAGTTAAGTTCTCCCCAAACAAGCTTGATGGGCCGAATGGCCTCCTCTCGTTTGTAAAATTCTTATGTAGGATTTATTTTAAAGCTAATTAAGTTTCATTGTAGGGTTTTAGAGTATTAAAATTTTGTAAATTTTAGTGTGATCTATGTGGCTACAAGTAATTTAATACCTTTTGAGCCTAGGTTTTGGAGTGCAATGTAGAAAATTTAAGTTTACCAGTAATCAGGGGGGAAATGAACATATCAGTCCTGTCAGTAAACCGCGCGAAAGGCAGCGATTCGGCGCTGTCTGTCTGACGGGGCGGCACAGCGGCGGTTACTGGCCGGGGCTTTCGGCGTAACCGGCTCGGTGGGTGTGGCGAGTTTGTTTTCCCGCTGCGGGGCGTGATGGAGCATCACGGGAGCTGAATCTGGAGAGACCAAGCCAGGTGTTTGGTTCTTATCGATCTGATCGTGATCAGTTGGTGATAAGTGGAGCATCAAAGAAACCCCCCCCCCCCTTGTTCCTTGTAAATGGCCCCTCGTTAACATTGAGTTACTGGAATGCTACTGTGGGCTTTTTTTATTTTATTTTGTGATTTGTGCATTTCCTTGGGTGAAATTCTTGTCTTTATCTGCTCTAACCTGAAAGCAGGACTGCTGTAGGGTTGAGGAAACGGGTATGCAGATTTTTCTCCATTCCTTCAACGGACACAGAAACCGCAAAAACAGAATCTGAAGTTTCTGCAGTTTTCTCTCTGTTTCAGATGTAAAAAGTTACACTGGTTTCAAGCTGCTGCACAGATGTCACTTTTGGTTTTGGCGATCATGTGGCTGCCCAGGGCCTCTTGGACCGGGGTATGGATGTGGTACCTTTCTGCACCTGGACATGAGTATCTTGGTAGAGAGGAACATCCAGCTAATTTCTCCAAAACCGTGTCTGTTGACTTGGGCCCAAAACATAGTAACTATTATCTTTTCCTGTTTGTTTTTAACATCGTTCACTGTGCTGTTAATTGAGTCCAGAAGATGTGCCTTGGGTCAGAGTTCCTGCCCTGTCCCATTGTTATAATAGTTCTGCAATGTTTGTTTTTGCTTGAATCAACGTTCACTGTGGAAGCCTGAGAAGGGCAAGTGGGGGCTGGGGGCTGGTTTGCTTTTTATTCAAATTGTGATATGCATTGCAAATTCAAACGGCCTTATCTACCCAGCCGTGGCACCCTGCTTGAAGAGAACCTGAACTTTGAGTCGACTTTAGCTTCTACACCAACGTTCTAGTCGTAGACCTTTAGTAATCCGTTCAAGCCGCCAGAACGGCCCATGGTAAAGCTGAGAATAACGGAAGACGAACCGGTTACATCTGCCCTGTCATGTGAAAACGTCGTAAAGCCGTCATTAGCATGAGTTATTTCCTCACCTAACCAGAAGACCTGGATCCACCCTAATGATGGGCTGTTAACAGTGTCTGAAATGTTAGCTGGGCCCGAGTGTTGTGTCACACCTTATTGGTTCCTGGGTTTGGACCTATTTCTGCTGAGATTAGCATGTCCCTTTTGGTCTTTTTGTACGAAAACAGAAGCATCTATCGGTGACCCGTTTTAGACTCTCTACTGTATCTCTGCACCACCTGCTAAGCAGATGCCCACAAATCTGACCCCAAGTCAGACGCCAAAGGAGGCCTCTGTCCCCTTCCATCTGCCCTCTTTGAGCAGCTCCGGTAGATCGGATGCCCTCTTTTGGTCAGCATGTGAGCCCAACCAGGCTACTGGCTGCTCAAGACCCAGTTGACCAGTAGCTATGAGAGGAATGCTGTTGATTTTTCTCAGTTGCTATTCTAAGTCTCTCCCTTTTGGGAAGAATCTGCTGACAATAGTTCTTGGTGATCCATGTAAGCACATCGACTGAATCGGTGGCGTTAGTTGGACGCTGTACCGATTAGAGCTAAACACAACATCTCTCTGTAGCCAGAAAAACTTTAGGCCAGCTGCTGTTCCTGTCGCCGCCACTAATCACTGACTGCTGGTCTTATTCGGTTTTCTTCTCCCAAGCCCTGAAACTCTCTCCATTCTTTACATTGCTCATGACCTGCCTGCTGAAACGCTTTTGGTTAATCATTAGGAAAAGAGTTTATCTGAAGGCAAAGATGCTATACAGGGCACCATATTGATAAACGGTTTGTTTAGGCCGTTAACGTTCTGTCAGGTGGAGTCAGACTATTCGAGATCGAGATTTACAGATTAACACCTGCCCGCTTTCCCCTCTGCATTCTGCGAAGCCGCCAACACATGCGTTCGTGACATCGCATGCTGAACATGCGCGGTTGCCTTCCTGAAATGCAGCCGTGAGTGCGATTTCCGAAGGTTTTTGGCTGTGATGCGCGTCCCTTCATTTTCCTGCTGGAGTGCTGATGTGCGGAGCAGCTGCGGTTCGCATTCCGCTCGCTTCCCACCCGCCTTCCGCTGACCGACCTCCGCTTCCTCCCATCTCTGCTGTCCAACATCCCTACACGTCTTCTCAGTTGCGGCTGTGGGGGCTGTAACAATCTTTCTGGTTCCTGTCGAGTGGGATTGTGGGAGGCAAGGGACAGGGGCACCAGGTGTTTGAAGAGAACCTCCCCCAACTAACCCAACTGACTCTAATTATTTCGTGGACCTTTGTGACACTGAACTTTGACGGAAATTAACAAAACTCCCCATGAAAAAGCACCGAAAGTTCCTGAGGGAAATACCTTGTGACACTGCTGCTTGGTGTGTCATTTTGGTGTGGCCTTCTTGGTGTGTTTAGTGATATACCTGGGTAGTGCAGAACCTGTTCCTTTTGTTAATTTATGTAAATTTCCCCAGATCCTTTTTGCCAGATTTTGTTTATTAAGACGAGAACAGGAAGTCTGTCGGAAGGGCAGATACGTCAGACTGAGTCACTGCGCCGGCGGTTTTGCCCTGGATTGTTCAACTGACAGGAGTGGCATTCTGGAATTTCATGGAATATTATCTAATTTATTGGAAAAAAGAAAATACTATTGGACAGTTGGAATACAGTGTCAAGTTTTCCTCTTTTCAGTTCTGTGCTTTTTGTATAAAGTGCACAAAAGCAGAGTCTCTGTATGGGGTCAGGCCGTTGAAGACAGATGACCAACCTGTGGCCTCTGTTTACTAACGCCTGGTATGTAAACGTTAGAGGTGTTTCTCCTGTGCAGCCTGCTGGAATAAACCTCCAGTCCCTCCTTGTACCTCTTAGCAGTGGTCGTGAAAACCAGCCTGGCGTGATTCACCGATTTTTTTTTTTTTTTTTTTTTTTTTTTTTTTATTTATTTTTTTTTAACTTTACATATGCTCAATTTTATGCAAATTCCAGTTCCCAGAGTGAAAAAATGCACCCTTCTATGTTCGTTCTTAACCCAGCTGTGCACCAAAAATATTCCCAGTTCCCGGGGTGATTCATGCCCTGCTGGGATTAGCTTGGGTTGCCCGCTGAGGGTCATGTGTACCAGTGCTGTCATGCCTTCTCACGCTGCCCCTTGCAAGGAACATTACCTGACATCCTGTGTGCGTGTGCGTGTGCGTGTGTGTGTTTTAAAACCTCCTCCCCCCACTTTGTTGCACTTTAATACAAGCTGTGCAAAAATTTTTGTGTGCTTTAAATAATTTACCCATGATATTTTGACTGGAAACGTACACCTTGGGGTATTGAATTTTAATTATATATTTAAAAAAAAAAAACAAAAGGTGAAATATTGGCTGAGTGGGGGATTTTGCCAGGGGGGATCAATTCTCATGATCATTAAAGTGACTGTGCGTAAAATCCAGAATTAATCGTGAGAAATAGTTAATCCAGATGGGCACAGTAGGCAGAGGGGTGGAAAAGCAGGGAAACCTGGGAAATCGAGAGTGTTGGCAGGTATGATTTCAAGAGCCGTCAAGTCGGCATTGTCACTCTGCAGCTGTCCGATTGTCATCTAATTTTTTGGACTTCGATGCATCCTCGCAAATCAGTAGATGAATAAATGGCACTTTTTTACTTAACTTGACTCATCTCTCTAACTTATGAGCATTGTGGTTGGAACCGGGCAGTGAACTTGCTTTCGTGTGGGGACTCCTCAATTAGTAAGCCTTGTCTCTATGGCTACCTGAATGCCCCGTGTGTTCCCCCCCCCCGCCCCCCCCTTGTCTCGCAGAGCCCTGCTTCATGCCTTTATCACTGGCAGCCAGCACAAAAGGAAGGGTTGACGTTTAAAGCTTAGATGCCAAAACGCGGTAATTGTGTGCCTGCCTGTAGGGCTTGGGGGGTGGGGGCAGGGCATGGGGACCGGCGATTTGTCGGTTTGTCACAAGATGGCTCCATTCGTAGTCTGATCAGCCCGGGGAAATTCTCCATTAACCAACTTGCCGGGTGGCCTCTGCACGTGCCGGAAAAGCAGTGCACGGGAAGATTGTTGCCCTGGAGTTGCAAAATTAATTCCCATATTGCAGTTAATTCCCATGGAAAGTTGCCAACTTGGAAAGCTTAAGTTCCCATGGAATGGAAAGTTTCTGGAAATTTTCCACCCCTTTGCAACCCTAGACAGGCGTGATCAAGATTTCCTACTCTTCCACCACCCCCCAGTGCTAAGGGCTTCAGAGGTCTCTCCTTAGAAAGACAGACATGGTTAGATCCCTCATCTAGCATGTGCAGCAGCCAGGGGTCAGGCCTTTACGGCCTCTCCCAAATGAGTGATGGCTAGCCGGTGCCCTTCACCCGATCGCACATCTTTTACAACCCCAACTTCACACACATATGTGGCGGGAGACTTGGGATTCGTTTCTTGTTGATTTCTGAGGAATCGTTCACAGGAGTCTGAAAATGAGCATTTTTGTGGTGCTTTCAAGTTTTTAGAACCACCTGCAGCCATAGTGTGAAAGGGAATCAAATTAATTTATTCAACTCAATCTCCTGTGTTAAGGCCGCGTTTATGCTCCATGGGGGGGCAGGTATTGAGACGATTTGGCAGTTCAGCCCTCTCTTGCCAATTCACCACTCAGCCACTATGGACCATCTGTGTGTGGTTCTCAATGGATGAAACGCACCACAGTTGCTCCTACATGCTTGGACCATTGTAGGCAACCATGCGTCTGAGGTATGTGATGTGGTTGATGTTTAATCCTATAATTGTTTAACGGAGGTAGCGACTATGACAATTGCAGTAATTTTGGTTTGGCGCCAAGGTGTGTGGAGACTGGAAGGGTAGCGGCAGACAGTCATAGGTCTATTACGTGTCATCGCTGTTTCGTAATGTTCTTTTCATGCTGTCCGTTTGCTGTGAAGAAACTTTAATTTTGGTTTCAAAGGAGGTGCATTTAGCAGCTTTGGTACAAACCAAAAAGTTGAACTTGGTGACCGAGGGCTCAGCTAAAATTCCCCAATGACTGACGCGTCAGGTACCCATAATTTCGGGTGAGTCTTTTTCACACGACCTGGTCTGACTTGATCTGAGCGTCAGCGAGGTGAAACCGAGCCAGTCGGTTCCTCTGGCACGTGAGACACGACTCTTTCATTACCATCCCTGTCAGATGGAGGACATCTGCAAGAAAGCATTTCAACACCAAGGAAATGTTTACTGAAAAACAATCCTCAGTGGCAAACAGGATCTCTGTCAGGATGGTCATTAGTAAATGCAGTCAAGTGGACTTCTGCAGGTGAGATGTCTGAAAATGGTGAAGGAGCTACAGATCCAAAGTCAAACCTGGTTGTGAATGAAACCAGGACACTCTACAACACATGGCACCAAAACAAATGAAGAGGATTCACTTGTAAATGTTGGGCTGCCGGAGTTTTACAGTGAACATTTTGGCTGTTGGATACAGTTGTTTGGAATGCACTCTTGATTTTTTGCATCAGAAGACCTTATAAAAGTGGTTTCTACATGGTCATTCTAGAATCTTGGAATTCCCTCTATAGAATTTGGAGAACAATGAACATTCCACTAATTCTCAAATGTTTGGCGGGTGGGGGACAGAGGCTATTGAAAGGTACAGCATCGCCGGTATTGTGCACACTGATTTCCCCGTCCAGTGGGGGTAGAGCTGCAGATGGCAGTAGCTCCCACTGGGAATGGGGAGGGATTCCCCTCTGGCATGTGAAACTGTATTCCCCGCCCCCCCTTCCTCCTATAGTAGTCGCTCTTATAGCTTAAGTTCTTTTTGATATTTTTGAACAGTGTTTGTTTGCAGAGTGCATTCCAGGGCTGGGTGGAGATGTGCTTCTGGATGACCAGAATGAGCAGGATTTCTCACTCTTTCAGGGCGATGGGTGGCGTTGCATCCTGTTGGAACACATGTGTAGGTCACCTAAAAGCTGAGGCACATTTGTTTCGATGGTGTTCAATGCCTCATAGATTATATCTAGAATTACGACATCCAAGTCTGAAGGTACTTTTTTTTTTATCAATTCATGTATGCCTTGTGATTAAAACGTGCTTAAAATCCCAGAACTGATTTTAAACCTCTATCATAAAGGGATATAGCAGCAGCAACAACAAGATGATGACCTTTGCTATCGTGTGTTGCGCATCCATGGGTGCTGGTCTGTTCTCTCTCCTCCAAGCATTCTGGATGTTCCTGGTCCCAAATAAATAAACACCGCAGTTCCTCCTTGTGAATGTGAGGAAGGAAACCTTCGGTTTATCAGAAGAATATAACTAAGGGACAGATATAAAAAAGGTACAGTGGCTTCTATTGGCAGAAATTCAGACAAAGGTCTTCATGCTGAAGCCTTTAGATCCTAATTGGTGGCACTTGTGAACTGTTACAAAGGCAGTGGGGTCCTGTTCCACGGGTCCTGTTGATTTGCCTGTCTGATTTGGGCCTACCCTAAAGCAGGAGATTGGAGGTACACAGAGTGGTTACTTTTCCAGTTAGAAATTGTATAGTGGGAGGTGACAGAACTCCATGGGGTGTCAACAGGTGGAAAACGTACATTCCCCGCCCCTGCCCCCGCCCTACCCCCACAGAATATCCCACCCACTGAGAAGAGGCTTTTTTTTTTTTTTTTTCTAGCCCCCACATCAATCGTTTCTAAAGTTTCTTAAAGAAACCTTTCTTCTCAAATTACACCAGAAAGGGTTGTTTTTGTACCTATTTGTGGATGGTTGGTGCTGCCTCAGAGAAAACGGCGCCATACAAAAAGGGAACCAAAGCTTGTTCTGGAATCAGTGGCTTTTAATAAAGTTTGGAACAACATTTTGAAAAAACATTACTCGCATCATAATAAAGATTAATCGCTGTCCACCCCACCCGCATATTTTCCAGCAATTGAACTTGCTATATTGCTATTTGGATAACTGTACTTAAGCAGTTGGTAACAGAGCTCCTTGTGAAATACTCCTAGGTGAGATTGCCGTTCTCTGAAGTGGTAAACCATGAATCATGGCACCATCTACAATACTGTCATCTTTACCTAACGTTCCACTGCTGTGCTGCACCTTCTTGCTGCGAGAGGGCTGTGAACGAAAAGGACGTGACTGTGAGTCCACTACTCTCTGCTGGATCTGTTAAGAGCTTCAGAGGAGAGCAGGGAGCTGAGCGTGGCCATTTATAATGACTTGGGGTTTATACCTTCTGGACAAACCAGCCAGTTGGTGGGATTTCAGTGATGTTTGGAAGACCGGCGTCTCGGCGCTGCTCTTTGATCCTGCGCTGATGACGAGCGTGAACCCCGCAGAAGCCTTTCATCTGAAGTGGTGGAGTCGCCGTTTGACACGAAGTCCGGAGACGACCCTCTTGATTGCCGTGTCATCCACACCCCTCCCATTGTGCCGTCTGACATTTGGGGAGCACTTGTTAATTGTCGGGCGCCGGCTAGGCTGTGGAAGGCATCTTGGTCATCTGTGCTTGCACGTAACATTGACGGTCTGTCACCCACAATGCAACGCGTTCGATGCTTTCGCAAAAAACAGGGCTACCTATTCCATATAATGCAACAATTAAGAAATAAAAGTGGATAACGTTCCTGAGCAAAGTCCCAAAGTCTGTTTACATCTTACTTAGCAGATGGGTTAGGGTTAGATGGCCCCTGGAGCAATGGGGGGGGAGGGTAAGGGCCTTGCCCAGGGGCCCAACAGTAACATTACTCTACTGACCCTAGGATTCAACCTGGCAACCTTCTCTCATCATACGTTCCTTGTATGATGGTCTGACAGTAGGACCTGTTACTTGGACAGGCCGAAGGACAAGTCCTGCTACCCCATCTCCTTCCCCTTCTGTTACTCTATGTCTCCCTCCTTGATGAAAGTCTCTCACCCCCCCCCCCCCCCCAGTCTGGCTTTTAGTCCAAAGCCCTATCCTTGCATCTAATAGGTTCTGGCTTCCTCCTTGCCCAGCGGGATCTGTTTAATTAATCCCCGTTACAGGGCCTCCGTAGGGCGCTGCAGTCTAGAAGCCTAAAGCTGATCTGCATTCCCTGCCATTAAAGTCCTCCTCATTAGTAAATGAGACCCACAAGTGAGAGAACCCACTTGTGACCTGTAACTCTAGACTCGAGTTCAGATCTCGCTGGATTTCAGGGCCGAGCATGTGTGTGCGATTTATGATTTCTCAGCTTAAGTGATTATACCTTGTTCAAGGGTACAGCAGCATTTTCCATTGCTGGGATCGGAACAGGCAGTCGTTTAGATTGTCGGCCATCTTAACCACAGTGCCTCATGTTGTCTGGTTGAAGGTCTCGCTGGCAGTCGAGCTCTGATTTTGGATACGGTCGCTGAAAATCCATCTTATCATTCAACGGTCAGTGAGATGTTGATTCCAGACTTGTGGTCCAACACTGGTAACGGATAGCCACAGAGAGACTAAACATATATTCCAAGTACAAACCTTTATTATACATTATGGGGGTGTACTTCCTGGTGAATTATGCCATTTCAACATAACTAGAATTTCCCCCCAAAAACTTCAAAGATCTATTAAACCGGCAGCCCCCGCATAATTGCAGTGGCGTGTTTTTCTTTGGGTTGAATTTAGGTCGGTGCTCTGTCACTTTTAACTTTTTTTGGACCTTCTACCCTCGTCGGTCCTGGGAATTCTGAGCAGAAGTATGCAAGCTCTGTTTTGACAGCGGCTGACCTTTAGCCACACCCTGGGTCTTACCAGGTTCCTCGTCTTGCAAGTGAACATATTAGAGACGTTGGAGATACGGTCCACATCCAGCAGCTGTCTCGAATTAACGTCCCCAATGTGAAAACAAATAAACCCCAGGCAGCTCTCCATGTGAGGTTGTGAAGTGGGACACTCCCCCCCCCCCCCCCCCCCCCCCCCCCGCTCTCCTCATAGGTGGGGAACAGTTTCCTGCTTTTTGTGGCACCCGTTGCCCTTTCACAGCCCCGGAACAGTGGATTAGCACCCTCCAACTGCACGGGAACAGCCTCAACCCGTGTGTCGATCGCTTTGCATGATGAATGTCGGTCACGCTGCAGCTGACCGACACGTGGGCAGCAGCACTGAAGCACTGCAAAAGATGAAAGGGCAAAAATCCAGGCGTTCTTTGCAAGGGAGATGTTAACATTTCCTTTGAACCCCAAAAACAATAATGGAATTCTATAGTATGCAGGGTTTATTGCAGGGTTCTGGTCCTCCAGGACCAGAATTGGGCAGGTCTGCTTTATCGTGATGTTCAGTTTCAGTCGGACTTCCCTGAACTTTTGAAGCTCTGCCTTAACGATACCTAGTAGGAAACGTTCAGGTCCTGCAGTTAGCTGTAGTCATTCACTGCAGAGCTTAGCTGTCCTGTCTGTTCTCCATCGTTTTAGGATCTCTCCAAAATCTGGGTGTCTGTTAAGTTTAATGGTTTCACGGTCACATCCCATGCTGGCATCCCTCGGTGGAAAAACTTGTAGAAGTGGTCAAATGTGTGCTTAATGTGTTCTTGGGTGCACTTTGATGGATGCAAGGGACAAGTACGCATGTGGTGCTTGTGATCTCCCATGTACGCTCCTCAACATTTTTATCTTAACATGCAGGAATTAGATGGAGATATGATCTGGACAATGCTGTAATGCAGTGTTTCCAAATCCAGTCCTCGGAGACCCACAGATGGTCCACGTTTTTGCTCCTTGCCAATTTGTCTGCTGGTCCCTGAGGACTGGGTTGGAAATTACTGCTGTAACAAGGGCTTTAGGTATTGGGTGCCAAAGGTTTGTTGTTGTTGTTGTTGTTGGACTAACCCAGCCACGTTCCAACCCCTTTAGCCAGACTGCTGCCTTGACGCAGGCTTTTGTCTGACCGTGTTTTCTTTGACTCCGCCCCCGTAGGCTTGGATGACAGCCTCCAGCAATACGTCTACAAGTTCGAACAGGAAAAGATCAATGGCGAACAGCTGCTGAAGATCTCGCACCAGGACCTGGAAGAGCTGGGCGTCACCCGGATCGGACACCAGGAGTTGGTGCTGGAAGCCGTGGACCTCCTCTGTGCCCTGGTCAGTGCTAGAATATCAGCCTCTAACCCAATGTGTTTTCGTTTCAGTCATACAGTTTGGCCAGGGCTTGTGTCCATCGCACCAAGTTGTGTGAATCCCACGTTAAACCGAGTCGTGGCATCTCCAGTTTCTCCTGAGGAACTCCCTGTCTAACCATGGTGATTGCTACTGGCCACCTCTGGCCTTTGGCTGCCATAGTGCATTTCTCAAGACCATTTGTGGGCCAGGAAAGGCACTTATTGTTTGTTCGCAGTGTCTGCTCGGAATTCTCAGCATTCCGTCCCATGCTTCCCGCTCAGTGGTGAGTGACGGTCCCTGGTCTCATTGCCAAGGCTTTTTTTTTTTTGCATTGGCAGGCAGGTATTGATTGAAAAACCCTTTCTTCATCAAAACAATAAAAATTATCAGATCTCCCCCCCCCCTCCCCACACCCCCCATCTCCACATCCTGGTTTGGACAAAGTCCCTTCTCCAGAGCGGACTCGACTCCAGGCCCGTTTTCTGTGTCTGGCACATGTTCGGTGCCTAGCGTGACACAGATAAGATGTGTATCTCTGGGCTGTGGTGTCATGAGTTACAGGGACGCTCCGCACAACCCGGCTCACATGCATGATCTAGCAGGATATGGAGTCGTCATCCTAGCATGGCCAATAAAGAGGTTTTCCTTTTTGAACTGCTAGGCCTAAGTCTACAAGAATGTTTTGGATCCCATACTGTTCACCTATGCATTTATTGTTAATTGCTAATAATATCATTGGGTACTGTTACCATGGGGACCAAGTGAACCCTGGAACTAAATAGGCAACCAGGATATTTATGTGTTTAATATGTTGTTACCATGGACTGCAGGTCAAACAAGGGTGTGGACTTGGATGTGAACTAATGCACATTCTTTGCGACTCAGTTTACCTCGTATCTATTGTACAAACAAAGCAGGGCCGTGGGCAGAATTTCAGCAGATTTTCAGGGTCAGAACGGAAAGCACATCGCATTTTGGTTTGGGTCACGTAAAGGAGGCCTGTTGGACAAAATACTGTCCCAACTTTTGGGCCATCGTGTGACCGTGGACAGGATTCCTTTGTCCCCAACCCCCACAGCTCAATAACTGGGCCGCGTAAGATGCATTGTTCATTGTCCCGGTCCGGATGGACAGGGAATGCAAAGTGATTCCTGCTCTGGAAATATTCACGACATCCCTGATTACACCACTTTCTATAAATTATTGATGGGGGGGCTTTCTAAGGAAAAGATTTCCTTCGAGGTCCACGAATGAGTCAATGCTTTGTTTTGCGCATAAAGTCATTGATACGGTTGTCCTGAGCTCTCCCCCTCCACGTGATTTGGCCTGCTGATGTAACGACTATTAAGGGACTCTGAGGATTTCCTGCCCCCCTCCCTGATGAAACGGACAGGCAGGCGGTCATAAGACAGTTTGGTACCCTTCCTCGTGCCTCCCTCCCAACCAGCACAGGGGTTGGGGACTGTGTGTGTGTGTGTGTAGCATATTGTTGCAGACAACCAGGACGTTTGGAAGCTTAATGACCATTAGCTGTGGGGTCTCGGCATACACAAGCAGCACCTGTCCTACGTCCCCGTAACCAGGGTAGTTTACAGGGGAGGACAGCTGATTGGCTCCCGGAGTGCTCCCTTCCCTGTCACTCACTGAGCTAAAGCATATGATTGGCTAATAATATGGTTGGCCCTTCTTATGCCGCCGCCTCCCCCAACCGCCGCCATTTATCCAAGAATCGGCCCAGCCGTAATGTGGGGCTTCGCTCAAGCAGATTTCATGTCAGCGTTGGCATCTCCTGAAGCGACCTCAGCCGACCTCAGGACGGCGTTGCGAGGGCTGTCTTTGTACGGTCCTGGCAAATTTCCATATGTATGGCTGAGCCATTAAATCAAAGATGTTCTTGGTGTATGATGTTTTAATAAACTGCTGTGGGACCCTGTTGATGGCTTATGCTGCGACTCCAAACACCCCCCCCCCCCCCGCCACTGGGACCCCCCGTGTCCGGGACGGGCCCCGGTGGCTTTAGAAGCCAGAGAGCAGCGAGCAGAGGTGGATAATTCAGGCTTGGAAAGTAAAAATCCAGACCAAGATTTTGTTTCAACCAACCAGTTGAGTATAAAGAGTCACAGAGTACTCAACTGGCTAGAAATGTCAGGTTGCCGCTGTGTGATGGTCTCTCTGTGCTGGAGAGCAGGAAACAGATGTGACCTCTCCTACTACCCATACTGAGTGAGATCTGCCGCAGAGGAGGTGATGGAGGAGGAAGTCCCTACCCCCCCTCCCATCTGCAGGTGTGGGAGGCCCGAAAATGACACCCTTTCCCCTCCTCTTCCCCTTCCACTTATAGAAGGACATTTTTTCCCCAACACCTGTTTGAAACAGCGCCCCCTGCCTGTTTTTATGCTACTTTCCCAATCCCTTTCACTGCACCAATCCCCATTTATGGTACTTTCCGCCATTTAATGCTGGTCAGCTTACGTCAGTGAATAAATGAGCTTGTGTGTAATTATCCGGCTAAAAATTTCTTTCACAGTGACTGTCCTAAATGTTGTGGAAGTTAGTTTGTCTGAAGACCTGTTTGAAGTCCAAAATTCAACACACAGTGACACTTTTATTAACCCTGAAGTCTCCATTTCAGCTCCTCAACAGGGCATTTATGTGTTTGGTCATTGGCACTTGATCTAAGACTGGTCTGCAGTCTGGTACCGCTAAAAGCCGCCACCGATTACAGTTTAAGGGGTCTGGGCAGGTTACTCATTCCCGTTACATGCGAGGCGCAGTGAGCGCCAGGCATGCGCAGTGAGCGCCAGGCATGCGCAGTGAGCGCCAGGCATGCGCAGTGAGCGCCAGGCATGCGCAGTGAGCGCCAGGCATGCGTGCTGGTGACGGGCCAGCGTTTCCCCCTGAACGAGACTTGCCAGAACAGGAGTCACTTCCAAGTGCTCACTGCGCATGCCTGGCAAATGAGTAATGGGAATGAGTAATCTGCCCAGACCCCTTAAACTGTAATCAGTCAGACCAGTTGCATTCCTTCTCCGGCATTAAACGTTCTTCCAGTGCCGGCCTTCAGGAGCGGTCTAAATTAAGCTGCCTGCTTCCTCTGAAAGACTCGGCGTAGCTGATGTGCTGCAGCCAGACCGTGGCTGAAATGTAAATATGTACTGGCGGGATATTTAATAAAATATTTGCAGTGGGATTAGACTGGAGTGATCTGGACGGGGTCTGGGTGCATCTAGGGAGGGTGGTGGCATCTTTCTAAAGATTTGACCACTTCCCACTCGTTGACACTTTTGTTTAGTGCTGACGCTTCTAGAGCAGGACAAGTGTGACGAAGGTCGCGTCTGGATCTCGTGAGTCTTGCACAAGAGACTACTGCTGTCCCCCCTCCCCCTGCACCCCCCAGTCTGGTATGGGACCTTGAGATCCTGACCATTGAACAGCCTTAGCTTTCCAGCCGTACTTCTTCAGGGTGTTTGTTCCGGGGGGGGGGGGGACAGCAGTAGACCACCAGCTCACCCCACGAGCAGCACCTCATCCCATTTTGCTTCAGAGGAGTGGAATGCATGAAGAGGAAACAGGCCATGGAATGTGTTGTTGGCTGAGCTTGTGTGAGTCAGGTGATCGACTCGTGCCTTCCGGGGACATGGAAGTGTGGCAGAATTCCCCTCCCATCTCGTCCAGGCCACAACTACTATTATGTCTTCAGTGTTATTTATCTTGGCCAGTTGCAGTTCAAACCCCATAACACCAAAATAGTTTTCTGATGACCCAATGCCTAGGAATGATTGAGCAGTTCCAGCGATAACGATTCCCCTTTGTTCCGGTGCTTTCTCTTTGTAGAATTATGGCATAGAGACGGATATTCTGAAGAACCTGGTTGCCCGGATGAGGACGGCCACCAGCAATCTGCGTGTGTGTACGTCTGAGCGACGGAGGAGCCCCGCCTACAACGGCAGCATGTGCCGCAAGCCCCCGAACGATTTCCTCACCCTCGTGGTGGAGCTCATTGGGGCGGCCAAGAACCTTCTGGCTTGGCTGGACAGGTGAGGTGCACCTGGTGAACCTGCTACAAAGCTGTCTCTGGCCTGGAGATTTTCTTTAAAGGTGGGGGGTGTGAGAGGGGTCATAATCTATACAGAGGCGCTAACTTTATTAGCCAATGATATGTTCTGAATTGGTGAGTGACAGGGGAGTGGGCAATCTGTGGGCCAATCAGCTTTCAGCTGGTGGTCCCGCCCCCCAATATGAGCTAGCCTGGAGAGGCCACCGTCTGGAAGCAGCATGTGGTATCATGGTAACTAATAATTAACTTGTGGGATGTCTTCCTTTTCCAGCTGGAATTTATATTGTAGGGCTGTTATTGGGTTAATATTTTGGTCAGTTCAAAGGTTTTAGTATGGAAAAACCGTTCCCCTCACCTCTGGTATGATGTTTAGAGCGGCTGATCTGTAAAACATAGACACATCACTCATCTGCGGTTACTGTGCCTTCATACAGTGTTGTCCCCCCCCCCCCGCCCCCCCCCGCATTTTCTTTCTCCAATTGCTGTCAAAAGAGAGCAATGAAATCCGATACTGTCTGGTTTACTTCCTGAGACTTGGTAGGGTTCAACGCCCGGTCTCAGATATGTGTAGGTCTCTGCTATAACTGACGCATAACCTGGAATGTTTGTTTAGCGGTTGTCGGGTTTATAAAAACCACGTGGTGGGGTGGGGGGTAGGGGGGGGGGGCATCCGCTCCAGCGATGCACGACTCTCACGCGGCATCCATATGGGGGCATCCATAATCCTGTTCTTTGCCATCTGCAGGATTGCTTGTTTGACCACAGAGTGCGTAGAGCCCTCGAAATGACTAGTAGCCAAACAACGTGCTACGTTTTCGAGTTTGAGAATGTTCCTGAGCAAGATCCACGAATAGAAACTGCATAGACATGCGTCTGAGGAGTTTTATTTGGGGGGTTAGGGTGAGGGGAAGTTCCATCACAACAGCCTTTTTTGTGTGCTTGAGTTTTAAACACTTGTGGAAACAGTGACCCCATTCCACATTGGGTTCACGTCTGGGAAACCTTCAGAATTCACCTGTTCAGCAGGCACCTCGATTTGTACTGCTTCCACAGCTGTGTGCCCCAGCATGGTAATTGGTGACATCTGTTTGTGGTTTTTTTTTTTTTTTTTTAGGACACCCTTGACGGGGATCAGTGACTTTACTGCCACGAAGAACAAGATCATCCAGCAGTGCCTTGAGCTCACCACCACTGTTCAGCAGGTCAGGGAGCCCATGGTCGGCCTGAGATACACTTGTGTCTGTCGAACTAGTCCAGTGACGTTTTCGAGCAGCGGTGCTCACCTCAGAAGCCTCAGGTCGCTTAGTGAAAGCACTGTGACCTGCCGGTTCTGATGGGGAACACTGCACTTCACACTGTGACCTGCCGGTTCTGATGGGGAACACTGCACTTCACACTGTGACCTGCCGGTTCTGATGGGGAACACTGCACTTCGGGAACCTTTTGTGTGGCCAACAGCCAATGGATTTTACAGTTTCATAAAACCTCTGGCTCTCTTGAAAGAAGTTCCTCTGAAGTATCCCAGAGCCAGCTGTTTCCAGTTTTTATTCCTCAGAGACGTTCCACAAGGAACGTGGAAACGTGTGTCTGGCAGGGTAATAATTCAGGATGGGGGGGGTCAGTCCGATTTTTTCATGAATTATTTACTGGTATTTCACCGCGGTGCCTGAAAGCTTGTGTGAGATGGAGAATTCAAGGGCACCAGGTCGCGTTCCACGTTTGTGGCATGATTGATTATGAGCGTGTCTGTTGTATGTGGAAACCAAAAGGCTGGTCCAAGATCTTGGGTTTAACACAATGCATACAATGGAAAGAGGACATAGATTCTGATCCGGGCCAGTTCCCGCGGTGCTCGTCCGCAAGCTGAGATTTATCGAACTTGCTCCGCCCCCGCTGAGAGCCATGACCAATAGCGTCCCACACCGACATTTGGATTTCGGCTTGCTGCGAGTTTGCCCGCCCCCCCCCCCATCAGCTGTCGGGTAGTTAGGGCCAGATAAGCCTTCCATTCAGGTCTCATGGATTCGGAAGTACTGTGAGAGGAGCATGATAGAGAACAGCAGCTCTTCTGTCCGATCTGGCAAACGCTGTGAAGGGGGTGGGCAGAGATCAGAGACACACCTGTCTGTGTCACGACGATCTCAGCTGGCGGCAGCAGGTCTGGGACGGAGGTCTGGCTAACAATCAGACACTACTCTAAATCTTGCACCATGCAAATGAGTTGAAGATGAGAACCTTTACCTTTTGGGTGGAAAGTGTGCTATATGAAAATAAGTCAAACTAGACTGAATCGGATATGTAAACTTAAATGCTGCGGCTGTCAGGTTACGCCAAGTCACATGATTTTAATAAAGGATTCTAAGTTCAGGTGTGGTTTTGGTATCATGAAATGGCCCCTTGCATCTTCTGGCAATTTTGACAATGTATTTATTTTGTTGATGGAGGGTCTGACAGCTGGGAGCTGTGGTAATATTTGCCTCCCAGCTGGCAAAACGTGTTTCAGTTGATGAGAGATGACGCAGACCCCCCGAACCCCCCCCGAACCCCCTTGGTTATCACTCAAATAAGATTCCCAGCGCCAAACAAACCCCCTTTTGTGGAAGAAGCATGCGGCTATGCCCAAACATGACAGGACCCCTTCCACCCCGTTACAGAAACGGACGTGTCCCACATTCCGTCATCCTGTCAGGCGTGCAGTTCTTGATGCCGCACTTATCGTGGCACGGGGCAGGCAAGCTGAAGCGCTGCAGGCCTCAGTCAGAGCGGCGAAATGTCAGGCGCCGACGCGGTGTGATTGGCTGATGGGGTGATTGGCTGACAGGGTGCAATTGGCTGACAGGGTGTGCTCTGCCCTGCGGGACAGTCACTCTGCGCAGAGCTTTTAGTCAAAATGCTGTTTTCATTACAAGATGAGGAATATTATTTGCTTATCCTTTTAGTACATGTGTGTGAGGTTCTGTTCATCTTCTTCCACTTAACTCATTTAATCAATATCATTTATCTGTACATTTTTCTGTTCTCTCCTGTTTCTGTAATTCTTGTGTGTGCTTTACCAGATGTGTGTGTGTGTGTGTGTGTGTGTGTGATTTTTAACTCAATTTTATTATTTTTTTAAATTTACGCTCTGATTGAACATGATACTGTTCCAGTGGCTGATTCTGGTGGTTTTGTTTTGAACGAATGCACCTCTTCTCTTGCAGGATTGCACAGTTTATGAGATGGAAGAGAAGATTCTAGAAGTCGTAAGTATGGCGGCCGCAGAAGGGGAGTGGAGCTTCTGGGGAATCGTTCGGTCAGCGGGCTTTCAGAGACTTTAGTCTCCAGGGCCCCCTTTTTTTTGTCACACAACGGGGGGGGTTTGACACCGCTGAATATACCCCCTCCCCCCCCCATTAATCACAGTTTCCTGCGAATGACAATTACCAGGCCTCTCGTCCTGACAGCAAACTTCCTCTTTCTCAGACGTGCCGGTGAACTGCAGAGCTCCTCATGTGATGTCGTCTCCTTCCTCCCACCCCCCCCCCCATTTTTTTAATGTTTATGCAGCACTGTGGCGGTATGCGAGTCCGCAATTCAGGCAGGCCGTCGCTGGTCTCGCTCAGCCAGGCGCTACCGCAAAATGCTGCGCTATAGAGTGTCACTCACTCTCACTCACTCCCAGGGTTTGGGATTATTGTTTCTGGGCCCCAGATAAAATGTCACCTTGGGGCCCCCTGCCCTCATCTCAGGTCTCAAAAACTAGATACATATCTAGCGAATACTCAGAAGATTGTAGCCAGCCGTCTGGTTAGCATAACATGTTGCTTCAGCATCTCTGCTTATGATATTTAGTGTAGTGACAGTTTGTGGCCGACAGGGCGGTGCCCAAACCTCGGTGGGCCCGTGCAAATGCGCAGTTTGAATGCTGGTAAACGCCCACATGCACCTCATGCTCCAGTCTTCGCTGATTTCCTTCTGAGCATTTACGGTCGTTAAGGCCTGTATCTTATCAGCTGCTCCGTGAGAAGAAACACGTTTATGTTTACGTCAAGCCATTCGCCCTAATGATGACAGCGTGATATTATCAGCTGTGCCTCGCGCAGGGCCCGAGCTGTGATGATGTAATTATGATCGGAACACCAGCCTTATCTTGCTCCCCCACTCCCTGCGTGTGCATTTCGAAAGAATGTAATTTAGTCGCAGTAGAGATGCCAACGTTTTTTAATGGAATCATCTCACCCTGTTGAGTTGACCAGTGTTTCCTAACCCGGTCCTCGGACCCACAGTCGATCCATGTTTTTGCTCCCTCCGAGCTCCTTGCCAGGCAGTCTATATAAAACGTAGACTGGCTGCTGGTCCCCGAGAACCGGATTTGGAAACGCTGGGGTAGACCTCTGAGTCAGATATGCTTAATCAAAGTAATCAAGTAACTTAGCTTTTGCACGTCATCATTTAGTATATTAATGATGGGCTCTTGTCTGAATTGCAGTCAAAGGTTTTGAATGGAATCTGTGACCAGACTATGGAAACTACCTCAGACCCTCTGACCAGGCAGATTACCCGCCTGGAGGAGGTCCGGATTGTCAACATCAAGCCCGGGGAAGGACTGGTGAGATGGCAGCATCGACATCACCGAAACCCCCCCCCCCCCCCCCCCCCCCAGATCACAGAGACCCCCCCAGATCTCTCACGCTTCCCAGAGTGTTTTTGTTTTACTAGTGATGGAGACTTTTACAAGTTCCTCTTATAACCAAAATACCCTCCAGGTGTTGTCTCCCCCCCCCCCCCCCCCCAATTGTGATTCACATCTGCAATCGTTTCCCAGTATAACCATTCACACCAGTGTCGCCCTCCTCCTCGTTCCCAGGGCATGTACATCAAGTCCACCTACGATGGGCTACACATCATCACCGGCACCACAGAAAATGTGAGTATGATGATGACTTAGGGTTTGGGGCAAGTAGGACTCCCACCAGCAGGGGGTGCCCTATTTGAATGACCTTTTCTCCTCCTGTTCTTGAAGTGATAATGTTGTCCATTGTCTTTTACTGCGAAATTTTTCCTGTAGGGTTTGGCGATGATCCGTAATGTTAGCAGTGTTATTTAAGCAAATTTTAAACTATAAGAATTTACCTTCCCCGTTAGTTTCGTCCATCTACGGTGACGTTCAGATTTTGTGGTATCTCTGATAATTTATGAATTATATAACCTTATTTATGTCCAATAAGATATGCTTTATAATAATATTCATGTTGGTAATGCCATGGATTTTGAGTTTTGTGTAACATATTTTTCTAGTCTTGACGGTTCTCTCACTTTTGGTTTGAAAAGGTCTTTTGACTAATATGTTTTACATCCCATAAATGCCCTTTGTGCATTGTTAGGAGTGATATATGATACATATAGATCCTGTGCTCACCTAAAACTCCACCCACACCCCCGAGCCTGTATAAATCTTGCTGGTATGACAGACATTGTTTGAAAGCACATTGTTTTGGGGGGGAGGGGCGACAGTGAGAAGTACAGGCGGCAGCGAGTGCCCCCCCCCCCCCCCCCCAGTGAGTCTGCATGTCTGTGGGAGAGGAAGGACTTCACTAATAGAGGGGTTCAGGCTGAGCCGCAGACGCTAACCTGTTCTTTATTAAGTGGGACAGAGGAGATGTGTGGGCGAGGGAGGGGGGGGGGGTCTCTCTTCCCCATCCCTAACTGAAGTGGCTTCCCCCTCTGAGGGTCCATAATTAACCAGAAATGAGGTTTGGCCTATTAGCCAGAGTTTCACGCAGCTGTGGAATTTCTATCCAATTAACCGTGGCTCCATACATTTTCCCATGGTGCTCTGCTCCTTTATAGATGTATACACAAGCGGCTTTTTATCACAATAACAATGGGCCGTCTCTTGGTTGCACGAAGCTCGTGCACATCGCTTATTGTTCAGACCGTTGTTTTGAGGATGTTTGGGGATCTCCCACCGCCCCACAAGAGACAAACGCCGTCCTCCCCATTGTTGCGGAGCGGATATTAGCGGAACAGGCCCTGTTTAGGCCTGTTTTTCTGGCTTGTGGATGCGTCGTGTTCATGATAAGCTCAGGGCCAGGGGGGGTCTGTACTCATCCTCCTGCTGTGTCTCTAGTCTCCTGCTGACCGGACGCACAGAATCCATGCAGGAGACGAAGTGATCCAGGTCAACCAGCAAACAGTGGTGAGTGACACGCTGAAACGCTTCCCGCTGCCGCTTCTCTTTCCATGCAGTGAAAGCAGCCAACAGGGGAATTTTGGTGATGATGGCATTTTATAATGGTTATTTTTTTGCTTTAGACCAGTGTTTAATCCAGTCCTCAGTGACCCACAGAAAGTCCATGGTTTTGCTCCCTACCTCAACTAAAGCAGGATCTGAAGGGGTTTACAGGGGCTGGTGGCGGTGATGACGACGAAGTCAAATCACTTTACTGTCATTTCACGCACGTGGAGAAACTGAATTTCTAGAGAGACAGCTAGAACAAAGAACAGCTGAATGAGACACTGGACAACAAATGCTGGATTGAAAACAAAACAATGCAATAGTACAAGTGTACAAGACAGAGCATATATGCAGTGCAAAATATTGCAATAGTGCAAATACACAGGTGAATACCTATCCGCGATGATGATGATGATGATGATGATAGTGGTTGTATCTGCTGTTTTAGATGTGTCAGTAGACAAAGCAGATGCATTGTGGGAGGGAAGCTGCTGAACTTGTGCACTCTTGGTGCAGGTGGGTTGGCAGCTGAAGAACCTGGTGGCCAAGCTGAGGGAGGACCCAGCTGGCGTGGGACTGGTGCTGAAGAAGAGGCCCACCGGCACCACTGGTTTCACACCGGCCCCCCTGAAAAACATGCGCTGGAAGCCCCCCCTGGTACAGGTACATAGACTCCATCTTTTTTACCTTCCTCCAACATGGCTTCAGTTTACAGTTTTAAGTTCCGATAAATTTTCCTCATTCCAAATTTTCCTGGCCGGGAACCAAGCGCGGGGCCGGCTAATCCTATAAGTGACTTCACCGGCTGCCTAGGGCGCCCCCTTCTGGTATTTACAAAGCTTCACTGCTGCTGCCTCAAGCAAAGGCTTCACGGGCCCTGCTCAGACACCCCTGTGCAGCGACGAGAGGCCCCAGTGCAGACTAATGTCAGTGATTACTGCGCTGCCTTATTGCATCTGCCTGGGCTGGCCCAGATTAAATGCTCCTCCACGCCTTGTATTGACTGGAGCACAGCTCTTTATTTCACTTGTTTTGTTTGTGGAACCGGAGCATGCAAGCTCAGGCAGGTATACAGGCCACCCAAACAGAGATGGGGGCTGGGGGGCGGGGGGCAAGCAGCAACAAATCTGGGCTGTGTAATGCGGCCAAACAATAGGGCATATTCTGTTTTCCTAAATTAGCGGCACAATACCGGACAGTTGCGTCATTCTGCCTGGGTCAGTGTGTACAGCCCCCAGCTCGTGAATGGCACGTCTGGATGGGGGCCCAGGATGCATGTGGGAGGGGTGATTACAGAAGTGCCCACTAGACCGTGAATTCCCTGTGGTGTGAAGCACCTTCTCTCCCCATAGGCGAGTCATGCAGGGTCTTAGTCACCTTTCTGCAGCAGTCAAACACTATAATCCACCCATTGTGTGATAGTCGACTCGAAGGGCCTTTGTGAGGGATCATGAGGCAGGTGCTAAAGACACTGATAAAGGATGTTTAATCTGTGCAGTTGTACAGGAAATACCAATTCGTGAGATGCTATATCTCAGAGCACATAAACAATGTTCTGGGAAGACAACAGTCTGATAACACCCCCACCCCCCCCCCCCCCAACTGAGGGCAATTGAAACAAGCAAGGTTTTGGCTAGTGAGGGAGTATTCCACACTTCAGTTTGTTTGCATGTTTGTTTGTTTTGCATGTTTGTTTGTGATAAATCCCTGCTGTGACCTTGGGTTGTATTTTGAATCCAGATGGGTTAGAGGTGTAATATGTAGGAGGGTGGCTTAAAATCTTTGTTTCAGCTGAGGAGACGGGCTGCTTTAACCCAGCGAATTGTTGGTGAAAGAGTGTCCGCCTGCCTGCCGAAGGAGCGCTAACCTGCCCGTCTTGCATTGTTCTGGGTTCCAGAGCACCCCGTCCCTGGCCAAAGCCCAGCCTCCAGCCGGAACAGGAAACACCTCCCTCAAGATGGAGAAGCCAGCCATTTTAGACCTGTACATTCCGCCTCCTCCATCTGTACCTTATACCCCGAGGTAAAACAACCCCCCCACCACCAATCAGACCTTGTCATGTTACTCCCATGGTTGTGGTTTGAGGTTCGGGTAGAGAGGATCTTTTCTAGTGAATATGTCGTGTTTGATACAGTGGAGGTTTCTACCGTCAATTTGATAGCTTTTATAAATGACTTATCTGTTGACAGTCTTGAGTCGCGCCGTCTCTTCCCACACCGTTATGACGAAAGTCCGTTTCTTTTCCTCTGTAGCATTGTTTTCATTGACATGCTTCTTCCTCCCTCCTTGCGATCCTGTTTTCCTGCTCGAGAAGAGACGCAATGAGGAGCTCGTACACCAACATCAATGTGAGGCCAAAGGGCTCCGAGTCGCCCAACTCCTTCCTGGACCAGGAGAGCCGGCGGCGCTTCACCATCGCTGACTACGATAAGCTGGGCGTCCAGCCCATCGAGGTCAACGTCGTGCAGCCGCGGATGAGAGGGCAGATGCTGTCACGCGGTTAGCATCCGACCCGCTGCATCATAAGTACCGTATATTAACACGTGGATGTGAAATAATAAACCAAATTAATTTATTTTGCACAGTGGTTAGCACTGTTGCCTCACACCTCTGGGATCAGAGTTAGTCCCCAGCTGGGTTCCATGTGTGTGGAGTTTGCATGTTCTCCCCCTGACATCGTGGGGTTTCCTCCAGGCTCTCTGGTTTCCCCCCACAGTCCAAAAACGGTGGGAGTTACCAAATTGCTTTGTGTGTGTGGTGGGTTGGTGCCCCATCCTGGGTTGTTCCCTGCCTTGTGCCCATAGCATCCGGGACCGACTCCAGACCCTCCCGGCCCTGCATAGGACGAGCGCGCATGGAAGATGGGATAGATCCTATTTTTTTTTTCCATTTATTAAAAACCCACTCTTTAGCTTTTCTGGCACTCCTGTGTTTCTATCATGAAATGATAAATCGAAGAGCGATATTTATAAGACTGTTTCCCTTCCCTCCCCCTCGCAGGTAAACCCCGCCCTCTGTCCATGCCAGTGGACACCTGCCTGGTACAGAATGATCCATTCTCCAAGCCCTGGACCTCGGGACGAAAAGGTAACACCTTCGGCATGGATATAGATGTAACCTAACTGAGAGCCATCGTCCTCCTACCTATTAGTTGAGCTTCATTAATGAAATTGATGGGACACTGTCCAGACCAGTAGGGGTGGCTCAACCACTGTCCTGCTCATGATCTGTACATCGGGGAACCCCCCCCCCCCCCCTTTTTTTTTTTTTTTTTACATGAAATTTATGTAGGAGATACTATTACCCAAAACGTCATTTTTGAGAAGGCAAGTTGAGCCTGTCCCTGGAGTGACTGGCATTTAAGGGTTGTGCTGTGGGGCACAGTCATGGGGGAAAAAACACTAGTGATCCTGGGATTTGAAACCGGTGACCTTCTGCTCACAGGTGCACCGCTCAAACACCCACCCCCCACAATAAATCACAGGAATGCCATTCCACATTTTGGGTCAGGTAGCGATTTTTAATTTGTTCCCTAACATGTCATTGAGAAATCAGCTAAGTGCAGGGGCCCGCCTAGCAAAACAGGGGCCCCACCTCAGCAGCGATGGAATGCTTCAGCTTATTAAATCTGGCCAGATAAGTGAAGGGTGCTGCGGGGGGGGGGGGGGGGGGCGTTGTGCCAGTCCGGTCATCTGCGTCATTTCTGCCTCAGGCGAGGACCTGCTGTACAGATACCTGAGCAACGAGCGCATCCCCACCATCACGGAGGAGGCCCCCCAGACCCCGCTCCCCCACAGGTCCGGCGCCGGAGAGAGACTGGTGCGCGGCGTGGACCGCATCCGGGGCAGCCGCCTGCTGGTCAGCGCCGACCTGCACAGCAGCGCCACCATCCCCTTCCAAGACGACGTGTCCAAAAAGTCACCGGTGCCCCCCACCCCCAAGAAGCGCTCGTCTGAGCCCTCGCTACTGGTCAGTTGGATATCACGGCTTAAACTACTGACTCACTAACTCGTGCTTCCTGTCTGGGGCTTCCTGTTCGTCTCACCCTGGTGCCTCTCGCTGCTATCTGCGGTACAGCCGCTTGGGGGAGGGGCTTATCCTGCTGGTGGAGCTTTCTGTATCCCCCCCCCCCCCCCCCCTACCTTTCCGGAACATTTCAGTGTGTGAGTGGGGAGGGCAAAATGGTCCTGGTCTGGGTTCTACCAGTGTGGCTGTTTTCTACTTCAAGAAAAAGAAAACTTATTCAGGTTTAGAACACGTTGACCTTGTTTCCATTGTTGTGATAATTTAAATTATTTCATTGTTTATTGTGGAATATTTCCTGTACAGTTTATGTTGTGTTGGTTTTTTATAATTATTTTTCACTTGCCAAAGTATTTCACCCATTTTTTTCCTATGCCATTTCGTAATACCTTCAAATGTAATAATTTAACAGCAATAAGGCATCTTTGTCAGTTTGTATACACAAAGCTTTTGTGTATTTTTTTTCCTTCCTGTTGTTCACTGTTGCATTTTGGTTGAAAAAAATGTACTCACTGCTGCCAGAGGCCTTTAATCTATGCATTAAACTTTTTTGCACAGTACTGTTCAATGCAGGATTTACCCAGACTTACTTGTAACAAGATACTTGTGTGGATGTGGTTACCATGGCACCAGAAGCCTGGGGTCAGACAGAAAAGGTGGGCGAACAGATGACCATCTTGAGTCTTAGAGATGTTGTCATTGGCTGAGCTCAACAAACTTGAAAATTGAAGCTGGTTGATTATTGGGTGAAACCCACATATTTCTCAGTGATGTTGGTTCTATTGGCTCCAGAGCGTTGACCTCAGCCCCAATGAACCCTGGGAACTAGAGGGCCATCTGCTATCCACACAGGTCAATGTCTCAGAGCAATAGTACTAATTGCTAATGCGAGTGAGCAACAGTATTAACTGCTTCATGTCAAGAAACATGTATCCCACGATGCATTGCAACTGACTTGAGTTTTGTAACCTTTTTGAGTATAGAATATTAAAGGTGCAGTTGATTTAAATTATTCCTTGTTTTGTTTTTTATTTCAAATTAAACAAACTTCAGTGTGTCACATCTAATAACGGCACAAATGAAGTGGCTTTGGTTGGGCACCACACTACCCCAGGACTGAAAGAGCGACAATATAAACGGAAAGGCCATGAGCAGATATTTGAGACTAACCTTATTCACGTCACTTGCCATCTTCCCTCTGCGACCTTCCGGCAATAATTCTACCCCCGGGCTTATGGCCATGTGCTGCGACAGGATATCTCGCCTATTATTACAGGAATGTCCATTGCTGAGCCGCAGCCGTAAATCCCTCACACTTGTGGTAATTTTGACGCATTAACTGCTTGCGATTCACTTACGCTTGAATTACAAAGAGGGAAGAAAAAAAAAGTGAATCAGTTTCAGGCACAGGTTGCACATTTTTTGTTTAATTTTATGGCCAGAAGGAAAATTCAATCAAATATTTGTAATTTAAATCAAATGGGTGGCATTTAAAAAAATTCAAAAGTAATTAACCTAGATGAGGTATATTCCATTTATCATGTTTTTAATAATGCACACTATCAGAGTCTTCTAGTTTGGATGAAAATCACACCAGCAATAAATTGAAAGACCATAAAACATGCTGAACTGGGGGGGGGGGTAATCCTTTCCCTTCTCCTCTCTTTGCATCTGCATGCTCTGTCTCTGCACTCCTCCTGCCTAAGTGTGGTGCGTTTCCTAATCTCTGCTTGCTCCTCTCCATTGCCTCCGCCTCAATGTGCCTGACCACGAATGAGCTTTTCTTCTGTGCACATGCTCAGTGGGTGATGGGCGGGGCATGTAGGTGTTCCTTGGCTTTCTAAATTTCGCTTCCTCTTGGGAGATGCATTGAAACCAAAGGCATTCGTTGTCCCAGGCCAACTGTAAAATGCTGGCTGTGAATGCAGTTTCTGGTGGGGGTGGATCGCGATATAAACGCCAGCATCTAAAAACAAAAGACTACTTCCTGGGGTGTGTCTAGTAATGTATACTTTTGTTTGGTTCAGTGGCTTTTGATTTCCTACTTTGAAGACCACATCAGGTTATTCACACTGAATTATGACATCATTTCCTGCTTTGATTATTGTTCAGTCTATTTTTCCTACGTTGCCCTTTGAAACCCATTGTATTTAAAGCAGATGGTCAGATATTAATGGCTGCTGATTGTTTGTAGTGGTGTTTTATCTCACATTGGCCCCTGATTTTAAACTTTAACAGTTATGACGCACATGTGGGAAGCTGCAAAGCTCTTGAACAATGTTAGGTGAATAGAGAAGGATTCATGCACAATTGAGGTCAGACCCAGACCTCAGTGGAAAAACCTGATGTGGACCCGTCCAATAAAAATCGCACAGTTGGTTGACTTGATAGATGTCAACTTGGGACTGGTTTGCCCCACCTTCCAGTACTATCCTGTGGGCAGATTAACTCTCTACTCTCTGTTCACCACAGGTATCTGACTGGATTTCCAGCAGCAGCATTCTGGACAGGTGTGTACATGCCAGGTGTTTATCACGAATATCCAGGAGCCACATTCAGCACGATTCTGTACCCAAAAATACCTCAAAAAGCTACCTATGCGTAGGAGGGACTTTGTGCACCGAAGGTGTGATTTAATGCATCCAATTCCTTCCAGTAATGAAACTATGGTTATATTTATGATAAAGCCTGTCAATATCAGGGGGAGGTGTGACGGGGGGGGTCTGCTTGGGTGGAAAGAGTGCAGTGGCTTTCGGCCTTAAATCTGCAGCCAAAGATGCAAGAATAGCAAGCTAACATTAAACCTGGAAGAAACCGAAAGGAATCAGAATAACAAATCTGAGAACGTTTCATGAAAGCATCAGAAAAGAGAGATGTGACCCTTGACCCTAGGGTGCACCTGTCCCTCGATTTACACATCTCTCACAGCCTGACACAGGGTTGCCAAAGTTGGTCAGCTGGCTGGTATGAGATTTTCAATACGAGACAAATCTGGACACGCATTTACACGTATGTAGCAGTTTTATTACCTTGTAAACAATCTGTAGGGTTTGCAAACTGCCCCCAACGCTTTTGATTTCAGGTCTATTGTGGACTAATGTAGATTTGCCATAGGATTTCTTGCGTGAGCGTGGCAGTCTGAAAGCGTGAGCATCACATCAGATGTGTGTGAGCTGGCAACCTTGCTAGCAAATGGGAAATACGCAAACTGAGCTCAAGTTCAGTTTCAGTTGAGTTTAAGTTCAGTTGAGTGGATGGAAAGGGGGTGTTCTGTGTTGATGGTTTTATTATTATTTATTTAGGCAGCCCAGTAAGCATCACTGTTGCCTCACATCTCTAGAGTTGGGCCTGCACTGTGTGTGGAAGTCTCCCAGTGCCGTATGGCAGTGTTTCCCAATCCGGTCCTCGGGAACCCACAGACAGTCCACATTTTTGCTCTCTCAGGAGCAAAAATGTGGATCTCCAAGGACCGGATTGGGAAGCACTGCCATAGGGGTTTCCTCTGGGTACTCCAGTGTCCTTCCTTAGTCCAAAGACTTGCAGTTAGCCTGAGTCACCTACTAGTTTCTGATGAAGTCTGTTTGATGATCATTGCCAGGACAACCGAAGACACAGTTCCCTGTTTTTGCCTGGAAGCTCTCAAAATGGTTCCCTTTCAACTGAAAAGCAACATCCTGTCCATAATTAAGAGAAATCAGCTTCCTGCTTAAAAAGCAGAACGCCTTACTCTGTGGGGTGTAATTACAGGCTTGTGGACAATAAATCTCACTTGTGCACCAATGAAGAATCAAATTCATTGGTCCCCTCAGGCAGTGAATCTTTTTATATATTTTTTTTACTTTTGAGGAGAAAATGTGAAGCTGAAGCACCCAACACAAGTTTATTATTATTATTATTATTATTATTATTATTAAAAGGTAGCTAGGTGCTGGGAGAGGTCGGTTGATGCTGCCACACCGGGTGTGACTCACACATATTGCCTCTCCTTAAAAACTGTTTAAAAAATACACCTTCCCTAAATTAAATTATTATTATTATTATTATTATTATTATTATTAAAAGGTAGCTAGGTGCTGGGAGAGGTCGGTTGATGCTGCGAATTTTACACGGTGTGCAAATGCGTGATTCTTAAATCGTCTAATTAAATATGAGATGGTGTGTGGCTCAGCGGGTTGGGACACTGTGCTAAGAATCAGAAGGTTGCCAGTTTAAATCCCAGGGCTGGCTGGGTCATTTCACTGTTGGGTCAAATAGACCCCGCTTTCTCATAAATGTGTGTTGCTTTGGATAAAAGTATCTGCTAGATACATTAAGGTGTAATAAAGTTAATTATATTACTGGAAATCTGAGCATGCACTGGGATCCAGTGTCAGCTGCTCTGAAGGCCTGATCACTTTGCTAAACTGCTTTTCTCTCTCCTCTCTCCTTAGATACGAGTCAAGCACCAGATTATGGTCCTTCTCTCAAGCGGTAAGGATGTTTTTCAATGTTGGGCTGTGCGCCACCTTGCCAGGACAGTGGAAAACTGGCAGTGGTGGTTTTATTCCGTTTATGGCGCCAGAGGCGGTGTCGCGATGATGTGGTTAGCACCGTCGCCTCACACTTCTTCAGGGTTCGAGTCTCTGTCTGAGCTCTACCTTCGTGGAGTTTGCATGTTCTCTCCGCGTCGTCGTGGGGTTTCCTCCGGGTAGTCCGGATTCCCCCCACAGTCCAAAACGTGCCAAGGTGAACTGGAGTTACCAATTTCCCCTTGCATGGGAATGTGTGCGCGTCAGTTCCCTGTGATGGGTTGGTGTCCCAGCTTGGCTTATTCCCCACCTTGCATCTGTAGCTTCCAGGATAGGGTCCAGTCCCCTGTGGTCCTATGTAGTAGGTATAGAAAATGGATGGATGAAGATCCTTGGTGAGGGGAAGGTGTATAAGATTTGGACTGGATGTCTCCAACCCCGATAATCCTGACTGGGGCAGATTCAGAAACCTTGTCTGTTCCCGATATCAGAAGTTGTTCACCCCCACGGCACCCTGCCTGCCAAAAGCTGGGTATGAGAATTGTGACGATGAGGCCGCCCGTTCATGTTCCTCCCGCTGCCTGTCACATGTGGTCGCTCGCGGGCGCTATTTCGGACCGCCATCGTCCAGGCGCCGTATAATCAGGGAAAGGGGAAGGTTTTCCTTTGGCAGCTTCCCAGAGGTGACGCTTTTACTGAAAAAGCTGAGCCACGCCCCTCTGCTGGTCGCGATGCTGGGGAGCAAAGAATTCAGCCGCCATGACCCTGTGGTTCTCTGACGAGAGGCATTAGCGAGATTCCACAGACCCCACAGGGAATAAAACATGCAACCAAATACACTGGGAGTGTCAGGGGCTGGCAAAGAGACACACAGCAGACCCTTGTCTCTCTATATATTTTCCCATTGATACATATAAATGGAAGCTTACCAGCTATCATTATTTTTTGTTATTATCCAATCTGAACAGGAATAATTAATATCACGGCTTTTCTGCCATATTAATACAAAACGGGACAGAAATGGTGATTCAGCAGCAATAGTGGATCTGTGTCCTCTGACCTATGACACAACTTGAACCTTCATTTTTGCTGTACAGTATACATTATAGTATGCAAAATGAATGCTCTCTGTTCGTTTAGTTCCGCTACAGTAATATAATATGATGTAATTCAGCAATCTGATTGCTCTTAAACATACAGCCCTGCTCTAATGTCATTCACAGCTGGAGAAAGAAAAGAATGACAGATAAACATGAGATCAGTTTTGTCATAGAAAAGTGCTTTTTAATGTGCTAGCAATAGAAAATATGCAGACATCAATACCATAAGGGGTATTTTTAGGGCTCAATTCAAATAGTTCACTTAAATAGTTCTGTTATTATAGCATGGCTTTTGTCAGTATGATTTTCTGGTGAATTTGTCATTTATTGTGGTACAGGGCAACCAAATTATTATTATTTCCCAAAATGTCCCTTGTTATTTTCTGTAAAAGTCTTTCCTCTTGTGAGAAGGGAAACAACAGCACATGTTCCTGTTTTACCGTGCTGCTGGTTGGATGTTTGGACAAGAGGCTCTGGTCAAGGAGTGGACTTTCAGGAAAAGCAGAATGTATTTGAAAATCTCTTTCTCACTTTCTGTTCCTCTCTATTGAGAGCTGTGGCCTAATTGTTATCGAGGAGGTTTGTGTGGCTTATTAGGTTAAAAAAAAATGTTGTATTTTTGCTCAGAAGGCTGCTGGTTCAAATCCCAGGGTCCTCTATACAAGACCCTTAACCACCAATTGCTTCCAGGGACTGATTTCTCAATTTGCTTTCTCAAAAATAATGTATGTTGCTTTGGGTGAAGGCGTTTGCAAAATAAATATGCAAAAATATAGTGCCTTACAGTGTCACTCCAAACCACACGTTAGGATTCTTCTCATTCTTTGGATTCCCGGGTGGGTAAACTGGGTAGGGTAGCCCATCCACCCACATGGCTGTACTTACGTGAGCTGTCAACGCAGCACTCGGGGAGTTAACATAATCCGTCAGCCCCGTTCGCAGAAGGGTCACGACAGTGACAGGGGTAATTATAATAATCAGGCTGTTACTCGATATTCCTGTGCCAGTCTCCTTCGGTTTCGCAGATGCGGATCGGAATAAAAATCCAATACCATCCTCGGCTCCGATCCTGGCACGTCTAGGACCTCGTGAAAAAGAATCGCTGTACTGTATGGTGCAAAAAAAAAAAACAAAAAAAAACGGAGAGACGGCAGGGTGGCAGTTGTCACCGAGCGGCTTCCTTCACGCAAGAGCCCAAACAGACAAGAAGTCATCCGCAAAAAATATCTTAAGAACATTTAAATAGTTTTTAGATTTTGCCTGTTCATGTTCAAACTAAGCCCGCTTCAGGAATGCGTGTAAATTTTCCCGTCCCATTTTCAGGGCAAGAACATTCTGGGAACTTCGGGGGCCGGAGAAGGCAGCAATGCACCCGCAGTGCGTGTGAAAGGCTTCATTATGCAATGCTAACAGTTCACAGGGTAATCCTTGTGTTACACACAACTAGGGCCACCTAGAGAGGTAATCTATTAAATATTAGCATTTCTATAACACACCTTTTCACACACACTGTTGGTCCTTTGCATTGTTGTTGCATGTGTTGCAGTCATTAGTGTGTCTATTGTGTAAGAAAGTGAATACACACCAACCTACACCTGCTACATACGTAATGTCTGTCACTGAACATGAGTAATTTTACAAATCAGAGCAGACTAATCAGCCGAGCTTGGTTAAATATTTAATATCTAAATCATGCGTTCTCTTGAACGCCGAAGCATTTTTCTTCAACCACTTCAGCAGGACGCTTATTTACACCCCCCTGGTCCTTGTTTAGGAAAATGTTTGGATAGAAACTAATCCACGATTTGTTTCTATATAAGGTGTCCTGCTTCTGAATTATTACGACGAGTAGAAGTCAGCGGGTTTAGTGCAGTAGTGTTGGGGCCGATACTTGCTGAAAGAGATTCGGGGGGGGCGACATCCCTCTACTCAAGCGCTAAGAACAGATAACTAGCTCTAACTGACACTTTTGTTTGGGGGGGCACAATTCAACTGGACACTGAAAACAGTGCAATCATTTTGCTTTCCTGTGTGTGCAGGAGCGCTGAAAATGTTCTCAATCTACTCCAACCCCAGTGGTTCAAGATACTTGGGACATACCCACCTCTGGTCCCAACTCTACATTACTCCCCTTTCGTAAACCAACTGGCTGTTTGATTCTTTTTCCAGTTCTACATTCCCCAAAATAATTCGTTTGAATTCTTTATGTAGTACTGTTTTCTTTGTATCAGTCACTACGCTGCACATTGCCTAAACGTGTTCCTTAATAAAATGTACCCGATAGAACAAAATAAGCGGTACCTGTAGTGTTGAAAAAGTCTAGAAAATACCCGTAGCGTGTGCAGTAACTGACTGTCTAGATGTTACAAGAAGGCACAACAGCGACGCACTGTGGTTACGGACTGCCCTGTCTCTTTAAAACAGACGGGAAAATACACACATGCTCCAGATAGAGTCATTAAGACTTCAAAACAACGATTTAGCTGTTTGCTAGGCGTCCCTCGTTGAATTTCATTTGTTTTTGTTAGTTAATGTTCTTTAAATTGCATATATCGTTTTCATCAGTGCTTTTTCTGCATTCTGGTGCAGGAGTAAACATATACAGCGTTAATTACTTTTATGGCACCAAGGGAAAATTCCGCACGTACGATTTAAAGATTAGCGACTAGGACTAAAGTCCCTTATAACATGTGCTCTGTAAAATTCAATCCGTTGGCTCGATTCCAGGTATGATATAGTATATATCTTTGAGTAATTTTGTTTTTTTATTTATTTCCCGTGACAGTCAACATGCAAGAATTGTATCTGTGCGTACGTGATGTTGTATTACTTTGCTTACATGTAGGTAGTTATTTTCTGTTATCCGAATACAAAGACTTGATAAACAGTACACTCATTGACCTGTAGAAATTGACATGACTGCTTGAACTAAATGTACCTTTGCTGCAGGAAGGTATATTTATAAACCCCTTACTAATTACAAGCTGTATCCCTGAAGAAAAGTTTGACAACTGAAATGAAGATTATTACTTTTGTATTTATAGAAAACGGCGATCGCTTTCCGCTCAGCCTACCCACCAAATCTGCTGCTTTATTCACGAATCTCCCGTGATGTTTGACATGCTTTCATTACGCAGTTGAGCGACTGCAAGGACAAATGGCCGGGTGTGTAATCTCCCGGACTCTTATATTATGGGGATTCTTGTCGTCTCTCTATTTGCTAAGATTCACGGCCCCATTCATCAGGATCCTGCCCATGGACCCTGTCATCTGAAATTAGGGGTTTGACTTCTTGTTTGAGACAGTCCTCCTTAATCAGAGGTTTTTGCTACTTTGTTCCTCAAACATAGCGAAATACGTCAATCGGCCAGGGAGCATATTTGTATTACAGGTTACAGGCCTATTGGTATTACAGGTTGCAGTAGTACTAGTAAGTAATATACTCAGTTACCCGGCTTGCGTGACTGAGAGGCGTTTTTTGGGCAAGCAAAGAGGCGTAGGGACCGGACAGACAAGGTAGCCTGGGCGCTCCCGAGCTGAGCCGATTAATTGGTACATTGGGACGCCAGATCTGCTTCATTTGTGTATTCTGTTTTCCTGTTTATTAAATTGTCTTTGTTGATATTATTAATTTAGACTTCACGGTAAAATAATGGTCATAAATTTTATCATGTCGGGCGGGGTGCGTTGGAGGGCCCCATATATATATATTTTTTTTGCCTGGGGCCCCAACTGTCCCTAGAATCGCCTCTGGGCAAGTGGGCAGGAAGAATGAAACCCGTCGTGGAAATATCTGTCGTAATCGATAGTACGAAACTGAGCGGTAAGATGTGGAAACCTTTTTTCTTAATGTTTATAAGTTAAAGGAGACATTCTTTTTAACAAAGGTTTCCCAAACCTGGAAATCGAAGGAAGTGCCCGGCCTGTCAGAAGATGTCATGGGACGCGCACTTTGGCACCTTTCTGTCACCGACTGACCGGCAGACGCTGCATCCTCATTTTCTTTGTTCCTCAGTCCGGCCGCGCTGCGAATGAGGAACCCGCGCGGCGTAGGAAGTTGGCCAACGCGCACAGCTCAGCGCTGGGCTCTTGCTCAATTTTCATTTAGCGATGTAGAAAGATTAAAGCTAATTCTGCGCACGAAGCTGGCAGCGTTTTCCTTTCTCGGTTCCCTTCTGCATGGTCAACAGGATGAGTTCGTCCGTCCTTTTATTTTATTTTTTGTTAAAGTTATGAGTTTAGATTTTTTTGCTGTGACTTATTTGGGGACACAGTGGCCGCGCTACTAAAGGTGCAGTAATCGTATTTGTACTGGCTTGAATAATTAAGACGTATAGGTTATTTTGGGGGAAAAAAAAGGAGAAGAGTATTATTCGGGGGAGGGAGCGATTTAATCGAACTGTGGCTAAGATGTAATTCACTGACGAGTTTGTGCGGTTTCTTTCTTCCAGGCTGCCTTCCCCATCTCGTTGGCACCGAATATGGCAGCTGATGGGTATAATCCAGTAAGTTCCGTTACCGTAGTCCTTCGTTATCTCCAGCAAGGCTGGTGGCACCTTCTCTACAGCAACTGCGTCAAATTTATAACTATAATTGTTTTCTGTTATTTCCCTTCAGGTGGCAATTTTTTTTTTTACGCATTACCAATTAATGAGAAAATTCTCTTTATTGTCGGTTGTGTTGCGTTTTATTTGTCTGTGGAATGAATAATTAATAAAACAGAGTGGCTGATGCTACTGTTATGTCAGTGGTTGCCGTCAATGTGCAACACTTATCCCGCCCAACATGGCTTGTTAGAAGCGAAGTCTTTGAAAGTAAAGTGAAACGCCTCGCAATTTGTATCAATTTACTTTGGAAAAGTGACCTGCTTCGCTCATCTGGGTAGGGTGGTGGAATGGGGGGGGGGGTGAAAGAGAGAGAGACGAAGATGAGGTTGGGGGAGGTGGTAGAGAGCGAGCTGAAGCGAGTGCATGTGGGAGGCTTCATGTTCGGTGTTTAGTGTGAAACAGGATGTTCCAGTCGAGCCGTGTGTGGCGGCTGCGAGCTTCTGACAGCGCTGGCTGCGCAGCCGTGCTTTCACGCCCTGATCTGCGCACGCTCTCTACACCGCACCTGCGAAGCGCCCCCCAACATTTTGCCTTTGTCTGACCCCACTGCTTCTTCTGCCTCCTCTCCAAAACAGGTCTCTCTGCGGCCAAAATCGAAGAAGAAGGATCGAGGTAAGATCTCCAAGGGTTTGTTTTGACTGTGCACTGAGTTATTTTATGGCAAGATCTTGGGCTGCTTTTGATTCTGTTGACTGTGAGTGGTTTGATGATGTCAGAATCGCGGATGCAGCGCTTCCTAAAACTTGACTTGGGTTCGAAAGGACATAAACATCGACTGGCTGTCCTGCATCCCCAGGCAATGTGACAATGAGCCGGAGGAGGATTTCCGTGAAGGAGCTGGGGAATGTGGACCACCAAGGTTGGCTCTACAGGAAGACTGAGGGAAAAGGCTTCCTGGGTATCAAGTGGAAGAAATATTGGTTTGTGCTGAAGAGGACTTCACTATACTGGTATACCAGTCAGATGGTGAGTGGCATTCTCACGAAGGACCACTGATGTTGAGTTTCTCCGCGTTGTCGAATCAGTGTTAGTTAGCTGGCGAATGGTCACAGACTGACCCCAAGGGTTGGCCGACTCGTTGGACCACGTCCAATCAGGTCATGCGGCATGATGGTTCAGAAGAATAAACATTAAAGACCGTAGAACCTGCCAATGATGTTTTTAGCTGTTTCTTCACATTTTTCCTTACGGTCGAATAATCAGTGTTGTAGTAACGGTTGAATGCTCTAAATGATAGTGATGTCTTACACTGTGGTGTTGATTCCCTTACAGGCTGAAAAGGCAGAAGGTTACATCAACTTGGCAGACTTTCTGATCGACCGGGCAGTGGAGTGCAAGAAAAAGCAGTAAGGGAGCAGTTTGCTTTGAAATGTTTTTAAACCCGTCTGTAGGAAACAGATCGCGCTGAAACGTGTGGTGAATGTTTGACAGGAACAGCTAAACCACTTTTGATCACACATATCTTTGCATAATTGGGTGTATGTACAAGTAAAAGCAAGTTAAGCCATGGACAGATGGAAAATGCACTGCAGCTTATGAAAACACGATACTGTTTTTTCGAGTTACAGGAATTATTTTGGCCTGTTGCTTCACGTAAATCACAGCAGCAGAGCTTGTTTTTGGAAACCGAGTCAGCGTCGTCTTTTTTTCCAGTGCATATTGATATGTACTTTCATTTCAAGCAGTTAATCTGTTTTGTTTTGATGAGTTATGATGGTTTGATTTGTCTCGCCTTCGAGTTGGTAGAAAATCTCTCCCCTTTCTGAGCATCTCCTCCCTCCTGCTCTCCGCAGCGCGATGAAGGCCTGTCACCCTGACGTCATGATGTTTTACTTCGCGGCAGAGAGCAGCGAGGACATGAATATGTGAGGACCTCAGGCCAGGCAGTGACGGAAACGTGCCGCCCTGCGCATCTTACTGCGGTTTTGTCGTTGAGAGCCCCCCCTTGCATGCTTGGTGCCGCTGACGAGTCACACTCTGCATCTGTGCTCCTGCATGATGAACCGCCACGATTTTGATTCGATTTACATGTGACAATTCGGCAGCTAAAGCATTCAATTGGTCATCAAAAAGGTTTTGCGACTAGTGGGGGGAAAAAAGCAGGATTGTACCACACAATTGACAGTCATACTTAAGTCACTTAATTTTTCTTTCACTTGTTTCGCTCATCTTAGCATTTAGTGAACTACACTCAAACAGTTTCGGCATGCGTGCAGGAGTTTATCTCACAGATGTGTTTGTTTGCTTTCAGATGGCTAAATAAACTGGGGCTGGCTTCCATTCACTATGAGCCGACAGACAATCCGGGAGGTGAGCTATCGCTCAATGTTCAGCTGGTGGTTCTGGTGGTTTGGCTTAAATTGGAAGTCGTGCTAATGAAAGTGAGCTAACCTCTGCCTGTTGTTTTCACATAGGTGACGTACTCTACCCGTCAAGTTTTTGCACATACTGAGATTTTCTACATTCGCATGTTACTCCCTTAACATTTTAATAAAAATACACAGTATTCTTTACTAACATACATTTACAGTATGTTCACCATTTGAGTACCTTTATTAGCAGGAAAATTCATCTAATTTCGATTCATCTAAGTAATTCATCTAAGTAACCACCTCTAGCAGTTATAACAGCAGAGAAAATTTGAGTCATTCTTTACTACAAGGGACATTACATACTGCTCTGTCTCATGGGATGAAACAGTTAACTATTTTATTTGAAGTTAAAGGACAGCCTAGAATTTGACTATACCATCATCACATAACCAGTTAATAGGATGTCAGACATGCCCGTTACATACTCTTCCCATGCTTAAAGGAAACGTTTTATGTAACTTATTTTCATTCATACTTGTTCACTCAACTATCGAATGCTTAACAAGAATGAAAAATCTGCAGTTTATGAAATAAATGAAAAAGTGGTGAAATCCTGTGGTGCACAAAAGCTTTTGGCTGGTAGTGTAGCTATATACGTGTGTTTGTGTGTTTTTTTTTCTCCAGAGCGTTATAGTGAAGCGAGTGACCAGGAGGAGCCAGATTCCACGGAGGTGCCGCCTCCCCCTTACTCTGAAGAAGCGTCCACTGTAAGAGCAGCTCGGTCTGACGGCTGGATCGCGTGACTCGTTTTAAACTTGTGGCTATAAACAGATCTAATATGTTGGCTTTGTTGGCTGTGTGTTGCTTTTTGTTCAAATGCGGCTTGATAGGCAGGTGACGTGCTGCTATTTTTTAGCACTATGCCAGTTTCTGGTGCAGTAACAAAGTACCAGAGGGTCCCTTTTCAAAGAGACTCTGTTTTCACGGTAACCGACACTATCCATCATCCGTACTCCTGGGGGAATAATTCCACCCGGTGATCTCCAAAGTTAAGAAAACACAGAAGTCGAGTTTTTTTTTTTTTTTTTTTTTCTGTTGTTCCATCCGCACGGTTGTGAAGCTTTTCTCGGGAATCGCAGGAAGCAGGCGAAGCAGAAGACACCCTGGGCAGGATGTGCATCCATAACGGAGTACTCTCTCTCACACACACACACACACACACACACACACACACACACACACACACACACAGATTCCGGTCCACCTAATCCGTATACCTTTGGAGAGTGGAAGGAAACTGGTAGACCAGAAGGAAATCCATACAAAGACTGTGAGGACATGCAAACCCAGCTAGGTAGATCTGACGCTGCAGTACTAACCACCGTAACACTGTCACTTCATGTTTATGCACATTTTTTTTTATTGCTATGCATTGTTTTGATGCAGCTGACAGACTGAATTACCTAAAGCGTTAATCTACACGTGTCAAATAATTAGTGTTTAATGTCTTTATTCTTGCTTTTAATTTGGCGTCCCTCTGTTTAAACAGGATAGTCTCCCTCCACCCTACTCCTCGCCTTCTCAGAGCGAGGCGTCAGGCTCCACCTCGACTCCCATCAGCACGATGACGTCCCAGAGCTCAGTCTCCTCCACGACCAAGAACCGGCGATCGTCGCTGGACATCATCACGCAGTCGGCCAGGAGGGAGGTGCACTGCTCGCCGCAGGCCCACAAACAGCTCCACCTAGAGGCTGAGCAGAAGGGGTGCAATGTGGCGGCTTGTCTGGCGCAGAAGCCCCTGGATTTGGCAGCCAGTGGTAGCCCTTGCGCCGACCGGGGAGGGTGTTCACCAGCAGATGCCGCAGAGGGTGAGACCGCTTAGCAGCTGCAGACTGGTTAAGCACAGAGCGCCCATTAGATGCGGCTAATTACAGACTTAATTAGACCTTAGAATAAAGAGTACCCTCATTTCACTGAAGGTTCCCCTTCCCCCATGTTTGTCTGAGACTTTGTGTGCAGCCACTGGAATAAACTGGAAAATCTTCATGTCTTCCTGTGGGCTGCACTGTGTATTATGGTGGGGGGAGTGGGGTTTGATGTAAAAGCTAGTGAAGATGAGCTAATTCTTATCCAGTGTTTCCTTAGTCTGCTGTGAAAAATTAGGGTAAAAGGAAAAGATTTTTTAATGTTGACTTGACAGTTAATGTTAGATTTGGACAAAAGCGACTGCCAGAATGTTCCAAAATTACTCTTTCGGTTTACAAGAAAGTTGAGATTCACTCTTAAAGATGCCTCTTTCAGTGGCAGGAATGCGTTAAGACCGTGCTTTGGCTGATTTGTTGACATATGACTATGTGGCCGTGACTGTTTTTATTCATTTTGCGCTTCCTCTCAGCCAAAAACAAGAAGTGATGAAGCCATCATGGCACTTAGAGACAGTCTTCCCTTTTGCACGTAGTTAGGCTGTTCTGGGGAGGGGAAACTCACACAGATTGAGTTTCCTGTCGCCGGACGGTTACCTCTGTCATTGTCAGAATCGTAGGTTGAGCTCTTCGCCATTGTGTGCAGGTGTCCGTAGGTCTGTCTGTACCGTGCACCACATTTCCTGGCTGCAAAGCAACAAAATGTTAAACGCAGCCATATTCTCGCTGTTTTTGTTTCTCTTCAGAAGTGATAAATGCGTTAAATTAACTAGTTACAATTCATTTTGATGCAGACGGGTGCAATAAACTGTCATCAGAACATAAACATTTAAGCTTATAAGGGAAATGGAAAACCATTTTTCTACACGTGAATAATATAAATAATTAGCGTGAGAGATCACTCTTTGTGTGCGGCCAGAAATATTGCATTTTATTTGGGGAGATAGAAAAATAATTAATGTGTGTGTGTGTGTGTGTGTGTGTGTGTGTGTGAACAGAAAATGCATCAGATGAAATGGAAAAATTGTACATTCACCTGAAAGAAGCCAGTCTATCACCAATTGGAGACCGAAAACCATCCACTAAAAGGGATTTTAGAAAGTCATTCATCAAGCGCTGCAAAAACCAGACTATGAATGAGAAGCTACATCACATCCGGACACTGAACAGCACGCTTAAGGTGGGTAAGGTGCGCAGCAGGTGGTTAGCTGCAATCTCAACTGACACCGCTAGGTGGGAGAATTGCAGCTAAATTGAACTTGACTTGAACTTAATGACGGAACACATCCCCCACCAGCGCTGGCTAAACAGTTGTAAGATGGATGGATAGGTGGATGGATGAGCACTCATAATTAAGGAGTATTCAGGATGTGAAGCAGACGGACTTAACACCGAGGGGAAAAAAACAGCCTGTTTGCAGCTCTAAGCAAGTATTTTAATGTGCAGTGTCTTTCTGGTTATCTCTCATTTCTGCAGTGCTGTTTGTTGTAAAGAACAGTATACTTGGTATACTTTCAGTTTTTTTGTAGTCAGTCATATTAGCCTGTTGGCCTGTATGAATCTTTACATGTTGTATGAATGTTTTATTGTTACAGCATTGTACAGTAAAGTGTAGTGATGACTAATGACATCATTATATTTTCTTGCTGCAAAAAGCATCTGATGCTCTGTAGCAGGTACCAAACATGGGTAAATACCAAGTAATATGAATACTTATATGAATGGATACCGCACAACTTTAATAGCAATGCTTGTAAAACAAAATTGTGGGATATTTAGCTTCCATGTAACCCTAATGGTAGTTTCCTTGTTTAGGTGTGAAACAAATCAGTCATTGACATCCATATATGGCTTGTGGCTGTGAGCAATGCTAATATAGCGATACTGTTTTGGTGAAAATGAAACAAAAGTTGGTTTAATGGCAGCTTATGGGTTTGCCTTATGTCTCCTTTGTTCTAGGCTAAAGAGGCAGATCTTCTGGCCATAGAGCAGGTTCTGACTGATCCTGATCTGACTGCCTTCAAGTACAGGAAATGGAAGGAGGCCCATCTGCCATTGTGGCAGGACATCTGTACGCCACAGGGGCCTCCAGGGGGCAGTGTGGAGCACCTTGCTGCTGTGGCCAGTGTGGCCCCTTACACAGAAACTAGCGTGTGAAACTGTCTTTGAGGCTCCTGCTCCTTCCACAACCACTGACTTATTGCCTGCTGCTTGCCCAAGCAAAGAGCAGAGCTGAAATGCTGTTACAGCACAGGACTTGTACATATTAAAGTGACAACGCTTTTATTTCTGGGTACTGTTGTGAACACTCGTTTTGTTTTTGTGTTTTTTTTTTTTACCAGTTTTCTCAGTTTTTAACATTCATTTGTGTGTTGAAGCACACTTTGGATTATTGATATAGTGGTCCATATGGTTTTCTTTACAGACACAGTGAAAACTCGTGACAGTAGCTAGACACTCCGGTCGCACATATGAGGCACGAAGACAGTGGGTGTGTTGTTTGTCGTTTTGTATTTTACGCTGGGGTTGGAGAAGTCCTAACATCCACTGGTTCACATTACATTGCTGTGCCTTTTGAAACAGTTTTACTTAATGCCAGTGATTCACGATTCACAGGAAAACAATTCACGACGAAGTATTTGTGTGACTGATTTTAATTGTCTGTAAATATGTAGTTCCTTCTCTTTCATGCAAACCAAGTTTGTAAACATACACTTTTACCCCAGTACTAAAAGGCATTAGGTGTAAGTGACTGGATATACCTTAACAGTATCAGGATTGTGGTGAATTACGGTCCAGTTTCTCAGTGAAATTACCATTTCAGAGGATTTCTTTTTGCGAAATCAGTTAACAATGAACTCTGTAAAAATTATATGTGGAGTTGTACCATTTGCTATTATAGTTTAAGTTGTAAATGTCTTTTTTGTACAGTAGTGTATAAAAATATGTACAGTTCACTCATTTCTACTGTGTTGACCTGGTTCAATTCAGAGAACAATACAAATTCCATGCATAATTTCTCTGGTGTCTTGTGCATCTCCTTTGCAACATTTTTATATTGACAATATATTGACATGACATGAATCTCACTTGAATATAATTTTGAAATATTAACTCTACATATATGGCGGGAATAGAGGGTATCGATTTTCACCAGTCTGGATTGAAGTTGTCACGTCTTGCCGGCGGCTGCCACCTGCAGTAGCCGCTTTCGGCCGCGCGGGCTCGTCGGAGGCTCGCGCTGCTTCTTCTCGCCCCTCCGGCCGCCATATTTGGCTTCCCTACCACCTCTGTTAGACGCCTCTCTGAGAGCATGCGGAAAACCGGGCTGTGAGAGCACAGCGAACACCCTAAAAGCGCCGCCATTATCATATATATATTGTTTTATATATATATAGTAACACCATGGAGGCCGTTAAAGCATTTAATGGCGAGGTTTGTATCTCATTCTTCAATTGAAGTGTATTGGCTTATTCTGGGGTTGGAGACGGATACAGAAGGGCAGTGGGAACCTGGGTTAACTAGGCCTCAGTCCTCTGCACAGGATAGCTAACGCATTCGGAACCGGGCCGTAACGTCAGAAGTTTGCCCAAACACCCGTCTTTAGAGTCTCCGGCTCCGTCGTGGCGGTAGACGAAAGTCCTCCGCCAGCCGCAATCGTCTCGGGTGCGCCGGCTGAGGGACCGTAATGGCGAGCGGGTCCGAGGCGGTGTCGCCATCCTGCGTCTGGGCTCGGCGCCGGGACGCGGCCGCGCGGTTCCGCCGCGCAGAATCTGCGTTTTAAAATGCGCTAAAACCTTAAATAATCCACCTTGTCGGTGTTATCCGTGCGAGCGGATGGTGCCCTCCCGTCAGCGTTAGCCTGTTAGCCGTGTTTTTATTTATTTATTTATATATATAATTAATTTCCCCCTAGCTAGTTACTAGGCCGCCTAAACCGGTCATCCAGTTAAGATGCTAACAGCTGATAATATGTGCACCTATATCATGTTAATCGGCGCGTGAAATTCGTTAGGCATCCATCTAACCGGCCTTTTCTTAGCTGGACGGCTAAATTGCACGTACCATTACGTAGCTATTGCTAACGGTGTACGGGCAGCGGGGTAGACAAAGCCGTGTTTTGCAAAACTGTAATGCGTTTATTAATTTTAGTTAAATTAGCTCGCTGTTGCTTTTGGTACCGATCTTGACTAGGCGGCTACACATTAACAGAGCAGAGGATGACTTCGTAAAACGGCATACAAAGGCTGATCGGGCTAGCTACTGTTTATTTACATCGTTAGATCAAAGTATTGCACTCCCTAAAGGGCTGTGTAGACTGATGGCTAGGTTTTTTTTTTTTTTTTTTTTGCGAATTTTATTGTGCTTTGTACAAGGAAATGCGTTATTGTGTTTTTAAGGAAATGCGTATCCATGTTTGACAGCATGGCTTTGAAGAATTGCCCTTGATTACGTAATATGAAGTAGGCCATGGAGTACAGTGTGTGGCCAGTACAGTATGAGCAAAATATGGTTCAGTGCCCAATCTTGACGTAATTGTGCTAGAGGGGGATAATGCCTGCTTTTCTTAGTTTGGTGATTTGCAAATTTTTTTTTCCATCCCCAGAAACAGATTTGGTCAATATCCACTACATATACATCTGTGTCAGTAATCTGTAGTGGAATATTAGGTTGTCAACTTGCAGTAGCTCTTAAACATTCATTAATAAATTAATAGATTTACACTGTTCTCCAGTGTTTGTGGACAGATTTAGGCAAAGCACTTTCACTGTCACAGTTTGAAACCATCACATTGGTTTCAAGTACTTCTGAAAATACTGAAATTGGTTTGTTGTCACCAATGTGCTCCGAGCCCCTGTTTTTATGTCCAGTGAAATATAACCACCACGCAAAGGTCACACAAACATTTGTGTCATATGTGTGCACAAGTATGTGCAATATGATAGATGTGCAGTCAACTTAAAATGTTTAGTCAGCTTTAAACTCCAGTTGAGTGATACATGTGGTAAATCAAGGTATATTCAGTGTAGTATTAAGATTATATGATACAGCTGAACGTCAGTAATTCCTAATCATATTGCAGAGTTCTTCACATTTTTCCTTGGAAAAAAACACCAACTTTTACAATGTGAAAATAATTAGATCTGCATTTATGTAGTTAGACCGCTTTAGGTAGTTTAATATAACTGAAAAAAGCCTACAAGGGAAACATCTAAGCCATTTCTGGTGTCCTCAAAAATGTCAAACTAATGTCTTTCTTCTATACTGTGTCTTTCAGTTGTACTCTCTGAATGAATACAAGCCTCCAATATCCAAAGCAAAGATGACCCAGATAACAAAATCAGCTATAAAAGCTATAAAGGTAAGTATTTGTTGTAAATGCAGGAAAGGGAAGCTTTCACAGTGTGCGTCTCTCACTGCCTGTACCCAACGACTCCGCAGAGCCTCATCTTACATGTGACATCATTCCCTTGGGGGTGAAGACCCCCCCCCATTGCATAGCGACATTCAAGGGAACGTGCTCACTCTTGCCAAACAACTGCATACATATTTTTGTTCACATCACGGACACCTTTCTGCAAAAACAATTCATAAGTGCGTTTTCATTTTGCTTTGGAAATTGAAGATGACAGAATAATTGACCAATAATTTATTAACTTTTTCATCCCTCATACCGGTCCCCTTGCCTTCTTCAAATGACCAAAGTAGGAAAATCCTATAGCCAGTCTTTAGTACTTCACCACACTTAAGCATTTCATCCATAAAGGCTACAGAGGTTGCTATGGAAACAGAATGTCATCATCTTTCATCCAACCCCCTAGAAGCTGCCTTCTGTCTCTTGTTAATAGTGCAATGAAATTTTTTACCAGCATACTTCCACATATTTCTCAGTTCTAATTCCAGTTACTCAACCAGTTAAAAAAACACTTTCATTTATCAGCGTTTTAGACATGGAATCAGTGATTTAAAAGTTGATTTGGATCATGAAGTTGGAAAGACATTAAATCACTTAGAAATAACTTAGGCGTGCAATTCAACATTCTGGGCTGCTAAGAATAATATTGGTCCATTGCAGAATAATGCATAGTGTTTGAGCCACATAGAACCATGGACACAGAATCTGCAAGCCTTTTGAGTCCTGTCCCATTAATGAAAAAGCCAACACCAGTGGATTCATACACTAATGTACAGAATTGTTAGGGGATTTGTACTTACAGAGCCCCTCAACATTATTTAGTAACTAGATTAAGCAATTTTTTTTGATGCTGTCTTGTTCTCTCATAATAAAATATAGCCAAGACATATGTATGAACATACGTGTGTGTGTATATATATAACTTATATACTTTGGCAAAGTTTGTGTATTATTATTTACCTAAAGTTTTCTTTTGCTCCTATTTTATTCCAGTAAATCACAAGATGACTTTAACCGAAAAGCATGAGTTCTCATAAGTCATGTTGATATTCTAAGTCAGTGGGTCAGAATAGATATTTTAAGTATCATCATTCGTGACAGGTTTAAAATTTGAATGGCTGTATTGAGAAGGGCCTTGCCATAGAGGAGCAGCAGTTTGTTTGCAGTGCCGGTATGACTGCTGTTCGGCCTTTTTGCACCCTTACTTATCCTGTGTGTCGTGCATATTGAGGCTTATCAGGCGATCCACAGCTTGGATATCTGCTGAATTCTCATTGATAACTCTTACAAGGCACAGTGATTGTGCATTCAGTCAAATATGAAGGGTTAATGTAGTAATCTAGGTGCTCTCGGATACAAGTCTCATATAGATTTAACACATTTATCTGATTATAGCCATGGTAATTGAGTAGAATAACTGTCCTTTATACAATAAAGTCAAATTGTGTGAATTTGTCATGTCCTATTGCATGATATGTCTTGGTTTTGTTTTTATGTTGTCTTGTTAAAGTTAAAGTTGTTAGTTTTTAGGAAACTAACAGCCAGTGATCTTAATACTGTCTAAATACCCTTAGTCACTAAACTAAAAGATTAGTAAGGAAACGTAAAAGCTTTTAAAAAGCGCCTGTCACAGACACAAAGGACGCACTGTATAAAAGAATTGGGATGGGCCGATCCACATTTTTTCCAGTTCTGATCCGATTCTGATAGACAACTGCCGATACCAATACAGATTGCAATACAAGCGCTTCTTTTACCTATTAATATTTAATATATAAATACTAGAGATGCGATATTCGGATCAGTATAGGCACTGATCCAGACCTTTTTGATCAATCTGCTATCGGCCATGAGTGACCGATCCACGTCCGATACTTACTCATTTAGTTTTTGGCAGTCTCTAAAAGATATTTTATTTCGTGTTAAATCTGTTTTTACAGGCAATCTCAGGACAGCTTTTTCCCATTTCAGATGTGTGTTTTTTGCGGCGTTCAAGCTGAACACTAACACAGCCATTCAGTTTTTCTGCTACTCAGTTGGTGTGAATGCCGTGACTTCCACCTGTTGTGACGTCATGCGCATACCCTTTGCAGTACGAGGAATGTAAGAACACGAGATAAGGCGACAATCTCTGAGTATTTTACCCTTCCAGCATGAGGAGCATCAGATAAGAGGCTGACGATCTGGAAGTTAATGACACTTTTAACAGCAACTAGTAGCACAGCGATTTACAGTCTGTGTAAAAAAGTTTTGAGTGGTGGGAGTAGCATTTAATGGAAAATCTCACGAAACAAAATGCACACAATTGTGCAAGACAATGCGAGTAATGTGATAAAAGCAATGGATGTTTTGGGAGTCGCTACATTGATCTGTTTTGCGTACTTATTGCAGCTTGTGATACTCGAGGGGCTGCTATTGCAACAAAGCATTTTTGAGACTTTTGCAGCTCAGTTTGAATATCTTCCATGAGAGTATACACAAGTGGTGAATGCTTAACATGCCCCACAGTTTTTCTCCCAGTAGCAACAGTGTCACTTACACTTTGTTGCGATAGCAACCCCTCGTGTATAACAAGCTGTAGCGAATGCACAAAACAGCCCAAGCTAGCAACTCCCGAATTATCCATTGTGTCTTCTAACAAAATTGTGTGCGCTTTGTTTAGTGGGATTTTCCACTAATTGCTACTTGCACCCGTCAGGACTTTCTTTTTACAAAGATTGCAAACCGCTGTGCTACTAGTTGCTGTTAAAAGTGTCATTAACTTCCAGATCGTCAGCCTCTTATCTGATGCTCCTCGTGCTGGAATGACTATGCACATGATGTCACAGCAGATAGAAGTCGCTGTGTTCACACCCACTGAGTGGCAAAAAACTGAGTAGCAGCGTTGGTGTTCGGCTTGAAAGCCACAAAAAAAAAAAGGCACATAAAATGGGAAAGAGCTGTTATGCGATTGATTGTACAAATCGATTTAATAATAGTAGTTATCTTTTTACAGACTGCCAAAAACTAAATAGGTATCAGACATGGGTCTGCCAGGTATGGATAACACACGGCACTTTCGTCCTTTAAAAGATCTTCTGTTGTGCTACCAAGTGACTTGTCCTGTAAACATATGTTTATTTGTTGTTTTTAAGGACATTTGAAGGATAATGACATAATCGCATACTACTTCAGACATGAATTATGAATAGCTTTATTGGAATCGGGACACATTTTTTAGTCAGAATCCCTTGACTGTAATTAAGTTTTTAAGAAGTGCATTCCCATGTACAAAGCTGCTTTTGTTCCTGAAGGGTTTTGGTCTTTGGCGGGCAAAGCCAGTGTGGCGTATTGATGAGAAAAAAATCTGGGACTCCGGAGTTTGAATGCAGTTTTTAATCTCTCAGAATAAGTCTTTTCACTTTCCTGCAACACGGAATCAGGAATTATTTCCTGATACTCAGCCACTTGTTTTTTGTTTTTTTAATGCTATCAGGTTAGACCCATTGGTATAGCTTTATAATGTGTGAAAATGAATAATAAACAGCTGGACTGAGACAAAATGCATAGAATCCACAATAAACCTGTTTCTGTTCAGGGAGAAAGTTTCCTTACTGCTGCTCCAACTTTGTGAACAAATCCTGAGCTACAAAGTGTGCAACCTTTATCATCTTTTTTCAAACCTCATTTGAAATAACCAAATTGGTGTAGTTCTGGCTTAAAAAAAAAAGACTTAACATTTATGATGAATTAAAATGTCTAGGGCACCTTTGCATTTACCAGTTTCTAAAGACTCATCATTGTAGCCTTTTTATCTTCTCCGAAGAACTTGTGCTTCTTATGAACGTTCACTGAAAATTTCGTCCAGCCCCTTCATAGTCTCACTGTGTTCAGTGTTATTCAGCTCTGTCAGGGACGCAGTGTCCTCTGGTTTTTAACTTTCATTGCCTAAATAGCCTTTCCTTTGTCCATAGCAACCATTCATGAGTGGGTGTTTGTTCAGACAGCAGTCGGTTTTTAATGTTTGTTCTGTGAGGCTGGCACACCGCTGCCCTGCCCCGCCCGAGTAGCTCTCAGAGCTGCCACAGCCCGCGATTCATTTCACAAGTGTGTACACGTGCCGTCTTGATTATTTTAATTTTTTTGCTATTTGTGTGTGCAGAAATGCATGCCGTTCCTGTCAAATAACACCTCTCTCCCCTTCCCTCAGCAGCTTTCCCAGCCACCTCCCCCCCAAACGCAAAGTGAAGCAGGAAGCGGGCATGAGAGTAACTGACAGATAAGGGCACCCTAACTCAGCTTAGGTAGGAGATGGGCTGTTTCCAAAGAGGAGGAGAAGAGCTGAGCGCGTCCGTGTTCGGGTGACGCGCAGAAAGAGCACGAGCCGATATGCAGGCGGCTCATTCCTGTGCCTTCAGCTCACTGTCCCCTATAGCTGCATTGGCTCTGACTGCATGTTGTAATAATGCTTTGTGGTTGGGCTTCTTTTTAAGTGGATCCTCTGCTCAGTAGGGATAGTTTTGAACAGTGACAGGAAAAATGAGGCTTTGGAAAATCCTGGGCAGAACTATTGTGTGTTTCCAGTCACTATCTATCTAAACTCACTTCCCATTGGCTACACTGTTCATTTCCATTGGGTTAAACCAGGTGGTGATTGAGAGCTCACTGTAGTCCCTCCCACTTTTTCTTTTTTACATTTGTTACATCCATAGCTGTAAAAGGGTGTGATTAATGTTCTGCTGTAGAACATTCTGTTTTTTGGTGTGAGTTTGCTTGTTATACAAGGCATTTCTTATTTAAGCAAATTCGGGTATGTTATTTTTCATAATGAGGTTGTTGGCTGGGAAGGTTACTTGGATGCAGGGTAATTGGGTTATATTACAGCATGTCTGTTATAGCACTAGATGAGAGGTTTTTAGATAGGAATCTAGTGGTTATTCTTTGCAGCAGTTTTCTGGAGGTTTAATAGCTGACTGAATTAGATAACTGTTTTTGTATGAGTTGCTATTAATTCAGATGTTTGTTTAATGTTTAGACTTCATGATCCCGTTAAAGTATTTTGTCTGAGGGTTACTCTTTTGATTAGTGCGTTTTATCCTTTTCTATAAAATATCAGTTTACATGGAATGAATTTCAGTATATGCACTGGGCATCAGCCATAGACTAGGGAGGTCATTCAGAAGTTTTACATTGTGATCAAAATTATTTTTTCCTACTATTTTTGCTTTGCTATAAAGCAGGCTGCTTGGATATGTAACCATCCATCATACATGTCACACTGCTTGTTTCATTTGGTTTATTTTAACAGTAATTGTATGTATTTCCAGGCTTATGCAGAAGAATTGATTTGTTTTGATATTTGACTTTTTTTTAAGTGTTTGCTTGAGTGCGACCTCCTGCAGGTATTAGAATCTTTTATCCATAATATTCTCAGATTCCCCTGGCTTAAGTCTGACATCCTTAACACTAAAGGCTGCCTCAGGAGCTACACTGTGCTACTCAACGACCTAAAAGTCTCCCATCTGTGACAGCATCGGCCTGTCTGTGTGTTTCTCCCCCTTTTTTGTGGCGTGCACATGAAAGCTTCTCGTGAAAGTGCACATGTTGCCACGATGCACATCCCATGAGCAGAAACAAGACAAGTAACTTTGTTATGCAGTCACTGAAGCAGGCGTTAAAATCGCCACTCCAGGGCCTCAACACACTTTTCCTGTGGTCAAAGCAATGACTTCCAAGAGTAGGCTTGTTCAGTAATATGGTATACTACAGTATTTTGACTGTACTGTGGAATTTTGACATCTTGGCAACAAAATTAGATGAAAAGGCGGGTGGGGTGGTCCGGCAAGAAAAAAATTGTCCAACCCCACGCCCACAATTTTTTTTCTGTTGAATTTTGCCAACAAGATTTTAAAATAGTGTTGTTTTTGAAAATACCATCAAAATATCTATATACCACAGTATAATGTCTGGATAGTGTGGGGAAAAAAATGAGATACCATTCAAGTCTACAAAAACAATTATTGGTACTTTGCAACAGTCCTTGTGTTTTCTTTTTCCACATCAACATTTCATATATGTCTAAGAAGGAAACTATGTTTAGGTTGATTCAATGGATGCTCCAGTAAAAAAAAAATAACTTACCTGCTTACATGGAAAGACATCATGTACAGATACATGTCTAAGATGTGTTGAATTCCTGATTTGTGCACATCACCAGTATATTATCTGCTCCCGCGTGTATGCAGTTTGTCTCCTTGCAGTCAATGTGTCCAGCTTCTTTCCACGTCAGTGAAATTTTGTTATGTAGACTAAGATTCCCCCACGTTATCTGTGCTGTGAAAAGTGTAATGTCAACACAGCATAAGCACTCAGCGAATTGCATGACCCTGCAGCCACCTGACCGCCCTACCAGGAAAAGGGCTCTGTGAAGGTGCAGTGCAGAAATAAAATAAGCTTTATTTCATATGGATGCCTAATACAGTTTGAACTTCAGACTGCATGGATTTTTAGATTTCTGACTGTATATTTAAACATCCAAGGGAGAAACACATCTGCCTCTGTAATCTTATGCCTTATACCAAGGGCATTGTGCTTTGTATTGGGATCTCGCTGACTGTAAATATTCTACATGTCTTCCCTTAGGAAAGCCTTATTACTTGGGAGGGGATTAAAGCATAGGTTGTGGCCAGAGTGCTCTATAAATTTAGCATTTATTCTTTCTGTTTACCATTTACACCTTTGGGTGATGCATTACAAGTTAAGTACCTTTTTGGAGGGTGTGGTATCAGGGTCCTTGTAATACTTGAACCAGCAGCTTTCGAGTTATGAGTCCATGTTTTTAACTGTAATTCTGTGCGCTTCCCTGAAGTGCAGTGAACGTCCGTCAAACACAGATTTAGCCATGCATTAAGTTTTGATTTCACTGTTACTGTATCACACCCAGATGTGGGTTGTGTATCCAGTGTTGTGAAAAGATTCTTAATTTTTGTAATGTCATCTTCTGGTCGTGCGGTAGTTCCTGTTGTCTTGGAGAATTTACGTGGTGAGTGGAGTTCATGCAGCTCTTTTGTCAATGATACTTTGTAACTACAGTAGTTCAGCGGTTAGGATCCAGGTCTGCATCATCCAGGCAGCTACCACAAAAACAAACTTCACTGAATGAGTCTTTTAAAATAAGCACAGAGGCTTAATTTGCTGTGGTGGGGGTGTTGTTTTTTAAAACCCATTAAGGTTTTTAAAGGTCTTCTGAACGTATAACTGAGGTCCAGAATATCCTGCGCATGACACTGGCTAAAAGGAGCCCCTTTTTAGATTATGTGTTTGTATGCTGGAGCCATTTGTGGAGTATTTGCTGTATGTAATGTTATCTTCAGTTATTTTTTTTAATTATTTGGATTAAATTGACCTTTGTCTTACCTTTCAAGTAGTGGTGCACTGCAATTTGGGCAGCCAAAAAAGCAAAAAACAGATGCATTATTAATCCTGAAAGAAATTTGGGAAATTTCTTTTTGAAGGCCAGGATTATTGACTGAAATTGAGACATTTAACACTAGAACCATTAGTGTTTTTCAACTTCATTTTAACTGCCAGCTGCACCGTAGTTTGACATATGGCAACTTTTGTATTGGCTAATGGGCCCTCGTGTTAACACAACGTTTATCCATCCTGAAATCAGTGGGACAGTCAATAGTCCTCACAGCTGCGGAGTTGCTGTCACCCCAAAAAAAAAGCCATAAAGCCCATAATAAAGTGATGTTTTTATTTATTTTCACTTTGTATTTCTTGTCTGTCGCCTGGAAAAACGACTAAATGCCAGGCAATGCAAAATGCAATCGGTATGTGTTTATTATAGTGGGCTTTACATAATATTTAAGTACATTTTACAATTAATTTTAATAAAAATGTCCCTTTTTATTAAGCATTTCACCTGCATTGATTTGTATAAATAATTACATTGCTTTATACAGTTGTTAACACTAATGGCACATTAGTGAAAACAAAAGGGCTGCAAATGTCGTTTCACATCTTGCTTGGTGACTAAAGGAGGCTGACATTCATTGTTTTTTATTTTCATTTGACATTTGAAAAGGCATGTAATGTTCAGAAGAAGTCTACTTTTGCTCTTTTTTTTTAATTGGTAACTCAGAAACAATTAATTGAATACATTAATTTGAACAAATTGTTGCATAAATGGTCAAGAAATTACCAAAAGTTTGTTTCAGGTTCGGTGTTTGAACAAACAAAAAAATTAAGATTAAGTTTTGGTACAAAACATAAATTTCAGTGCATCCCTACCATCAGACAGTACTGCTTTGTTTAGGTTCATGGTGCATGCATAGATTTTGGGGTATCTTGAACAGTGCTCCCTGTCATACAATCAGGACAGATGTTTCCATCATGCCCACAGCTGAAGGATCATGGGAGGCAGACATGATCACAGTGGGCCTCCACAAATGTGGGCACACTCTGGCAGAATAAGCTCATGGTTGGTGTAACTGCCAAAGGTCAGGGAAATGGAAGCTTGGCATGAGCCTGTTAGCTAAGCTTTGTTCATGAGAGACCCTCCCACGGCATCACTGTGCACTCGGAGATTTATTGAAAGGTTATTTCTCCCAAACACCTGAAGTTGTAATCTGACTTGCTTTTTCAACCGGCCAGAAGGTGTCGTGTCGGGCTGCAGTGTCTGTGTTGTGGATGTATGAGAGTGAATTCCCCAAGGCAGGTAGCCCTGTTAAGTGTGTCAGCTAAAAGTTGCCAGTTTAAGTCCCTGAAGGTCCCGGTATTAGTATTCTGGAATCACAAGAAATGCCATGTATCCCTAATATTTCCCCTTAGCATTTCTAATTTGATTCATCGGAGTATAATGATTATGGGTTGGTGGCTAACACTTATGTGCATTGTTTATAATTTTAAGCACTATTGACCATTTTGTGAAGGTGATCAATCTAAACTCTGTTCAAAGGCCTCATTGCAGTTCTGATACTGACTGTACTAAGCTATTTGCACTCTAATGATAATATAAGGTAGGTCTGAGTTTAATAATTTAAATCCCCAGCATTTTAATATGGATTCCCTGTCCCATGTATTATAAATGGTTTCTTGAGGAAGAACTTAAGGTGAATCAAACCACTCAATAGCATTTAATGGTTTCCAAGGATACAGTAAAAACCTTATTCTGGGAACAGCTGGTTTAAGCGTCACTTTGGGTGCTGCTGTTATGGCATTAAAATCGCTGCAGTAGAATGGTGTGGCAGGAGAAGCGTTTACTACATATATGTGCTGCCTTAGACTTGGAGTGAGGCAAGACAAAACATTATATGCTTAGTTTTCCATCTGAGGCTGTGACCAGTGATTTTGCATCGTCCCTACATTTTACTCACCCAGCCTCTGCATGCAAAGCGATTACCAGTATATATAGAGCTGTTCATAAAGATATTTAGTGCCATGTTTCTTTTAAACTGTAGCTTTTGCTTATTCACCTGGTGGCAATTCCATAGAAAATAGTTATCCACTGCAGATTAAAATGACTCGTGAAGTTCAACGCGAACATGGATCGAGATGTGTATTTACCATCACATTTGAATAAAGTATTAGTTGATGTGGAACGTTCTTTTTCTGTATACTCTGGCGGTGGTTTTCAGGGCCTATGCTTCCAGCAATTTCCAGTGAACTTCAGGGAGTTATTTAGCTGCAATATTATTGCAAGCTTCTGCGGTATTTAAATTGCAAATTACACTTAGGCACTAACTACCGAACCGGCTAATGTTATTGAGCTGATGTTTTTGAGCACAGTGTTTGCTGTTTACAGTCCGATATCTGGTAGGGTTTACCTCTGAGTCCCTTTTCTGTACATGCTGTGTAACTTCATGTGAAGATTTGTTGTCACATTTTGATGTTTGACCAGTCACTGAAAAGTGCATTTTCAGTTTCCTCTTTAGATGGAAATTCACGCGCTGGTTCTAAAAGCAGTTTCTGAAGCTCATTTCCGACCTTCATCAGCAGTACCACAACTTCTAGCACAGGGGTCCTCAACAATTTTTACCCTGGGCCCAAATTCCATCAACGACACAATCAAAGGTCCCCTGCCCACGAAATAATTTTCCAAGCGGGGGTTGGGGGTCCCACACAATAAAGTTTACCAGGTGGACGTGGGAGGTGTCCTGATTTAGATTTTGTTTTTCTGGAGGTGGCAGTAGGGTAATGTAGCTGTGTACCTGGCATTTTGTTAAATACATATAGGTAGGATTTTGAGTATTAACAGCTAATAATGTCCCATCGTTTGATATCTTGTTGGCTCAAACTAAAACAGGAAGCACAGATAGGAATTTGTAATTTATATCTTAGTTATTAGTCAGCAGTGCCCCAGCAGCAAGATTTTTTTAAAGCTTATTTCCGTTTTTAATGTTCTTTTTTAACCATCACTAATTTTCATTAGTAGCGTGTTATTGTATGGACTAAACCTGTCATGGAAGGGCACATTCAGTATTTTATGTTATGCATTATTAATTGCAACCCAACCAGCATGAGATTTAAATGCGAAGTTCTGTTAATTTACCATATGCGTGTTAAACACAGATGATAGTTTGTAATATTAAAAGCAGGGAGTGGATCAGGTTAATTTGCTTTTATCACTTTAGTAATTCAGCATCGGTAAATCATCTTATGTGGGTTGTTTTCCAGCTGGAATCTCTTCCTGAAATGGAAGTGATGATGCTTCAGCATTATCCAGTGTTTTGGCTGAATGCTGGCATTAGCAGAGGTGGACGATTGGACAGACCCCAGTGGGGCCCTTCTGATGCTCCTAAATACAGATATATGCTCTAGCATATTGTTTCAGTTCGCAAGTGTATGCGTGTTCAACTCGCAGTCTGTTCATGTTGTCAGCCCTTTGCTCCCATTGGCCACTTGTACTGTAAAGCACCGTGATGATGCAGCAGCGTATGAAACATGAGGCTCTGCTGCCTCCTACAGTTTGTGAAAGGTTACGTAATATCGGTGCAGTGATGCTCCCTTTAAAACATATCAGCCGTATTGTTATGTCATTGCATTCGTTGATTCCTTAATAGCCTGGTAACTATGCCTGTATCTGTAAAGTGATGTATGATATTTACCACCATTTACTTTTTTGTTTTATCTTGGTTAAGATAATTCAAAAAGCATTATGTGTGTGCGTGTGTGTGTGTGTGCGTGTTAACTGCCATACGACTGTAAAGTGCACCAGCCCAATTAGCTGGTATAAATTGGTATAATTCAAATATATTACTTGGGGATACTTAAAGGCTATGTATTTATTTCTTGTGTATCAATACAATTTTTCATTGTCAAACGCCCGCAGGAGTTCAGCAGTGCCTCAATAATACATTTTAAGGGTTACCTTTTTGTCATTTCCCATACACATTTAATAGTTATGTAAATGATTGTAGACAGGGATAAAAGTGCAGGTAAATGTTTGTCTGTATTTGAATCACAGCACAAACCAAAAAATTGGAAAAACTTTATTTTAAAGCAAAACTTAAATGTCAGTATTTAAAGTGCTTAACAAACTGAAAATTTCAAAAACTCAAATGTTCAAAAGTGCGTGCTGCTCCCAGATGCCTATAGAAAAAGCTTTGGTTTGCCACTGCCTGACGCTCAGATGCTGCGGTGGGTGGGGGGGGGCTCTGGTGGTCACCCTTGTCACGACTCAGGATGTGTTTCTTATAGCAGTCTTTCTGAAACTGCATTTATGTGTTAAAGGTGTTTTATATTACTATTAAATAATCAGTTACATTTAGCCTGATAGTATAATCAACGTGTTTCATTACATTATTAATGTATTGATGTATATTTAGCCAAATAGCATCAGATGGACAAAATAGACAACGATCACGAATGTTTAAAAAAAGCGTGTATGGATTACGTGTAATATAATTCGGCCTAGGTCTGCAGTTAAATGCATATAATGGTAAAGCAAAATCCCTAATATTGCTTTATCAAGGTACTAATAATTATATTTCAGGTTAAGCAAACGTGTTGCTACCAAACTAAATATACATACAACATTGCAAGTTAAATGTACATTAATAATCTAATAAAGCATGTTGATTATACTATCAAGCTTAATGTAAATGATTTTATAATGAATAGAAACATACCCTTTTAAAGCATTTGTAAACATATAGTTTCAAAAACACTGGTATAAAGTGGCGAAGACCCACTGCTTCTCTGCCTTTGATTGGCTCTGACCATGGAAAAAAACATACACCTGTGAAATGGTAGCTGCACCAGTGTGACCAAGGAAAAAAATGTCACACTCGACACATTTTTGGTCACATGCAACCAAATTGTTGCTGGTTTAATTTCTTTGAAAGGGCTTTATTGTTTACATGCATATTTTAGACGACTATTATTATTCATTATGATATTCCTTTTGAAAAATGTCGCAGAGCACAATGACAGCTCAGCAGTTTCAATATGAACTCTGGGAACATCATGCTTCCCATGACACCCTGCTTTGAGTGTTGTGGGCCATTTCGCTGTCAGCAGGTTCACCGGAGTCATTCCCACTGGAACTAGTGATTTTTCTGTATGGTGCAGCTTCAACATTCGCATCCATGCTTGTCAGGACATCACATGAAAGCTGGGTGCATCTCTTAGCCATCTGAATAACACTGAGGCAGGGGAAACTTCCCACTTTAGTGTCTAACCTTAATGCTGTTGTGATGAGACAGGTGGTTCTGAAGCGAGCTGCATTATTGACTTAGGATATGTCTCTGAGAACAATGGTTAATTTCTTGGAAGTGATAGTGAACGAGTCTGAGTTTCAAGTCTTATTTTGGAATTTTAAAATGGCCGAATACGGGTGTCGCACTAGATTCAAGATTCTTTGTCACATGCACAGTCATACAGATACAACATGCCGTGAAATGTATCCTGAACCACTCTTTTGACTGTGCAACTGATACAAAGGATATGAAAGGAAATAGAAAGGAGAAATAAATAAAATTTTAAAATAGAACTTTGAATATAATATGGATTTGAAACAGATTTACAGATGTGCGATATGCCATAATAAGTTATAAGGTTAAAGTGCATTGACAATGATGACAATGAGTATGAGACTCTGAGATGGTTGCTGTCCAGTATAGTATAAAAGTACTATAATAATACTATAACACCGTGTAGAGAGAGAGGGGTGTGTCCTGACTGAGGAGTCGAATGGCCTGGGGATAGAAACTCCTTCTGAGTCTTTCTGTCTTAGCCGATTATTTAGTTGATTATTTAGTCATTCATTCCTTGGGTTTGGTTTATTTGGTATTTTGCTAAAAGTATCTTTTTCTGAATTACCATCTTACATAATGATTTAATGGAAATCTGTTTACTGTGTCTCCATTGCGGCTTGTGCCAGCTCAAAAAATATGAATGGCATTTTCTTGTCTTACTAAAGACAGCAGGCGTTGTGAGGAGCAACACTGCTCCTCTTCCTAATGTTACCTGATTAACGAAAAATAAAGTGTGGTTACCCACAGCAGTGTTACCCAACCCGGTCCTCAGGGATCCACAGATGGTCCACGTTTTCGCTCCCTCCCAGCTCCTGCTAGGGAGCAAAAATGTGGACCGTCTGCAGGTTCCGGAGGGCTGGATTGGGGAACACTACCCCACAGAAATGGGAAATGAAGGAGGACAAGCCCAGCTGGGTGGAATAAGCACAAACACACAAGTATTTGTCAATGCATCGTTTGTGTCCCAGGCAGCCTTCAGTAGTCAAAGATAAGCCTGAAGTCAGTCCTCTTTATAGAGGATGCCAAGACAGTCTACGCTGTTACCTTCCCTGATTCACTTAATTAAAAAAATAATAATAAACAAATGTTCATTTGAAGGACCTAATGCAAATTGCAAAGATGCAAGTCCTAAGCTGTTACTGACAAATGGTGACCAGACTAGGCTTAGCATTTTGGTGGTCAGAAACTCTTACCTAATGGGGGGAAGTTATAATGGTGCACCTGATACTGCGATGATGTCATCGCTTGACACATAACAGGGTCAGGCGTACTATAATACCTCGCTTCTGATTTGTAACAGAAAAGCGATAAACAAACCGGCTTGGTAATTTTAATTAGGTAGGGAATGGAGAAAGGTGAAATACATTTTATTAATCCCTGAGGGCAAATGGATGGAAATGGAGCAGATCTGAGCAGACCTAAAATGATTATCAGTAGCTTTGTGTTATAAGGCAACACACTGTATTAAAAAAAATTTATGACAGCATGACAATTTACAGTTTTTCCCCCCTTCATTTTCACATAAAATTGCACTAATAATTCTTTAAGTTTGAACCACATTTGCTAGAGCAAATGCTTTCATAGGGAGCATGTTTTGGGTGACCCCGTATAGAACATGTTAGGTTCACGCGCAGTGATGTACTTTTACAGTGGAGCTTTTTGTTAGGTTCACGCACTGTGATGTACTTTTACAGTGGAGCTTTTTGTTAGGTTCACGCACTGTGATGTACTTTTACAGTGGAGCTTTTTGTTAGGTTCACGCACTGTGATGTACTTTTACAGTGGAGCTTTTTGTTAGGTTCACACGCAGTGATGTACTTTTACAGTGGAGCTTTTTGTTAGGTTCACACGCAGTGATGTACTTTTACAGTGGAGCTTTTTGTTAGGTTCACACGCAGTGATGTACTTTGACAGTGGAGCTTTTTGTTAGGTTCACACACAGTGATGTACTTTTACAGTGGAGCTTTTATTAGTGATCAGTGATCAGTGGTCATTGTCAACACACCACAGCACACAGTGCGCAACAACGAAATGTGACCTCTGCATTTGACCCATATGTGACTTTCATGACATAGCAGGGGGCAGCTAATTCAGCGCCCGGGGAGCAGTGCTTGGGGATGGTACCTTGCTCAGGGTACCTCAGTGGTGACTTGCTGGTGGGGGATTCGAACCTGCAATCTTTCATAAACACATATTGTCCATTCTCTTTGTTTCATGTGCTTTCTCATCACAAGGCATGTTGGGAGGACTATGTTGATTGAAAAATATAAATAGGAACAACTTGTTAAGCTAATTGGGTTTGGGAACAGGAATGTTAAAGCAGATGTTTTCACTGCAGTTAAGTATACAGGCCCCATGTGTGTTGTGTTGTTTCATGTATTTTATATTGAATATATTAAAACTGGCATCCAAGGCTTTTTCCTCACCTCTTTTCATAATTTATAAGTCCCAGTGCACCCAGATTTTCTATTGGTCTTCGTTGTTCAGAATCCTACATTAAAAACAAATAATAATTCTAGCTTGAAAGTTCAGACACAAAACACATGGTAGACAACTTAATGTTTATTCATTTATTGGGCTCTGGTGGGGAACAATTTAAAGGTGAAGTTTATGCGTCAGCAAAATTAATATGAAAAATGTCAGCCGTTCACTGGTTCTATACCACACTGTTGTATGACCGGGGTCTATCACAGCTGTTTGTTATGCTTTTCTAAAGTGTAGGGTGTATGTTTAAGGGAGAACAGGCAGATTGTGAACCAGCCAGGAGTCATAGACGCTATTTCTGATAACAGGAACGGTTTTTCTGCAGGAGTCAAAATTTTGGATTATGGTTCTTGTAAGTAAAAGTACTGTGTAAATATCCTCTAGGTTTATAAGAAGGACTATCTGACTGTGGTGCTCTTTGCACGGTCGTCTCTACAGGATAATGGACTTCATGCTACTTTCTAGATATTAGCCTGATTCCCCACTCCACACATGGTTACTCCTCTGGATAATTGTTTCTATAGTGGTTTAATTCCCTTTGAAAGACATGCGTATAATTACTGTGGGCAGATTCCATTAGGACTTTTTCTACTTTCAGCCCAGTATGAAATAGCAATAATCCTGCTCGTGCGTCTAAACGCGGCCATTGCTGCCGCCACTCGCTGCCATCGTGGAAAGTGATGCCCAGCTCATCTGCTTGCACTGCTTGCCTGACTGCGACATGCTGTGTCTTACAGAATCATGTTTTTTCTTTCTGTTTTGCAGTTTTATAAGCATGTTGTGCAGAGTGTGGAGAAGTTCATTCAGAAAGTAAGTCCCTTGATGCTGAAGTTCACATGCTGCATACCTCACATTAGCTCGTTTCTCTTTAATCAAATTAAATAGTAATATTTAACTGAAGGCATTTAAGTACCAACAACTGCAGCTGTTACCTGGTGCCTGGTGGTTATAATATTCTGTAAGTGTTGTGCAGCTTTACCTCATGTTTGTTGTGATAAAAAGATCCATGTGAAAAAGCAGAGCAGTGATTAGTTTTAAAGGCCACAAGGTCATTTTGCATGTTTTTTTAATGTAGATTTTTTTTATGTGGGTCCAGAATACTTACCATAACAGCATTTGTTACATATGTAACCACTGCTTCAGTTCCCAGTTATATGATTCCTTATGGCTGCTCTTGCAGGATCAGTCTGTGCTGGTTGTCCTGTGTTTTTACCAGGTTTGTGCGTGTTGAGTTGCATTTAGAGACTAATCCAATGCCCCTGTCCCCTGTGGTAGTGCAAACCGGAGTACAAGGTCCCCGGCTTGTACGTTATCGACTCCATAGTGAGGCAGTCACGGCACCAGTTCGGTCAAGAGAAAGACGTGTTTGCACCACGCTTCAGCAAGAACATCATAGGAACCTTCCAGAACTTGTATCGATGCCCGTCTGATGACAAGGTGGGTCCCAGCCCAAGACCTTTAAAGATAAAGCTACACCAGAGAGCTGCTTTGAATGGTAAATATTTATGTGTGTGTCTCAGAGTAAGATCGTGAGAGTGCTGAACCTCTGGCAGAAGAACAACGTCTTCAAGAGCGACATCATCCAGCCCCTGCTGGACATGGCGGTGGGGCTGCCCCCGCTCAGCGTGACGCCCGTCACGGCCAGCAGTGCAGCCACCGTCAACAACACTACCCCAGGTCAGTATGCTGAGCCCAGACCTGCACGCACATTCACATGAAGGGGGACACACTTTCAAAAGTGGGTGCAATAAGTGATATGTTAGCTCAGCCTCTGGTTTTTTTTTTTAAGCAGTATATATAATCCTCCCGTCATACGTTTTTAAAGAATAGTTTGTAACAAGTTGATAACAACATAAATTGTCGTCTTTTGTTATACTGACCTCTTGTGGTGCAATCTCCCCATTTCCTTTAAATCCATGTAGGTCTGCACAGTGTGTGTGTTACGCTCCTGCCATTTTCACATCATTGGGATCACGATTGTCAGTTTGAGATTAGGTTTGGGTGGTGTCTCATTTTCCATAGCGTCCTTATGTTATGCTGAGGTGGATGGTATTTAGATGGTATTTTCGAGAGCTGTTTCATTGTGATCATTTTCGTCTCTGCTGTCAGACTGACTCAGAGACAGCGTGGCGTGTTTGTGAAAAATGAACCAAAATGTGGAGGAGAAAAGGGAACAAGAGTTGGTCAGAAGAAATTCATTTCCCACTGTATTAAAATATTTTGGATTTTTACTGGAGAGATTTTCGGCAAAATCGAATTGTCGGCACACCTCGTGGTAACACCACCAACTCACTTAACACACTCCATTGATGGACAATAAAAGACGTGTTTGGTTATAGTTTATTTTTTGGGTAAATTTTCAACTCATTTGTTTTATAGACATTGCATATTTATCGCAACAAATTCACATCACAATATTTTAATTTTTTCCAGTACCATGCAGACCTGATTGCAAATTATAGTCGCATTTATTTCAGTGGTGCTGTGTTTGATTTTGGACCAAGGCTATTTTCTCTCCCTTTCCCTGATACACGGTGTGCAGGGACCCCAGCCACTCCCGCCACCCCCGCCAACATTGTGCAGAGCTTGCCTGACTGGGCGTCGCAGATCTCAAACACGGACACCGTGGCTGCAGTGGCCCAGATCCTGCAGTCTCCGCAGGGGCAGCAGGTGTGTGCAGCCCCCCCCTTTCCAGTAACGACCTCCCACAAGCACACGTTAGTTTTGATTTATAGGCTTTCATATAGAATATTTCAGGATAATGTTATTCCTTTATCAAAAACTTAGGGCAAAACACAAAGTCCAGCTTCTTTCCTTTTTGTGGTTTGTTAGGATTATATTAGCTACCTGACTCCCGCATGCACTGCATCAGATTAATCTGGTGCTGAATTATTCAGTTGTAAAGTCGTAAAAAAGACAGACAGGGGATATAGAACCGAACCAGGTTATTTGCAGTCGTCCAGTCTTCAGCTGTATGATTTAAACATCTGTGCTGCATGTCTCTGTTGACATCAGACATGTTTCTCATTGGCGGTTCCTGTGTCTCTTACTGCTCACCTGCAGCTGCAGCAGCTGGTGCAAAGCCTGCAACTGCAGCAGCAGAAGCCCCAGCCCTCGCTCCTGCAGGCCCTGGATGCAGGCCTAGTGGTGCAGCTGCAGGCCCTCACGGCGCAGCTCACAGCGGCCGCCGCAGCCAACACCTTCAACCCGCTGGAGCAGAGGGTGTCGTCCTTCAACAAGGTCAGTATAACCTGCAGACCCAAATTATAACAGGAAGTAGGTGCTTGGTGGCTTGTTTGGAAGCCTGGAGAGGTATAGTCCCAAGACGTTTTATTTTTAAAAGATACATTATTAAGTGTGGGTGGCTTATGATGTGCGTAAGCACCAATCCACGTGGGTTTTTAAAGAGTGCAAGACTGGCTGGCATCTGCAAAATGTCCCTTTTTTTGACCTGAACATTTCTCTCTGGTTGTAGAAACTCCTTGGTCAGTTTGACTTTGGAAACGATTCTGAGCGTCCCGAAGAGTCCAAGAAGGACACATCGTCTCAGCTGTAAGTATCGTGCTGGCGGTTCATTCCCATCATGCCACAGCGCTGCCTCCGTTCTCGTTCTGGTCACCCCAGCCTGTGCCCTGTCACTTCCTTTGCATGGTTACTCTGCTTTCTGTCTATACAAGTGTTTTGGGAGAGGCAAATTGGATGTGCTGAAATGTGATTTTAGTAACTTGTAGTGTGTTTTTCACCCGGTACTTTTCCGCTTGTATTATAAGGAGTGTCTTAGGTTAATTGCCTTACTCAAGCACGTCCTTCTGCTGGGGCGTGATCCTTCAACCTTCAGCTTATGAGTGCTCTCTCTGTCTGCGCCCTCCAGGCCGATGGTCCCAGAGTCCATCAACAGCTCCCTCTTCCACCAGCTGGCCGAACAGCTGCAGCAGCAAAACTTGGAGCAGTTCCAGAAGCAGTTGCTGGACCAGCAGCACCAGCAGCAGAAGGTACCGCCATGACCCAGCTTCACACCCCCAAAATTAATTATTGGTTCAGTCACAGTACAAAATGAAAAGAGGGGAAATCCCTTCCCACAAATGCATTGTTTTCAGTTATTGTGTGTTTTATTGTATGTGGGGAAGAGTTTTACTGCCTTCAGTCCCTGGGTAAATTTCCTGCTGAACCACAATGAAAACATGAAATTATAATGCTTGCATGTTTTCTTTCTCTCATGAATACCTCAGCGGTCATATTTGTGCGTGCATAATTACTGTGATAAAGCTTAAGTCATTTTGAATCGGTGCCCTCACTGCTTTTTGACATGGTCTCACGGTCGTGCCGTTTCCGTAGACCTTGTCCATGGAAGGACAGGAGGCCATATTTGGCACTGAGAGCTCGGCCACGCCCTCCCAGAACAGCAGCCAGCAGCAACTGCAGGAGGCCGACGCTAAACTGGACGACTCCATCGACAACCAGCAGCAGGCGAGTGACTTTCCAGCTCGCGGGCCGCAATGCCAGCGATCTGTGCGTCAGATGCAGGTTTTCACTCGGCGACTCGATTCGTGTCTCGCCACTTACAGGACATGGACCTGGACGAAGGGCAGGACACGGTGGACGGGGAGATCTTTGAATCTGAGGAGAAGGCCGTGAGCACAAGGTCCAGGACGCGGTCGAGATCCCGCTCCAGGTGCGGTTTGCTTTGACCCGCATAGTTACCCCCCCCACGCTTGAATCATCTCATTAGTGATTAAATAACTAAAAATTGCCGTGCCTGTGTGGGTATTTTGCGATGGCTTTTACTGTCAAGCGTTAAGCCCTGCAGAGGCCTGCGAAACTGCCAAATAGCCTTTAATCATTCATACATTTTGCAGACAGGCCTGTTATGCTGAAATTGTAAGTGGTTTAATTATGTTTTTTTGGCCCTTTATACTGGTCTGTATCGTTAGCCGTGATGGTAATTCCATTTTAACGATAAGCAGCACTCGCTCTCCCCATGGTCAGCCTCTATATTCCCTGTTTCTCACGCCCGCAGGTCACCGCGAAAGCGTAGGTCGAGGTCACGTTCGGGCTCGCGGAAACGCAAGCACCGCAAGCGGTCACGCTCACGCTCCCGGGAGAGGAAGAGGAAGTCGTCCCGCTCATACTCCAGCGAGCGAAGGGCCAGGGAGCGCGAGAAGGAGCGGCAGAAGAAGGGGCTGCCGCCCATACGCTCCAAGACGCTCAGCGGTGAGGGCCTTCACCACCCACGGTTCACTGCTCGGCATTGTGGGACATTTAAAAAAAAAATGTAATCCTGATTTAACATCCGGGGACCTCCAAAGTAAATCTTAAATTACGTATTTTATTTCACGGCATAATACCAGACTGTCGTTTTATTTAGAGTCTTATTGATTGATTTCGTGTGACTGCTGTGTTTATATTTTTTAATAATTCTTTTCTCTACCCCAAACAGTATGCAGTACGACGCTGTGGGTGGGGCAAGTTGATAAGAAGGCTACTCAGCAAGACCTCACCAACCTGTTTGAAGAATTCGGCCAGATTGAGTCTATCAATGTCAGTGTACTGCCAGACATTAAGACTAGGTGTTTTGTATTTTAAGTAATCGAGCAACTAAAATGGACCCTCCCCCATTGTGCTTCCTGGCTTCTTTCAGATGATACCCCCTAGAGGCTGTGCCTACATCTGCATGGTCCACAGGCAGGATGCCTTCCGTGCGCGACAGAAGCTCAGCACCGGCTCCTACAAGATCGGCTCTAAAGTCATCAAGGTTGTGGGTGGTGGGAGTAGATGTGAACGGAGCGCTGTCTGAGATATTTTAATGAGACTGCGATCTTCCTTAACAAACCTCCCGCATCCCTGCAGCTGTTTAATTGTGACTCATTCCATTTTCGTTTGTGATATTTCCCTTTATAGTTTCGTGTTAGTAGATTAAGCTTCGTAATGCAGCAAACTTGCTTCACAGTATTACAAATGAAAAACGTTTCCATGTCGAGAATTTGGTTTAAGTCCAGAATCTGAGATCGTAAGGAAGGTTCTTCTGCTGAACATCTCCCCACACCTGCAGATCGCCTGGGCTCTGAACAAAGGGGTGAAGCAGGAGTACAAGCAGTTCTGGGATGTGGACCTGGGCGTGACCTACATCCCCTGGGAGAAAGTGAAGCTCGACGACCTGGACGGCTTCGCCGAGGGCGGCATCATCGACCAGGAGACCGTCAACAGCGGTGAGGCTCGACTGAGGACCGCCCCAATGTCATTACTGCAGGGGGGCTCGCTGGGACCCCCTGTGGGCATGGTGACATCCTGGTGTCTCAGTGGCATGGTGTCTGTACCCTTGTCAGAGTGTGAACGTGGGTACATGTGGTATATCAGCATGCGTGTGTGTGAAAGTGGTCTGTATACGTGTGTGGTAACAGACTTGGGCTGTCGGCCGGTTTCAGAGTGGGAGGCGGCCCGCAATGCAGAGCCGGTCAAGGAGTCCACCAGCCAAGCCGCGGTGAGCGCCGACCCCGGCAGCTCTGGCAGCCAGCAGACGGAGGCCTTCTCGCAGCCTGTCACCATGATGCCTGTGCAGGTAATCCCCTCCCCGTCTGCTCTGGTTTGGGTATTGTTGGAAATGAAGTGAAACTTACAGGAAATGCAGGAAACACAAAGATAATCTTTTCAGGTCAGAAGCTCCTTTGAAATGCAAGTCAATATTTGAAATTGAAATCTGTGGCCCTTCCAGCGGTTTGGCGTCTCCATTTAAACAGGAGGTTGTGGTTCCTTCCACCCATGTTCTGGTTACTGTAGGCGGTACTGATTTGCACTGTGATGTCATATTAATCTCTTAGTCTCACTGCTTGTTGTATATTCAGTATTAAACTGTGCAAATCCCATTTTCAGATTCCAGTAGCCCAGGGTGTCCCCACAGTGGGTCTGGTGCCCCCGTCCTTCCCAGTCTCAATGGCGATGCCCCCCCCAGGCTTTGGCCCACCGCCCCCCTTCCTGAGAGCAGGGTTCAACACCTCGCAGCCCCCACCCGGTGAGGATGACGGGAAAACCGTGTGACCCAGTAGCTGCTTCTCTGTCCGCTTTTTTGACTCAGTGCTCATTCATTCCCGGGTGCCTTTCTGCTACGCAGGTTTCATGCCACCGCCTGTGGTTCCCCAGACGACGGTGGGACCCGGGATCCCATCTGTCCCCACGTGTGAGTTTCTCGAAGCAGCACGCGTTCCTCTCAGCTGTGCCGTGTTTCTTATGTGGCCCCAACGAGGCACCACGAGCACGTGTCTGCTGGAGGTGCTTGAGAGTGTGTGTCAGACCGCTAATATGAGATATTTTTACGTGACCTACAACTACTCGCATGTATTTAAGGTAAAGACATGTTGTCCTTGCACTGATGTAATAATTTATAAATCAAGCCACACCTCACACACTTTTAAAGAATGACTGGCACAGTAGAGAAATGTAAACAACAGATGCTATCGTAACGTCGTTACGTCTTCAGTAATGACATATTGGGGCTTGAGAGTGGCGCACGTGCTCTCGCACCCGCCCACACCCTCATAAGGCCCCTCCACACCCTCATAAGGCCCCTCCACGCCCTCATAAGGCCCCTCCACGTGCTCTCAAGGCCCCTCCTGCAGCCAGATGCCTCTCAAAATAACTGCTTAATCGCCTCAACCAGACTGTCGTTTTCTGACTGCGAGATGGCCATCTGACATCTCTCCCCGTCATCCACATTTCAGCTCTGGTCCAGCCCTCCATGTCAGCCACACAGGAGAACACGAAGGACTCGCCCTTCGGGGCCATGATTCCCCCCGTCAGCAGCATCCCAGGCAGCTTCATCCCCCCAGCCGTTCCGGGCTCTGGGGTCTTCAACCCCGTGGCAGTGCCCCCTCAGCCGTCGGCAAGCGAGAAGCCCACGCAGGCGGCGGACGGGAGGGATGCCGCCGTGGACATAGCGCTGCAGGGTAGGTGTCGCGGGAATTCGAATGCGGGGCGCATGGGGCCTCGGCAGGGGTGGTGGGGGGCAGTGAGTGAGTGACAGCTCACTGGGACGCCCAAAGCCAAATTCAGGATAGTTCTCACAACTGCTTTAGGAATCGAGGACAACTCCGTTTCTGTTTTCTTGCACAGGGATGCAGACGGTGCGGAGCGGCATGGGTCTCCTGGGCATGCACCCCTCGGCCTCCCTGAGCCACCCCCTGCACCAGGCGGGCCTGGCTGGCCAGAGGATGCCTGGACTGCTGCCCCTCGACCTCCGTCCTGGGTTACTCCAGGGAGCCGGGGCTGGTACCGGAAGCAGGTTCCCCCTCCTCATGCAACCAGGAGTGATGCCTCAAGCCAGTGGTGTGGGGTCCGGCCCAACAATGGAACCCAGCCCACAGCAGCAGCCCCCATCCCGTGCCCCCTTCCCCCACGTCGACCCCTTCAGTCGGGCCGAGGGCTCCTTTGGGAGGCCGTCGAATCAGCCCGGCGACAGCCTGCCAAAGCCTGAAGATGAGGCCCCTCGTGGTGCAGACCGTGCCCAGCAGGAGGGAGACCAGGACTACCGCTTTCCTCCTCCAGAAAAGCAGCCTGCTGGCCCACCCCGAACCCCAGCGGAGCCCAGGGAGGGAACTGGAAGACCACCATTGCTAGAGTCCCGGGACACATTGCGCCGGCCTCCGGGGGAAGGCAGAGAGGCTGGAATGGGCAGGAGGGAGCCCCTAGGCGCCTTCAGACCCGACAGCCGCTGGGGTCCTCCCAGGGGGGACTTTGATGAACGAGACCTGCGAGGACCACCAGCTGGGGGCCCCCGAGGTTTTCAGGAGGAGCGGCCAAACGGGGGAGCCACCTTCACCAACCGCTTCGAGAGCCGAGGAGGGGGGCCTGGCTGGAGTCGCGGCGGAGCGGCGTTCGAGCCTGATGTGCACCAGGACTTTGATGATCGCCGCAGGCCCTGGGAGCGGCAGAGGGACCGTGACGACCGGGACTTTGATTTCCGCAGAGATGTCAATGGGGGTCGGCTGAGCCGCGAGCGAGACAGAGAGAGGGAGCATGACCGCGACCGTGGGCGTGACAGAAACCGTGACAGGGATCGGGATCGCGAGCGGGACCGCGACCGGCCCCGGGAGCGCGATGGTGAGACCTGGGCTCCCGCGGCGTCCCTTTCTGCCACGCCATCCGTGCCGGAGACTGGCAAACAGCTGTGGGTGAACGGCGGGAAGACTGAGGCGGCGCCCCCACCGGAGCTCGCAGCGGCGCCGTCGCAGGCCGTCCCTGAGAAAGCCCCCAACGAGCCAGACCCCCCCGAGCAGCAGGCCGCCCACATGGATGTAGACAGTGAACAGAGCGAGCCGAAGCAGCAAGCTGAGAAACAGCCAGTGGTAGAGAGCACAGAGACTGAGGGGACATAATCATCACTCAGTAGGTAAAGACCATTTTGTAAAGTTGTCATCTCTGTACTCATTTAAGTGGCTGACTGGACTTGTTAATATCCCACTTGCCGTCTGACACAGATACCTAACAAATGTGTTCATCTTTCTCATAACGGTGTACAACTTACTTCTATAGATGGCTTGCTAGAGGATCCAGTGGTAGGTAATTTCTATTTTTATTTTTTAGTTTTAACGAAAGCCACCCCACGGTTTCAATTAGGTGATTTTTTTTCCATGAAGTGCTTGCCAAAACGTTTTTAACTGCACACGGATGAAAAAAAAGGCTGTGACCTTCCTATGGAAGAGTTTAAGGAATCCCGGCTGTTTCTGATGGATTGACTGCCGATTTGCGGAATACTTGAACATAGCAGTCGCTGTATCGCCCGTATTGTCTGACTCCTTTTAAACGCTGCTGTCGGAATCTGAAATGCCTCCGTGGTGTTTTATGCTCTCTGTCTTTTTAAGCATAACATAAGTACCGCAAGTAAAGTAAGAACAGTACTGAGTTCCAGTTTCTTTTTTGAAAGGACAATTTTAATAAATTAAAAATGTTCTGTATTATCCCCAAAATAAATGTCTGTGATTTGTTCATCATATTGCAGTGATTGAAACAACTACAAAAAAGAAAAAAAATATATATATAAGTATAAATGAATGTTGGGTGCATCCTGTTTTTAGTTGCTAATAAACATTTTGTTTGTTAAAAGTGCTGTAGGATTTTATTTCCCCAACTACAGTTTGAAACTGTAATTGTCCCCCCCCCCAACCTCTGCACACAATATGAAATATGAAAGTATGAAAGGTAATTTGTCAGATTTAATAAAATGATATACAGGTGCCGTGACGTGAGAACATTAGTCGTAGCTCTTTAACACGCCTGGATTGCGCGTTCGGTCAGTCTGCCGATTTATTGGCATTGTGACGTCTCCGCCGTCTCAGTAATGTCCCACAAAGCGCTCGCCCTTAGCCGCCGTCTCCGTCACGTCCCACGAAGCGCTCACCCTTAGCCTCCGTCTCCGTCACGTCCCACGAAGCGCTCGCCCTTAGCCGCCGTCTCCGTCACGTCCAACGAAGCGCTCGCCCTTAGCCGCCGTCTCCGTCACGTCCCACGAAGCGCTCGCCCTTAGCCTCCGTCTCCGTCACGTCCCACGAAGCGCTCGCCCTTAGCCTCCGTCTCCGTCACGTCCCACGAAGCGCTCGCCCTTAGCCGCCGTCTCCCAGAATCCATGCTGCATAGCCGCCACTCAGCCGCGACTGCCCAGATTAGAGTTTGCGGCCTGTCATGTCCTTTTTCGGCCCCGGTTTGGCTCTGTCCCAGTTTCTGCGGTGTGCTAGGCCTCCTCCGGTGCCGCCGTATGCTGCTCCTTCTTGGCTACATAAGGCATTTTTGGTTTCACATTTTTTTAACAGTGATAGAGGTTTTTTTTATGTTTGGGGAAAGAAATGAAAAAAATAAATGAGTTTAGACATTGGCAGCAAGTGACTTCACTTCCCACAGAAGTCTGGACGGCCCTGTGGTCGTAGCCTGTCGCCATCCGTCCCTTACTTACCCTCAATTGTTCCAAACTCACATGCCTTCTTGGAGACCTTCAGAAACATGTAAGGGAAACCCAAAGAGTAGCAGATCCTTATCTGCAGAGGCACTGCCTGACCTCTTGTTCGGTCTCCATCTGTTGTTTTTTCCATCCTCTGTTGTAGAATTTAATTTTATTTGTTAAACCAGAGATGCCTCAAAGACCAAACCTACATGTTCTTGTTTGAGTTTGAATCACGTTACACTGCTCAGTTCATTTTTCAGCATGATTTGCGTTGCACTTCCCAGCAATGTAGGTTGTTCAATAGTAAGGCTGGTGTTTACTATTACAGGCCCGGCTTCTCTGGCAGTAGCTTTTGTACTTTATCCCATAAAATTACATTTCAACATTTCAAGGCATTGCAGCCACAAACAATACATATATTACAGCCACATGAAATAAACAGTCCGCTACATTTGGAGAAAATCTCAGGAATTGTTTATGGTAATCTTTCATAATATACACCAGTCAACGAGACGTGTGCTGAATATCAGTGCCCCTCCTCGGGCCTGCAATATTATACGATTCTGTATTCGACGTTGGAGTTGTGTGGAGGAATGTTTCTGCAGACTCTTGAGGCAAATGTTCCCACCACAGGAAAATATTTTATTATCCTTTTCATTTCTCAGTGGACATGGACATTTTTAAAAATAGAATTGTATTTTTACATATTTTATGTATAACGTCCATAAAATATATTAACTACTCCTTTTATCTAATAACAGTAAATCTTTTTATCGCATTGTTTATAATTCCAGTCCATTGGCATTTTCTTTAAATGGGATTGTTTTTATATATTAAAAAAAAAAAAGTATGATCACAAATTAGTCATGCATTCCCACTGTCTAGCTTTCTTTGCTGTGTTTTGTTCGGTAGCTATAGGTACCGCAAAATGTTTTCGATTTCTGAGTCCGCTATAGCTATTACATGAAGTCGTACCCATACTTGGATGCCGGCCATGACATATGAAGGCAAACTGTCAGAGTCCTGTGGTGGGCCACAATGGAAAGACCCAAGAGTGATCTACTGTAGGAAAACATAATTCTGTACCAAGAATGGCAGGGGTAGTTCCGTTAGTACCCACAAGGGGTCAGTACAGTCGTAAGCTAAAGAGCCGGATGGCAGGGGACTGTATCTGAGGACACATGGAAATACACAGGAACCAATAGGCTGCGCTGGCTCACCTCATCTGCAGTGACTGCATTCACATTTACATATGGTAATAATTACACTAAAAGGCATAGTGAGACTGAATGCCTAACTTCTTAGTTATTGATGTGATGTTCCTGCTCGCAAGAAAAAAATGTGTAAACAAATTCCACTTGTTTACATGCATCACAGTATAAGGATTGTATGGGGTGTGATTTAGTGTGTATGTGTGTTTTTATGGGTTACAACTTTGTAAAACATGATATATGTTGTGGGGCACATCCATTCTTATGAGTTTTTTAAACAAATTTGTTGCGTTTTCATATACATATAAAATTTAAATATTGGAGCACTGTAGTGCTTATAGTGGTCCATGTTAATTTAACAAGTATTTTAGACTTAACCTATTCTAAACCTATTCTTAACCTATTCTAAACCTATTCTTCCTACTTGACATCTCTTTACCTTATTGCCCCTAATCTGACTTTTCTGTAGGTAGGTCAGGTGAGGATAACTGATAACCTCTCTGCTATTAGACAGGACACACATCAGAAACTGCAGAGACATGAAAGGGTGTCATTCAGATCATTAGCAAGCGCTATTTCTGCTGTTAAGACAAGAACACATGAAAAAGGGCATACAGGGAATTTTCATTATTCTTAAAAATGCAATGATCCTGTAAAACATAGAAGAATGAAGGTAAAATGCTACCCAAATATTAGAGGAGAAAAGACCTGTTCAGATTTAATCTTCATTATATGAACTTGTATCTTTATCTTTCTTCCAGTCTGTCGCAATTTACAGAATGAGAGCGTTTAGTCACCAAAACAAGGCCACCTGACGTATGCGGGATGTCAGTGAGCACTGACCTGGCAGTGGCACATTCATTCCTAGACACTTCTCTCTTCCAGAAAGAACCTTGTGATGCAAATAACACAACCATCTGTTGAGGCTTTTTGTGCAGCACGGAACAAAGGAGGGGGGCGTTGGTGGGTGTGCGGTGGGGGCGGGTGGGAGGGCGGAGATGGGAACGGCCCGCGCGACGCCTCCTCAGCAGGACGGCTGCCATTCCACATTGCTCACGTTTTCCTAGTTAATGGCACCTCTCCATTCCCAGCATCTGCATGTCCTCACTTACCGCTTGAATTCGGATGCTGAGGCGGTCCCCACGCCTCCTGTGTCCCTCGGGCCACGGTGATGCAGCAGCGGCTGTCTGTTTTATCGATCGGGGTGGGGGTGGCTGTTGCCATGGGATTCCACATCAATCCTCATCATCTCCAGTGTTTCCCTCTGAGGACTGGGTTGGGTTGGGTGGGGGGGGGGAGGAGGAGGAGGAGGAGGAGGAGGCCTGGTCTTAATAACACCTTCCTCTTCCCTAAGCCGCTCCTGTGCTTCCTCCCGCCAGGAAACAAAGCAGTCTGAGAGTGGGCCTCCATCTGCCTGGACCATGGCACACTGCTGCAATAAGAGAGCACAATGTTCCTGGGAGCCTTCCTCTCCCTAGCAACAAGCCATCAGTCTTTGGGCCTGTAAGGAGCTCTGAGCTATGCTGGAGGTGTTACAGGCGTGGCATGCATGTGGCAGCCTCCCGTTCGGGCTTTCTGCTGCTATTCCTCCTGGAAATAGCAGCGTGTGTGAGGAAACGCTGAAGGCTCCTCAGCATCAGCCCCCGTGTCACTGTGTCAGGCTGTCAAATCCAGGCCTTGGTGGGAGCACGAATGATCAGCAGGCTGGAGGTGGTACCGTTCTCCGCAAGGGCGGCCAAATATGCTCAGGGCCCGCCAGGTCAATCCCATCATCCTTTGTGTTTGTGGCGCATTTGCCCCAGAGCCGTAGAGCCCGGTGATTGACAGGCGTCATGTGGCGGACTCATGCCAGCCTGTGGGTCCTCCCCTTCTAAGCCCTAAGGGGCATCGTAGATTAGATTGGACGACGGAGTGTGAAATTGCATTGCGCACGAGGAGCATTTACACACACGGTCACAGCTTCATTCTGTCCAGATGGAGATTACAAACCACTGTGTTTAGCCCAGTTTATTCTGTAAGCGCTGACAGTGAGACTTAATGTAAAGTGCGTCCAGACAAACAGATGGGACCATTTGTCCCGCACTGCAGTGTTTTCGACGCTCTCAGTTAAATATCAGTTCTGCTTTATTCAGATTTAGCAGAAATGTATTCAAAATCAGCGTGCCTTTGTAAGTCTGTGCTGTGAAATGGGGAGTGGTCGTCCATTAGGGGTCAGTGTTGTGCTGTTGTCGCAGGCTGGGCTTCTTGCACCACAGAGAATCTGCAGCAGCGCGGCGTGGTGGATTTCCATTCCGCAGCTGCGCCGTCGTTCGATGTAAACAAAGCGTACATTTTCGAAAAGCAGCCGAGTTCAGATGAATGTTTGGCATCCCGCAAGAGCCTTTTTTTTTATAAAGAAAAATAAAAGACGCAACAAAATTTTCACTGGTGGTGCATCAGGAGGAGAAAACAGAGAGGAAAGAAAAAATGGTGGATATCGCAGGAATCCTGGCACAAAGCAGTGACCTCAGATAGCCAGACGTCTTTATCAGTCTGAGCGTTGAAGGATCCGGAACTTTCTGGTCAAGTGCAGGGAATGCGACTTGTAACTGGGAACAACGGGAGATGCAGGGAGGTGTGAGTCAGGTCCTTTGCTGCAGTGGGTTCATCTCAGTCCTGTGGGGGTGGTGGTGGCGGGGGGGGGGGTGCGTAATTATCTCTACAGTGGAGCTGAATGCAGAGGAGCTAGGCTTGGCACGAATGCGGCTTTTAGCACGTTTGCCGGACTGCTCTGTGGCCGCCCTGGAAGCAGCGGCCGTCTCTGTCGCCTGGGGGACCCATCCAAAGCTTCGCACACTGCAAATTAAGGCTGGCCAGAAGTTCAGGCTCGGCTGCAACTTCTGACGCCTCGAATCTCCAAAGGGAGACTGTCAGCGCACACAGCCAAACTGCTTACACGAGCTTCAAAACAAAATAATAGCAACCTGGACGTAATCGAATGGCAGACAGTGGAGGAAGTTACACAATAAGGGGAGGATTCAAATACCCCTCCCTAGCAACAAGACGGTGGACTGATCTGAAAATCGGATGGGGAGAGTCGGGCGGAGCTGGCTGGCTTTGCAGGCCCTCGGAGCGAGCGTGCTTGTTGAGTGGTGCTCTGTGCAGCTTGTTGTGAAGACAGTATTGTTAACTGAAGGAGGCTATTGGCAGCAGGAGCAGAGTCACTACCAATAGAATGGGAACTACACCAACAGACAGAATACTATACACGCCTCTCTCAGTGCAAAGCCGGACCCAGTACCACCCCCCCGCCTTTTTTAATTTTATTACTCACTAAAGGTTCTCCGTTACCTAATTTCTGACCAAAGAAATGCAGCCTGTGCAGGAAAAATCGCTGAACATGTAACTTCCAGTCATTTGCGTAGCACCTCACAGCAGTGTGCCCTGGAAGAATAGCTGGATGGTGGGGCCGTTAGCAGATATGTCTAGCCAGGGTCAAGTATCCAGCTACTGGTCAGAGATCGGAGGTCGTCGTCAAGTTGGGAAGGATGGCTAATCTGCAGTGGCACCTAGTGATTGGGTAGGAGGACCAGAGGGATCAAGATTAGGGAGGAGCATGACGATGGGAAGCGTGGGCATCTCTGAGACGCGGTGGTGTCATTCCAGGGCGAGGGTTGGTGAATCTGGTTTGGGTGTCTGTGAGACCTGGAGGTTGCAAGAAGGTGTTGAGTAAGAATGTGGGAGCTCAGCGCTGCGAAGCAAAACGGCAGTCTTAGTAGTTAAAGGTGACGTTCAGTTAATGTGGCCAAAGGACATTAAGATGATGATGGAGTGGTGTTCAGGAAGGACAGGAGCTCTGCCTGCTGCGGCCTGCACTGGCCGCCTGGTCATCCTAAGCTTGGCCATCCCTTCTGGCCGTAGACTTGATGACAGAAGAAAAGTTCACACGAGTGCTGAATAAGTCCCAGAGCCCAAAATGTCACACCTGGACCTGGTAATTGGGACCAGCACTGGCTATTTCCCAGCACCCAGAACACAACTGGAATCCTCTCCTTCCTCACAACTTGCCAGCTGAACTATTTCAACCTGACCCCGCTGAAAATGTAGTGACTCGCCTTTAGATTTGCTCACGTTACCGAAACCAAAAACGCTCGTCATTAGATACACACAACAGCAAGCTGTGAAAGTTCTGGGTTGTCGAACAGCAGCGAAATCGAATTTCCCCCATCAGTGTGTTTCCAGCAGCCTGTCTGATGTCTGTCATAAAGCCCCAGACCAGCTTTCCATTCCCATCTCTTCAGGAAGTCGAAGAATCATATCAGCATAACTCCAAAAAGAACAGAGCCTGAAACCACCGCCTTTCACGCCGTGCTTCTACATCGTTTGATTTTTTTGCTTTGCCACTGTGGCTCGCTCAGAATCTTGAAACACGGCATCAGCTGGAGGTGTGGGTCGGGCTTTGTGCCCTGCGAACCGGGCCGGCTCCAAATCACAGATCAGACCTAGGCTTCGGCCGGTGATGGCTACCTGTCCTGCAGATAGCGGGTCCTCAGACGTGCTAATGATGAGTTAACGTTCCAAATGGGCAAATCGCAAACACCGCCTGAGGGCCCTCGCCGGGCGAAGCCCAATCGTGGCGGCTCAATCTGGCCCGTGTTTAATGTCAATATTGTTTGTGATGGTCTTCCCTGCCTTGCCAGTGTGGATTAAATATTAATGAACATGCATATATCAGACCTACAGGCAGCCTGCTCCCCAGCGTCTGTCCCGGCTGCTCTAAATGTGAAAAATAATTGTGTTTTCCTCTTTATCAGTCTGGGCGATTCATTTCCATTCGCAATGAGATTAAGGTTGGACGTGTTTGCCGTTGTCATTAAACCAGGCCTGGATACGGGTGTCCTCTCATCCGAGAAGGAAAACTCCTTTCCAGTTTAATTCCCACGCAACTCTCAGAGGAGTGGGGGCATTAAATCCCGGTTAGGCTGACATCTGTGACAAGCTTCTACTCCCCCCCCCCCCCTTCACACCCCACCTCAGCTGTGTCCTGACAGAGAACGGGTGTCAGGAAGCGGACACGAGATGTCAGAAGTGCCCCGGTCTGAAGAGGTGAGGTCAGGGAGTCAGGCCTGTGTCACTTAACGGGCACGAGCAGCTTCCACATTGGCGTGATTCAGCATCTTGTGGGCCCAGCGGCCATCTCCCATTTGGACTTGACAGCAGCCTCTTGGCTTTTGAGAACGGAAGATGGGAGAGAGAGAGAGAGAGAGAGAGTGTGACTTCTCAGTAAGACTGAGACAATGGAATTCCCAGCGACTGGGTGCTGGAGCGGTGAGGATTTATGAGCAGGAGGGTCCTGCTGGACACAAGCCAGGAAGGTGGCCCCAGTGAGCGCAGCGGTCTGGAGACAGAAACCCATGCATGAGTAAACAGGCTACAGCACGAGCCCCTCCCACTCACCCCCCCCTAAGGTGATGATGGAAATGAGAAACCTGGCGTGCGCGCTCCCGAGAGCCCGCTCCGACAAACAGGATGGAGAAGCGTTTCAGGGCCCGGGGCGTGAAGGACTGCAACGAAGCAGCTTTATGAGGATGGACAGCAGCAAGGGCAAGGAACAGGGCCGATGTCCTTTCCTATTCCGATGTCCTGAGGCATCGCTAGAAATTCTGGGGCCCCTGACAAAATATGACCTCCCCCCCCCATTATACAATTTTATTATTGTACATATTCAAGGGTCCCTGTGAAGTACTGGCCCCCGTGAATCTGCTAGGGTCTTATCCATGCTCCTGTCAACAGATCCTTCTCGCATCCCCCCCCCCCCAAATCCTGACTCCTAAGCACTGGCAAGGTGTCTCATGCCACCCTACCGCTCAACGCACCCCCCCCCCTCAGCCGCCTTCATGTCCAGCCTCAGTCATACACACACAGGCCCCCTCCCCCTTCACCTTGAGAGCCCCCATCTGTCAGACGTCCCTCTCTGTCCTCGAGTTCGATGCTGTGACCGGCCACCGGTGAGCGGCGGACTCCCGCGTTTCGCCAGAATGACGGTCCCCGCAGGAATCGCTCGACAATTAACCATAATGAAATGTGCCGAGGTCAGGCTCTCGCTCGCAGCTTCGCCGGTGCGTTCGGGCTGCGAGGCCTGCCAGGGCTAGAATCTGAAGCGTTCCATAGACATGGGCTCTTCTTGGCATCTTACATTTGTCTTGGTCGACACTTGTTGCCATGGCTTCCAGCGCCAGGGCCTGTAAACACACACAGGCGTGTCCCAGTGAAAACTACTGCACGAACGTGCTTAGTCACTTCTGCCTGTTACGGGGGTGACGTGAGACATGTGCACCGAACTGGTGCAACAAACACTATCACTCTGGGTTCTAATTTTATACCTTCATTTAAAATAACGGCACTGTTTTCCCTTAGGGAGTTACAGGGAACACCTGGAATTAATTAGGAAGATAAATTAGTGAGCCACACTGTTCATTTAGTTAGGTTTAGCACTTATTTGGTTTATTGACTTCATATTAGCATGAAAATGCAGCTTAGTGTGAATTCTGTTTAGTAACAGGATGGCATACCAGAAAACATCATAAAAACGATCTCATCTGTTTAATCATTACAGACAGAGTTTTACCAATAGTATGGTGAATGTAGTACGTTAGCCATTAAGGCCTACTGCAAATCTGTGTAAATGTTGGTTTTTTATATGGGTTACATAGTTTACTTAATACTCACATAAAGCTAGCCTCCATTTTTGAGTATGATGTAAACATACCGATAATTTAACAGTGAGAAAGTGAAAGGAAGCCTTTAGATTGTTTATAAACTTTTTCTTTTCATATTACTGAAATTATATTCTAGACAAGTTCTGGCAAGCTGCTGGTCAAAATTGTAAACTGCATTTTTTTTTTTTTTGCCGAAATCAAATACTTTATATTAGGCCCTTGACATTATTACCATCCATAGTCGTAGCTTAAATATCATGAAATGTCTCAAATGACCAATAAGGATTCTGAATGTGGAAACGCCAGCCAATGGAGCCCACTGCGCGCACGTGGACGGTATCCATTTCACGGCCACACATCGAGCTGACCGTTATCCTACACATTTTCTTTTTCCATTTCTGTGCATTTCTGGACCTACCGCTACTAGAGAGGGGACCATAGGCTCATAAAACCAGCAATGTTCTCCAAGTGGTAACACAAAAAGAAAAAATGCGGTCAAACTGTTTTCCTGGAACTAGACCAAACCACATTGGGCTGAATAGTAGTACGGCTTTCAAACCAGAAGATCTCTAACCATGTTCTGGTGATGGTTCAGTGACTGGTCTCATGTATTTGTTTAAACGACGACCACTGAGTAATGTCACTTACTAGTAGTCTGGACAAGAGCCAACGCATGTTGGATTTTAGGTCCTTTTTTTTACAGTATAAGACATTCCTCTGTGCAAATAAACCCAGTTCTGCAAAAAATATAAACGCATTACACTTTGATTAGAGAGAAAGACGAATGTTAGATTGCTATTTCATTATGAGACACTCATGAACTAAAAGCATTAAGACTGGAGAGTGACTCACATACTGTGTATCAGTGAGTGTACTGTTCTATATTTTTCCCCAGGGTCCTAGACAGAAACAGATATTCTCTGTTCTGCTGAGCTGTCGTGTCTGAGAAAGTCAGGCTGGATGCCGCTCAGCATCCAGGGTGCAAAGTGGCTCCCAGAATCACTCAGGTGTCGCGGTGACAAACATTCGCCTTTACAAACAGCCTTATATTTGCATTCAGTGTGCAGCCATTAAGGTGGAAACAATGAGTCACTTATTCATTTTTGTGCTTCTGAAATTCTTTTTTTAGCTGCACATGTTTACAGAGCCTGTAGATACAGGAGACAGAATGAAACAGGCTGCAGTTATGATGGAGTGTTAAGATATCGGCCAGCTGATGCATGAGATTAATACTTGGCTTGTTACTGCCATGTTGACTCAGAGCAAGCCTGTCGGTTGGGGGGGGGTTGACTCTGAAAGTTTGCCCTCAGGCGTCACAGATGAGGGGGGGACGCCGATCTGCCCCAGGGCCCCCGTTGGTTAGCACAGGGGTCTGCGCCACGAATGGCTGTGATGTGCCCTATTACAGGCCATATGACAAATTACCGTGCCCTATTACTGGGGCAAAATGAGGCTACGAATGCGGCGGGCAGCAGAGAACCTTAATAGCATGATCATACTGTACAATGACTGCCAGGGAGCTTTGGGGGTTGTAGGGGGTGGGGGTGTCTGTCTAGCCACAATTACCATGACGACCCTATTAGCGTAGCTATTATGGCAGATTAATCCATTGGCACAATGCAAAACCCTGGAGTAGCTCCAAGGGCACTGTCAAGTCATTTGGTGGTGCCTTTAAGCAGGGGGATTGACAGCCACTGGTGAAACAGTCCCAGTGTCACGGGGCATGCTGGCCCATTAGCTGTCCCTGCCATGACCACGGCGGCATCACGTCAGGCAGTGTGGTTGGGGGAGGGGTCGGGATATTTGTCATCGTCAGTTAAAAATAACTGAAACCAGACATGCACCCCCTACTGGTAACCAAACCATAACCGGACAGAGACTACAATCAGCGGTGTACTCCGGTAAACTATTCTCTGCGATTATGATGAGAAGTAAGATTTGTGTTTTAGTAGAATGTATACATAAAATGTACTTATTTTATGTATTAATTTTTGGCAGTAGTAAATGACTCCCTAGACAGGAAGAGTAAGGAATATAATACTGTATATAATACTGAAGCAATAATATGTTATTGTGATGTATAACATATAACGACGTCTAGGATCATAAAATTCCCGTTACCGCTATGTAAGTTAAAAGACAAAACAAGAAAACTCGCTAGATAAACATCTTTTACACACATGGTCACCATTTTGTAAAAATTACAAGATTGTGATGAGGTTCAGCGTCAGGACGCCAGTCTAGTTGTTTTTGTCTGTTCGTGGTTAACAAAAAAATGTATTTGCTACTTTGTAATGTTTATGCCCTCGTTTGGAAATCATGGGACGCATTTTAAGCTTGTCTGCAATAATACTACTACCAATAATAATAATAATAAATAATGTCTCAATAGTTTTGTACGACAAGTAAACGCTTTTTTCATTTAATAGATCCCTGCTCTTATTTTTAGTTTAAGACCCACACAGTGTCACTAAGCACTGAAGTCTCAGTTCAGCGGTAATGAGCAATGATCTTGTGCCCTATTTTGATTCTGAAGCTGCTTATTGCTTTGAGGCTTTCTTAAAGTCAGACAAACTCATCCCTCCACCCTATATTGTGAAATATATCTGCCCACGTTCTCAATAAACTATTCTGAACAACACCAGCCTTGAATGCTTTTGTTTAGCCGAGAGAGGGTCACGGCTATGCTATAAATCTTATAAATCTAAATGGAAATTCAGTACCGAATCCGCTGTAGAAATTCAGTGTGTCTAAACCGTGACTAGTCCGCCGTAACTATTCTAAACTCTAATGCATTACCCATTATAATATATAGTGCAATGGACTATACATTGCAATATAATAATACAATGATAATATGTTGCATATTCTAATATTATGCGCATTGCTAACAGACTGGCCGGCGGCACTGGGTCTGTCACACGGAGGTGTGGTTTGGGCTCAGCCTTGGGTGTCCGTCGGGCGGAGGCGTGGTCTTCAGATCACCCTCGGCTGGGCTGGACCTGCTGCACAGTACGGAGACTTGGAAGTTTAGAAGAGTTTACAGCAAAGTGACTTTTAGAGGCGGTCGGGCATGCACGACTTCGTACTTTTTTAGTACTGTTCTCCGGCGTATTACAGTTTGAGGATAGTTAGGAATCTGGTAAGTTTGATTTGCACCTTTTCCCCCCCGAGTTTGATCGCAGGAAAACCGGGAATCGTCGTGCTTTTCAATATCAGACCAATGGGAGACAAAGCAATGATACGCGCTTGGCCGATCACTGGTACCTCGGCTGTTTACTTCTGGTCAGAAGCTGTTAATGTGTCGCGATTCATTTGCAGTTTACCGTAATGGAGTTAAAGGGAAATTTGCTCTGAGTTTTGCTGTTTACTATCAGGACCGACCTATGTTTTTAGTGCTAGTGCGAGTCGGTCTTTTTTTTTCTTTCTTTGGAAGGTAACGTTAGCCTATACGTTGCTACTCTTGTCAAGCATCATTAGCAATTAGAAAAGTTTCATTTTTAATATTTGACTACACGTGAAAGTTGCTGCAATCGAACCGGATTCTTGTTGATTCAGTGAATATTGAGTGGTTTTCTTACCATATCGTGTCTGACTAGATTTGTCAACTTTCCCCACCCCCTCTACAACGTGCCACTTTGTTTAAAACGTGGCAAGTCACAATAATACTTAATGTGCGATATACTTTGTAGCTTGTTAACAGTACAAAATACAGTTTACGTTGTAGTATTCTATGATCACTTATTATTTTTAAGCCGTTTATATTATTGAATGGGTGTAGTTTAGTATCCAGGCTTATTTGTGGGACATCTCAGCGTGCCGGATCTTCATCAGCCTAGTTTATTATTTATTGGAAAATAAATAGACGTGTGGAACTATTTATAAATGGCACAAGCTTGTGACGGTTATACACCGAAAAAGGACACGGTTACTGAGAAATATTTGACTATGGGTCTCTTTGACTCTTGTTTGAGGTATTTTGCTAAAGTTTCTCCGCGATTCTTTGTCCGACTGAAAACTATGGGCTCGTATCTACAGTGAGGACCCTTTGTGGCAGTTTTAGGTACCGTGTTGTCGCCAAATTCACCCAAAATGTGAACTTCTTGTTTATCTACACTTCGGAACGCCGTGTCCTTTTAGTTCTTAAGGAATTGCCACGATTCCCGTTACGGGACGAAAACAGATGAGTTTTTATTTCCAGAACATGACGCCCATCGTCCTCCGTAAAAATCCCGTCGTGGTGCCCAAGGTGCGGGCAAATTATCCTTTAACTTTCGCGGAAAACACGTTAAGAATTCAATAAGCCCATGTAGTCTTGGAACTATATGAAAGGTTGAAAAGTATAGAAAGAGGTGTGGATGAACAATCTCAGTTTACTTTAATTTGCGGCAAATATTATTACCGTTGTTTGGTTACATGTGGAGACCTGTGAAGTGAGTAATAGTAAAGACATTTGTCTACCAGAGACTCCCTGAACGAGGGAAAGTTGTCTGACCACTATTAAGACTCCTTTAGACGTTTTATACCGGGGGGGGGGGGGGGGGGGTAGAGTTATTGTTTGCCCGGTCCCTAACACGGCGTATAGACTGCACGCTGATTGCATGCGCAGCTGGAATCAGCCCCCCGGTGCGCTAAATGCTGCCTGCCGGAGAGGGGGGGGGAACTTAAGCCACCCTAGAGATTATACCCGCTATATCACGTTTCGTTCACAATTCAGCGAAATCTGCGACCATCTGTGGAGAGTTGCTCTGAAAGCCGCAGTCTTTCCCCATAATTGGACTTGAGGCAGGTCTCATTACATATATGAAACTATAACGCAGTAAGCAGGTAAATCCTTCACGTACGTCGTAAGCCATTGTGACAGTGGGGTAACTTTCTTAGCAGCTATAAAATGCACAGGACGGAGACGCATCGTGTGTTTATCATTTAACAGAAATGACTGCCATATTAAACACGTGGGACCTTGACTGGCAGTTAATGCGCGGCATTAATCACAGCACAGGGGGGGAATCTGAATAGAAACGATAAGTTCCCGTGCTGGAAAAACATCTGTTGTTACCTCTGTAGGGCCATAAACGGGGTATTTTTAATGAAGCAAAACTTGTTGTGTCTTCAAATGAGGGGAGAAAATGACTTAAATCTGGGACAGCTGTTGCTTTCGGTTCCCACCTTTTTGTGTCTCATAATTTCGCAGTGCCAGTTCTTCGGTCTTCATAAATCTGACAACGCGCGGATAATTTGCTGAAACGTCAAACGTAAAATATTCGACTGCAGTGTTATGTTTATGATTAGTTTTAAATACTGCGGGTGTAAATTTAGCGTCCTAAATAGAAACATCAGATTGTAGGCAAAGTTATGGGATTGTTGTTGAAGTGATTGTACCGCGTGAGGTGGTCAAATCACGCGAAGAGGACTAAATGTCACTTGTTTTATTGGGGTGGGGGCGTATCTTGGTATGATGTTGGTCCCCAGTATTACTCACGGTCGTGTTTTGGGCCAAGGGGGATTAAAGTTAACTCTGTTTACCTTTATATCAATTTGTTCACTCAATCGCTTGAGTTGGATACCAACCAGCAAATACACTTTCGTGGGCCCGTTGACCTCTTTTCTCTAAGAAATATGCGGCACTTCAGTGATGTTGGTATTTTGAGGGGATGCCTCCCCCCAGGGCTCTGTGCCCTCTTCCCCACTGTGTTGAAGTGATTTACTTCCCTAACGGGGGCGTGGAGTTCGGACAGGAGGCTCTGAGGTCCATAGCGGGGTGCTCTGGAGAGGTCTGGGCGTGCGGTTTCATGCAAGGCCCCCTGCGCTAAAACTAATAAGTGTCCCAGTGCAAGACCGACCCCTTCCTGACTCCTGTTGGTTCGCTGTTCTTTGCATGAATCTCCCTTATTAACTGCTGTGTAATCTTTGGCTGCATCTCCACAAAAGGATGTCCTGCTTGAATGGAATTGCTTGCTTTATGGAACTGGGACAGCACAGCATTTGTCGTATTTAGTCCTATCAGTCAGCGGGGGGGACACTCATGGGTTGATTACGGCTTGGGCCCACTGGGCTTGGGGACTTAAAGGGGACACAAGCGATGTCCTCGACCTTGTGAAGGCAGTCCGTGGCCATTTTTAGATTAAGACATCTTATACCTATGGCACTGCCAGTCATTTAATGAGGCCCAGGGCTGTTTTAGATGCTATACTGGTTTTGGCCAGCTGTGGTTCTTGGGGCCACTTGAGTTGCCTGGGGGGACGTGGCTTGAGCCCTGTCCCCCATTTCTGAATGCATTCAGCGTTCAGTTTTGGCTGAATTTCTCTAGCCACTATGTAGTGCTAGTCATTAGAGCTTCACGAATTGGTACATTTGTTAGCTCAAAATGTGGGTTTTGGGTACCTTGTCCCATATTCGCAGAAATAGTCTGTGACCATTTCAAATTAAATCTTCCGTGGGGAGGGTGGGGCTGGAAAGGTTTGTGCTCAGGACCCCGTGATTTTTTACTCCCTCTATGAATGTAGTGTAATTGTTTATGACCTGTCAGTGTCCTTTCTAGCAAGTATAAGGCTGAGCATGTAGTTTACACTGGAAAGCTGAGGAATGCATCGCGCTATGAGGCATTTACATCCTTAGTCTCATTCATAAATGAGATGAGCTCCATTGGGCAGTGGCATATGTGAGCTGCAGTGACTGGGTGTGACCTTTCGGCCGTCTGCGGTACGGCTGCCTCCTGCTCGCCGCAGGTGTGGTTTAATATCCGGGAACTCGTCTGGAATAGGTGGTGCTTTCTGGGATGTTTTGTGAGGCTACAGAACATCACCGGGGAGAGTTTGTGGTTCTTGGCTTGCAGGTGTTTTGGTTCTGGTTCTGGGTCTCTGAGTCGGCCCCATGGGTGCTCTTTGGCTCTTTTGTATTGCTGTAAGAGGAGTAAAATGCGTCAAATACATTTAGATCATTTTGGGTTTCTCCTTTAACTGTGGGGGTGCAGAATTTGCACTTGATTTTGAGGTTTCTACATGCTTTTCCTGGAATAACCATGTGGCAGTTCTCCTCACATGACCCCGGATGCCGCTGGATGTTACTATTTTCTTCCAACTGACTTACCAGTCACTTCTGATATGTCCTGGTGCCAGTGGGCTACACTGATACAGCATATCTTGGCTGGTGAATTGAACAGATTGGCAGATGCAGCACCATTTACTTTGGAAAATTTACATTCTTCTGAAGATTAGGATTTGTAAAGGTTCAGTCAGATCACTTTACCTCCAGTTCAGATATAATCATATGGTGTCTCCCAGGTCTCATGTGCTTAACCCGTCCTGGTAGTAAGGTGGGGGGGGGGGGTGCATGTCCTGTGTGATTAAGTTTCCCTTTGTGTATTCTGTCCTTGAGCAAGACCCCTGATGGCCTGAATAGAGAGGCCCAATCTGCTGGTTGAGGGTTTCTTTTGTCGTGACAAACTTTCATGCTAAGCTTGCGCCATCATGTCACGCTGGTGAGGATCGTTCGCTCGAAAAAACTTTGCCTACATGTTGATGTGAAAAGGTAGAAAAGAGGAGAGTCGTATGGCTGTTCTTGGCTGGAAGCAGCCCCCAAGCCCCCAGTCGTTAATTCTCAAGCACCATCAGGAAACTTGAATCTTTCAGTCTCCTTATATGCGTTTTTCTCCATATAAGGACACCTGCTTGTGATTTATCTGCCGTAGGTAATATCAGTGCTCGTCACATTCCTTAAAGCAAGACGGGGGCCCCTTTCTCCACGCTGTGCTTTTCGTAGAATTGCTTTTTAAGAAGGAAAATGTGTCCAAAGTGTGTCTCTTGGGACCTGAGTATGTAAATTGAACAGGTAGCTAAACATAGTGCCGTCGTTTTTGAACTTTATTGCTGGGTTGTATGTGCTTCCCTTTGATGCCATAAGAAAAGCGTTGTCGTTTTGAAATTGAGCTTTTCTATAAAAAGCAGGTGAGCTCAGCCCAGTGTTGAAGAACTTCCTGGGCAGGAAGTCGCTGTTGGCGCTGGGGCGGGCGCATGACTGGCACGAGACGCATCCCCTTGGCCGGCACCCCGCTGTCTGTGGGGACGGGCTCCGCGCCTGGGTGGTGCCACTCGTTCTCTGCCCTCAGATTTCAGAAAGGGGCCTGATGTATGTCTCCGCGGCTCCTGTTGGAGCCTGTCTGCAGTAGACCTACTGTCCAGCATGTGGTAACTCTCTGGAGCACAAAGAGCATTTTGAGTGTTTGTGGTTATGTGTGTGGTTTTGATGAATGCGCACGTGTGCGTGTGTCCCCACCCCAGACCCTGCCCCCACCTGCTGTAATAAATGACTCTCATTAATTATGGGGATTCTTCCTCCGTCCGACAGATGTGGTGGTCCCTCTTTACGGGCAGTCAGAAAAGCCTGCAGAAAAATAATTGACAGCTCAGAAAGATTAATATCTTGCTGTGTCACTTTAGCTTGCGATTTTGAGAAGATGATGGACTGTGAAGGTGAAGGGCTTTTGTTTGAAGCGCTTTATTTATTAAATTAACAGGCAGACTGGTGATTATCTAGGCGGCGCACGGTTTGAATGGGGATGCTGGGTCTTACACGGGGGTGAAGCCGTGCATCTGTTGCTGTCCGCACAGTCAGGGGGTGAACATTCTCTCTGTAATCGGGCCGGGTTCACCGCCTTGAATGTCACCCGCCTTTCAAGGAATCATGGCAGATGGCCTCGCTTTTTGTTTGTGATTAATTCAGATTTTATTTATGTGATTCATCTTTGTCGACCTGTTACTCATCCTCAGTAGAATTAAGACTGCAGCCGCTGCACCCCCCCCCCCCCTCCTAAAATGTGCGTTTGATGGCTTGTTTGGCGGTAAGATTGCAAACGTTTCCCTCCACTGCGAAGGAGGTCAGTCTTCTGCAGTGGAGCGTAATGCCCCTGTTATATTGCAGTGGTGAATGTGCTTCACTTTGGCCTTTCATATCTGCTCTACACCAGTGTTTTCTCAGCCCAGTCCGTGTGCACCCCCAGACAGTCCACGTTTTTGCTCCCAGCCAATAATGCATGCTGAGTACCTGGTTCAGGTGTGTTGGGAGCTGGGAGGGAGCGAATATGTGGACTGTCTAGGAGTCCCTGTGGACTGGGTTGTGACACACTGCTGTAGATGATGGTGTACAGGCTGAAGGTGGCTGCCTGTGGTCGGTGCCTATGGCATTTTCCAATAGCGAGTATCTGTCTGTAAACCAGCGTGTTTGGTGTAGTCAGGAAGGTCTCATGCTTAAGAAAAACTGGATTAAACTTAAGGAGTCTGAGTCTGAGTGAGACTGATGAAATTGTTGTCCTGTATTACTGGACTGTCACTGTTGTCCATCACAGCAGAGAGAGTGATGCGGAAACGGCTCATTTTTAATGTAAACCGGTGGGACTACACACCCAGTGCAAGGTGGGCATGCTGTGCAGGGCCGGGGTGCTGCTTCTGTTCGCAGGGTGACTGACCTGTTGAACCGCGTCTAGCTGTGACTGCCGCACCGTGACTACCGCACCGTGACTGCATTCCCCTGCCGGGTCTGTGGTGCGACTTGCTCAGGTGGCTTCAGAGCCACAGCACCACTATCATGAAATGTGCCTTTATACATTAGTTAGTTCTTTGTTTTTTTTTGGTTTTTTTTTTTGCAAGTTTGTCTGCCTTTGGTCCATTTTTCGTTCCTTTTCTGTTAAAGTGCTTGTTGAAAAGCCCGAACCCAAAAAACAGCTAGAAGCTTCCCTATGTGTTGAGTTGGTGTTTTGCCAAATAAGTCCTTGGTTACAGTTTGGTGACGGTCAGAGTTTTTATGCTTGGATAGTGAAACCTGATGAGCTGTCTGCTCGATTTAACTAGCAGTCATGTTTCATTAACTGCAGGCCTGTTAAATTGTGTGAACTTTGTAATATCTGGTGCTTTTAGTATACAGTTTAGTCCATGTCAGAACATGCGAGTACAATTGCTTATATTTCTGTGGTATTTTTTCCTCCTTCTTGATTATAGATGTGGAAGCATTTCATCACAGTTGGGTGGAGTTCTTCTTCAAAGTCCAGACTCGCAGATGCATTTATTTTTTTAAAGCTCGTCTGAGCTGGAGGACCGAAGATCTCGCAGAACGCATGCCAGCAGGTAATTCCTATCTTGCAGATGAGCTGCTGTTGGACCATTCTTTTGTGTTTCTGCTTGGTTCTGTCATTGAAGTGTTGCTTCTGACGTAGTACAAGGAAGATATGATTCGTTCTGGAGTAGCCCAATGAAATGGAGAAATGGTGCATTTGGGAATGTCCCAGGCATGAAGCAAGATCTGTAGACCTGCTAGATGCCACCCAGGTCATGTGCTTCATTTGACAGGAATGCAGGTATAACATTTGAAATATGTGAATGTGATCCATTCACTTTCTAAACACTGAATCTGGTCAGTGTTTAAAAGGCTCTAGTTACTTCCTGCGATTTTCAGAGACAGGCTGTGTAACCTTTCAGAACAATGTCTTTTGCCCTTTCTTGGATACCGTGTTCTTGGTGATGAGGTGTGGCACTGGGGTCATTATGGGTGGTTCACTTCTTAACTGATTGCCTAAAGAAACAGCATTGTCTGCGTTGGTGATTCTTGAATCGATGACCTTTTTACATGATGATGGCTCAGAGGTATCAACTTTTCAGTGTATGTGGCCGCCTGTTTTGGAGCTTAGTCACCCAAATGTCATTAGAGCAACTTTTGGCTGATCCCACCTAATGCCATCCCAATGTCAGGAAGGATGTAAGTTTTCTCACCGCATTCGATCGACTTTGTGCCGCACTGGCCCTTTAAGAGCCCCGCACTGGCCCTTTAAGAGCCCCGCACTCTCCCGTGCATCCAGTTGTGAGCTGGAACAGCTGCGGAGTCAGGAACCCCCTCCGCTGATGTAGACGTGCTGCTGCCCCTGGGGGAATTGCCATAAGGACCCTCCTCTTCCACCCTCTGTACTCAACAGGCCCCCTTTGTTGGCTGGGCCAGACGTGCTTTTAGAGAGTGGGTAGATGTGGTTTTGCGAGGGAGGGGCGTGGTAGTACTGCAGTTGAGGCAGTGGCAGGGGGGCAGTCTAGATCATCAACTGTCGGGGTGGGGGGGGGTGGGATTGCAAATCTTCTGCTACATTCAGACAATTGTAGGCTGTCACTGGCGTTTTTAACAAGATTTGGGAGTGAAACAGGCTACAGCAACGCATTAACCGCATTCCGTCCCTGTGCCTCCAGAAGAGAGAAGCACGGGGGGTCTGTGTGTTCCTGTTCCACGTCGCCCCCTTACTGCTGCAGCCGGTACTGTGCTGGGAAATGCAGTTCTCATCAAGTGTGTAACTAGGACTAACAACACTGTGTATGCAAGAATGATCATCCTACCCCTGTCCATTTGCATTTAATTCTCATCTTTTTCTTGGTACTCGGTTTGATCCTCAAACTCATTCTCATGGCATGAAGCATATGATGGGTAGGGAATATCAGCTGTCCTCTTTGTTTTTGTGCATTTAAATATAGCCTGCTGCACAAGAAACAGCAATTTATTGGTGAACCCCCCGCCTGGTGACTGATGTGATCGGGTCACGTCAGCAGAAGGCTTGTAGATGGCTCTTCTCTCCAGTGGCTGCACTCATGCATGTTTTTGGTGAGCGTAGCTTTTTGTTAAAGGGGAAGCCATCTCGTTTTTAATTGGCCTGATTGACCAGTCATTTCTCTCCTTTTAAAATCTTGGTTTTCACCTTTTCGCCTCTCACTCCGTCTTCAGTCTAGCAAGCCCCTCTCTCCCTGATTTATTAAACTCAAGACTAGTAGAAACTGTTAGGATAACAGTTAAATAAGTGTCTTCCTTTGCAGTGAAGTGATTTTATATCCATAGTGGAGAAATTGCGAGGGTCTATAGTACCACTGCATTGTGGTCTGGCACCAGTCACTCTATAGTGCCACTGCATTGTGGTCTGGCACCAGTCACTCTATAGTGCCACTGCATTGTGGTCTGGCACCAGTCACAGTTAAGCCTCACTGGAAACTTGTCTCGTCCCTATTTGTTAGTGTTTTTTTTTTCTTTTCCAAAAGTACATCTTATTGCATCAGTGTTGCATTGCTTAGAATAATGGCTCTGCAGGCAGGCCAGTATATCATTCCTGCCACGGATTCCGTGTAAACAAATTGAAGGTTTAGTTTTTGTTTTCCTGTGATTCCGAGGCTCTGCCTGGTTTGTATGTGATGCTGTGCCCTTTGACCTTAGGAGACTCAAAGTCTCGACCATTTTGTCTGTGTGCGTGGTTGTTGATGTGAGTCAGTGATGTCAGTATCACTGGCTGACTTCCTCTGCTGTTTTCAGTGGATATTTTGATTTGTAGCTGAAATAAACTAGCTGTGGTTTGGCGGAACAGGTCTCCTGGCTGCCCCCATGCTGCCTGATGTGCAGACAGGGCGTCGTCGAGCCAACGGCTGCGCGGCGACAGGTAACTGCCAGGGATGTTTAACACCCCGCTGTGTGCGTCCGATTGCCTCCACCTGCTAATTTAGGGGGGGCCCTTCGGGGTAGAGTGCTGGCTCTGAGGCTTGGGATCTGTGCCAGCAATCGGAAGGTTGCTGGTTCAAGTCCCGTGAATGCCAGGAGTGATCCTACTCCATTGGACCCTTGAGCAAGACCCTTAACCTGCATTTGCTTTGTCCTGGGTGTGGCGTTAATCTACATCCAGCCCTATAAGGAGGGGAATATTTAGGGGTTGGTGGCAGGATTGGCACTCCAGCCATTGGAAAATACTCACGCTGTTCCATTCGGACTAGTGTGGTGCTGAGGTGTGACCTGCCGCACGGCTGGAAGGTCCTCACCCCGGAGATGGTTTTTTGTGTGGTGGGTGTGTGATCAGCACACACTCCTCACCTCTCTACAGCCCTGCACACACACTCTTCTTCCCAACTAAATAGTCAGACAATTTTTTTGGGGGGGGGGGGGGTGGCTGTTACCCTGGGCGTTATCTCTCCATTGTGCTGTTCGTTTCTCCTTTGCAGTGTTTTCATTACAAACACCTCCCACCTATAGTAAACACACAAAGGAACGTTTACTGACAAGCAGAGGGGGGAATTTCAAGTCCGGAAAATAAATATTAAAGATTTTGTTTCAACCAACCGTTTGAATACTATGTGAACGTGACTCTTTATACTCACCCAGTTGGCAATCGGTCTGGATTTTTAATTTCTGGACTTGAACTTTCCGCCTCTGCTGAGAAGACACACAAAGGTGGGGTGTACACACAACAGGCCTTCTAACCTTTTAATGCAGTGCTTCCCAGTCCGGTCCTTGGGGACCCACAGACAGTCCAGGTTTTTGTTCCCTCTCAGCTCCCTGCTTTAATGTGTTAAGCTTTTTTCTGATGTTTTTATATCCTCTGGAAGGATCAGTAGAAAAGACCTGATTGGGTTGTATTGGTAAAGCGCTCAGTTGTCTACAGGCAGCTTAAAGCATCCCCATCAGGAGTTGCAGATCTGGGGTCAGTGTTCCAGTTTGCTCACCAAGGTGTGATTCCAAGGGAGCAGGTTTTCCGTGTCCCTATTGAGGACGGCTAGCTAACACAGGGCCAGCTTGACACGCCCCCCCAGAAGCAGACACACCGGCAGCCCGAGGACGACTGTGATTGGCTGGTGGGATGAGGCCGGCGTGGCTGTGGCCGGCTTGGGCCTCAAACAGGCGCCCGTTCAGATACCAGCCTTTTATGTACGCCGCTGCTCAGCGTTTACACTCATTAGTGGCGTTCGCGTTCTGACGGGAGATAAATTGGCGCCCCTGTAGTTACAGCGAATGTTCGTTTTAAATGGTAGGCAGCTTTAATCCCAAAATCTATACAGTGCCAGTTTTTAATTGTAGAAAGAAATTACAGTGGGTTCAAATCTGCGATTGAAGTTGTGTACAACGACACCATTAACTATACTGATTTACGACGTTAGAGTACAATGCTGGCTGGGTGCTGAGAACACACCCCCCCACACTGGTTTATTCAGGGCCTCCACTCAGGGTGGCTGTAAGCACTGGGCTTTTCCTCTTCCTGCCTGTGTTTCCCGCTGTCCTGGGCTGTGAATGTTGTTCCACTCGGGCTCCCGTCTCTGCTTTGATCGCGGTGGCAGCATCCAGCAACAGGCCCAGACCTGGCATATGTCTCAACAAAACACACGGCCTAATTGTTAAACCATCCCTGTTTTGTGCTGTCCCCCCCATCCCCCATCACCCCCCCCCCCTCCGGTCTCTTGGCACCTCACCAAAACGTTCACACCTGCACATGTGCTTTATTATTTTTCTTGTTTGTTGTTCATTTCCATTTGCCTCTCCCACCAGGCTGCACAGATTTCCCTCAAATTTCCCTGTCAAATCCGTTCAGTGGCTTCACACCTAGTCCTAATGCAGGAGATTCACATTATTAACATTCGTGTGTCTGTGTCTCTGTGAGAGAGACCTTCTGACAGTAAAGACTGTGGCAGCATGCAGAACTGAGAGTTCATTGCTAAATTTCCTGTTCTGGGTCGTTTTATATTTTTGTTTTTGGGACATTACCGGGACGTACGTAAAACTATTTACCATAACCAGCTTGAATCCCCGACATTCCTTTGCCTTTACGGTCTTTTTAAATGGCCTTTGTTGCTGCGGGACCTGGCCCAGAGATAGTCGTAATGTTTGTTTTGAAGGGTGAGGTTTCCACAACCCCTAACCCTGAATTTATCACCTTCGCCGGCGTCTCCTCCCTCTGCTACCGCGTTTGACCCGGTATCTGCGAGCTGTCCTTTAGAATTGAGTGACCCCCCCTCCCCTTGGGCTGGAAACACTTGAGGCTGGTGTTGCTTGTGACCGTCGGCGGTGAAGTCGCCGTCCCACCTTTGGGGTGGGGGTGTGGCCAGTCGGCGTGGAACCTGTTCTTTCGTGACTGCGGGTCATTACGCTGTCATTGGGAGGGCAGCCCCCCTGGCCTCGCCTCTGGGGGCTCTGCATGGTTTGGAGGGCACTGCAGGCTGCAGACCTTTGTATGAATAAGCACTTGCCTTGAGATAGACCTACTCAGCACAATCCTGGCTCCTGGCTCCGTACCAGCACACGTCAGATGTCCTTGATCCCCCTTCCCGGCCACGACGAGCAGGTTAGAAATTTTTTCCTCGTAGCCCATGGAGCAGGAAGCAAGGCCCCCCTCTGCCGTACCCCCAGGAGCAGATCATTCACAGGCTTTCGTGCTTTCAGCCTCGGGGGGGGGAGCGGGGTTGGGTTGGGAAGCCCCACCCATCTCGCCCTGTTGAGTGTTCGCTTCCAGTATCTGACCATTTGTGGTGCAGGTTTCTGCAGACTGGGAGCCACAAGCTGCATTGATGTTCTGGAGATGCTACCATAAAGACTTTAACGGCCAGGTGGCATTTGCTGACCCTGCATTTGATCGTTTTTGTTTGTTTTGGCTCGTCTTTCGTTTTCCCAAAACTGCTTCACGCCCTCATTCAGTCTGCATTAAGATAAACGGCCTATAGACCTACTTGTTCCTTAAATCTTCCAACGACATTATAATCCGGATGCAAATGAAGAGATCAGAGCTTCAGGCAGTCATGCCTGAGCAAATTTGCACAGGTACTTGTCCAGTAGGTAATTCCTGCTTATTTTGATGTGCATCTGCTGCTTGACATGTTCTGCTGCCTAATTTTGAATAAAGCCGTTTGAGAGACTCTCCAAAAGCTGGGACAGAGGTGTCCACCTTCAAATCGACGGCCCTTAGTTGGGGAGTCGTGATAGGGACAGCAGTTTGTACCTGAGGTTAAAGGGACCATGTGGAGCTTGGGATTGTCGATCAGATGGTCAGTTGTTCCACCCCCCCTCCCCCCCCCAAGAGTGCTACATACCTGCAGGAATGGATAAGGTATGAAATGTAAGACTTGCTCTCTTTTGAAAAATCACTGATACACGATCTCAGGACATCAAATATACTGATCAATTTACATGGCAACCAGTTGCCTCTGACTTGTCTGGCTGTAGCCTAATGTGTTGGCCAAATTCGTTTAATTTAATAACTACTCTTTCATTCGTTCATCCTCCTACATATTTCTCACTGCCAAAACTGATGCATGCATTTATTTTTGATAGAATCTGTTTGAATATGTTAAATGTATTTGGCAGGTTACACTGTAGCTGCCTGAATCGCCGCTCTTTGACTGTAATATCTCCAGATCTGGGTTTTCAGTTCTGTTCTCTTATGAAGGTTCCTGTCGAGTCGGGCTTTGGCACTGTGCAGCCTCCGCGCTCCCAGGCATTTACATCGCGAATCTACAGCTGGCACCGAGTTCTGTGAGGCACTGGGCCAGGCGAAAGAAAGATATAAAAGATAAATACCTGTTAAACCAGCGGTTTGGGACCCATCCCCCTCCCCATACACAGTCTGGGGGCTGATCCAGGGAGAGTAAACAATTGTTGCCTGTCTGCTTTGTCAGTGGGGGGGGGGGGGGGGGGCGGAGGGGATTGGTCTTTGGGAATTTTGGTTTTTAATGAATGTCCCTGGCAGTGATGGATGGTGTGGGGGAGCAGGAGGGCAGTGCTGAGGCAGCTGGACCCTGAACGCTGCAGCTGCACACACACACACACACACGTGTGCACACACAGAGGGTGGGGCAGCTGCATTGCTGTGCCACATGACCGTGTCCTGCGTCACGTGACCAGCTCTCAGAAACATGGAGGACTTGAGGGTTTCCTGGTGTGACGTAGTTAAACCTGATTGCATTGAACCTGGGAGGGTATGTGGATGGTATGTAGCTCTGCAGGTTCGGGCCCCACCTGTGTTCGGCAGATCACTGGTAGGGTGCCGAGTGAGGTCACTGGTAGGGTGCCGAGTGAGGTCACTGGTAGGGTGCCGAGTGAGGTCACTGGTAGGGTGCCGAGTGAGGTCACTGGTAGGGTGCCGAGTGAGGTCACTGGTAGGGTGCCGAGTGAGGTCACTGGTAGGGTGCCGAGTGATGTCACTGGTAAGGTGCCGAGTGAGGTCACTGGTAGGGTGCCGAGTGAGGTCACTGGTAGGGTGCCGAGTGAGGTCACCGTTGGGCCCTTGAGCTCCAGGGACTCTGCTTGACCCGTTCTATGATCGTCACTCGCGTGTCACAAGCTGGAACCCAGAGCTGTGGTCGGCATTTTCCCAGCTGCCAAGATCATGGCTTTCTTAGATACAGGCGAAGGTAGCAGCTGTACTGCTATCAGCTTTACTTATTAGAGCATTGGGATGTTAGGTGGGGGTTTGAGCTCTGCTCCTCGAGGGCCGTGCAGTGATTCTGCTTCTGGAGTCCTTCTGATTAACACCTAATTTACACCTGGAATTGCAGGTGAAATGAGTTTTTCCTATCCAATTAAACGCTGCAGTAATTAGGAGGTGAGCTGCAATGGAAGCCAGCAGGCCCTGTGGCTCCTTGAGGGAGAACTGGAGCTGCCCAGACCGGCGGTGGTGAGGGTGGCGGCCGAGAGCCGGAAGGTTAGTGGTTTGTCTGTTTTGGTGGCCAGTCGGGGTCAGTTAGGCCCAGGATCTGTGTCTCCATCAAAGGCAGGAAAACAGACCAGCCCACAGCCCAAGCATCGCTCCCCCCACCGCCCCACCCCCGACAATGTGCTGCTCCATGCCCCCCACCCTCCCCAGCGCCGTTATCATTAAGGCTCTGGTCTCCCCTCAGTCCCTGATTTCACAAGGACTCTCGCTTTGCCACCGCAGAGGCACAAATTGATCCGATCAGAGGCACACAGAAGCGAAAAGGTTCCCCCCCACCGTCCCCCGTTGGCTCCTGCAGGCGTAAATTGACCTCGTTTGCACCTCCGACTGGCGTGGCTTTTGTCATGCGGTCGGCCCGAAAGTCGCTCGTCGTCCTTGTTCACAGTTCAGATCCCCTGCGATGACTGCACTCAGATCCTCGGACGTTAGAATGTCAGGTGACCCTGTTGTTCAGGGCTGCTCGCTCTGAAACGGCAATCGAAACGGCCGTCTTACGGCTGCATGCGGGTGTCAGTGGGCAAATGAAAGCAAACGTGGTCCGGGGTCTGGCTGAGGTGTGCTTTTGAGGGTGTGGATACTGCGGTACACACACATACTCTAGAAGCTTCTATGTGATGCTTAGCGCTGGGTCATTGTGCTATCTTCTGGCTCCTGCTGGTTCCCCCCGTGTACATCTACCACCAGCCGCCTCCACCCACTGAGGGGGGGGGGGGGGTTGGGGGCTCCTGTCCTCTAGCCGCCCCCTGCAGGAGCCGGGTGACCCCACCAAGGATAATCAATACGCATCCCTCTCCACCCCTCACCGGTGGGAGGGCGTAAGCAGCAGGGGTTGTGGCTCGGCCCCCCCATGTCCAGCCAGACGCATTCCAGACACTCACGGCCCACGCAGACTCGAATTACGAGGATTCGTTGCGAAAGGGGATTTGATAAGAAGGAGGTCTGCGCCAGGTGAAGGTAGGCATTACCGTATTTACTGGTTGCCCGGTGGCGTCTGGTGGACACGCATTCGGGGCTTGTTCCTGTCACTCTTAGCGCTGCTATCCGCTCTTTAAAGGAAGATTCTTTTATTTGGGAATCTGTGATTTTTGGGTGTCGCTACCTGACTGCCATGCGGGGTTGAAAGGCAGTTTCTCAGCCGTCACGTGCTGAATGTTTGCGTTTTTCACTAATATTCCCTTCATCCAGACACTGAGCGCTTACGCCCAGTGCTGAGGAGATGCTGGATGGGAACAAAAGGCTTGACATCTGACCCCCGCTTCCCCCCCGGCCGCTTCCTGCTGTGGCCGCATTCCAGCACTCTCCCCCTGCCTCCGCGCCTCCCTTTTGTCTCGCTGAAATGGGCCCTCGGCCCAGCTCGGCCCGCTCCCGTAACCCTGGATCAGAACCCTGAATAATCAGTGACGCCAAATTAGAACGAGCTTGTAGCTACAAAGGGCTGATGGAGCCAAGTGCTCGCTGGGGGGGGGTGCCGCTGTTATGTTATCAGCTGCCGGTTTGGAGGTTCTCGTTTCACCCCTCCCACCCTTTTCCTGGGCCCCGGTGCCTGTGGACATGCAGGAATCAGTTGGGGGTGGGGGGGGGGGGGTGAGTCTGGGGACAATTGGGCCTGAATTACAAGCTCTGCTTGTCTTCTGTAGTGGAGCGGTCTCACGGCTGACTGGAGGGACTGCGTTCGTGGACGAGGAGATGGGGGGGGGCATTTCTGACAGATGGTTCACTCGTCTTTCTGGTTTGGGCCAGTCGCTCTTAAAGCCCCTCTGTAGCTGATTTTAGTGTTTATGGGTTAGTGCCGCCGTGTAGAACAGCCCGGAGGTCTGGGCGGGGCCACCTTTCGAAAACCACTTCCTGAGCGACTCTTCAACGGACTCATTAGTGCTGACTTCAGCTGCCCCCCCTACCCCAGCCTATATGGGGGGGAGCTAGTTAGCCTTTTAACGAATAAGACACATCTGCGGAGGGCTTATCTTGCAGGTGCCCCGCCGGCCTGGAATTATGATGAATTACTCGTAAATGGCTCCGTTGACGTGGATTGACAAGATGAACTGCTTTTAAGTGATGCACTTGGACCCATTGTTTCACGGGGGTTGGCAGTGTGGGGACAACGATCAGCTAATTTGATTCTGTTGCCGGTGTGGCCTTTCACGCCGTGACATGGGGCCCGATTGAAGATGTAATGAGGACCAGTAGCCTTTGTGCCCCGTGGAACAAGGAGACACCTGCTCTGTATGAATATGCATGGCTGCCGGGGCCATAAACGCCGCTTCTGTGTGTGCGGTCTTTGCTTAAAGCACAAAGCTCTGCACCAGCCTTTTCCAGGATGGCTGATGGTGACCCGCTTAGTGACTCGCGCTGTTAGCTTCCCGGCACTGATTTCACTTCTGTTCTGACGTAATCCAACATCTTACACGTTTATAGACCAATAAATATTTACAGAACATTTTTAGAACAAAGAATTGTTTGGCAATCAGCAAGGAACTGGCTGATTCTTTTTGGCTTGCATTGAATTAATGTTTTTTTTGTTTGTTTTTAAATTGCAGTGAATGAGGCTGTCCGTTAGCAGATGTGGTTGTGATGGCCCTTATTTAAACTGTAACCTGATCTTTTAGACCTGTTAACCCTCCAGCCTTTGGTATATACTCCGTAGGGTAGGGTATTCAACATGGCTGACCGTTTCCTGAGTCAACTGTGCTAAAATGCAGTAATCTGTTCCTTCCTGGGCTCCCAGGTTGGTGTTGAGTGTTGAATCCCTCTCAGAAGACCCTGCTTTAATGGTTTAACATGCTGATATGTCTCTTGGCTGTCAGCTGCTGCTTTAGTCTGGTGTCTGGCCTTCAAGGGACTGGCACTGCACCGGCTGGCTCAGCTTTGGGAAGACGTGACGTCTCATTGGTCAGATGCTCACAAAGATCCCATAATGCCTTTGGTTTCCTCTAAAAGAACATTTTGTTTTGTTTGAGGAGAAGGGGCTGTTCTGCATGGCAGGCAGCACAATGCAATAGCTGAGGGAAGCTGGGTATTTTTTAACGAATGTTGATTTTCTTTTTAGAAACCAGACTCCAAGCTACCGCCAGAAACTGCTTTGGGAGGGGGTCAACATGACGGGGGCCCTGAGAAAAGGAGGGGAGCTTTCAGTGTTGCCTTTGAGCCTTTTCTTTCGTGCTGTGGTCCATCTGCGTTTGACTGTGTTTTGGGAAGGACTGGATGGAATGTAATTCCTTAGAAATCTCAGACATTTGTGTGTGTGTGTGTGTGTGTGTGTTTGTATATCCACTGGAGGGGGCTCTCCAATGGCTGGCTTGCTTCTGGTGTGTATCTGAGAAACGTTAATTTCCTGGAATGCGTGTGTGAACAATGTCGGCCACCTCGCTTACCTTAATTGCACTGTTAAGCTGAATTGCAGGAGTAGCCATCAGGCTTGTAAATCCCACCTCTTCTCCCCCTCCCCCTCCAACAGGACACTCCAGCCAGCCAGATTGAGAGAGCTCACGTGGTAAGCATGTGGGGTCAAACAAGAGTCCCAGTCAGTGCATTCTCCAGTGGAGCTGGGATGTCCTGGTAGCTTGTGTGGCCCAGTCACTCCCAGTATCCCATGGGGGTGCGGAAGAGAGGATCGGCTGGAGTAAGCGTGTGCCGACCTCTCCGACCAGCTGGAGAATGGCGCCTCCTAAAACAGACCTCCCCATTTTTGTGCTCATCTCTCAGCCAAATGCGGCCTGTCTCTGCAATGGTCCCAGCAGGGGATTGGTAGCTATGGCCGGGGAAGGTGTTTTGTGTGTGTGTGTGTGTGTGTGTGTGTGTGTGTGTGTGAGACGTGTGTCTCTTTCCAGATTGATTCCAGGCTGATTCCAGTTCTCTGAATCTACTTTAAGATCAGAGAGCACTAGATTCTTCATGTTCTTTTTCAAAGAAAAGGTAGATTAAAGCCCTCAGTCGAGATAAGTGTTGTTTTTCCTTACTTTCTTCCCCCCCCCCCCCCCCCCTGCTTTTGTTCAGTAACTGAATTACGGAGAGATAAACCCCTTCAGAAGGCCGTTTTATCTCTGAGCACAGGTGTCTGACTCCTGCTTCCAACGTCACTCTTTTCATGGCTTCTCCAGTTTTCCCGGCCCGGTGTAACATTCCCTTCAGCTGTGAAAGAACTTCTGTGTTTTGGTGCCTCTCCCTCAGCTCGTGTCGTAGGCTTTCAGGTTTTACTTCGATCTCTCCGGCTCTTTATTAGCGTTCAGTATGACATTTTGGAGACTCTTGTATACACAACTGCTATATTTCATTTTTATCCTCTGTAGAATATATTGTTTTTGCTTATGTCCTTCATAATATGCATGCCACTCTGTTATGTCAAAGCTTTAAGATGACATCACATGTGTGGGGGTGTGCTTTATACCATCCCAACACATAATTTATGTAAAAATAATCTACACTTTATTTCCCCTAGATCACAGGACGGTATTTGGATTGTGAAATATGGCAAAATACACTAGAGTGCTTGTAAACAATATTTTGCTTTTAGCTCTCTTCCATTAGATTTCCGGTTGTGTGGCATCTAAATCCCCAGTGTGTGACAGCACTTAAGGGAACAAACACCCCTCGGTGTCTCTTGACAACAGCGCCTGTCTGTCGTGGTCATGTGTTTGAACACCGCCTCCCTTCCCATTGTCTAAAATAGCAAGGCTAGGGTGATGTCATTGTTTCGTTCGCCCTCTAAAAGCTGTGTTTTCAGCTCCAAGCTCTGGGAGCATAAGGATGAGAAACTTAAGTCGGATAAACAGGGAACACCTCGCTGTAGGAGCCTCGCTGTGTTTATCCTGGAGAACAGCGGCAGACTAAAGATCTGGGGAGATGGTGCTGCTGAGGCTGGAGATGACCGGCTTACTGGTGAAAGTGCAGGTTGAAGTTGAGGATTTACCCAGAACTGACCTTCACTCCCTCTCGGCGTTGCAAGGCAGACCTTTTGCCGTAATGACTCGCTAAGCTTCTCTTGCAGCACTGTCATAGTGAGCTTGTGCGTTGATGAGTCCTGGATACCCCCCCACCCGTTTTCTGTCCGCCTAAACACTGCCGATCCATTTACCATGACTCTGTCATGTAAGACAAAGACTTTGCCAGCCTGCCCCACTTAGACTAATTCCCGTGCAAACGACTTTGATCATTCAGTGCTTATCTTCCGCCTCAATGCTAATCAGTAAGCCAGGAGACGCGGGTGTGTGCAGGGGGGAGGGGTTTATGCCGGAGTCTGGGCCTGCCCTTGCAGAGGACTCTGGGGCTCTGCGGATAGGCCGTCGCTCCAGGTTGATAGGTCAGCACTCTCTCTGACCCCTAATGCAGGCCTCCTGGGGTGTGTTCTTCGTCTTTGGCCTTTCTCGTTTTTAGGGAGGTCATTTGTAAAGCCCCCCACTTGGCCTCTGTCCTGGTGGGGGTTGCTAATGGTTGTGTTGATCCAGCGAGGAGAACCTGAGGACACAAAGTGTGTGTGTTCAGGTGTCGCTTGAGACGCACATATCCTGTGTAAACTTCAATTTAACACGCTTTCTTGTGTTCATTCTTAATTCTCCAAACTGATAATTAGCCAAAGACAAATTATGTGTTATTTCTAGCAGAGTAAAACAAGCCGCTTTGATTTCTGCAGACTAGTATTGATATTTGCTTGGTGTCCCCATCTGTGCCTTTTGTTTTAAGTCAAATTTGACCAACCAGTCCGTTCAGGATGTAGGATAGTTTGTCAAGTTTGGTCCTCTTGCCAGAATGTTAAGGTTTACTGAGGGGTTGTTCATCTTAGGGTCTTTTTTTGCTGCATCTGTCATCTGCGGATGATGGTGGTTGGTGAATGTGTGTGGACAGGATGACCCCTGCCCGGGACGGTCTACGTGCGTTGGCGCAAGAGCTGCTAACGTCTCGAGTGAGGTTCCGGGCTACCTCAAGAAGACCTTGCCTTCTCTGCAGCTTCATCTGGCGCTCGAGCGGCAGAGTGCAAAAATGTAAATTGCATGGAATTCTTGGGTTTAAAAATAAACAGTGGGAGAGATGAAGCCAGCTCCCAAAAACGTTCCTGACCAAGCAGGCAGGACGTCCCCGAGCTCCAGCCAAGCAGGAAAAATTTCAAGCAATGTTTAGATTTCAGAGAATGGAGGTTTTGGTCGTGGTGGACAGAGCAGCTGGGCAGAGCACTTGGAGAGTTGTCGGTGGAGGTTCGGCGCTATCTGATGACACACAAACAGACACATCAACTCACTAAAGTGAAAAATATCATTTGGCTTTACCTTGACATGTCATGGAATGAACCAGATTAGCAGGCTGGTGTCTCAGGGGTGGTCAACTTCTCTTTGCCGAACCACTGCTAATCTCCTAATCGGGACAGTGATTCGCAAAATTTAAGAGATAAAGCAGGCTCCAGAGGATGTAAGCATATCTGTAATTAAGAGCGTGAGGAGCCTTATATGAGTGGCCATTCAGCCTTTGTTTAATAATGTTGACACAGCCGTGTCTTCTGCTTATTAGATTTTGCTTCTGCCTCGGTGGTACGACATCATTTCTCTCAGCTGAGCTGGTTCTCACCCAGCTTTCAGCTGCAGCCTTAAATCAATACTAACATTTAACTTGCTCATTCTTCATTCACTCGTCACCCGGTGCGACTTTTTCGAAGAGCGATGACAGGAGCTGTACACTGGGGAAGGAGGGGTGGAAATTCTTTCTTGGGCTGAGCCACGGAGATCTAGAGCAAGGGGCCGGGCAGGGGCCTGTGTTAACATTCCTATTGTCCTGCCCACTCCATTCCAGATGACCCAAGATGAGCTGGAGTGGCGTCTGAGAGAAGAGGAGCAGGACCATGTAGATGGACAGAGTTCCTGCTGAGGACAGACTCCAGCACTGGTGAACGCAGCTGAAGAAGTCCAGGAGGTGGGTTTGTCCACTGGGGCCTCGGTGTGGAGAACCGCCAGAGCCGGCATTGAACTCTGGGGCAGTACTCTGAAGACCAAGGGTATACCGTAGCCTCCCATTCCTCGCCTTGGTCGTAGGTTGTAGCCGTGGATGTGTAAAGGTGGCCGGTCAAGATGGCTGCCTCTGATCCGATGTGCTGAGGAATGAAAGCAGCCTAGTGGGTATTTCCTTTAAAAGCTGCACTCAGTCACATGTCACTCATAGCACAGCCGGGTCTCCTTTTCAGGGGTCCACTGAGAGAGGGGAGATGGCAGGAAAATACATGGCTGCGTACATTTATTTCAGATACGGAACTCTGTAATGCTTGACATGCTACTGTAAACAGCTGGCGCCAGTTTTCCATATTGTATAATGTAGCACTCACAAGAGAGTTGAGTTCATCAATATTAATGTTGACCCAAGACAAATTTTATCTGGCATATAAATTAATATTCAAAACAAAAAAATAGATGTTTATTTTTCTCTTTTCTTTTTTTTCTTGCTAGATAAGGATGGGCAATTCTGAGAGCCAGTACAGCATCCAGGGACCTAAGGGCGGCAGTTTAATCCTCACCGGGAAACGCAAACCGTCTTCTCTGAAGTTCTGCTCGTCCAAGGAGGAGGCCCTGTCTCCCCAGACGTGGTGGAGAGGTGGGATCGGGGGTTCAGGGTACAAGTCCCGTGCCGCTGGTCGTGGCTGGCTGTCCCAGCATAAGGGCGGGCAGCCGTACGTCTCCCGCCACTACGACTATGTCGCCAAAGGTGGCAAGGTAGGCGGAGCCAGCAAGCAGCAGGCCTGTTCGCCTGAGAGATCAGGTTGCGGCCTACTCATGCCCTCTGAGAACGGCTATTGCTGTGTTAATGGCGCCCAACCAGAGGGGAACGGCTTCAAGGCGGCCAGCAGAGCACGCAATGGGCACACTGTGAATGGGTGTAGACCGTCACCGGCAAGCATCTCCTCCACGGGCTCTGGTGAGAATAGTAGTCCCAAGGTGCTCATCAAGAAGGATGGGAGCCTGCGTGTGGAGTTCACCAACAACAGCAAGCTGACGCTGGATGATTCCACTGGTCCGGTGCAGCTTCTCAAATTCTGCCCGACCGTGGAGTCCACACCTAGCCACTGTTCACGAGTGACCGGCGTGGAAGAGTTTCCAGAGGCCCTGTTGTCCGGTGACCAGGCGGACCCTGCCTCTAGGGCCAGCAAAAGCAGCTCCCTAAGTTCTGAGGGCTCCTGGTACGATGCACCCTGGGGAAATGGGGTAGAACTTGGTGAAATGGACACTGTATGTTCCTCGGGTGTTGGCCGTAGCAGTAGCACACCTCCGGTGTCCTTCTCAGAACTGTACCGGGACCCCAGCATGGGTGGTACTCTGCCAGCGGCCGAACACTCTCCCGTGCCCTTCCTGGTTCTCCCAGGTACTGGGCATCGCGCTTCCTTCACGGATGTCCTAGATGTGCCAGTCAAGGAGGGGTACCTAGGAGCCAAGCAGTACAGCTCCTACACGCTGCCGTGCCGCAAGGCCCGTCCCAGTCCCAGTCCCGAGGGCAGCGCCAAGAAGGATTCCCTCAAGAGTCGCATGCGGAACTTCAGTGACTGGACAGGAAGCCTGAGCAGGAAGAAGAGAAAAGTGCAGGTAAGCTTAGGGGCACAAACTCGGCTTGTCTGCCACCATCACACTGTCTCAGTGGAATTTTCCGTGACTTCATTGTTTTTTGGTCCATTATTAGTTTAGTGACGCATATTTTCTAAGAGATGCCATTTTTAAATGTGTTGTGGTGAAAATGTTTTTCAATCTCCTTCCTAGTTTCTAATATTGGGGATGTGGCTAAATGACTCAGACACATCAATGGCAACGTTTAATTGCCAATAGTGAGGTCTTGCACGTAAGGTGAGGCGTGAGCCCTGTTGACGTAGGGGGTGCTCTTCTTCCCGCTTCTGGTGCGTAGGGTGCGGCTGGTCAGGGCTTGCAGTGGTAAGAACTGTTCCCAAATTTGTACGTTATCTCGTCGGCTGCATCGCAGCCTCTCCTCCGCACCCTCCCTTCGGCGTCTGGAAGGCCAGTCTCAGACAGCTTTTCCTCCACGGGGGAGTTCTTCCGTTTCTGGCTTATCCTGACACTTTACGGGTGCAGTTAATTCCCAGCTCGTAGAGGAGGTGCTGATCACCCTGGCGGCTTCCTGGCCCCTGACTCCCCGGTCCAAGAACAAGGTGCTATGCCCACTCCCGTCCACCAGGTGTCCCGTGCCAGGGACGGGGCACCAGCTGTCCCCGAGGACGCTGCGGAGCTCCGGACAGTGACGTTCGGAGCTGTAATGGGAAGGCACAATTGTGAGCGGATGCAAGCAGACAAGCTGTAGGATGTAGGGGATGGTGACATGGGAAGCAAGTGGGTCTTCCGAGAAGACGCCTCTGTCAGGGTGGGTAAGCTGGGATCGACTCGCTGTAGTGCGTCACTGGTCATTTGCCGTGCGTTAGTCAGCAAATGAGCAGCGAAGTTTAGGTTGTGCTTAGCAGCTGTCAGGCTGAAAGTATAAGAGTGACGGAGGGTTAGGGCTGATGCCCCCTTTCATTTGAAATGTTTCATTTTTATGTGAATGTTAAAATGATCATGATACTAATTTGCTTGTGGAAAGCTGTACATCAGCACTGTTGATGTAGCATCTGTGCTAAAGTAAAAAAGTAAAAGAATAACTGAAATAGCAGTGTTAGTAGTAGATTCTGTGGATAAAAGAAACAGTGACCTAAGTTGGCTTCAGACTGAGGTCTCAGATGCCTGTCAGGCGTGTCCTAAACAGGCCCGCGTTGACGAACGCTGACCTCTGTGTCTGAAGTGGTTCCAACCGAGTAAGTAAACAGACTCGTGCAATGGGAACAGCTACCGCAAATGCCGTGTGATACAGTCGGCGTGTAACGCGCCACACCCGCCAGACGGCTGTTGTTGCCGTGTGCATGGTCCCTCTTGCCGATTGAGCGCTCTGGTGAACCTTGGCCCAGATCAGCACCGGGAAAAGCTTTCCAACTGAATTAAATTTAAAAAAAAAATAACAATAATAATAAAATTATAAAAAAAATAACCCAGGGTTCGAAACCAGCTTGCTGAAACAGGGCTTAGGGAGATGTAGTGGGGACTGTCTTCATTTGCACGAATTATCGTTAACATGTTGCATTTTATAAATAATTTAAGAGTCATGGTTTGTGTTTTTTTTCTTACGCGGAATTCAGTGCTAATTGAATGTTTGAAATATGTTTTAGATGTTAAAAGTTTTTTGATTTCCAAATGCTAAGTGCTAATTCAGGTATAGTGCAGCTTGGGCTACATTTAGATGCCGCTGATGAATACGGTGGTGATTTCCCAGCTCAGCGGTGGGATTTAGCTGAGGACTTCCCCCTTCCCTGTTTTCCTCTGTTGGCTCTGCTTGTCTTGGCCTGAACACTGAGCGCATCTGACTGGTTCTGGAAACCCTTGAAGGGCCTGAACTCAATCCCTGGGCCAAACCAGGCTAAGTGGGGGCAGACGGGTGCCTTCGTTTACCTCCCAGCTATGGGGGACGGGGGGGCAGCTCCTCCTGGACGTGGGGTCTGTCCTTCCCAATTAGCCTTTCTGTGTGCATAAGCCCACAGTGGTCTGGTTAGTCCGGTAATCCTGGCGAGAGCCTGGGTGCGGCGGGGGGGTGGGGGCCTGCGTGACTCTCGTCCTCCGTTTGTATCATGAGGCATGGAGGGCAACCGGCCACAGGTGTGCTGTCCCGCTCTTATGATGTCACAGTCAGTCCTCAGCACACTCTATAAATGCTGCCCACTCTGATTCACGATCCTTTAAACTGTTTCCTTTGGGATTATAAAAGTGTTCTGATGCTGATTGACTCTGATTCCCTCGCTCTGTAGTGTGGTATCAGAGACTTTGTCAGACCTACCAAGACGAATTAAAATTGCTGTTTTGGAATCAGCTTCAAGAGACCATTTGGAGGGTAAATGCCTTGTTGGGTTTCGTGACCTAAAGATTGAGCTCCTAGCCATTACCGTTAAAAGTTCTGCTCGTGCCCCCCCAGCTCGGATGCCTGCCAGCTAAGGTCTGACTGGCTTAATTAGGTGCAACGTTTTGGCTCTATTAAAACAAGCTGCAGAATATCGTGGCTCCGGGGTTGGGGGGGCATTAAACTGGAGGGGGGCCTCCAGATCCCTTCGTCTCCGTGTCGGGGGGGGGTCTCTCTACAAATCATGACACCCCCCCCCCCCCCCCCCCCCCATTGGAGAGGGAAGCTGGTCCTTCCCTAGATGAGTCAGGGGGCTAATGAGGGCCAGCTGCTGAAAGGGGCAGGTAATGCTGAGTTTCAGATCATTTCCAAACAAAAACAGGCTGAAAAGCCGAGCGTGGGAATGAAATTCGGGATGGGGAGTTTGAATGATGACTGCAGGTTCTGATTTTCTACAGTGCAGTGACTGCTGTAACCATAGTAATAGCTATGTTCCTGCTCTCCAAACAGCAGATGCTTCTTATATTCTTAAGGTTTCCTCCGGGATTAATACTAAAAGTATTCAGATTCTAATGTATCTGTGACGCGCAAGCAGACCTGTGCTGACGGTGTGTTACGAATCACACTTTTAAACAGGCTAATGATTAAGAATCTGCTTCGACTTCCCTGTGTCTGTCCTGGTAGGAGCCCAGGAACAAGGAGGCCGTCGAGTGCTTCGACAGCGGCGTGGACGGCCTGACGGCCGACACCAGCTCGCCCTCCCAGGGCTCCAGCCTGCTGTGGTACCCGGGCGCGGCACAGCCCCCTCCCGCCCGCAGCGAGTCCGCCAGCGCCCTCCACGGCAACGGCACCCTGCGGCAGAACATCTACGAGAACTTCATGCGTGAGCTGGAGACCGGCGGGGGTGGGGTGGAGCAGGGCGCCTCCACGGAGACGGAGGACACCAGCAGCGATTCGCTGGGCTCCCTGGAACAGCTGGACCAGCTGCTGGAGAAGGAGCAGGGCGTGGTGCGCCGGGCAGGCTGGCTCTCCTTCAAGCCCCTGGTGACCCTGCACAAGGACAGGAAGCTGGAGCTGGTGACCCGGCGAAAGTGGAGGCAGTACTGGGTCACACTCAAAGGTGAGGCTGGGATCCTCTGCATTCTCTTTCATACCTTCCTCTAATACCTTACCCAGAGAGCCTGCAGGGGGCGACGATGAGCCGTCCTACAGCTCTCGCACCCGGGGCACCACCTTCTCCCCCTTTAGCCTATTAGGAGCTTACGGGGAATTACGTGCTGTAATCTGCGCTCTTCACCTGCCACTGCCAGCTGACGATCCATGTAAATTTCTTTAAGGCGTCAAAAAAAAAGTAATATTTTAAAAACATTGGTGTGAGAAAGTCATGCAGTACTTGTTTGTTATCATGGGATCTGGTGCATCGCAATGCTTGTTTTTGCGTAGCTCTTCTTGCTCTCCTTTGACATATATACACATGTGCAGATGTCTTGGGGTCAGAGCGTAGGGTCAGCTGTTTATCTGGTGTCCCTGAGGTATTTTTTTGGGGGGATTAAGGGCTTAACAGTGGTGCGATCGTGCTGCCGAACATGGGATTTGAACCGGCAACCTTCCGATCATAGGCACAGAGCTCCCCCCCCCACTCCATCTTCATGCTGATTACCGTGCTGCAGGTTCTTCTGTGGGCAGTGTCGTTTTTTACATAGTTCAGGTTTCAGTTGGTTGAAGTCCCAGATATGATGCTTCGTAAGCTAAATGCTCCTCCTCTCAGTGGGCGGGGGTACAAAGGCAGTGCTTGTCCCTGTGCCGAGGCAGCAGGGGTGCCCGCTGACCCGTGCGGTCCGCAGGGGAAGCTGGACTCGCTGGCACGCCGTCCGCTCCCACCACCCAAGGCAATGTGACCCGGAGTACAGTAGCTCTGTTGAGCGAGAGCCGCTAACTCAGCTAATGACATTTTGCTAAGTGGGAGTCGGGATTACCTTTCCGTCGCAGGTCTCTCGCCTCCCGCACCATGTGACACTATTTTTAAAATCTTGCTCTCACAAAGATGACCAGTGACCTGGCGAATTCGCCAGTGCTCGTCGGCCTCGATCGCGGCCCTTCCTCCGCAACTTCCCAGAGCCCCAACTTGGTCCTTGTTCCTTAGGCTGCACGCTGCTGTTCTACGAGACGTACAGCAAGAGCACCGCCGAGCAGGACCTGTCCCCCCGCTATGCCCTCTTTGCTGAGGACAGCGTTGTGCAGTCCGTCCCCGAGCACCCCAAAAAGGAGAACGTCTTCTGCCTGAGCAATTCCTACGGCGACGTCTACCTCTTCCAGGTAAGAGCCCTCCTGCACGTGAGCAGAAAGTTTTGAGGCGTGTGGGTTGGCCTTTGGACATCATTCTCAACCTCATTGTACCAGCACCCAATCAGGAGACCCCCCCCACCCCCCTTACCAGAACCCAGATGGATTTCCTGTGCTGGAATGCATCGTTTTGTTGGCCTGATTACCGGTTTACCATCATGTGGGCTGACGGTAGAAATCTATTGCAGAAATGAGAACTAGAAGAGGTGTTTTTTGGAAAATTGTGTTTGTTTCTCTCCTTCCTGTTAGCACAGCTTGGTTCTTTAACAGTATCTTGCCTCGTCGGCCCTGTGAGATCTCATGACACATTCCTGCCTTGCATTTCCTCACCAGTTTTACTGGTCTGGATGCCCTTTACCCACCAAAGATGGCTTTGCGTGAACCTTTTCTCCAAAGTCACAACTGCCATCTGTATTATCTGTCCTTTGATCATTATTTTGGACGTTACTTTGTATGACGTGGACAGAGTAGCAACAGCGCATGAAACAGAATGGAAAACATCCCATTGAGGAATGAAAAGGCGCAGCCAGCGTGGTTTCGGGGCCATTCCTGCAGACATTCGTCTGTTGGTTGGCTACTAACTTTTGGAAACAGTATCGTCTTGGTGTTCGGCATCCTCTGTCCTGGGCTACAAGCTCGACTCTGTGAGGCACACAAGAGCGCCAGTGTGTTGTCCAGGGGAGCCCCCATAAGGTCATGCAGGAAAGCAGACTCCGCCAAGACCATCTGGAAAATGCCATCTTAGAAACTGGCACTTGAGCAGGACGCCCTGTTCCCCAGCGCAGTGACTCAGCAGGACCCCTGGTGCAGGCCCAGTTCCCTCCATTAGGGAAACACCCCAGACACATAAATAAACCTTGAAAGCACCATGTTCTGTCCTCTCCATGGGTGTTTCTCCATACCAAGAACATACTTGTCTTGCTATCTTGCCTTCCAAGAATGAACTTAGGACACAATGAATCATAAGATTGGTCTCATTTGGTGAAGATGCAACCAATGTATCCTAGAAGTTCAAGTTGGGGCAAGAACGTCCTCTATACTTCTGTTCTTAGTATTGGAACCGGTCTTCGGCAATGGAAGATGACGTAAAATGGGTACATGAGAAGACAAGTATGGTTGAGCACACATATGGAGAAACGCCCCATGTTTTCCTAGCGTTTGAAGGTACTTCAGGGCAGTGACTCATCATCCCCCCCCTTGCAGGCGAGCAGCCAGACGGATCTGGAGAACTGGGTGACAGCGGTGCACTCGGCCTGTGCCTCCCTGTTCGCCAGGCGCCACGGCAAGGAGGACACAGTGCGCCTCCTGCGGAGCCAGACCCGTGGCCTCCTGCAGAAGATCGACATGGACGGCAAGATGAAGAAGATGGCTGAGCTGCAGCTGTCCATCGTCAGCGACCCCAGGAACCGCAAAGCCATCGAGAGCCAGGTAAGGCCGCGTCAGGCTTCTGTGTCCACGGCAACGGCCCGGCTCAGCAACGAGTGGCCAATGTTTGGCACCCCACCCTCATAACTTTAATGATTATTTTGTGAACCTTTGGCCTTCCCCTGACTTCTTAGCCACAAAGGACGATATTTGCTCCAAGTGCTCTTTTTTCCCCGTCTAATGAGCCCGGTTTGGTGCAGCGTGTGCATGCTGTGGCGAAGTCTTGGATCTGGAGCAAAAACCATGTTTGTTTCATTCCCAAGACCTGGTTTTCTGATGGAAAGCAGACAGTTATAGGTGCAAGTGAAGGTTGTGTCCCAAACAACATATGTGAAACATCTCCATGCTAACTGGGTTTAATCAGCCCCACCTTTTAAATATCTCACTCTCTGCTGGTGCTGGATGCTCTGTGGTTCATGAAATATTTTTCTTTACCATCCATTAGTAACAGGAAGTCTTAAAAGAAAATTAGCTTTAATGCTGTACAAACAAAATGACACCCCGCCACAATTTGTGGGGGAAAGGAAGATAATCAGCCTAATTTTAGCACCGCTGTAGTTGTTTGCATTTTATTGAAAGCTTGGGGGAATAAAGGCATGCAGACACACGCGCACACACACACACACACACACACACACACACCCTGAAGGCTTGGAAAGCTCTAAACATCTCGTTCCTCTGAATTGCAGATGCTCTGTGGTAATGGGGTCTTTTCCTGTGTTATACCCTCTTTAAAGGCTCTTGCCCTGTGTTATACCCTCTTTAAAGGCTCTTGCCCTGTGTTAAACCCTCTTTAAAGGCTCTTGCCCTGTGTTAAACCCTCTTTAAAGGCTCTTGCCCTGTGTTAAACCCTCTTTAAAGGCTCTTGCCCTGTGTTATACCCTCTTTAAAGGCTCTTGCCCTGTGTTATACCCTCTTTAAAGGCTCTTGCCCTGTGTTAAACCCTCTTTAAAGGCTCTTGCCCTGTGTTATACCCTCTTTAAAGGCTCTTGCCCTGTGTTAAACCCTCTTTAAAGGCTCTTGCCCTGTGTTATACCCTCTTTAAAGGCTCTTGCCCTGTGTTATACCCTCTTTAAAGGCTCTGTGCTGAATGAACCAGACGACACTGTGGAAACACTCTGTGTCAAACTGTGAACTGCCGTCCTCTCTGCTGCCAGCCGTAAATGAGCAAATGAGAGAGATTTATTGGGAGGTAATTAAGGAAGGGGGTCAGTCTGTCCCAAAGGCCTTTTCTCAGGCTACCTGGCCACTGTTTTTCCTGGGGGCCATCAAGGGACAGACCTCAAAGAGCAGACCTGTGGCACAGCTGGAATGCATCGCCACCATGCGCGGCTGCTCCCGCCCCATCCATCTGCTTGCTTTCCCTGCTACAGGAAGCAATTGGTGACAAGAAACGCCGAGTCACCGTTCTCAGCAGGAGGCATGGCTATGGTTTTCAATTGGGGTGGTGCCTTGCATGGAAGGAAGCTCTGCACCTAAGGTTAAAGGTCAGAGGGTGTAGCTGGGTGGGGTGGTGGGGGGGGGGGGGTGTGCCAGTCTAGGATATGGCCTCTAGTCTCTCTGGAGCCCTGACTACTTTGATGTGCCCCCCTGCTCCCAAAATCAATACCAGGAGGCCTTTTGAAGTCTTCGTCTCCAAAGAATCTTGTCACAGTTCAAACGCTTGGGCAGCTGCCCTTTTGGGGGCACGGTGGAGGGAAAAGGAGGCCTGGTGGAATATCCCCCCCCCCCCCCCCCCCCACCCGTGTTTAACGAGAGGCAAGAATGCGACCGAATAGTGTGCCGTTTAATCTGTTGACTCGATTTGTCCAGATGGTCGCAATATGCGACGGCAGCCACCGCGGTGACTCAGGCATTGCGCCCTGCGTGAGACTGTGTGCGACCGCGCATGTTCTGCTATCTGGGTGATTTTCCTCCATGCAACACACCGCAGCCTTTACTGCGCGACCTGCACAGGCTCCATGTATGTCTGCGTGTAAGAAGGGCGGGGCATTGCCGCATTTATGTTGAGCAGTGTCCGTCTTTGTCAGATAGTCATGTTGTGTGTGGTTTTTTTTTTGGTTTCTTCATTACCAGACCAGGGTGGGAATGACGCATGCAATAAAAAATGCATTATTCCTTGGCTAGAACATTAATGGCTAATGGTAACGCTTTCACAGAACAAAACATGTTAGATAAGAGAAACATCTTCATTTCGTTAGGAGAATAAGAACAGAGTTTTGGGCATGTGAGCTTAGTCTCATTACTAATGATTCATTGCTTGATGCTGTTGTTAGGGCTACACTGAGGATATAATGGCCACATATAATTTTGCTTGTGCTGAGAGGAAAAAATTGCAAAGAATATGGTTCATAACGATGTCAGGTGTACCATGGCAGTGACCCTGGGTGGTATAACCAAACACATATTCCAGTCTCTGAGGTTTTTGGTAGTGATGCCTGGTCACATGAAGCTATTCCGGCCGTTACCTTTTTTTGCTGCGTTTTTAGTTATGAAATCACAGCCAAAACACACCAGGGTCACATCCACACTAGATAACAAAATGTTTGTGATACGTCCAGTGTTTCGTAATCCGGTCCTGGGGGACCCGCAGAACCACAGCTGCCGGGAGCAAAAACATGGACCGTCTGGGTCCCTGAGGATCGGATTGGAAAACATTGAGTGTGATCAGGTCCTTGGCATGACCTGATATAGGTTCACGCATTTTGTGGATTGGGGGGGGTGGGGGGTTGTGGCTCTGGAATCAGTCATTTGCCTCCTTGTCTGATTTTTTATTGAGGTGAATAACTGAAATGTCAGGCCGGGATTAGATGTCTACCTCCCCCCCTCCAGACCTGCCTGCCACATCTGAAAGCAATTACAACCCTGTGGAATTCCTCCTAACCCAAATCCCCCCCCTCCCACCCCCACCACCTAGATCCAGCAGTGGGAGCAGAACCTGGAGAAGTTCAACATGGACCTGTTCCGCATGCGCTGCTACCTGGCCAGCCTGCAGGGCGGCGAGCTTCCCAACCCCAAGAGCCTGCTGGCCACTGCCAGTCGGCCCTCTAAGATGGCGCTGGGGCGCCTGGGCATCTTCTCTGTGTCTTCCTTTCACGCCCTGGTGAGTGACGAGCCTGGAGGTTGGGCTGGAGCTGGACTGTGACCGTTAAGGTCTCATCTGAGAACAATTTGGATGGCTTTCAAACACAGACTCTCTGTTCTAGTCATTATCTTAAGATTTAGATCTCCCCCACCTTCCCAAACAGCCCTTTTAAGATTAATTTTGGGTCACTGCATCATTAATGCAAAGCACCACCATGTGGTTTTCATAGCTGGTCGGTTTTCTCCAGGTCCGCACGGTCAGAGTTGCATGAGTTGCACGGCCTGTTCTCTCTCCTGTTCTCTCTCCTGTTCTCTCTCCTGTTCTCTCTCCAGCCCCGGTCCTGCTGTGCCGTCTGCCGCCCGGCGCCTCGGACGGCTTCTCACTTTCCTGGTGTTTTTCCGTCCCCAGATCTGCTCCCGGGACGAGGCCAGCATGCGAAAGCGCTCACTCTCGGCTTCCCAGAAGATGCGCAGCAAGCGGGGGCTGTTCTCCTCGCTGAAGGGCCTGGACAACCTGACCAAGCGAGGCCGGGAGAAGAGGCCATCCGTGTCGCAGGTAACAACAGGCTCGCCCGCCCTGGGTGTGCAGGTCAGCAGCCATGATTGTTTGCGATGTTTTCCTGGACATTTCTGCTCGTGACTTTGTCATCTGGGTGTCCGGAGCACCGAAACTTTTATAATGGCACCGAAAAATATTAAGGGACGTGAACCTTTAAAGCCTTGAAGGTCACTGTCTTGTCATAAGTCTCTGCAGATGAATGTTCTGCACCCATGCGGAGATCCTGCACACACACCTGTTTGTTGCCTCTTCACCCACCCCACTGGAAATTATACTCAGACTTTAAATCCTGTCCATCATCAGCTGTTCCATGCATGTTCCGAGGTCAGAGAATAGGTGGTCTGTTGGGGTCTGGGGAACATCTGACTTGTTCTTTTGAGCCTCAAGGTAGCAATCCCATAAAAGTCTTATTCCTGGATTTCCAATGATTGCTAACTGTCCACTTCCTCCAAATTAGAACTTCTCAGGTTGTGTTGTGTCCCACTGTAGAGGGAACTTTTGAGTTTGTCTGTGTCTATCTGTCTGTGTGCGCGTGCATGCGTGCAGGTTTGTAAGCGTTTGTGTGCGTGCCTGTGTGTGTGTATGTGTGTGTGTGTGTGTGCGTGCATAAGTGTGTCTGTGTGTGTCTTTGCGTGTGTGTGTATTTATCTGTGTGTGTGTGTGTGTGTGTGTGTGCAAAGCGTGCACGCGCTGTGCTCACACACGTATGCTGATACTGATGCACAGTGAGCACAGGGTCAGGTCCATGCTTAGGTTATAGCAGCATTAAATCTGCTGAGCCTGGACCAAACATCCCTGGGAAAAGCTGTGTAGCTCTTCATTTCCCGAACGGGGCTCCTCCGGCCTCTGGGGGGAGGGTTTGCAGCAAGCCGTGACCAGCCCCACGGCGACAGATGGTTTGTATGCTTGTATGCACCTCTGTCATCCATTAAATATTAAAGAACCCCCATTTCCAGGGTACCCTGCTTCCTATTGGCAGTTCCTTTAAAAAAAAACCTTTAAGAAAGATGCTGATGGATGCTGGACGTGCCTGCATGACCTTGAGAATATATAACTTTTTATTTATCCCATTAGAGACAGAAAATGTACTGTCGTTTGTCCCCCCCACCCCCCAATCAACCTATCCTGACCTGTCAATGGAGCCACTAGCATCATTAACGCTTCCACCTGGGTGAAAATGCACCAATGACGTTGCCTGTAACAAAAAGCAAACCTGGTCCCTGCCAGTGGGCACCTGGCTTTCATATGACATTACAGGGGCTGCATATATGCCATTTACACCCGTCAGCTGAGTCTGAGTTTTGTTTCTTGCCTTGGGGGGTGTATAAGGTGGTTGGAGCTTATTGACTGGCAAATACGAGGGCCAGCCCTGGCCAGGTAAAGGAGAGCTCGTCTAACAGTGGGGCATTATGGGAAGGCGGTGATAGCATCCCCGCGGCGAGCCCTGCTCGGCGCTTTCCCCACATACCCACTTGTACTCGACTGTGCTGTGTCGTGCTGGTAACAGGCTCTGGCCTTCCAACAAAAGCACTCCAGACCCAGCTTCAGACGTACCAGTCAGCAGCTTAGTCACCCAGGCTGGAAATCTCTACGGCGACAGGACGCGTCACAGTCCTGGGAGGGGCTGGCGAGAGCCACCCACGGGCCAGACCCTTTTCATCTGTCGGGCCCGGAGCGCTAATTCCAGCAGCACTACACCGCTTATTATTTCCAGTACGGCCTCAGAGGTTGGCTTTATTTCCCAGTTTTCTGTACAGGAATAGTATCAAAGCAAGAGGTTGATCTGCTTTTTAATTAAATGCAAACTGGAGACTCTCTTACAAGGTTAGTGTTTCCTCACTGAAAGGATGACAGGGTCTTTGTTTATTTGTCTGTAACTGCTGGTCTGTCTGGCGTCTGTCCCTCCTGCAGATCTTTGACAGTAACGCCGGGGGGCAGCTCAGCCTTTTCCCTCCCAGCAGCTCCGAGGTGAGTTGGACCCCCCGCCCCCTTTGAGTCTCATGTTTCACTCTTTCACTCAGCAGTTTGATCATGTTCTGTTCATTCAGTTCTTGTTCATTTAGAGTTGGGTTCATCATCTACTGGAGCTGGAGTAGTGAAGCCCCAACAGCCTGTTGGCTTGTGTGTGTGTGTGTGTGTGTGTATGGGGGGGGGTTACATATATAGAGACCAAATGTCCACACAATTTGATAAAAACCTGTTATTTTTGACATGGGGGTCATTATTTTCAGTCACCACATGGGGAAAATTAATTTCATAAAAATCTGACTGCAGTCGAGTGACTAAAAATGCCAAAACGTCTTGTTTTTTGTTTGGTTACTTGTGGTTAAGGTTAGGGCTGGGTGGGGGTTAAGGGTGTCATTGCTGGGATTACGGTGTTTCCCATAGAAATCACTCACCTACTCACCTACTACTCACCCACTACTCACCCACTCACTCACTAACACACACACATTGGGCCACAATGGCACCAGCCCCAACTGACATCTGTTTGGCCCCTGAGGTTCTCCTCCTGTGTCCTTCATCATTAGTCAATGATAAGTTTGCCCCCTCTGTTTGAATTATGACCCCCTCTTATGCTCCCCCACCTTAAAAAAAAATCTTACAATTGATTATTATGCCCTTATCATGCTGCCAGTTGCTTAATGACTTGACCCCCTTCCCATCCTGCTTATGATTGTTGTAAACCGACCTTCAGCCGCGGATGGTCGCTCCAGCCCACGTGGCTTTCAAACCGTTTCTTGCATTAGTAAGTTTTATTTCTTCCTAACATTTCATGTCTTTCAGTTTTGTCTTGGTAAGCGCCGTTTTTCCAGCATTGATACTGTTCCCTGCTTTAGGTTTGTGTCCATTGTTCCTCTCCACCATTAAAATGTGAACATAGGAACTGAGGGGATTTGGCCCGTAGCTCTGAGTCGGTGCCGTCCGTTGCTTTATGGTTTTATGTGCGGGCTGTTGCAGTCGGCAGAATCCCAGTAAGCTGTCCCCAAGTGAGGGATGTTCCTCTGTTTCTAATAGGATTTTATGGTCTTGGAAAAAAAGACAGACAATCAAAAGAGTTAGAATCCATAGCCAGGGCTGAACAGGTTCAGTTAAATGCTGGATTTTCCTCCCCCTTTGCTTAACAGGTTCTTGGATTATCCCTCTACAACTGAACTTTCCCTTGAACTGTAGCCCCGAAAACATTTGCCTCTTCTCCGCTCCCTTTCTAAAGCAGGAGCCTAGGGAGGGAACGCCGCCCTTCGTGTGTCAAAGGGGTGTTGGGTTGCCCTGAACCTTAGCAGGGACCTCATGTCAGACCATGAGGCATGTGTCCAAGCGTACAGCTCTGCAAGACGGATGAGTGAACCTTAAGCGTGTGATATAAACGAATAACTGGCCGCCCCCCAGGAGCTGTAGGATATGCTATGCCTTCCCAGCATGGCTGGGGATACTGGGGATACTCCAGCACAGGACAGAGGAGCAGGATCAGGCTTCAGCCTGCCTCTCCTGGTGGTTCCTGCCTGGGCGGCTCTGTGGTAACCTAGGCCCCATCTCCGGAGACTGGGCCATTCCACCTAGATCCCTTTTCACGACCATTAGCTCCAGTGCTGCGAGAGTTTCTGCTGTCCCGTGTTTTGGCTCAAGGAAGAAGGTCCTCTATTAAGGAACGTTCCACCTGTGTACGCTTTTGTAAACCATCCTGCATTTATACTTTATTTATACACCGTTTCCTGTCCTATATAAGGTCAGAAGTTAGATGTACTCCGAACACAGACCTTCGTCAGTTTGTGGAGACCCTAGTTATGTTGAGGCTCAAATTCCTCAGTGTGGATGAAAATGATCCCCTTGTAGACGTTGTAGCAGTTTCCCATCCTGAACCAAAGTTTAACAGCTTGTGATTTCTGATGTTTCCCAACAGCACTGCTGTTCTCTTCCAGGCTGAATGAAATCTCACCTCCCACTTCTGGTTACTAATGACCATCTGATGCTTCTCAGTGATACTTCATCACTAAAACATGGCTGTTCTGATTCTTCTCCCTTCTGACGTCAGCAGGACGTTCGGCACTCTCGTTGCGGTGTCGTCCAGCATATTTATTGGTACTGAGTTCTGTGTGTGTCCCTGTTGCTGGGTAGCAGTTGACGTAGCTCCGAATGTTATTTCTGATTCGAACCCTCCGCTTTTAGTCACATCTTTAATGCAGTCGATGCTGGGTAGAGAGGAACCTCTTTTTATGTAGGAAAGACTGAGGTAAAACTGTTTGGTTTGAGTCACAGGTCCATCCCAGTGCCTGTACAGTGGAGGCGGTCTGGGCCGCCCTAGTGGAAAGTTGACCAGTCTGCCACTTCTCCACAGCGGCAAAAAGCTACCCTATGAATTAGCTCCTAGTCAGGGCTTGGGGGTAGTTTTTAGTGACTGAGCCATGACAATTCCACCGAAAGGGGGGGCATTGGCAACTGCCCTCAGGAAAGTCTTAAAAATAAATAAATACATCCTAAAGTCCCCTTTCTTCCCCCCCTCCAAGGTTTCCCCTCACTGCAGTGTTTGGTCATAAAGTCTGGAGGAAAAAAAAACAGTTTGTCAGTTTCTCCAAAGGGCGGGGCTCGGGGGGGGGGGCGGGGTTACAAAATGGAAGGAGTGGAGCACAAGTAGCGGCTGTGTCGCTGTGACTGCAAGCTGCTTTCGCGTCCTGCTTGTTTATTTATTTATCTAGTTAGTTATTTAGGGATGCCGCCATTTTCTTAACCCCCGGGTAAGCACAGTACATTGCTATTCTCCTGCCAGCGCACGAGAACAATGCGGTTTGGTCTCCAACAGCAACAGGCTAGAGGAGAGGGGCTCCCTCACGCCGTGGGTGCGAGTCCTGGCTAAGAAGGCAAACCGCTTTCCAATTTGACCCCAAGGGATAAAGTGACAGAGTCCTACACAACTTCCAGGAGTCTGTAAAACACATTTGTTTCCCCCTCAAAAGAAATGTAAATAAATGTTTTTTTTTCTAAATAAAATCGAGTTTAACAGTCATCTGTCGGCTGTGAAACGGCAGGTTGGAAAATTCCATGGATACTCTGAAACTTTCCCAAATTTTGCACAGTTGGGCGAATTTTCCTTCATAATGTAATGTCTTCATGTGGTCTCTCTAGTGGGCCCTATCACTGTAATAAAGCAGCACAGCTTTAAATTCAGAGACATGAAGTCTCAACCAAAACCATACTTGATGGTACAGAGATGCCGAAGTGGGCTACCATAGAATTAATGTCGGTGACTTCTGACCTGGTTGGTCACATGACTCTGAAATGCCAGTTTCACGTGTCTCCACAATATTAATGTCGTGGCCAGTAATAGCAATTTTTATAGTAACCATAACAGAAATGGAAGAAATGGCAGCTTACAGAACATATGACACACATCCATTAATAATTTTGCTTTTAATTTTTATCTCCAAACAGAGGCTGGACGGCTTGGCTAATCTCTACTCTGTGGAGCCACTCGAGGGCCATCACTGGGACAGCAGCCCAGAAACGCTGACCTACGTGTACATGCCGGACAACCAGGCCATCGCGGTGCCTATAAAACGGGATCATACGGTGAAGGACGTGCTGGCCCTGGCCTGCAAGGTGTGCGGGAACAACGTAGCTTTTTATAGAAAAACAATTCCGTAAACACTTTTTATAGGAAAGGTTGTGTCCTCTGTTACTGGAAAATAAAGGGGTTGTGTCCTTCATTTATTTGCCAGTATATGAATATCACATACAGTCACCCATCAGCCACTCGTCTAGGGTGACCACCTAATCCGCGGCAGGGGGGCACTATAAACTACTGTTTCAATTAAAAAGATCTGGGTTATACTTCAGCACTGAGTTCTTACTGTGTGCTGATTGGTCAGTCTCCTATAATCATGCATGTGTCAGTAATGTTAATGTGAAACGGCTGGATGAGTCTTTCAATCAAGGAAACAAAGCAGTCAAAGCACAAGAAGAATTTAACTAATTAGCCAACCACAGGAGCCTTTCAGTTCTAAAGTAGTTCATAAAACCTAAAAGTAGCTTGTAGTGTCCCCCCGCCCCCCCCATCATGGATTAGGTGGTCACCCTACACTCATGGGGTCACACCAAAAGGCTTTCAGCCAGGGGTTAATCTGGGATTTGGCCCATAGGGGGCGCTTAGCTCACTAGGATTGTCACTTTCTGAAGAGATACGGGATGACCTCCCCATACACAAACACAATTTCGCAAAATGTGCATGAACATATGGGAGAAATCGCTAAATGGATTTAGAAAAACATTTTTTCAGGGGGACTGAGACAAAACTTAGTCACTGAAGTTCCCCCTACAATAACTCGTGCTTCCAGCCAACATTTTTAATGAATCTGCACCCATTGATTCCCTGCAATAAAAAGGGGATACAAAACTGTTTTCCCTCCAGTCTTTTTAAACATTTTATGAGCTTGAAATTATTAATACTGGTGTAGAGTTCTGTATTTCAGATAATGTTTGAGTCGTAGCCAAGGACTGCTGCAGCTTTATGGGGAAATGACCTGTGAGGCTCCCATCCCTCCCCCCCAGAAGAGAGTGTATTCATGCACACTCTCTTCTGGGGGGGGGGGGGGCTGTGCGGGGGGTGATATTCGTTAATATCACATGCTTAAGCGTAAGGCTCACCCATGTGTCTTGCAGAGCTGTGCGTTTGGATGCATGCTTAAGCCATTCAGAGCTGATTTGTGTTTCTCTGCTGATCTCCTGTCGCCAGGACAATCTTTTACTGGAGTCTGGTTCCACAGTTACTGTGGCGGTGTGTATAAAAGATGAGAAGGATGGGGCCTGATCCGGGAAGTGAAAGTCTTGCGTTGCTCCCTAAAGGTGCAGCAGCTGGAGGCGAGTCTCCACGGGCTGCGTGTGCGGGGGGGCGCGGCCCAGGAGGCGGAGTTTGCTGTGCCAGGGAGCAGCGAGCTGCTTGCGGACCTGGTAAGGCTGGCATCAGGCGCCTTTGGGCTGGCATCAGGCGCCTTTGGGTGCCACTTCCGTTCTCGGTTGGTGCTATAATCCCACGTGGTGCAACTTGGAATCTTCCTGAGCGCCGACTCTCTCAACAGGTATATGACGCCCTGGAAATCTTCCCACTGAGTGTGTTCACCGTACGTCTGTCTCGGCCCTCCAGTACTGTGGACTTCGGTGAGTGTGCAGCGGGTCTCCAGTCTGATCCACATGCCACCCCCTCAGTGGTTTGCTCAGGATGCCATGATGGTAACTGTGTTACTGTGAGGTCATGCTCCGGGCCTTTGACCTCACGCGTGACCCCTGGCTGTGCTGCAGGTTTCGCCGTTACGGGACACGTGGACGGCTATGGGAGCAGCCGCATCTTTGTGAGCGAAGTGCTGCCGGACGGAATGGCTGTTAACGAAGGTTGTTAACTTTTAAGACGTAACTTTTTCTTACATTTTGGAATGGATGGTGCTCTTATAGTATGCAGCTTTTAAATACTAATAATACTCATGATTAGTATTAGTTTCAGTACCTCAGAGTATTGATCCTGAAGTAGTATTCGCAGTGTAAGAACCTGCACCAGGAGTCTAATGTGTAGCAGGCTGCGGCGGCGCTTTCTGACTGTCTGCACACACGTTGTCCTGCAGGTCTGCGGCAGGGAGATGAGATCCTGGTGCTGAACGGCAAGAGTATCGCCGCCCTGGACTTGGGCCTGATGCAGGAGTTTTTCTGCGAGCAGAGCCTCAGCCTCTCCATCCGCCGGGACGCCGCCCCTGAAGAGGCGGGCTCTGCCTGGGCGGACCTGGAGTCCAGAGAGCCTTGCCCCCCTGTCCCAATCCCGAACCAGATGCAGCTGCTGGAGCAATTCCTGGACCGGCACCGCAGCACCCAGACGTCCTCCGGTAAGTCAGCGGACCGTGCTCTGAAAGCAGGCAGCTGGACTGCACTGCATGTCGCGCAGACCCTGCCGCCCCCCCTCCAGAAAGCACAGGAATGCACGTACCATGACAGTGACGTGCCCCCCCATTGGTACACAGCACAAGGCAAGTTAATTTATATAGCGCCTTTCGCACACTGTGCTCATTCACATAAGAAAAATGCAGATTTAAATTCAACTGAAAATGGTACGAGAATAGAAATGAAGAACATGACTATGATTAAGGCAATAGATATAAGACAAAAATTAGATGTGAAGATAAAGCAAATTACAGGTGAATTGGGACAATAAGGTTCCATTGCAGGCCAGAAATGCAGTAAAGCTAACAGAGTATTAAGCTGAACTAGATCACGACAGCACATTTAACATGAGTTAACCCTGTGTAACAGCAGAGGTTCTCAAATGGTTTCACTTCAGGAAACCTTACTCCGCAGTCACCAGTTGAGAGACACTGTTTCAAGCTGAAGAATACAATGTTACTATTTTTAGTGAATTTAAAACTTGCTGATCCAGATCAGTGATTATTTTGACACACTGCTTTTGTTACATAGGTTTATATTGTCAGTATAAATGCCAGTTAATTCATACTTCATAAAATTGTCAATATTAATTCATGCTACATTATATTGTTTACCAGTAAGTAGGCTTACTTTGGCAGTGTTTTTTTGTTAATTCTTTCTGTAAATAAACTTAAATATGTTTCACATTCAAGCCGCACTTGCCGGCTCCACCTTCTTCCTCCCAGACCCATGTGAGCGTGGGTGAATTTGTGTACCCTCTCCGTATGACTGACACGCACACACACCCACCGCATGACTGGTTGTACGGTCCAGCTTTGGTCCGTCATTTGCCTGCCGCCTTCGGCTCGGAGGTTCGCTGAGCTGTGAATTGTCTGAGGTTTGTGAGTCCACTTCTCAGAGTGGGACGTCCTGCGTCGTAGATCGAACTTGATGTCCTGCTTGAATTTGTAAGCGTGACAGGAACTGTTTTTAACCACAATGCAGAGCAAGCACTGTCCTAGCGGGCGTATGAAGATGCTCTGCTCTGCGAATGCAGCCTCTTTCCCACACGGTATCTGAAACGGGGGCACTTTGCTGACGAAAGCGTTCACACTTTTATTTTCCACTTATGCTAACTGTTGTTATAGTTCTCGCTTGATGCTCTTTTATTCACATGTAAGTCATTTCCATGACATGTTTGCCTTATGATCCGCCTGTGAGAAGCTGGTTTTTTAAACATTTTAATCAGAGCTCCTTTTTTTTGGATGATGTATCTATTCAGTTTTGCAATGCGGACCAGTTTCTCAGTTTCTTTGAGTTCCTATCAGTGGTACACGAGGAAACTGCAGTTGCGATGTGGCTGGTGTGAAATTTGCGTCGTGCGACGTTACCCACAGCGTACAGGGTGACATTAGTTCTGAAGCAAAAACATGGTTGTTCCTTACAGATGAGCAAAAGGCGGGACTAATGGCTTTCCCTCTTTGTCCCGTGTGCAGATGTGTCCGTTGTGCCAGATGTCCCAGGCAGCTCAGTAGGGCCTGATATGGAGATCAGACCAGGCCGACGCAGCCCGTGGATGGAGCAGCACGACGCGGTAGGTCCTCCACCATTCACGTTTCCAATGCTCCCGATCTGGACTGAGCGTGCGGATGTAAAAATCAACATGTTTTGACTTGAAGGGCAAGGGTTTGGACTAAAGCACCTGCAGAGTTGTGTGTGTCTTGCTCTGAATGCATCTTTGCCATCTATCTGCTCAAAGGCACATGTGCGGGTGCGTGTGAAAACCACCAATGTCTGCCCCCCCTCCTGGCCTCACTGTGCTTCCTACCATCCCACGAAAGACGGGTCACCGTTCTTCTCCTCACTCTTCGAAACACTTTGACACCATTGCCTCTCATTCTTTCACTTCCCTTTTCCTGTCGGCTGTGGCTTCTGAAGTGACCGTACTATACTGGGTGAACTCTAGTGCTTCAGTGACATGTTGGTTCAAAGCCCGACTCGGGCAGCTGCTTCGTTTAAGCGCCACCTACTGCTGCCATCACGTCGGGCTTTTGGCATGCAGAAGAGGCAGAATTTAATTAGAGAGTGGGAGTCTGCCATCAGTGAAATTGCAGGCAAATGGGTCTTTCGCATTCAGAGACCAAACCTTGTGAGTCGTAGCTGAAGCTGGACTGTCTGGTGCCCGACTGAAGCAGGTAGCCTCTATTGCAGTTTACCTTATTTGTGTGGATTTTCATTATAACACATGTAAGTAGTACTTACTATACTTCTTTTTTGTTTGTTGTGTGGTAACAAGGCATATTTTTGATCTTACTATAAATTACGTTTGTGACAACATATGTTGAATACCACAAGGGATGTGGCAAATCGTGCCAGACATTTTGAAAAAGTTATTAATATTGATCTAATTGCACATTGAAAATTACAATATAGGCTATGCATACTTAATTTTTGTGAAGCTTCTATTGTTACCATGCTCACTCGTTATGGTGAAGAATAGAATTAGATGAATATAAACTGATTGTGGCAAAGTAAATGACCGTCATACATCCGGGATAAGGTTGAATGTGCTGAATTATTTTGAGGGATTTTGCATTTAAGGGAAGCCAAATGTTTGTGCTGTTGCTGATCTGTGTGGAAGTTGATCTGCTGTGTGTTTGCATTTTTCCTGACAAAAGCAGAATCTGTTTCCTTTTGCTCCAGGGTTAGTATAGTGTAGTACAGTTGCTGGGCCTTGCTCTCCGTTTTTTAATGGTACAGTTTTCTGCTGTTGAATCTGATGGGATGGTTCTTGCGCAGTCCGGTTCCCAGCCAGCAAGGAAGGCCCTCTGCCCATTAGGCTGGGCTTGTCTGCAAGGCTGGCATGGCAGTCTGAGTTGGCATCCGATCGGCCACACTCAGCCGTCCTGTTTCACACCGTGAATAAATCCAGCGGCATCTGGAGGAAGCTAATTTATTCGAAAGAGAAGTGAGGCATGACAGGGGGAAGAAAGGCTCCCCCTGCCACAGACGAATTAATGTTTATTTCAAAAGATTGAACTGTTGAGGTTTTGGCTGGATCCACTTTTTTTCAGTGCCCTCTAAATTGAACAAATGGGGAAGTTTGATCTAAGATGCATCTCACTCCGAAAGCCTCAAGGTTCTTCAGCTTCTCACATCATTCATCTCTTACCTTGTGTTGGTCGATGGCTGGGGGGTACCTTCTAGGGGACAGCTCTGCACCGGGGCCGCCCATTTTCCTTTACCTCTGGTCTTCCTGGCCCATGTCCCAGGGAGTTTGGCTGACAGATGGAAGTGACACCAGCATTCTGGGTAAGCGACTTTGGGTGCCAATCTGCCGCAGGTCCGTCTGTGGAGCACTGCCCTGTAACAGCGGCCTCTGTAGCTGTGGCACCTCTTTCCCATAACTCTGCGACTGGCTTTCACCTCCGAAGTGTCAAACTTCAGTCTGTGTTTGACGTCAGACGCTTTGGAACCAGGCGGTCCTAAAAACCAAGCCTCAATGAGAAACATCCAAGTGGACTTTAACAGGAGCAACACTCGCACCTTGAGCACAGGGCTTGGATTGTTTGAATCCTGTCCCCAGTGATGGAATTGATCCAACAGAATAGGTGTGACTCCTCCTCCTGCTGTAGGTTGGCGCTGTGTAACCCTGGCTGCAGACAGTTAGGGTGACAGATCCCTTGGCAGGTTGTGTGTGAAGGAGAGAGGCAGAGCGTATCGAGGGATACTCATACTCTGCCGTTTGCAGCTGTTGCACCTCGTGACATTTAGATATTGCTCCCAGGGGGGTCAGCGCCTCGATTCCAGCCAGAGCCCCATCACTGCCCGTAATGCCCACTTGTTGGCAGGACATGCGCGGAGTTGAGGTAGATTAAGTCCTTCTAGCTGCATATGGCTGGGAGCTGGCCGGTAATCCAGGCTTACCCCTGCGGTGCCTGCACCCTGCTCCAGAGTACAGAGCACGGTGGCCCGGTCTTCTCTGGATACCAATGGCGTTGGGGGTGGAGCGCGGAGCCGGACCCTGTATAGCCCTCTCCGCCCTGGTTGAGCTCCTCTTCCGCAAGCTCTCTCCGGCTGAGGCAGTGTGGTCCGTGCTCTCCATGTGCTGGTTCTGGCCACACAAGGATGCCAGGGAGTGGGACCTCTTCCTGGGCTCGAATGTGCTGTCCTTCCGACGCCTGGTCCAGGACCGGCTGCTGATCGCGTCCGTCGGGGGATGCCCGGTCCTGCTAACTGGCTGCTTTCCGGCCTGTCTGGTGAGGCCTTGCTGTGCCTTCCGGGTGTCACTGTGTTAGTGTGCTGAGCTACGATTCAATAATCGTATTTGCCAAAATTATGTTTTTATCATTCCATACAATAGCACAATTTCCCCACACGCTTGATATATTATTGGTGTCATTTTACATCGGCCATGCTGTCTGTAATGGTATTGCCTGGCTGTTTTTTCTTCATGTAAGATGGACCTCTCGCATTATGAAACTGTGTTCCTGGAAACTCTTAATGGCTGCTGGAAATAGTGAATCCTCAATGGAGAATGATTAAGAAATGGACAAGCTAAGTGACAGTGACCATTTCTGGGGTTATTACTGTGTTGATAGATGCCTTTTTCAGCCGAGACTGATTTATTTTGCATCCTGACTAAGAAAGAGACCAAATTGGTCTTTAGTTTGATTGAGATGTGATTCAGTGTTGGGTTTCTGCTGGCTTGTGTTATAAACCTGCCGGGCATAATTGCCCCATTCGGTGATGTGCAGGAGCAGCTATTTATGGATTACAGACAGCTTTCACCCACTTCGGCTTCTGAACAGTCCCTGTTTTACTATGTCTGTGGGATGATTCTCTGAAGAAGAAATGGGTCTGTGTACCTGAAGTCCAAGTAAAACAATGATATTCCATTTGGAGGTGCACCATTGGCCCGGTTGCAGTGCTATTCCCCAGCGTGCTCCAATTGCTTTGTGACATCTCAAATCATCCTCTCGGGACAACCAGTCATTGAGGAGGTATGCAGATCAGTGTCAGGAAACACGTCTGCTGCTGGTAGCCACATCTAAATTTAGTGTGGGAAAAATTTATGTTAAGCGTCTGGCTGTGCTATTTGCAATACAAACCTACACAAGGTACTTTTTTGTGTGTGTTGTAGGAAATGTACTATAGCATGTTAATATGTTTTTTGCTGAACTGTATGGGTTTTTTTGTCCTCTTAGTAAGCACTTTAATCAAAATGCAGTTGTCATGGCACCACCCTGAGTGATTATACTAAGTCTGTCTCCTGAAGTCCCCTTTATTCACTGTCCTCTCATACCATAGCGTGATTCTGTGTTCCTGTCTGTTAGTATTCACCCCATCTGAGCTTCCCCGTCACACCGAGGCAGACAAGTGGCCTTTGCTGGCCCTGTGCTTCGTTTGGGACTTTCTGCGAGACCCACCTGACTCCTAAGTGATTGACATGGTGATTCCAGGACGGTGGGTTGTGCTTTTTTTAGAGTGCCTACGCCGGCAGAAAGGCGTCAATGCAGCGTGTCCAACAGCCTAGACCTTCCCATTGGCTCTTCTGGAGTAGTCTTGCTTTGGCAGGGGGGCTTAGCTGAACCTGTGGGGGGGCTGGGCCCTTGACCTCTTCAAGTGAGTTTGCTGACATGGTGATGTGGCAAGGGGGGAAGCTGTAGGAAGGTGAAGATGTTTCTAGTGTCTTGAGAGAGGGATAAGAGAGCAGGAGGTCTCCTGTCGGCCACTATGCTGGACTCCGGGTCTGGGCAGCTGCAGAGGAAGGGCTGCTGTTTGGCCTGGTGGCCGAGACACCAAGTCACCGCAGCCTACAGGCACCTTTGCAGGCCGCTTCGCATGGTGAGTGTGGAGAGAACCAGCACAGGTAGGGTTCCGGTGTGGGACAGTGGTTACTGTTTGGGAGGAACCTGTCCTCTATAGTTGCCAGCATTAAGCACTCTGCAGTGTGGCTGTGCTTCATGTGTAGCTGTTTCTCGGGGGGGCGGCTCCCTGTCACGCGCAGGCGGGCTGGTGGCGACCTGTGATGTGTTCTGCTTTGCTGACGCATGACATTTAATCGGCGCTTTAGGTCAAAGAGCCATGCAGGAAATGCACAGAGACAGGGATGGTCTCGCTGCTAAACCGCCGCTTCCCCAGGTGCTTTTCATAGTTCTGAACGGCCATGTCGCTGCTGGATCTGCTGGTTTAAGATCCATATCAAGCTCAGCAGAGAAAACGGGGAGATGTGCTGTGCTGTGCAGGCCTGGCTGAGTGGGATGCTGAATTCTCTTGGGTGAAAAAGAACCCACACGCTTGCATCTCATATATTGACTATGTGCCCAAATGAAGGGTCCCTGTGGTAAAGGGCTGTAGACTGTGTGTGTGTGTGTGTGGGGAGCGGGGCGTGCTCCATCCTGACAGTGTTAAGTGTGTATGTGTCAGGCTCAGTGTCACAGCCTGAGCAGCCTTTAATTAATGGCCGTCCGGCACCACAACCACCCGCAGGGTCAGTAGGTGGTCCCATCTGTGCCAGAGCAGGGACGCGGGGAGCCGTTCCTGCAGACGGCAGCCATCCCCCTCACCAGCACCACGTGCCGGCGCTGCTCCAGAGCCGGGTCAGCTGTCACAGCAACACAGCTCTCCATCCGGTAATGAAGCAGATCCACTTCACGGCGTGCCAAGGGCTCCTGTGAATCTGGCAGAGGCGCGTGACTCATGCCAGCTTCCCCCACAAAGTCACTATGTGGCGATAAGCAGAGAGGCGGCCGCCGCCTCTGGATCAGAAGGTGTCACTGGATCCGTCTTCGAGATGCGACCGCCAGCACTATGGAGCTGTTATTCCTAGTCTGCTGGCAAGTGTTTGAGGAGGTTGTGTGGTCATGGTCATAATTCACCAGCTATTTTACTAGGACCCCCCCCCCCTTGTCCCTTGTGCTCCCCCTGCAAAATCCTGTAGCGAAGGAGAAAAACCCGGTCATTACCAGCAGCTTGTGAAATACATTGTAAGCTCCATGTCTTAAGTGAAGCTACGAGACGTCCCATGGTGTTTGGCTGAGGGCGGCAGCACAGGTGGCTGCCTGCCGTGTGCTGGAAGGATGGGAATGGAACGCATGTCGTGAAGGGTAGCTGCCCCAGCACCGGTGTGGGACTGTGCAGAGCTTCTCTGATGCTCACGCGTCCATAAGCAGCTGTAACCCTTCAGCCACTTTACAGTACACACATTCATCAAAGATGCAGGCGTTAAAATTCACTATGTAAGGTTTTTAAGATCTGTTATGTCTGTAGAATTTATGAATACTCATATCAACTCTAACGTTAGATTAGATGTTGTAAGTTTTAAAATTATTTAGATTTATTTGATTCAGAAACATTTAGTCAGTGATCCTGAAATCAGTTTGGCAATTATCTTGTTGTTTTGTGATAGAGCTGTGCTAATTATTGCTGTAATTAGCAGGCTATTGAGACTATAATCCTACACATTTCTTTTATCCTATTGTATTTGGTTGAGCCAGCTTAGGCCATGACAGCCGGGGTGGTTGACTCATTGTTCAAACACAGCTGTTCTGAATAGCTTCATATCATTGGCTTATCCCATGTTTCTCTCAAACCCATAATAGCTAGTCGAAAGCCTTAACCAACAGGCCTACTGAAAGTAGGTCATCCATCCTTGCCGCATACGCACTAGTCTATTCGTGATTGAAGGGTTCCACCATGTGCAGAACACACTCTTAAAGGTTTCTTGTTTTGTGGGTCTCCTCCAGGGTGTGGAAGCAGTGTGCACTTTGTACCAGACCTTCCAAGAAGGCTCAGAGGGGCTGATGGATACTCATAAAGATCCCACCGGGGACGATCCTGGCCCCATGCGGCCATACCCTCGCCACATGCCTGCCACGGAGCGCCTGCGCAAGGTCATTCAAGAGCTGGTGGACACTGAGAAGTCTTATGTCAAGGTACTCACTCACCGGGCTAGGCTGGGGTGACCACAATGCTCTGCAGATATACAGTAATTAGTGACTTCCGCTGCTTGTAATTTTACTCTTCAGTCCTTGGTTCACATTAAAAGAAATGCCGGCCCTTGCAGAAAAGTCCACTTTAACTTGTAGACCAGTGGTGGGCAATCTTATCCGCAGTGGACCGGTGTGTATGCGGGTTTTCCCTGCAACTCCCTAATTAGATTACTAATTAGAGGACTGATTGGCTGAAGAGTCCTCACACTTGGGTTTGAACAGCTGACCTACAGGTTATCCCAAAAACCTGCATACATATCGGCCCTTTGAGGATAAGATTGGCCACCCCTGTTGTAGACCATCCACTGTCCCCTAAAGTTTCTAATTTTCAGTTCATTACATTGCTGCACCAACCTTGTCTTGGCATCTTAAACTGTGCTTGATCAAAAACAGCCAAGCTATGTGAATGAAACCTGCCAGATCTCAAAGGGAAGTAGCAGCGTGCCCAGTGTCTCATATCTACCTCAGATGCTCTATTTCCTGCTATCTTATCTGTTGAGTGAGATCTCCAATAAAGAACGAAAGCTGCCAGCACTCCTGCGGCCATCAGTAGTTATAACGGGAAGTGATGGTCACATGGTGGAGCTGTTTCAGTAGCTGTTCTCTTCCTCCCCCCATCTCTCTGCCACAGGACCTGAGCTGCTTGTTTGAGATCTACCTGAAGCCACTGCAGAATGAGACCTTCCTCACTCAGGATGAGGTATAGTAGAAAAATGAGCAGCTGAAGCAGCCAGCATGCTAGTCAAAACAGCACTGCTTCCTCAAACAGCACTTACCTGTTGAAAAAATATTGACCTTGTGTGCCATGATACTGCCATGGTGGACCATCCTGTGGAACTGTATTCACCATCCACCCAACTCTCCAAATCCAGATGGAAAGCCTGTTTGGCAGCTTGCCAGAGATGCTGGACTTCCAGAAGGTCTTTCTTCAGACCTTAGAGGAGAGAATCGCCTCATCGCCTGACTTCAACACGCTTGAGACACCAGTGGAGTTCAAGGTACCTGGCTTTCTGGTTAAGGAATGACCACCGTGTGCATTATAGAATTATGCTGTCAGCTCAAACTGTAGTGGTTTCTATCCAAACCCCTGCAGGCCACAATAATGCGAGAACCTGGGCTAAACTGCCTACCTCGGGTCCAGCAGGAGCAACATGACACAAATGTGACTCTCCTCCCTGCTTTTAGAAACTTCTCTTCTCCCTGGGTGCACCCTTCCTGTACTACGCAGATCACTTCAAGCTCTACAGTGGTTTCTGTGCAAATCACATCAAGGTCCAGAAAGTCTTGGAGCGAGGTATGCCGTAACATGGGCTGCTTTTCAGATCGAGGAGGAAAAACTCCTAACTCTTGGTGCCAACTAGCAGCAGATGTATGCTGATTGCATTAGGAGAAGATTTTTGCCACTTAGTTTAATGGTCAAAATATCCAATTCTGCTTGATGAAAACAGTGAGGCAGCTGTACTGTTTCCATGAATAACAGGTTGGGTCTCCTGCCTTCTCTCACCTCAAAACCCTCCCCCTTTTGTTTGGCTAAGGCTTAAAATTTCATACTGTGATATTATGCTAGCTGGATTATCCAAATTACTTCCATGTGTTTCCAGATTTTCTGGAAGCCCGCCCATTTCCTTCTGAGATGTGTGCATGCTCTACAATGAGTCCGAGGCCATTAAGGCCTTACGGGCGACTCAAATTATAAAATGTGTCAGTAATATGACTCAACGTTAATATTAAACCTAAATTATGCCCCCCCTGTGGCTGACCTGGTTTTTCACTGCAGGCATTTTGCCCAGTGGAGAGTAACAGCAATACTTAGGAGTTTGATCCATGCTTGGGGGGGGAGGGGTCATACCTCTACGTCTCTTAAATTCTGTGCTGCAAGCCCTTGTGGTTGTTTTCATGGAAGTGGATACTGGAATTAGACATAAAAGATGATTAGAAAATTCAGTGGAAGTGCCTTCATTCCATCTGGGAGATGTATCAAAGTGATGAGGGGATATGCAGTGCTGAGAACCAAGTGTCTGCTGTCGGGTGCCCGCTGGCAGCCGGCATGATTACACAGGCATTTGTCACTCGTTCTTGGCTCTTCATATCTCACTGTGCTGAGAGTTTTGAATTTATTTGTTAATCGCCTGCCAATTACCAGTTGGAGTGTCACAGAAACTCCCTGTCTGTTAGACCTCAAGTGGCCTCTAAAGCAGCGTTTCTCAAACCAATCCTTGGGGACCCCCAGAAAGTCCACCTTTTGGCTCCCTCCCAGCTCCTAATTTTCATGCTTTGCCTATGACATTAAATTTTTTGGCACTTTTTTTGTAATAAATTCTTACCCTTTTACATCCTGCTCGCGTTTGTTGCAGATGTAATTTTTATTGAAGCATACACTGACCCCTTGTGGACAAATGAGTTTACACACATCCGCAGTATCTATGTACTAGAGCCATTGAGACCCTCAGCTTGAAGGCTAGTAGGTTGTATAATTCATGAAACGGTATCAAGCAGGATCATAAACAAGTAATCAATTATTTGCTGCTAATTGAGGAGCGTGGGATGCTTGATTTCTCCAGTATGATCCTTCTCTTTCTTCTTAAAGCAAAGACAGACCGGGCCTTTAAGGAGTTCCTCGATGCAAGGAACCCAACGAAGCAGCACTCGTCAACTCTGGAGTCCTACCTGATCAAACCTGTGCAAAGAGTGCTGAAGTACCCACTGCTACTCCGGGAGCTGGTGTCCCTGACGGACACCGACAGTGAGGAACACCATCACTTGACAGGTGCCTTGTGCAAGACACACGCACACACACATTGGTGTGCCTATCTAAATGGGGACCTTCCATTTATTTCTATGAGAAAAACACTAATCCCTAAAAACACAAACACCCCTACACCTTGCCCCATTCCAGGGAGCCAATAAGGCGATAATGCTGAATAATATCTCATTTCCTGACCCCAGAGGCCTTGAAGGCCATGGAGAAGGTAGCCAGTCACATCAATGAAATGCAGAAGATCTATGAGGATTATGGCACGGTGTTCGACCAACTGGTAGTAGAGCAGAGTGGCACTGAGAAAGAGGTAAGATGCTCATTCTTCATTCCTCTTGTTTGGTCTAATTTCCACATGGAGAATGGTTAAGGGGCTTAGACCAAGAAATTACTACTTCAAAACACAGGAATGTGCTCTTGTACTATGGGGAGTGATTCTCAGCCTGAATCAGTACAAATATTATGAAAACAATTACAAAGCAACAAATGGAGAAAATGAATGCGTGTAGCATGCTCCCATCTTACAATTATAGCTAGTTTTGACGTGCTGCACCCAAAGCTTCAAACAGAAGCAGACATTGTACTCACTGCTCATTTCAAACCCTCCATAAGGTCACAGAGATTTCCATGGGAGAATTCCTTATGCATTCCACGGTCATGTGGCTGAACCCATTCCCATCGCTAGGCCGCATGAGAAAGGAGCCTGAGCTGACTGTATTTGGTGGGTATGCCCCTGGGCAGTCGTGCTGTTAAGCGCTATGGGTGGCTGGGCCAGTGTCATGGTCATTAGTGGGCAAGTTGAGCTCTGAAGACACCATGTTTACTCATACATATATATTAACATGCACTTGTAGGCATTTTCTTACAATAGTAATAGCATGTAAAAGAACAAGCAGTTTTCAAAAGTGATGCTTTGAAATTTTTAATTGGCTTGTTGGGTACCTTAAAATTTGGGATGGTTATAAGTGGTGAGTTTATGGCTTCAAAACTTATATAAATCTCCAGCGGTTTTTTCCTTGACCTCTACAAATGTCATGGAAGACCTCGGTGATGTGTAGTCTGCAGAAATCATGCTGACTTTTCTCTTCTCTCGTCAGTGTTCAAGAAAGCTGTGATACTCGTGTACAGGGAGAACAACAAGCTGAAGAAGAAGATGGTGAGTTATGGTGCTGCTGGTGTTCTGCACTGACGTTTTGCACAGGACCACAGTGTTATATTTTAGCTGTATGTGGCTTCATCTTGATTTCCTCACGGGCGCTTCATCTGTGGGACAGACTGCAGGGCGTTCCTCGTACTCTCATGGGGATCTGGACCCTTTCAAGTTCCGCTGGCTCATCCCACTGTCAGCACTGCAGGTCCGACTGGGAAACACAGCAGGTTAGCGTCCGGCCACTTGGTTCAAACTGAGGTACAAGGGCATCTCCTGAATAATTACCCTTCTCATTCCCCTGCCTACAGGAACAGAAAAAAACTGTATCTGGGAGCTGATTCACACGAAGTCAGAGCTTGAAGGACGTCCAGAGACTGTGTTCCAGCTCTGTAGCAGGTAAGGGGCGAGGGGAGCGCATGTCCTGACCCGTAGATCCTCGCTGTAATCCAGATTGGAGCACGCTTCAGACTGAAAGGGTTGAGAATTTCTCTCATTCTGCGCACAGCGTGCCTGAGTGCATGGCCAGCATCGTCAAGGTGATCCGCTCTGTTCTGAGGGAGAATGTGCGTAGGAACAGGGAGGGGCTCATCCCACTCAGGAAAACCGTGCCAGCGTCTGCGCGCATAGGTAACTATCCCACTGTGATTCCCCGCAACCTTTGCTGGTGCTCTGTTCCGGCCATGAAGCTAATAGGGTGGAATGTTATGGAAGTACAAGTGGAGAGTAGTTTTTAATGACTTCCAATGCAGTGTCCATGACTGCTCCCTCGAATTTATTGCACAAGCTGTAATTACATAAGTAGGGAAACTGGGCCAGAAATGTGTGTGCCAAGATAAAACTGTTGTTAGCTTCGGTGGAAGGTCTAGGCGAGGGTATGTAGCTCCGATACTGACTTCTCTGATTTCAGATAATGGTACCTGAAGCATGTAAAACTACAATCTTTCTTGTTTTAAAGTCATCTTCTATGAAAACCATTTAACCGGAGGTGTGTAGTGAGTCACTGACTGACAGCTGCGTGAGTCACACGGTGTCTTGCTGCAGGTTCATCCAGAGCCTCCTGGCTGTGTAAGCAGCCGAGCCTGGAGGTCCCTGCTCATCTCAGCACGTCAAAAGCAGGGCATCCAGATTCCGACGAGGGCAGCCTGAGCAGCCGGACCCACCTGATTGAAGGCCAGGCGGAGCGCAAAGGTCAGGCCCCTCGGAACCAACGCCGGGGTCCCCAGCAAAGGCCCAGCCCAGATGGCAGCGTCAAAGAATCAGACATCCTGAGCGATGACGAGGACCTTGGAGAGACCACCCGGTCAGTGTCACCCGCAAGTGCCATCGAGGCTCAGTTCCGGCGTCTGAAGATGGTTGAGCAGACAGCATGCGGGGAGCTGGCACCTTATGTACAGCCTGAGGGGGGCGATGTGGACACACCTGAGAAGCAGTCGAGGTTACTGCGTTCCCACCCCTGCATCAAACGGAAAAATAATAGCCTGCGGCGAAACAAGGGGGCGCTGCTGAGCATGAAGCAGCAGAGCCGGTCTCTGGACAGCCAGGAAGAGCCCCCCAGCATGGACCTCAACACCCTACTGGAGCGGGAGTTCAGCGTGCAGAGCCTGACTTCTGTTGTTAACGAGGACTGCTTCTACAACATGGAGAGTACTGACAGTGGGCCTGTACCCACCCTATAGGATAGGGAAGCTCCCCTACAAATCCAACCAGTCCCAGGTCCTCATTCCTCAGAGGGAGTGGCTTGGCTCCCTGGGCTGCTCTGCAACTGGACAGGAAGTTATACAAACCAAAATGGAAGCACACTGTACCAACCAGGACTCTGTACCTACTTTGTTCTGTATTTGTGCACTAAGTACACAATTCGCCTTCATTTTTTTTAACTTGTACATTTTAAGGCATTTTTTAATTTATTGATTGAATGCATCTTGACAGGAGACAAAATAGCTGGAGAAAAATATTGTTGCATTAAGCATTTTTTTTCCTGAAACATTTGAAATGTGGAAATTTTAAACTTGTGTTTACAGTCTGTAGTCTGTGTGCAGACAAGCATTGCCAAGTCAAGCAGCATGATTTAAGAGGCAACTAGCTTTACAATGAAGTAGATTTAAACAGATTGTGACCCAATGCCTGATTTGTTACACGTATATTTTTCCCCAAATGGCTGCACTGTAACAATCTGAATATTTGATACTTATGGAAGCCCGTTTCCGCCACCGGGGAAAAAAATAATATAAAATTTAAGTCAAAATTTCGAGATATCAAAATAATCTCAAAATAACGAGAACTCTTGAAATATCGACTTAGTATCTCGAAATAACGAGAACTCTCGAAATTGAGAGTTCTCGTTATTTCGAGATACTAAATCAAAATTTCGAGTCTTGAAATAATGAGAACTAAGTCGAAATTTCGAGATAGTATCTCGAAATTGAGAGTTCTCGAAATAACGAGAACTAAGTCGAATTTCGAGATCTCAAAATAATGAGAACTAAGTCAATTTCGAGAGTTCTCGTTATTTCGAGATATTAAATCGAAATTGAGTCTTCAAATAATGAGAACTAAGTCGAAATGTCGAGATAGTATCTCGAAATTGAGAGTTCTCGTTATTTCGAGATACTAAGTCGAAATTTTGAGTCTCGAAATAACGAGAACTAAGTCGAATTTCAAGATCTCAAAATGAGAACTAAGTCAATTTCGAGAGTTCTTGTTATTTCGAGATACTAAGTCGAAATTGAGTCTTGAAATAACGAGAACTAAGTCGAATTTCGAGATCTCAAAATAATGAGAACTAAGTCAATTTCGAGAGTTCTCGTTATTTCGAGAGTTCTTGAAATTTCGACTTAGTATGTCGAAATAATGAGGACTAAGTCAATTTTGAGAGTTCTCGTTATTTCGAGATACAAAGTCGAAATTTCGAGAACTCTCAAAATAACGAGGACTCTCGACATTTCGACTTAGTATTTCAAGAGTTCTCGTTATTATCTCGAAATAATGATACTCTCACTAAATTTCGAGGTGTCTCGAAATAACGAGATAACTAAGTCGAAATTTCGACTTAAATTTTATATTATTTTTTCCCCCGGTGGCGGAAACGGGCTTCCATAGATACTTGACAATGTACAGCACAAAAAAAAGCTGTAATTTGCAATAAACTGTCTGTTGTAAATGTTTATTGCGTCTCCCACTAATCTTTGCTACATGAGTTTGGTACACACCTATTGTGAGACTGAGCGGGTTAGGGCGCTGAGCCTACGACTGGAAGGTCACCGGTTCAGACCCTGTGGTCAGCAGAGTGATGTCACCCTTGTGCAAAGCCCTTAAGCCCCAGCTGCTTCAGGGATTGGCTGACCCTGCTTTCTCAAATATACGTTGCTTTGGATGAAAGCTTCTGCTAAATAAATAAATGTAAATTTTGTCCAGCTGGAACACATCCCTCAGCTTTATTCCGGAAGTCCCAGAGAAATTATGTCCAATGAAATGCATGACTTCCTAGAAAGCCTAACCCCACCCCCACAAAGGCACCTTTTTATTACAAGCTCTTAATTAATATAATTGTGTGATTAAATGAGCGCAACCTCTACTTCACCAGGGAAAAAAGGGGGATACTTTTACTTTTAATTGCAAAACAGATTTCAGACACGCCAAAAATGTATGCATCTACTCAGCTTTCCAAATTTCAGATTAAATAGTTTTCACATTAAAGCTTTGAAAAAATCATCATAAGCTTCCCTTTGAGTCGTACAACTGCAGTAAGAGAGAATTAGCCTCCATGCCACCATGTTCTCATGCATGCAGTATTCCACAAGGAATAAAAAATATTTTTGGCCACCAATTCACCACTTAGGACACCAAACAACATTCATTAGCTGAAGTGCTGGGCCATAACCAGATCACAGTCCTTGCACTGTCACAGTTCATTTGACACTTGATTCTGTGAAGTGTGACAGTCTTGTAAAATGTGTGCTGTGATGGGGACAAAGGCCAGTGTCGCCCCTGCACCACCATCTCACATTTATCTTATTTCGTACAGAAATTGTTTCTCAAATTCACACTCTTGTTTGTTGAAATGTCAACACTAGAAGGGGTCTTCACGAGTCTTTACCTTTCATCTCAGTGGACTGGCTCTGTGTCAGTAATGCTCTTCGTCATCTTCCTCGCTGTCAAGTCCTTCAGCAAGCAGACCCTTATCTCTGCCTTTGTTCCTCCGTTCCTCTCTGAAGTCATAGGAGAACAGGCCTGGGTTACGTGCACACAGTTTGCTGTAGGCATCTGCCAGAGCTCCGAACTTGGCAACTGAGAGCTGGGTGGGCCGCAGGGTTGGGTCCACATCCGCCATCTGCAGCATTTGCTCGGCGAGCTCCAGACGCAACATCTCCGGGAACAACATCCTGGGAACAGGATACATGCCGCGCACCAGGGGAAAGAGAGCAGAAAATTTAAAATAAGCAAAATGCACTTCTACCTGCTGTCATTACATAAATTATCCCTCAAACAACACACCAATGAGTCATAACTGCTACGCTCAAGCTCCTCCTCTCTCTTATCAGGGCTCCAAGTCTACCATAACCACAGGGAAAATGATCCATGGTACAGGAAATTACTTTCATTGGTCAGGAGCATCCTCTAGAGGACAGGCAGAACAGTTAGTACAATGATAGGAAAAAAGGCGCCTTTTAGACATTCTTACTCGATCCCTCTGCGGCAGTATTTCCTCCGAAACTGGAAGACGTTCTTGACGACTTTCTCCACCAGCTTGAAGGGCTGCTGGATCTGGGGCTGAGCCAGTGGAGTGAAGTGCACTACGCCCACGTCTACCTAGACAGGCACACAAAAACAGACAGTCGGGCAGCTGGGGGTGGGGGGGTGATGAGGCACCCTTTGGGGGGACACTTAGGAAATCTTGTGTGTAGTGGGTGTGGGGGAGGGAGAGTGACGCAACACGTGATGGGAAGCCAGTTTCCGGTTGCCACAGTAACACCTGTGTGGAGGACTGTAAAAACCATCCTCTTCGTATGTGATTACCAAATCAGCCTCCCTCTCCAGCCACTGCTGCTGCTGCTAGCGCACAGCTTACCGCCAGCAGCCTGAGGAAAAGCGCGGATGTTCCCGAACGCGGTCCTTCCCTTAAGTAAAGCCGGCTGGATGGCGCACGTTTGCCACAGACGCAGGCAGCGTCTGAGCAGAGGGGCCGCATAAAAACAGGGGCAGCTGGACTCCTTGGGTGATTGGGGGGGGGGGGGGGGGCGTGGAGGTTGGCTTTATCTCCTTTTGAGCTGCAGCTTCACCGTCCCCCCCGTCAGTGCTAAGCCGATGTGACAAACTGTTAAGGCAATTGTGCCAAAGCCCCGCTTCCCCCAGACTCCGCCGTGCTCCTGCCTACGGCTTTCTTCTTCTTTTCTGTGGGAAATAAAAGGGATTGCGGACAAAAGCTTCCTGACAAGCAGGGGCAACACAGGCGTGTTCCCGCGCGGCTGCTTTTGTTTTTCCCTTCATCGGATCCATCTTTGCGCGCTCTCAGGGTGGGCGCCCCCATCCTGGATGGAGCTCTCGGGAGCTCGACAGAGTTGCCGCCGGTGCTGGATCCAGACCAGCGGCGCAGCCGGCGGGGAAGAAGCCGGGGGATGGTAACGATCCGTGGGAAATAAAGGAATGCGTTGCGACTGGCTCAGGCTCTCCTGCCGGTGATAGTGCGCTCCGCCGGCATCGGGGCTCGGAACACCGTCCACAAGCAGGCACCTCGGAACACGGGCTGCACGGCAAGCAGGTAATGTGCGTTTCATTGTCCTTTTCAAGATGAGCACCGATTAACACACCAGTAGCCTGCTGTCGCACTTTGGTCCAGTCTGCTGTGTCTATGTATAGGTCTCTAAAATTCCCAACTGTTGCACTCGTACCCGAGTTACTCTGGATTTGTAATGATTATAAAATGTGCACAATCAGGGATAACGACAGGATAGTGGACAGCGTGATTATGTAGCATTACGCTAATAGGTCATCAGTAAAGCTCTCTTATTCTCTTGCCTGGTAACGAACAATGCCCGTGCTCTATTGTGGTCTTTGCCGCCATGGCGTCCACTGTGATCTAACTTCTGCATTCTTGGGGCACTAGGGAACCCATTTGTCTGTACCACAAGCGTCTTAAGGCAGAGAGGCATGCACACTGCAGAGTGAGCTGAGTTAGAGGGAAAGGCAAGAGGGCTTCACATCCCTGTTTGTGCGTCTAAAGCACTGCAACTGCTGCATTACGTGGGAGACTGATGAAGAGGGCAACTACGCCAGTGGCAGTCTTTAAGCATCACCTGTCAGCTTCAAATCACACAGAAACAAGCTCATGGGAACCAAATGAATTCAAGCACCTGTCATACCGCATGTGTGCAGACAACCTCGAATGTCTAGGGCAAAGCATTTAAAAAGGGGCAAATGGGATGTTGCTGCATTCACACGAGTAACAGTGGAGGATTCCTGGGAAGTCCGTCCCTGGGAGTATTCAGGCCATTTATGTTCTGTAGTTCAAGATTTAAGAGAGGAGTGGAAAGAAGTCGATATTCTGACTATAGAGGCTGCGGCATTTCAGCCACAGGGATGTCCGAGTCACTTTACAGTCTGATTTATGAACGTCGCCTATGCCAACATCAGCGGCTCCTCTGCTGTGATATATCCCGAACTGAACATCAATCCTTCTCTAACCATTCATGCTGAAAAATCCTTCTGTCGTAAACTTTAAAAGCCATTTCTCTATATTTTACTATGCCTTGCTTTGTTCAACTTTTCAATGCTACCCAACAGTAACTTCAGACACTGTTATTCTCTTTTTAAGGCTCCAAATATAAAATTTCCCTTAACCTCTCAATTTTATATTTTGTTACCTTGAGAACATTCCTCTCAAGAGGAAAACAGGGCTCATAATGATTTTAAAATCCTATTCTCAAAATTAATTCATTATCAAAGCTCTTTGAAAAATATTAATTGTCCCCATTATTATTATTTGTAAATCTGTAAAGCTGATATTTTCATGAAAGATATGAGATAATAACCTTTAGTCTGCATTTTCTTTTCACATATAGATTGTTACAATAAAAAAATAAAAATGGGATCTGTGTGTGGTTGTTAGTTTAATAGGACCTATGGAAAGTGCATACCAGTTAACAGATAATTTAATATGACACATTAAACGCTGGTACAATCAAAATCCAGCAACTTCATCATATGAATGACTCCATAAATGGTTCCTCCTAAGCTTTTCATCTAAAGACAAGCAGACTCCCAAGCATGCCCCAAGCGGCAATCCGCCGTTTGTCCTTGTGAGCATTACCCAGCCGAGACACCGGCCGTCCTGGGGGTTCCACCAGAGCTGCCATCACATTCGTCTCCCTTGCCCGACTTCAGGCTCCGGCGAGCAAAGCAGAAACAAGAGAACGCATGGCTGCTTAATAGATGCACAGAAAAACAAGACACATTCATGAAAAGTCGAAGTAATGGACAGGGAGGGGGTGGGACAATTCCTTCAGAAGGACAGTTCACAATTACTTGGTCATGGTGCAAAGGTACTCAAGGGCAGCAGGTTACCAGGCTATTATACACAAAAGGCTAAAAGTGCTTCCCATCCAATACTTCCCATAAAGGAAAAAAAAACACACACACACACACATGCCTGAAACCATTCTGCTAAATTGCTAGATGGTATATAAGGCGCACACACATAACAGCACGTGTTCCCAAAGATTTTGGATAATATATCCACAGCAATATTTGTCCTGAGAATACTTTCACATATTTGAAAAAGGACAGAGTAATTCCCAAGATATCGGTCTTGTTTATGATATTTTTATATAAACTGAAATGAGAATTTCACAAGAATTTAACAGCACACAATTATCCCAATCCCACTGTGGGTTTCGGTTACAAGTTGGCATATTTCCCATTTTCATCTGTGCATGGCTTTGCCTAGCATGTACACATCTCAAAATAACCTCTAGAAACAGCTAAACTGGTTGTCTGCATCGACAGAGTAAGCTTCCGTGTCTTTTTCCCCAAAAGGTAAAATAAATACAAAATCGTCAGCGGTTTACAATTATTGCATAACATATGGGAACAACAATTTACCTAATAAAAATCAACTTAATTTGCTATACTCTTACAGTACTCTTATAGACAACTTCAACATAAAGACAGCCCCTTTTACCATGAGTAGAAATGCTTTTGGCAAAATTACAAAACCATGAATGCAACATAATTATTTGAAAGAAAGAAAAAAAACAAAGACACACAATGAAGGGACCAGCCGGGATGATTTTACATTGAATTTGCTCTTCTGGGAATCAGTAGGCTGCAGCTCTAACCATATGGTGACAAGAGACTGTAAAAGAAATGGAATGTGCCTGTAATGGCCCATCGGGCTGCAACACATCACCACACACTGCAGGCTACGTTAACCGCAGCTCCCCCACCCCCTATTCATTTCATATAGCATAAATACTGAGTCAGCACTTACACGAATCTTCATGATGATACAATCTCTCTCTCTCACACACACAGCTTTGTAAATTATATCTTTGTGGGGACTCTCCATTCATTTGTATGGAGAAAACTCCAATCCCAGCCTTAACCATAACCATAAGTAACCAAACAAAATATGAAATTTTTGGGATTTGTAGTTTGTTTTTTTTAATGCATTCACAGATCTTTCCCCACAACATCAAAAAATTGTTTTTTCTTACATTGCAGGAAACATTTGATCTCCACAATATAATATAAACATAATCCACACACACACACACACACACACACAGCCAGGAAAGCCTGAAGGTCAGCATCCACAAAGGTTTTGACTTAGAGCATTTGCAGCCCTCCTAACGACATTGGTATATATGCTTGAAGAAAAGCGGAAGCATACCTTGGGTCAATAGCCTTACTGGAACATACACTGCTTCATGGTGCATACGGTAACACTTACAATGGTCTCAAGGGGGAGCAGGATTTTCTATTATGAATACTATTTGAAATGGGCCGGGAGTACTGGACTCTAGCTGAACCTGGTTCAATAAACTTGTCTATAGCCATCCAACCCCCCAACCTCTTTGCCTTCTACTGTCACTGATGAATCAAAGCCATGTTAGTTTTCCCTTCCCCCATCTGCAGGGGGGACTGGTGCATGGAGAGGGGCAGCAGCCATAAGTTTAAGTCACCGTTGAGAGCTCACTGATGACCCAGTCAGGGAAGGGTCACGTTAGACACGCCTGGCTTTTAGTTTACCGCATCCTTGCTGAGATCACTTTCTCCATCAAGAAGAAAAACAAGGCAATCCACTGCATGTCTACACTCTTCCCATGGGAAATTACAGCGGGAAGATTAAAAAGGAAAGTGGGCATATTTAAACCACCTTGTAACATATATTATTTGTTTATCTCCAATTCTTAATGCAATTCCTACTAAGCTGTTGTAGGTTTACTGCGATATAAATTTTAATAAGAGCTAAAATGGGTCGAACGGATTTGACAAAATTAAAGTTGTATATTTCACAATCCGCGCTTACATAATTCATTATATAAGGCTCTCGATAACTTAAAAATGTGTATATTATTAAGGGACCGCAAAATACACTGGAAAACAATAGGCCACCTTCTACCCGCGGGGGACACGTCTATTCGTCAGAAACCAATATCGGCAAGCATTTTTTTTTTTAATGCATGACACGGCTCGAACACGTTTCAACACGTCTGAAAGCTGCACGTAAAGGCTGTTGGCGCTACTTAAACAGCAGCTAGTTACCGTAAACCTGGGTAAAACGAAACAGCTAACCTTCGACGCGCAGCATCCGAGGACGGAGGGAGGCTCGCGCTCGTGGCGGGAAAAGCCGGCTCGCGGAGGTGAGGATGCGCGGGGCGCGACGGTTAACGAAGGACCTTAATTTAACAGCTATTTTCCTAAACGGACAGTAAAACTAACCCGGTGCTTCGGTCCGACGACGCCTTCTCGAAAGCTCGGAGTCGTCGGGCGGAGGCGAGTTTGCTAGAGGCGAATCGGGAAGGAATAAACTCTATTGAGAGAAGGAAACACACACAGACCAGCTGCGCGTAAGTGGCGTTTTTCCTTCTTATCACGTTTAAGTCAAATAAGCCGCAATTGTTATACATAATGTGAATTTTCCCCGTTTATGAATGACTATTGTATGGACAGAGCCACACCAGAACGATGACCTTTTAAATTAAGCCTGTCAGCTCACAGACTAATGACGTGGGAGCGCTTTTCTGTTTCAATGGACGGAAAATAACGCGTTTTCACACACCGGGTGAGCATGTCGTGGATCGGGACACAGACCTCCCTTAACAGCCAAAGAAAGTGATGACACGTCTGGATTTGTGCAGTTAAGCCCTCACCCCCACCTTTCCCCCCCTCCAGCACGCGCTCAGAAATCGCTGCAAACAAACTGGCTCGTCATAGCACTGGGTCTGCACCAGCGGAGAGGTAAGCATTTTCAACATTTAAGTAAACACATTATACATTCACTTTAACTCTGCCCTAGATTCCTGTCTATGATGACAATTATTTCAACACAATGCGAGGAAAGCCTGATTTCCTTCACACTCCCATGATAAGGAAAAGCATTAAAATGTTTGACATGTTGCCTTTTTAACTTTTGAAGCATGCTGAATATAAAATCGGATGTGATTAAACGATGATTTATATGTAATGTTCTGCCACGCATTACTGGTGAGGAAGGTCACTGAAGCAGACTAACAGTAACACTCTCCTTCCCAGAGAGGACACTGCAGCTTTAAGTACATTTATTGAGGCTTGCAAATATCAGAAACTCCTTCCTCCTCTCCAGCAGCACTTTCGAGCTGCTCCCACTCAGTTCGCCTGCATCTCCCCTGAACAGGCACATACGCACAGATTCTGTCTCGCTCTCCAGTCTGCTCTTGTCTGGCCTCACGCTTTCCTTTGTTCCCCAGAAAAGCAGGGGGGGGGGGGGGGGGGTTGCATCCTTCTAAATTGAATTCTTGTTTTGCTTTTTCCACAGTCCACAGGAGCTGGTGCTGAAGACTGATCTGTTCCTGGGATCTGCAGAGGGGGGATACAAAGGGGAGGCAAGAGGACGCAGGGCAAGGGTGCCTTTGACGGTGGGGGGAGGACAGGGGTGGGCAAGGTGCAGGGATGGCTTCCGCTGGCATGCAGATCTTCGGCTTCATCCTAGCACTACTGGGCATCTTCGGGGCTACAGTGTCCACACTGTTGCCCAACTGGAAGGTGAGCGCTGACGTGGGCTCCAATATCATAACGGCCATCTCCCAGATGCAGGGGCTATGGATGGACTGCACCTGGTACAGCACGGGTATGTTCAGCTGCACTCTGAAATATTCCGTGTTGGCACTGCCTGCCTACCTGCAGACGGCACGCACCTCCATGGTGCTTTCCTGTGTGCTTGCCAGCCTGGGCTTGTGCCTTGCTTCCCTGGGCCTCAAGTGCACCCGCTGGGGAGGTGGCCGGCAGTCCAAGAGGCACACAGCCATTGCGAGCGGGGGATGCTTCATTGTGGCTGGCCTTCTTTGCCTGGTTCCTGCATCCTGGTTCACCAATGAGGTCATCACCAGCTTCCTGGACTCCAGTGTGCCGGAGAGCAATAAATTTGAACCAGGAGGGGCCGTGTACGTGGCCTTCGTATCTTCGGGATTCCTCTTTGTTGGGGGATCAATTTTCTGCATGTCCTGCCCAGGGAAGCGACGGGGCCACCAGGATCTGATCCTCACTCCTCCTGATAAGCTACTGCAGCATCAACAGCAGCAGCATCTCATCCAGCAGCAGTTACAGCATCCGTATTGCTCCCTCTCGCCCCTGGACAGCAAGGCTGGCTATAGCCTGCAGGACTATGTGTAGCCTGCGACCGTTACGGGAGGAACACCGCACCACTCCGCAGCTCTGAAACTGCGAGATGGAGGAGGAGAGATGTGGGGAAGAGGGGGTGGTGATGACTGACACCCCCCCCCCACACACACATACTTTCCTGTACTGCAAGCACAAGCGATGTGGAGAGATTCCCCCAGCAATGTTTCAAATACTGAATATACCCTGTAAACCGCGCCGTGGCATTGCTGGCTTGAGACAGGAGAGAGAGCCATCGACTAAATGCAGATGTCCAGCACCAGGAAATATTAACAGTTCCATGGGGAATGGATTAACTGTAAGAAGCATTTCCGCCCCCCCCCCCCACTCGCCAAAGGTTTGAATCGAAAAAGCAATTATTTAGCTACTAACAATCATTTAATTTTAATAAACTGGCAATACATCCTAAAGAGGCAATATGTGAATGTTATCCTTAGCTTTTTTGTAGTTAGCCATTTGCTAGAAACAGAGTGCTGATTTTGATCATTTTGTGTCTTATTTTGATAAGCTAATGGAATGGTGATTATTCTACCACAGCATGCTGTCTGAAGTTAGTGAATTATGCAGCGGAATGCCTAGTAGAATCTGAAAAGCAGACACTATATATCGAACTTAACCTATAGTAAACATACACCAGTAAAATTGTTCAAAACAACAACATAAATAAGGACACCAAGTTGCAGATTAAACCAAAACACAAACATGAGCCACAGTCTTGCTCCGGTTTCTCAAAAAAAAGGGAGCAACACCCTCCACGGGTTCAGCAGACAGCTGATATAATGCCGCTGTTTCGGTTCCCATTCACTCCCAACAAAAACAAGCCGTGTCTAGCCGGCTGCACACTGCTAATTTATTCTGTATACACACACACACACACACACGCCACTCTCGCACACTGTGCAGCATGTGCTTTTTCACTTGCGTTGTCCTCACTGCCATGGTAACAGAGCCTCTCGCCCAAATATCTTTATTGTGTGCGTGTCTGTGTGTTGGGGTTGCTGGGGAAGTGGGGTGGGTCAGAGATTATAGCCGGAATGGCTGTGGCACCACCTCGAGCCCCCTATTGTGAGATAACATCTGCCATCATCAACCCCACTGTTGGGGTGGCTCAGTGCCTGGGGACTAAGCTCCTTCAGCTACACTACTCTTGCAGGTCTGGTCCCCTCCCCTCCCCCACCATTCCATCTGATCAGGAAACGCTCCATGGAGGATACAGTCTACAAACAGTCCATCGCTAAACAGAGGGATTCCCTCATCGACCTCATATTCCAGAGCTGCAATGTGGTAAAGGACTATGTTTATAAAAGTGAATGCAATATTATAAAATGCAGGGAGAAGCAGTTTGAGCATGATTTAGACTAAAATGAATGCACTGTGCTGATATTCAAATGGTGCATGCTTTATAATCTCATGAACATTTGAGTGTGTGCTTTTTTTAAATCTCATTGTCCATCTGCGGCTTCCTCACGTCACTAGAACATATGTTGCAGTTTCTCACTCACGGGAGACTATGCACCTGGAGTTCCAATAGCCCAAACCCTGCCGATGAGCAGACTGGGCCTCGTTTTCTCACGCTGTTTGTATGGTCCTCTCTCTCTCTCGCTCTGTGTGTGTGTGTGGCCACGGCACCCATTGCCAGCTGCCACATCTCCAGTCCAATACAGGCAGCACCACTGACGGCCCTGGGCCGAGATTCGTACGGTGCTACGTTCTTTCCGTCAGGCAGAGCCCCATGAGTGGGTGAGCAGATGGCAGAGCCCAGATCGCTGCTCACAGGCTACCACACTGCTCACTGCAGGCACCTCCGGCAAGTTGGCTGCCCTTATGGGCAGATTATATGCTTCATTGTCAACAGTGTGACAATCTGTCATAAACTCTTGCCTGTATTAACTGAAAACACAAAATAGTATCCTTAAAATAAATAGAAAATTGAAAGCCTTGGTTCAAAATCTGCACCAAAAAAGAAAAAAAAACAGTACCAATAATTTTCTAAGGTCTTTTTCCTCAAACAAATTGGTCATACCGTTTCCTTGATATGGGCTTATTCGTCAAGCCTGAAGACTCTAGGCACCTGTGAACAATGAAGTGAAATTTGAATTCTCATTTTTGTATGTTATAAGCACCTCCATATTTACCTAAGAGAGCACAGCAGTCATCACCAGCTGGTGAAAGTGCCCAGACTTAGGGCAGTTCATATCTTTTTTCCAGGTTATAGCCATGACTATATGCCTCATTGAAATACCAGAGCATGCTAATATCTTCTTTATAAGAAGACTACTTGACACTTGGAGTGCAAGATGGCGAATGTCAGTTTGTTGCCAAGGGTAAGGGCAAAACGAGCCCTGACCTGCTTGCTGCCATTCCGTTAGCTGTACATATCAGTTCCACGGACGTCCTCCCAGACTGGTTTCGGTGGATAAACCAGCTGAGAGGGAGGAACCCCTAACTGACGTGCTTCGTCATTGTGCAGCTTCCCCATCTGCACATTGCTTCATTACTAGTGCCAAACGCTCCAAGCACAAAACAGTGGGCTTGTGTGTCAAAATTCAGCTATTGTACAGTGCAAATACAGATTGGGTTATTTTGATAATGGCAGTTTATTTTTGTCGATGTCAAAGCTTTTCGTAGTTTGCTAACAAATCAGAGCGGCTCAGGATGTTTCGTCGTCTCGGTGTGCTTGTGCAAGTAGTTATATTTTTATTAATAAAATTATTTTGTGGAAGCTAAATTGTGGCTGTGAAATCATTTTAATGTCTTTCTTGGTTCTCGTCTGGAGATAGCATAAATGTGCCTGCCAGAATGTTTTGGATGGAACAAGATGTGCAGAGCGTGGGATTGTTGGCAGCTTGCAGTCCTCACATTGGCTATGCAACATACCCTAAAGAGCAGCTCAGTGGGAGAGGACTCAGTCTTGTAATAGGCCTTCATAACACATCATAAAAACGTTCAGAAAATGAATACGAGCAACGAGATGCCAGCAGAGCTCTTTTCAAAAACATTATAAACCTGATCAGTACTGCATCAGACACACGTCAGCCTGTTTTGCTCCCCTAAACCATACACGACTGGCATCTCTGGGTACCCCTCAAAATGTCAACGCGTCCTTTGCTTTTCCTGCTAAATATGGTGTGTGTGTAATTTTAGTCTGAACTGAAAACAGCTGGGTAGGCAGGCAGAACTGCGAGAGGATCTGCATTGTTTCTACCCGGTTTGCTAAGTGTTATGTCAGCTTAATTTGTCCGGCAAAGAAATCCATCATGGCAGTAACACACATAACCCACAGCGGCCAAACACTCAAAGCTGTTCCACTCTCAGCAATTATTTTCAGCATTTTCCCTTCAGGTCTCTTTTATATCTTAGCCAAATTTATCATTGCAGCACTGAATGTTATATATTGAATGACGACTGCAAAAATTAATTTGTTTTTTTTAAAGCATATTTTTCATGGCCCCCGTTGCAGCCACTGTTCTGATGTGTGGAAATATTTTTCCTTAAACATCGACCCGACAGGATTATTCAAGAATTGTAGGAGTTGTGCAATTCACTGATGATCAAAAAAAAAAAAAAAAAAAAAGGCCCTTATAGGCAAACACTAATAAGATCTGTTCCTCTGTGTATTTAACCTACATTCTGGTTAAAAAATTCTACCCACCAGAGCAGTCAGGATAGATTATGGACACTAGCTGCAGCACGATGAAAGCCTTGAACGGTGAGCTCAAGGCAGAGGGGTTCCTATCGTACCCCAAACATCTTTACTCCTTACAGAGCAAAGTTCATTACAACAAAATTCAAAGTGCACCGCAGGCAGCATTGGAGGAAACAACACGAGCGTTAAGCCAGTGATAGATCTCTTAACATGCTACCAGGCAGAGGCATTGAGAGAGAGGTTTCAATTACTGACACAATAGGCAGAAATAAAGCAGTCCATCACTGCACCATCAATCACCAAGCCTATCACCGCTAAAAACGTCCCACCTATCTCTGTGCGATCACTCAATATTTTTCATCTCCAGGCACATTTTTATGGAAAACAATCGTAATAAAGACTGCAGGCAGAATACGGTCATCACCCTCAGGCTGCGATCAACCAAGGCAGGTTAGGAGATCCCCTCTAAGACCAACACATGAAAGGGAGCTCTTAATTACAGAAACGCTGCTTACAAAACCAAAATAGAGTAGGACAAAACGGAGAATGCGTAAGGCGATGCATCATTTAAATAACATTGTGAAATCAGGAGCCTTCACGACAGGCTGTTTTGGCTGTCTGCATATCAAAAACTGCAGAACAGATTAATTCTCACCATGATTTTCAGTAATGCAGAAATATGAACCTTCAGTAAGCAGTACCAGAAGTATCACATTACCATATACAGTGATTTTTGTATTGGTACAAAAGATTATTTCTATACAAAACCTCGCTCAAGTGAATGGTATTTAGATTGACGTGTTTTTGTGTTCACTGCAAAAACAAATACAAAGAAGCTGATTAAAGATGCATTGTTGACCTCAAGCAATGTTGCCATTGCACCTGTAATGTGATTTTTGTTATTTCGTTAATTTAAACGTTAAAGAAGCAGTCACTGCCTTGGTAGAATGCTCTACAGTAGGGTATTTTTAGCTTTTAACTTGGGACATTGATACATGAGGCAGTGTGCCTTCAGGCATTTACCGGCTCACGAAACGTCATTGAAATCTCTTTCCTTTGCTCCTGATGCATTAATTGACCCCGTTTATTTGCAGCGAATCGAGAGCAAGGAGGAAAACACAATTTTTCCAGCAGCTTGGCTCTGAACTAGAAACATCCATTTAAGTCAGCAGATTTTAAAATGAGCAAGAATGTATTTTTATATGGCTGTAATCTGGCAATAAAGCCTTATTCATGGTAGAGTGAGAGGAACATAACAGGGACATACGGCAGCACAAAGGAAGGTGATTTGGCTGGCTAAACACAAATCCTCAATAGGAATCCAATCAGCATTCAATCTGATTCCACACCCTACACACCAGCCAGTCACCAGTGTGGCTGCAGCCACAGTCAATCACTGGCACGCCATCATAAATACATCTTGGCCAACCATCCAACAACGTCAGACCTTATCAGCAGCTTCCCCCTGCTTACGTGTACTCCACCTGCTTTTCAACATTTACTTGCCTGTTTACAACAGTAGGCAAGTTTAGAAAGCGCAACACCCGCCCATTGCTCCTGAGAAGACCAAATACCAGGAAGACATCAGTCCTCCATCTCGTCGCCTTTGGAGATGGTGGAATGAAGCAGCCATTATTCAGGCTGCCGATGACATCGGCACAGACATCCATCTGCCCGAGGACACACCGCTCTGCATTATATCGATCTCCGTCATGGTTCCCGTCCCTTGGAGTGCCGCTCATTCTGTCCACAGCTAGGGGGTCCCTCCCTGTCACAAATCTCTGCATGGCTGTTCCGTCTCTATGGAGGGGGGGGGATTCTTTATTCTTTTTTTTTTTCAGCCACTGAGCATGTAAGCATGAGAGAGGTAGGCGGGGTGCAATTAACACCTGAGAGTCTCGCACTCTCCATGCTGTTCTTGTAATCGAGGTTAAATGGTTACTTGTGTAAAGCGACACAACACGTCTTTCTACAGATGGTACAGTGAGGTACAGACAAGTAGTATTAGATATCTTAATCTTACTGATTAATTAAGCCACAAAATGAATATAAATAAATCCATTTTTAAATATAGCAAACACAGCACAACACAGATTTAATGAACAAAAAGGATTTCAGAAAAGAAAGTGATAATTAATCGTATAATGTATGAAAAGAGACTGGAGCTGCTGTTCAGAAGGGAAAACATTTACACATATTTGTTGCTATGGGACACCATACTACACGTGTACAATTACCCAACGTAACCCTCATATTTCAGAAACGATGAAAGAATCCTTGAGCTGAAACCCCATTTTAAAGTTTGTCTAAATTGTGGTTTCATCCCAGTGCCTGATTGCACATCTGCCTAAACACGTTCACAGTACACACATGCTTAGCTGGGACTGTCAGTAAGGTGCCTCTGTCTGATGAAAGAGTCATTGCAGTCATTTATTCTGACAGCATGAATTATAAGCCATATTTTCATTCACTTAACTCATTCTCACACCCCCCCCCCCCCCCCCACCACACACACAGTCGGGATGAAATATTTACTTGCCTGTTCATATCACCCACCCAGCAAGAAATTCAGTGTTTGAAGTTCTCAAACGGTTTGACTTCTGTGCCAGATAAGCAGAATTTTCCCCTCCACACGTCACTCCGCTAGATGTCAGAAACCTTCACAGCATTCCTGCACATCTCCAAAAACACCTCTAGTAGGCAGCGACTTCTGAAGGCCCGACTGCAGCTTCCTGGATGCAGCGGACTATCCGCATACCGCGCAAGTTAGACGCTCATGAATGCAGCGCACGCTGCTGCATCAAACCCGCCTCCAACATTATCAAACCTACGGGGAGCGGGGCTGATGCAAAGAAAAATAAAAAAATTAAAAACTGTCCTACGTTGCAGCCGATCCGGATGGGAGATTTCCCCATTTCACAAGGCACACTCCCCCTCAGGCGGACTGTGGTGACGTTCGATAAAAACACGCCAACATGGTGGGAAGGGAGTAGGATCCTACCTTGGGTTTTGGTACGAAGGCTCGTCCTGGGATGGTGAAACAGTCGCGTACTTTGCAGAGGCACTGGGTCATGACAGACAGGCGGCTTCTCTGTCTGCTCCCGGGGCCGGCAGTCAGCCTCTGGATGGGTAAAACCTCTGCGTGACCTCGTATGTTGGCAGGATTGGCTAACAGGTTCACACATTCCTGGGGACAGCAGCTGCTGTGTCAATTCACACCACGCTCTGGGATGCTAGAATTCCCAGGCATTTGGACCTCCAGCGTCGCTTGCCTAAGTGCAAACTCCTTGACTGCTATAATGCGTGATGCCCCAGAGAGATGGCGGGGAAGTGGGGCATCGCACACCACACACGCTCCTGAGCAAGTTGCATTATGGGAATTTAAACAAAAACCCAGGTTTACAATTGCTATACGACATTATTTGTTCATCCAGAGATAATATTCATGACTAGCATCTTTCAGATCTGCGCAGAAAATACTCTGAATCATTCAAGTAGGACAACGACACTTCAAGTACAGAGGAGATGGACTCGGGGGAGAAAAACAGAGATGATAATACAGGCATATTACAGAAATAGTACAAAGCTCCATAAGATGAAGGCTGACGACACCTCGTCCCTCGTGAGACAGTGCCAGCTTTTCATAATGTCGCACCTTTTCACCGAGACGCCACCAAATGCAAACGAAGGCAAAAAAAAAAACAACTGCACGCACCTCCGCGACCTCCTTCTGGAAGGTGAGCGTCAGCCGAGTGCGTCCGAATGCAAAGGGACCGGTCCGGTCCGACATGGCCTCCAGCCACTTGATGATGAGGGGGGTGGAGACGCTGAAGGGGAGGTTCCCAATGATGTGCAGCTCTGGAGGTTCTGTTGAAGGTGGGGGGGGGGGGCACCACATGTATCATTTCTAATGACACACTGTCATGTTACTGCAGCAGGAGGGTTGCATAATTCAGCATAGTACAGCGCTGTATATAGTACAGCGCTGATGCAAACTGGATGACAGCCCAAACTGGGCCCTAGATGCTGGGACACTCACCCTCCTCCCATTTCCTGGCTATTTTTTTCGGAAAACCTCTGTCCATTCTGTAGGTCAGTATGTCACCTTGCACCATCCTCAGTCTCCCTGGGGCCGCCTCCGACAGGAGCTGCAACAACAGCCGGCTAATTATGGCCCTGGTGCCCGACGGCCCGGCAGAATCAGACAGATAATGAAAGGAAACAGGGGAAATGAACACACTGTCACCTGACATGGCTAGGGCAAGCCACAGCACTGCTTTTAAGCCATAAAATATATATGTTGCTCTAGAGAAGTGGGAAAAAACTGTCAAAACTAGGCATGAATGGGAAATCGCAGTGACTGCAAACATCACTGATTAAACCATACATTAAGCATTCACTTGCACTCCTGCTTTTGCCATTTTTGTTGTTAACATTCTTTTTAAAAGAAACTCGCTGCATGGAATATTAATTTGCTGGATCTAAAATAGGATACTTCACTTAACGTTTTAAGGGAGCACAGCTCTCACTTACGTTGCCTCCCCCGTGGTTGAGAGAGAAGTCTCTTAGTCTATCCAAGCATGTTAAGCGAACATAAGACCTGACTCCGGAAATTAGCTGGAAATTGTTTCCACTTTGAAAGATGCATCAGCTGTCTTCCATTTGGGGTCCATTAGACAAAATGAAAAAGTGAATCTCGAATGTTCAGATAAAGCACACGCAACATCACTTCTCATTTTAACTGCAGATTTAAATTAATTTTATAGAATACGTATCTGTATGTTGCATTAGGATTATACTATTGCTGTACATTTTGTCATATTACCCCATAAGTCCATAATACAGAAATCTGTGATATTTTGAATGAGCCTGATCGTTACAGACCTCAGTATAATAATCAGAAACAGATGTAAAAGGAGGACTTTTCAACCAGATTAGTTAGTCCAGTCATCCGACAAGCAAGTGATCCTTAGTTACCTGCAACACATCTTACCTGTGAATAATGGTAACTACACAGCTCTGAATAAAAACGGCTGTATGGAATGAAGGGCAGCATTAGCGGCTTAACACAAGGCCCATTCAACAGCAACTTGCATGTAAAAATATGCTAATATCTGCCCAAGAGTATACTGTGCAAAATGGCGATTTAGCGGCATTAGGCTAAAGCGTGAAAGCAAACACCTGGGGAGCAGCGCACAGGATGGCCTGCTCTACCACAAGCGGCCTGTTCTACCACAGGCGGCCTACCTGCAGGCCCGGGACGAACCGCGCGTCCTTCTCCACCACCAGCAGGTCGGCGGCGCCGGCGTTCAGGATCGAGCGGGTCAGGCCCCCCGGCCCAGGGCCCACCTCACACACGTGGGCGCCCTTAAGGCTCCCCGCCTGCCGCACGATTTTGTCTGCATGGAGACACAAAGGATCAAGGGAGTTCTGCAAAACAGCTCATATGCTCACCCACCGCGATTAACGTTGGGGGAACAAAAAGCTGCAAAACACACAGTAAAAATGCAGAAATGGAACAAAACATCCCAATACAGGCAGGGAGCCTGGTATGCCATATGGCCACTATGTGTTCTTTTAAGCCAACAGTCTTATATAAAACTCGACAAATGCTTTTCCATTTCAACATTGGTTCTAAACACACCTACACACATTTCTCTGACACACATAATAGCCAGATACAGCAGGGGGTCTAATATCCCTACCCAGTGCCATAACCACTGCTCTTTCCTCCATTTCCTCTTTGTGGCCCTCTGACTCATCCACACCCTACCTAATTGCTGTAAAGCACTGACTGCTGTGTCAAGCTACACTGCTGATCCTGATGGCTCTGTCAAGCACCTCAAGGCAACTGTACTGGTGGCTGAACACCCAGATTTAACTGAATTCCCTCATCTGAGTCATTGTAGGTGAAACTCAAGAACAGCTCACCTGTGAGTTTCATGTCCAGGAGAAAATTCTGGGAAAGTTGCCTCTCTGCCCGTAGGTTGTACAGCCGTATGATCTCTCCGATGGTCGGAAGAGGGGGCAGCCGGAAGGACGCCATTTTGCCAGACGCTGCCATTTCTCAGCTGTTAATAAGCACAATAGTTTTACTGTAACTAACATCGTTGAAGTGCAAACTGGAATATCACAAAAATCACTAACTTGCAAACTTACAGTTGCAGTCAGAGCTCACCAATGGATTACAGAGTTTAATGACGTTCATCTACTTGTATTCACAGGGCTAACAGTACTGATTTCAGAAGCTGCAGCAACAGCCTCAGATTTATACATTACAGTCACAGGTCTAAATTGCCATCCATCCATTTCCTGCACCCACATTTCTCTATTCAGGGTCACGAGGGGTTCAGAGGTCATCCAAGAAGCCACAGGCGCAAAGCAGGGAACAAGCCAGGAGGGGACACCAACCCATCGCAGGGCACACTCACACACACAGAGCACAGAATGTTTTTGGACTGCGGGGGTAAACCAGAGTACCCAGAGGAAACCCGAACGGGGAGAACATGCAGACTCCACACACATGTGACCCAGGCGGAGACTCGAACCCAGATCCCAGAGGTGTGAGGTGACAGCACTGACCACTACATCAACATGCCACCCTATAATATAGTCATTCTTCAAAATAATAGACATATATACACAATATAATTGTGGTGATGTTTCATTATTTGACTACACAAAGATTGGAATCCAATAATGTTTATGGGTTGTTGTGTAAAAAAAAAAATCTATAAAGTACGGAAAATCTATGCTTAGTTGCAATGGATTGGAAAAAGGACTGTTTCTGATTTAAACTGTTTCTATTCAGTTTAATCAGACCGTTTTAAACGGGGGCTGCATATAGCACAAATCTCTAACCATAAAATCCACAACATTTAAATATGGACATAACTTGTGAAATCTTGAATAAGATGTTCCGTTATAGGAAAAAAAAATCTTATGCTTGAAGACCCAGGAAACGTGGTTAAGTAAGATTCATATTATGTTAAAAGATACATGTAACAGTACTATGAACCATCGCCCCCACGTGGTCAAGTCAAGTACATCTTTCAACCAAATAGAAATAAAATAAGTTCAAGTTTAGTGGTCATTGTCAATGCACCACAGCACACAGTGCGCAACAACGAAATGTGTCCTCTGCATTTAACCCATATGTGACTTTCGTGACATAGCAGGGGGGCAGCTAATTCAGCGCCCGGGGAGCAGTGCTGGGGCGGTACCAGGGTATCTCAGTGGTACCTTGCTGGTCGGGGATTCGAACCTGCAATGTTTCAATTACAAGTGCGCTTCCTTAACCGTCAAGCCACAAATACCTTCATACGCAACGATCCTACACAACATACATGTTACTCACTGAATTTAAAAATAAATTTTAAAAAATGGCCATTTTGTGATAACCAATTTACTGATACACTGACTAATTAAAAATGAACTGATGATTACACAGACATTCTGAGAGATCGGAGCAACACTTGATGAACTGAAACAGTACATATTATTATTGCTAATAAAAGAATAACAACAACAATAATAATACTTTACAACATAAAAATGCCAATGTGGCTGGACAGTTCAAACGAGAGACAGTTCGGCCATGCATAAATTAACAGAAGCGCTGTCATACAAATTGCGGCAATAAAACACCACAGGTAAAGCAGTCTGTACTGCAAATTTATGGGGAGTTCTAACCATTCTTTTACTTTGTTCGAGGTAGACAACTGAACTCTAAACTGCTTAACGGTAACTAAACTAACGACATGCAGGCTGCCGAAGCCCCGATAATTACTTCGCCTTTATACTAAATATATATTACTCCAGCAAGAATTTTATTTTCTGTAACAATCTTGGAACAACATGTACCCAAAACGCCGTTAAATCAAAGAAAATATAATAACGTGTTTCTCACCAGAAGGATGATGTTCCGGTTGTAAGGGGCAACGCCACTAAATCGACAAGGATTTATCCAATAGCGTTTAAGACAGAGTAAACCACTTCCAATCGGTTAAGGAAGGGCGGGACTTCCGTTTGCCCTTGTATTGGTAACCTGCTCAATGACATTCCGAAACCGCTAGAGGGAGTTACGACATCTTTTTAGTCATATACAGATTATACACTGGTGGCACTTAAGAAGGTGTGTAGTATAAGGTAGGAAACATTTTTCCCTCCGAACCGTTTCATAGGTAGAAAGTAGGGGTGGAGTCGAAACAAATAACGTATTTTTTACGAATACTTATTTCGAACAAATACTTTAAAAATATTTGTACTCGGGAACAAGAAAAACTTTATATCAAAAAGCTGCGTTTCCTCATGAGACCGCAGTGCATGCCCGGATGAGTGAGTGAGTGAGTGAGTAACGTTCAGGAGTCGGGGGGGGGGGGGGGGGGGGGGGGGGGTGAGGGGAAGTAAAAGAGGTGACTGACAAAGTGTGCTCCACACACAGTATTGCCAACTTAGCGACTTTGTCGCTATATTTAGCGAGTTTTTAGACCTCTCTGGTTCTGTCTAGTATATTTTCAAAAAAGCGACTAGCGCCTTTTTCTAGTGTTATTGGAGACTTTTGGAGACTGACGTGGAAGCACGTATCCTTCTCTTCTCACCGAGCAGCGGGTGCTGCCGTGGGCTCCCCTCCCCTCCCCTCCCCTCCCCTCCCAAGGCGCTCACAGTCCTCGCGCAGCAGCCCCGCCCAGCTGCAGTCAGAGCAGGAGATGTTCACCCTTCCGCATCCAGACCGCAAATGAATTACGCATGCGCGAAGCCACCACTGACTGACCCTGCCCTGGCTTATTGCCAAAAATTCCGCCAAGTAAACAGTTAAATGACAGTTTTCAAGAATAAGTAACTCCGCCGGAGTGTATTTGGGGTCACTTTTGCCGGTCCCAAGCCCGGATATAGGAGGAGGGTTGGAATTGTGATATAAAAAAACAAGAATCGTCAGAAGAAAGTTCATTTGTAGTTCTAAACGTATTTAGGGTGTTTTTTTAACCACTCTTTGTCTCTCCCACGACATTATTCCTATCTCCTACAGCGTCCATTATCAATACATGCATTATTACATTATGCAAATTCGGCGATGGCGTCATTTAGTGACTTCTAGCGACTTTTGGGACAACCAATAGCGACTTTCCTTGCTGAGGAGTTGGCAACAGTGTCCACACAGCAACAGAGAAGGCTCGGCTGAGCGAAAGAAGACTTAAGGGACAAAAATCTATTCAACAAAAATAGTGATGCAGTTAACTGGGTTCCGGAGGCAGTTTATAACTTTGGGGAAGCGGAGTTTGATCGGGAGATTATTCCATTACGCTGCATTATTGACGTCTGCAGTCGGGTGCTCTCATGTTCGCCCTGTTTACGTAGCTCTGTTAGCTCGGTAATTTAGACAATATGCTGTTGACAGAGTAACGTTAACGTTCGGTTAAAAAGGTTAAAAGAATGCTTGTGTAGTTGTGTCGAATTGTATGCACTTGTGGGAGTTATATGGTACGTTTAAGTTACTCTGCCTATTGCATATCCATAATTATTATAATGGATATAATTAAAGAATATTTATACTATAACGTAAATTAGAAGTGTAACGCAAAAAACTGGACTTTTACGCCTAGTTTGAATTTTACTCGAATACAAATACAAATACTTTTCCCCCCTCAACAAATACAGATACAAATACCGGCTGCTTTGCACACCCCTAGTAGACAGTTCAGAGAACTATCGCTAAATAGAGCTGTTGTCTTCCTGTTAGCTTTAATGAATCTGATCGTTCCCGTTGGCTTTTCCCCCTATATACACAGCTGCCATCAACTGGGTGTTTTTGGTTCACACATCTTAGCCCCTCTAATGCTTAGCTTGGCAGCAAGTGAACCTCTTGACCCGGTCTGCAGCGGCACGAAATTAGTTGCAGTCACTTGATTCGCCGTTTAGGGGTGTAAGCTTTATTAACAAGCAGGTGTACCAAATGGACTGGCAACTGAGTGTAGTCCGTAATTTAAAAAATGAATCAAAACCTACCATTTTACATAGGTCGTCTATTACTCATTGATTTAAAAGAAATTCATGATTATTTACTTTCGCAAAACACGGGAAAATTACGAATAAATCAACCAATTCAGTCAATAAATATATTATGTTAAAGATATGATTCGTTACGCAAAGATCCACAATATAAAAGTATAAACGTTAAATAGTATAGGCTACTAAGAGTACAAGACATTTTTATAAACTTTTTCTATAAATATATATTTCAGATACATATTATATATATATATATGTATGAGGAAATGATAAGGTGATCTTGGTTTGAGTGAGTGTATATTATACATACAATTTCCATTTTTCATGCAAGCTAAACAGAATTTTATGGAGGCATTCACCTTTACGTAACATTAACCATGTCCCTGTTTTCATGAAATATTTTTAATCTATGCTTACCATGAATAAATTACATTCTTCCCCTTCAGATCCAGACAAATCAATATTCAAATGAGGATGTGTCAAAGACAAACATATATGCACTTTGGGCACACTTAAACACCGCCATATTTTAACTACTACGGCATTTATTTTCCTGGGTGCAAAATCTGCGTGGTTTGCGGCTTGACTCATGAAAAACGAGCTCATCCTCATCAGTGTGTCAAAATCTCTCCTTGTTGAAGTGGAAGTGCACTCCCCGCAGTGTTGAAGTTGAGTGAGTGCTGCACATTTTGCGGATGACCTTGGAAATGGCTTTGGGTCCACACAGGAACACACCGATGTTGCTGCTATGGCAACCAACAGAAAAAAAAATAAAAAATCACATAAGATGTAGTTTCAGCAGGACCAGATGTCCAATCTATCTCCCTATCTATTTCCTGGCTGTCAGTCCATTCCTCTTGCTAGACAGAGCTATCCGTCTGCGCCATGTGACACCAGAGATGTGTACTGTACGGTACAAGAACAAGCCATACCTCTTGTCTCCTGCCACCATCGAGTTATGGTTCACATCCATTTTGAATCCCTATTTGTGTCACTTACCCAACCCACATTAAGTCACCATTTCGTCATGAAAAAGATGCAATGCAATGCCAACAGGATGGTGGCGGGTCAAAAACTATACATGAGCATCGCCACAAGGTGGCGTATTGTCACCAATAACACCATATTGCTCATCTTATTTTGGTGATTTCAGTTGTGCATCTGCTGTAATTTTCTTGACGTGTGTGTTTCTTCCTTTTTACTAAATTGTTTTCATGTTTTTCATCATCATTTGGCGCTTCAGATGATATTTCTCTCTTGAGAAAACAATTATTTGAAAAATGACTTTACTGCTAACTTCGGCTAACAAGGACCAGCACAGAGGCTCCGGACCAGGTCTGGTGTAGCAATAAAAGGCCAAATATTCGGCACCTTTCCAAACGCAGCGTTACAGTTTTTCATCTTTTGGGGTGAGAGAATGTGCTAATTGAATGCTGTTGAACCTCCTTCCTAAAAGCATGACTGTATCTGAGACGCATCAGAAATTCCAGGGACAAAATGCTTTGATCCCACAGGAGGGCACTTCCACGTAGGGGGGGGGATTACTGGAACCTCAACACAATGCCTGGATTGTGTGGCCACCCCACACCTGTAGTACCCTTCTTGGGGGGCTGTTTGTGTTGGGTGTAATTCTCCAGGGTCAGACTAGTTAAATTGCTAAACACAAACACGTAAAAAAAAAAAAAGAGCGTGCCGACAGGGAGGATTAGATGTTTCATTTTTCATCTTGCCGCCGGTCGTAATCATAATCCAACAGGTATGAGAAATGATACAAACGCAGGCTTACGTCCAGAAGGTTGTAGGGTCAAGTCCCAGGAGATTCCCTGGGCAGGATACTTATCCTGAACTGCTCCATCGAGAAACAGACATGGGTAACATGATATAGTGAAGAAACGGGTGCGCAGGGAGAAATGAGTGAGCAGAAAAGGCTCTGCTCTGGGTCCTCGAGTTGTTGATTAGAGTCATCAGATTTACCATATTTATATGGACTTTCTCCTATGGTGGATGGTTTCACTCGACAGGAAAGTATAACAAAGAGGTATATCTTTCTGCCACCAACTGTGTGTGTGTGTGTGTGTGTGTGTGTGTGTGTGCAGGGTTGTGCACAATCTAAGAGGGACTAATATTTCACTGAACAGCATTTTTTCGGGGGCCCGTACAGCTAGATTTTTGGGTGAGCAAGGGCAGTCTGGACTAAATGTAAGTGAATGAAGATTAAGTCCATTTAAATTAGGGCACCATAAATCTGACAAGTTATCTAGCTCATCAACATCTCACTGCATGACACAGGCCCCAGGACAGGCTGCAGATCATCATAACAACAACAATAATAAAATGATATTATATATATTGTTGTTATATTACTATTATCCATTCATTTTTGGTAACCGCTTGTCCTGTTCAGGGTCACGGGGGGTCTGGAGCCTATCCTGGAGGCTACAGGCGCAAGGCAGGGAACAACCCAGGATGAGGTACCTACTCATTGTGGAGCACACACACACACACACACACACACACACACACACATACACACACGTGGGAGGGGGGGGGGGGGGTGTAAACCAGGAATCCAGAGGAAACCCCACAATGACACAGGGAGAACATGCAAACTCCACACTCATGGAGCCACGGTGGAGACCCAAACCCGGGTCCCAGAGGTGAGAGAGATTTTTATTATTTATTTATTTTTCTCTCACTCCTTTCACCTCAGGCACAGAAATTCTCTGAATGGACTTCTGCCTGTCTGGCCCTTATGCCTTACCCAGGGTGTGAGTCTGCAATGCTCCGAAACTCCTGGTCCCAGTTGGGCCTGCCGAAGAACGTCTTCTCCCTGAAGCCGGTGACCACGTCCCTCTGGGAGTCACGGTGCAGGGTGATGTGGCGTGCCTGGTGGAGGGGCAAGGCACGCGTGTAGGCTCATGTCAGATCCAGGCCGGGAGCGGGTTCGAGGGGCTGAGGCACCTCTCCTTGGCGTACCTGAGCATCGTCCCAGCTGGTGAGGTAGATGTGGAAGCTGACGAGGCGCCCCGTACCCGTGGTGTCACCCTCCAGGGAGAGCAGGAGGTCCCGGAACCACTCGAAGGCGGTGGTGTCACGACAGATCCAGAAGAAGTAGAGCTTGGTGGATTTAAAGGCACAGCACAAGAATATGATCACAACCTCTTTACCAAGGTTTGTACTACGCAAATATTTATTATCAAAATGTTCTGTCTAGTATAGTGCACAAACCCACACTGTGTATTATTTTTTAATTTGACATCTCATCCAAGCTTTAAAGTTCCATCATCCAGTTAGGACTCGGATTAGAAGGATTTATTCCTGGTTACCTTCTGGAGTTTCATGGCTTTCCTGGGATTTGAGGACTTGTACTGGAGTGATTTGAGGACAGAGGCGAATGGGGTGACTCCAATACCCGCCGCGATGCACACACTGACCTCATACCGGAACACGTCACGGCTGGCCGAGCCGAACGGGCCGTCCACCGCCAGGCTGGGGGAGAGACACAGTACTCAGAAAAGATTAAACTGATTGGCAGATGACCCAAGCCCCGCCTCCAGGGACAGTATTACGGTTTATTGGGCATAGAAGCCCCCTGTGTGAGGTGGTGGACACACTACATGGGAACTTGCCGTAGCTGAGGGATCCGCGAGTCCCCCTGGTGGCCGGTGTAGGTGGCATACAGGGCAGCCGTCCAGTCCCCCGCCACGCGCACGTGCACGCTGAAGTGGTCCTCCTCGGGGGCAGACGTCAGGGTGAAGGGGTGCCACTCCAGAGGGGCGATGGCAGGACACTGCAGGTACACGTACTGGCCTGGCTCCATGCGGAAGCCCGTCTTCGTCATCTGCAGCTCCACCACGTTCGATGGGTGAGTCACCACCTCCATGGAGAAACGTTACAGTGTTGCTTTATTTACCCGTAACTGAGCAATAGTGACAGATCTGTAAAGTAACACAGCTTTTTTCCAGTATTACATCACCAGTGTTTATAAAAAATAAACACACACACACACACACACCCCACCAACTGTCGGTATAGTGCTTCCCTTTTGTTTTCGGTGTTAATCAAACTTGGAACAATGAAACTATAACTGGAACATCTGAACTCTTTGAATATGACCAAAAATGCTAAATTAATTCTCACCACAGAAATTCTGTACAAACTGTTCATGCAAAATGGTGTAATTACTTAAGCCAGAGCTGAATTAAATTCAAAGTAAATTTAAATCAAATTAAACAGTTGAATGAAATACTGGTGGGTTCTGGAACTTCTGCATTTGACCGGAACCAGGAGGAAAATGCCACTGTGTTTTACCTCTCAAAAACCAAACAGCGCGTGGGCAGTAAGCAAACTTACTTTAGTAATGGCCACTGGTTGTAAAGAGCGAGTGAAACGCAGGATTCTCTCACAGATGTAAAGGAGGGAGGGAGCGATTATCCATTTCCACGACTGAAAGAAAGAAGAAACATGTAGCAGACTGTCTTTAAGCTTTTTATTCTGAATATCCTTATCATAAGACTACGGTGCAACATTAAACCTTCACATATTCTTAGACTGATCTAGAAGCTAGTTTTATCATGTTACATTTACACTTATTTGCTTAGTTGATTTTTCTTCCAAAGAGACATTTTTCACCCATTTACATAGCTTGTTATTTTCATAGAGCAATACAGCTTAAGTATTTTATTCAAAGTCATTAAAGTAAATACCTTAAGGGATATAAACCATCAACATTTGGTTACAATTTAACCAGCACAGTTAACATATTAACTGAAATTTCACGCCTTCGTCAAGTCAACATTTTTTAATTAGCTTCCATTCTTTTAAAATGTCCCAGGACGCAAGGAGCTGATTGGCTGGTGGAAAATGCACTGATTACCGCTGGGTCACTTCCCCGGAAGTGTGGTAGGGGGCACTGGTCCACATCCCCCCACTCATCTAAGTGCTCTCGACAGTAGGAAACGTTGTGCATCAGCAGGCTCTCGGCAGTCTGTCCCCGGACAATGCCCCTAAAATGCAGAGACCTGGTAATTAGCCAACAGCGAGGCTGCGGTGGTGGACACACGCTGTTTTCGTGTAATTTTAACATTCCTGAACAGAAACCACTTGACGAAATCAGTTGCTTCCATTTGTTCCCAGCCACAAACAGGTTTTCACCCATATTGTTGGACAACGGTTGCCAACTGGCCTATCCGCAAGACATTCCCAGTCGATAGCGACATGTACCAGACTCCCAGCCTCCCCAGTCAGCAAAAATCACCCGAGGATGATTCCATGGCAACTCAATAGCTCCCCAGATGATTTTCCTTGTAGAAGTAGCTTGCACTATACAAAAAGGTTGTAGATTATCGCTGTAGGGGCTACACACTCACCCAATGCCGTGAATGACCAACCCAACCAGGAAGACCACAAAGAAGTGATGGGTGAACCAGAACACCTCGTAAGAGGAGCGCCTGATAAACTCGGTAGATGAAGTGACCATCAGAGCCAGGACCAGTGTGATGACCAATCCGGAGAGCCCAGACACGTTAACCAGCACCTCCTTTGTAGGCGTCTGAGAGACACACCAAAGAAGGACAGCCATCTGACATCAAGCATCACCTCAGGCAAAAGTTAAAAATGAGTATCTTGACCCCCCTTCGCCTGCCACTGCCCACTCACAGTGTTATAGGTGCGGATGGGGTTCAAAAAGCTCTCATTTAACCTGTCTCCCAGGCTGGAGAGTTTCAGCAACAGCTCTCCTGCTTCCGTAGACTGACTCTCGTGGTACCTCTCAATGTTGGAGAGATGGGCAATAACGTGGACAACTGCAACATGTAAAAAAAAAAAAAATAGATTAGCATTGTATGATTCCTGTAACCGGCTAGACTTTCGGGACTTGGATGGTCGCAGTAGTAATTACATAACGGTTACCGGAGTGAAACACCAGCAGGTAGCCCACCACACGGTGAAAAGTGATGTTTTTGTCCAGCTGCTTTCTTAACACTCTGCATCTGCACTGGGGAAAACGGAAGGGACGAAAGTCAGCACTTCGCGGGATAGCGGTTTGACGAGCGTGGGCAGCCTGCATGTATGGGGCGTCACTCACAGTGCAGGAGCCTCGCAAGAGGGAGACGAGGTTGCGGCTCACTGGCAGCAATATGACCATGCAGTTCAGGTTCACACACGTCGCAGAGGCTCGGGCAAAAGCCAGACCCGACTACGCAGGGGAAGAGAGAGAAAAGACCGCAAGGAATCTAAGCGATGAACATTAATCCGGAATTAGGTTTCTCCCGTGAATCGCTTTGCATGGCTGGTAGAAGTAAGAGAGCACTGACCCCCAGCATGACACGGGTGTAGGAAAAAGCCTCCTGGCTACTGTAATAGAGGAACGTGACTGTGAACAGGGCGACGTTGACTCCCACCAACAGTACCTGCCATAAAGCACACAATAGCGGAAGCTGTTTTAGCAAAGTGCTCGAAGAAAGTCCAGTCCAGCTCCTGACATCTAAACACGGTGGTTTATTATACCAGCGGAACAGTAGGAACCACTGGCACGTTGTTTTCCTAATTCCTTTGCTAACTGACGCTTCCATAAACACTAAAGAGAAACAATGATATTGTCGATTTTTATCGCATTAAGTTTCAAATGTTTTGCAAAAGACAATAATACAATAATCCCAAATACTGATAACGTTCCTAGAACCACTGCAACAGAGGTAGTGTAATCTGTAATTTAAACGCCTTTCAAGTACTTATAAGGTGATACAAAAGTACAGAAAAAACACCAGCAATAACAGTATCAGATGTCAGAGTGTGATATCTGTGATATGTCTAATATGACTGAATGTTACTGACACTTAGTAAAATCTATAGACAATAATAGTATTCACATCGCATGACGATGTATAACTGCTTCGCCTGAAATCTACTAAATATTAATTAGTGCGTATTATTAATGCAACTGTTTTGCATGTATAGTCACTAGGAAGTGATACAGTCTGCTTTAGTGTTGGGGGCAAAGAGCTGAGTTTAGTCTACGGTGGTGAGAGTGTATATGAGCCTGTAAAACACAATTCTAGAGAACACAATTAAAAATAATTAAGACGAACCCATTATCCTTTGTGAACTAGTTTGGTAAACAAAACCGACTTTCCGTGTTTGTAGTAAAAATCGATATGGTACTTACCACCATAAACACAGACACTCCTTCATTAATAATCAAGTTCATAATGAGATATTCCTCAATCAATTTCGGTGCTGCACTAAGCCGAGACTCATCTTTCTGTCCTATACAAATATCACCACGGATGCTTATCTATCCCTGCACCCTTGAACTTTTAAAGGAATGTAGAACCACGACCTCTGGTGGCCGCTAACGGTATATTCGTTTGATTCTGAGTCCTACAAAAACGTACTGTACGGTAATACAGGCTCAGTCATGTTGTGATTCTGTTTTTAGTTTTTATTTATTATTATTTGTATTATTGCACTAAATCTAGCGAAATAGATTACACAATTAAAAGTAAGCCAATGTATACAGCTTGTCCAGAGACATTACTTGCTAGATAATAGGCTACGCTTAAGTAGACCGCTATCGCGTAAGGTGAGCTATTTCCAAACGTTAATTTAAATTTTATAATAGTCTCTGCCTAACTTTCAGGCAATCAGAAAGTTGATTAACCCTGACCCGGGCAGATTGATTCAGTGTATTACACAAATTAGGCCTACAAATTAGCACCTGATATTTTTTTTAAAAAACAGCTGTCCCTAATTGACAAAAACAGAGGAGCGGCTTTGTAATATTGATGACAACCGACTATCCTCCTAAAGTAATAATTAAAAATATGTTTTTCACAGTAAGTTAGTCTGAAAAAAACAAAGCGACATCTCATCTTCTAAAATGTCATGCTGTAGCCATGGCAACAGATCTTATCGGTTCAGTTCATTTCTAATGTGGTTATTAGTGAGTAGCTGGTCGTTCTTAACGTAATTAGCTTAATTTTAAGCTAAAATAACAACTGCTCACTACGCTTAGCGGGTTTTTTTAAATAGTGCATGTGGGTTACGCAGCCCAGCAGTTCGCTATGGTGCGCTAGCTGTACCCTCACGTGGCGGTGTCCGGGGACGGTAAAACACCAAAATATACCTTTGCAGCGACGTGTGGGATTTCTTATATGGTTAAACAACGTCGTAATGTTTTCGTATTAAGGGGAAATATTGGGCTTTCTCAGCTACTAGTGAATTGAGGTTTGCATGCATTCATACAACCCAAGTGATGGTGCAAACAGTTACACCATATATCTAGGAAGTCATTCATGCATTTAATTAAATATAATGTATTTTTTTTTTACTTTGGAAGAAAAAAATCTGACCATACTCTATACACAGTCAATATTTTGTGCCCTGTGACAGCTCTCAATAATGGGTGTCAGAAAGTGAAAAAGATGGAAGTGCAGTGATTGTATGAAATGTGTACTTTGTGGCTACATATTACTTTTTAAAGACTCTGTAAAATCTTTCTGTAGATAAAAGTGTATCATGGGGGACATATTAGCTATAACGTTTCAAAGCACTGGTATTCCTTTCTCTTTCGTTTGATTTTAGGAATGGCAGAATTATGGCGTTTAAATATCAGCGTTCCAGCTTTTCCGTCCTTGTTAACTTTAATCCCGATCACTGCCTTCGTAACAAACTCCAGGCTCTGGAAACGTGTCTACAATGAGATTGTAGTCAGTGGGTCTGACGTGGGTTGGGTCAGGGGTCATCCCATTATTAAAAATGTTGCGGAAACCGAATCTCTGCCCTAAAGGTGAATGGATTTGCATTAGCTTAGTTTTGTTTTTAATGTCTACTACAAACGGCCGCACGCTAGAGGGCAGTGTTGCTTTGCACCAGTTCAACATTGGCCCCTTTTGAGAAAGGTAAGTTATAACGTGCATAGCTACAGATCAAATACTTACCTTACTGGATGTATTTCCAGTACTTAAGACTGTATGTTAATACACTCCTAAACACTTAAAGAATTCAGTTAATTTCTGCGACGTCCATTAAATTGAAATGGTGCTCCAACAGAATGCCCAGCTCAACGAAACATGTCAAGGCTGGAGTGCTGCTTGTTAAGAAAAGCTCAAAGCTAAATGATATTCAGGGCCATAACCAGAGGCGGGATGACTTGCAGTGCCGCGAGCAGAAGCCTCTCTTTTCCAGAACCTTAATTTATATTTTCAGGATTTCACGCACGTCTCATCAAAACCAGATTCAGTATGCACGCTTACAAAATTAACGTGTGCAATAACGTTCATGAGCAGGTTGCACTTGTACTGAAGCCAAAAAGCCCTAACTTAATTTACCATTAATAAGCAGGCATGTTTTTTATATACAATATTACATCTATTTACCAGCCTGAAGAATACGTAGTTACTGCCAATATAAGATCATTAATTTGATAATGCATGGAATAAACAAACCTTTATCCATAATGATTTCTTGATTGATGTAAACAGCAGCAATGGCATCAATGTATTCTGTGGCTTTCAGTGTGAAATTATGTTTAAATTATTCTCTGCAGTATGTTAACACTATTTGGGCATATCAAATAAGATGACTACATTAATATATAACATGGGAGTAAATAGAAATATTCTTATAGGGTAAGCAATGGCTATAGAAGGGTAAAACTTTAATATAAAATAGGGAACATGTTTATTGACAGTTAAACCATCTTTGCCGCAAAATTGACAGTGCATCATTATTGTCTATGAGCACACATATCTGTCAGCCATAAAATTTTATTTTCACCAGGCTGACGTGTGTCAGCCTCCACTGAGGCCTGATGTATGGGAAAGATCATATCTCACCGCGGTGACAAGGCCGGTGATCTCACATGGCGTTGGAGGTCTGGGCAGAGTCGCTGCGGTCAGCTGCTTTTACGTCTAGGTGACTGGCTAGATTAGAATAGCTTTACGCGCTGGCTTGTCTCTTACCGAATTCCACTCCGTGTACGGCGCAGGGCTCGAAGCACCGTCACGATGAATTTAGAATATGTGTTCGGCCTCAAGTTATCTCTCTCCAAATTTTAGGTAGCAGCATTATATGGAGAAAGGTGGTGAGCGGACTGTCTGGCCACGCTGACGCAGCAACCAATACACCCCTGTTATTCAAATCACGGTCCTCGAGGTCCACAGCTGGTTTTCCAGCCTTCCTTTACCTGTCAGTCAGGTGTGAAGCCTCTGACCAATCAGAGTCAGTAATTATTAAACTAACTACCTGGAAGAACTGAAAACAAGGCCTGGATTTGGAATCGATTTCCAGATTTGAAGAACCCTGCAATACACGCTAAAAAGACATGACAACAAGCACCCAGTGTCCTACTATAGAGTAAACATGATCTTCACATGTTTTCCCCTTTTATCATCCAGTATAGCACTTTCAAAGAATACAAGAAGCAAAATAACTTTCCAGCCGAACTGTGAGATTGGATTTTGTGACCATCGAGACGACACGTACCACAGAAAGCCGTTTGACGAGAAGGCCATTCTCGGTGAGCTTTCTGAGCTGCTCAGAGGTACGATGCAATGTCTGCTATTTCAGTATGAAAAAAAGCTTATTGATCAATTTTATAAACCTTAAAACCCAAAATTCAATGCCATTGTTTTGGTTGCTTGGAGCAACACTATTCATGTATAATATTGCATTGTGTCCTTTGTTCCTTTTTTGTTTTTGTAATTGTTGACTTTATAACATTGTTTTTTTTGTTTCCTGAGTGTGTTTTTCGATTAGAGGTACTCATCTGCAATTGCATAGACCCCATTTGCAGAATTCCCATTTTCACTGGTTCACCCCGTGTCATTGGCATCTCTTTGCTTCAGTTCCCCGGATTTTAGGTGTTTATTTTTATTGTATTTGTTAGTGGACTGCTTAAGCTCACAATGGTGGTAAAACAGAATATCCACAATACAACGAGTAAGTTATAGTATTAATGGATGTATTTATAGAGGACTACTTCTCTAATTCTGTGCACGCCATGATACAATAGCATATGTGCCCAAAAAAAACACCTTGGGATAAAATACCTAACAACCAATCTGACTGTTGTTGTAAGTAAAGATGCCTGTTTTAATATTCTTCCAGTTTCCTCTGATGGCGCCTTAAGGGAATGATTACAGACGCAGTTTTTGGCCAGGGTGGCGGTGAGATGCCAGGTTTGGTCTCTGCCCATGAAAGGAACCCTGGTCAGTCGAGTTGTCATGCGATTTCACGTTTCACTTCGTGTGTGTGTGTGTGTGTGTGTGTGTGTGTGTTTTTTTTTATTTCCCAGTACGGCTTGGGAGTGTTTACACCTTCAAGCGGCTGGACTGAACCTCACATCAGTCAATTAGCAAATCAAAAAATTTCTGATGATTCCAATTTAGTATGGAGTCCTTGGCTCCCTTTCTCCCCCCCCCTTTTAGATTTCCACCCTGACAGTGACAAATTACTCCTCTGCTCGCTGAGATTGGAAATTAAAAGCATTTAGAGTTCCTCATGCATTTATGCTAATAAGAAAAGCAGATATGATTTGCATGCAAAAGAGGGCAGTCTGAAAGCTCATCATTTTTTTCCACAGCTCTAGTGTTTCTTTGCTTTTCATTTTTATGTGAGCAAAGGAAAGTACACTGTGTATACACTTCAAAAGTGACATTTCATGCATCAAAGTTCAGTTAAACGCCAGGAATCCTATTATAGACTCTGAAATTTTGATTGATTTATTTACACAGAGCCCTGCCTAATATCCTGGCTGCTTTAAAGCCAAATTAAGGACATTAAGCAGGTTGGAATATTAATTGAGTGTGCGTACGTCGACATTTCAAAGCCACCTGAAATGCTGAAGACTCGGGATTCAAAATGCTGCTCGTGCTGTAATCTTGGATGTCTGAAAGGCTCGCGGCGTTGTTAGATGGAGCCGCTGGCCCTTTAAAAACAACACAACAGCTCCCGGAAATTTAATGGCGCTAAATCAAATCTACTAATAGGTTAACAGTGAAGAAATAAATCGCCACATTCTCACAGTCTGCCCACCTAAAATATTTGTAATGGTCAGATTCTATGTATCTTTTGACGGGGTCCTTCAGCACAGGTGTGTTATAAACACACACCAAGGGCATGCGGAGGGGAGGGGGGGGGGGGTTTAGTTAGTCTGCTTTTCTGATAGACATCTAATTAATTTCATCCATGATGAATCACCAGGGCTTCCTGCAGACATGCTGTGTAAACTTTGGCAGGTACAGTTGTGCTGTAGTTGCAGAGGTGACATCGCAGAGATAAGCCCTTACAGAGAATAGCTGTATTTTTATATCATTTGTCTATTTGGTTGGATATAATTTCAGTCTAAGTGGTATAATTTCATCCTTTACACCATTGTTTTGTTGACATACATGAAAATTGTCCTGATCCAGTTTAAAGAAAATGTACCTTGTTCATCAATTAACGTCTCGAAAGGTGAAAGTGTCTCCTGAAGTGACTCTAAATGTTGTACGTGAGAATTCTGAATATCATCTTCCTCTTGTCTAGCAATGTCCAAATTTTATGATGGAAATACCTGGTTATTTTTACACCATAAGAAATCGACCTGGGGGATCGTACAAAAATAAACCTGGCTTGTCATGCAAATTGGAAAAATAGTTAAGAAAGTGCGGTATTTACATCCCAGTGAAGTGTCCAAAAACCTTTTGATATGCTAATCCAGGAGGCAACAGCGCAGCCGAGCAGAATACGCAGCACAAAAGGCGCTGAATGCTGCGTCTCCGTAAGCAACCCATTTGCAGGGCTATTTTCTCTTACAGTTACTGTATAAATAGATACCATAAAAAACAAATTCAAGATTAATGTGCTTTTGCAGGGCCGTGGCTTTAGCCAAACAGATTTTCTTTGATTGAATGTTTAAAGCTGCGGCAGTGACACGTCTCTCGCCGTTTGTCATGTCACGCCGTTTCAAGAGGGAGAAGAGCGTGGCAATTAAAACAGGGACGAGGCGATAGAAAGGTAGCATTCATTAATGATCGTCTGATATGAATTAATTATCGTAGCCTGAAAAGCACGCCGCTGCGCGAAGCCCTCAATTAAGCCCCTTAATTAAAGCCGTCAATGCTGGGATAGATAAATAAATAAATAATGCATAGGCGTATTTGTTAAGGTTATAACGCGCTGGGCTGAAGTCGGGGGGGAGTCGCGGCGCGTCTTCGGCGTCCCGTCGCAGCAGAAAGGCTCTTTTGTCGAGCAGCGACGCCCTTTGCCTGAAATGGCCTTTCTGTCACTCTTGGCAGATCCTGGCACCGCTTATAATGTCTTGAAAGCCGAACGATCCTTTTTAATCCTTGGGGGCGTATATAGGCTACCGGGAGGGCCGACGTGGTTCGTTTACGTCACTTCTGCAGCAATGTTGGCGTGTGTTTTTTTTTCTACAAAATCATAAACGACCTATTTATCTAAATTCTTATAAAATAAGGGTGAACAAATGGTTCATACAAAGTGCTTGCATCTTGCATTTCATAATTCATGTGTTTACTTATCAGTGACCTTATAGTGGATAAGATGGACGCATAGATGGAAGTGTTTATTTTTAATTCGGCGTTGTGGATTAATCTGTGGCGAAATGGTTAGCGATGTAAGCTCACCTCTCCTGCATTCCTGGACATGACTGTGTGCGTGGAGTTTTCATTTTCTCCACATGTTTGTGTCTTTCCTCTGGGTGCTTTGGCGTTCCCTCCCACAGTGCAAAGACGTGGTTTAGCTGAATTAGTGCCTCTGAATTGTCTGTTGTGTGGGACCTGGACCTGGTGTCCTGTCTGACATGCTTCCTGGGGCTTGTTTAAGTCTCACCGTGTCCCTGCATTGGGTAAATGGGTATAGAAAATGGATGGATGGATGGATGTAATGGAACACTCAGTGTTTCCTCCACTGAAACTGTATCAGATGTGTTGGCGTATATTGTTAGATGTCGGTTGTGTGTGTGTGTGTGTGTGGAGAGAGAGAGTGAGACCAGGGTGTTTTATATATACATGTTTTTCTAAGTCATGCTTAGAAATCATTCAGCCTGTACTCAGTGTAGTTACAAATCGGACAATTTCCAGAAGTGTCTTATACATACATATGCTGTTCTGAGGTCACCCGTTCATTATGACTAAAACGTAGCTCTTACAAATATATGAGAAGTACTGCATAATAGCAGAGGCACGAGTGTTGGTGCTATATGGCCTATAGTGCTGGAGTAATGCTAGTACTTATAAGTATTACTCTATCTATATTTTCCAGGCAGAACTTACCCACAGCTTTTCAATCTGTTGATAAAATGTTTCACTCACACTCTTGGATAATTGGTGATGATTTTGAATCGGGAACAACAAAAGTTAGTGCTTGAAGAGCTGATAGTGATGGCATTCCAGGAACTATTGGTAGAAAAAATGTGCTTATTTCATGGGTATTCATCCAGGCAGAGTGAGATCTCCCCCAGTCCATCCCGATACAGCAGACTGCCCGAAAACGCAAAGGCTTTCAAACCTGCAATTGACTACTAGTGAAAGTAGACGGTGTTTTAATTAATTACTTTATGATAATCCCTCAATTTGGGCATAGTGGCATTAGTAATCATCTCAGAGATGCTGCTTCTTAATTGATTAGCATTATGCAGTGTGGAAATGCCCCGCCTTTCGGAACACCTGCTCCCCGCACCCCTCGAAAGAAACCATTTCATCTTAAATGTGTGTGATACATTATGTGAGTATAGGTCAATTTACAGTGGTGCCCGTGTGACATTTCTTAGGCACAAGGGTATAACGATAGGGGACGTGACGGCCTGCATCTTAATAAACAAAAAAATCGGCGAGAAAACATCAGCGTATTGAATACATTATATATCATATCGCATTGTATATCATTCCGAGCAGACGTGTTAACATTCCGGGGGGATCGCGCGTTGTTGGTATTCAGCAGGCAGCCCGCCCTTGTGGGAGCCTTTCCTTTTCAGGCACCGCATGGGGGGAGCCGGTTTTTAAGCGAAGCAGTCTCAGCATCCTTTTATCTTTTACTGAAGGTGGACCTTCCACTTAAACGAGAACTTGGCATCATGGGAGATGCTGAAACGGGGAGGCTGTGGACCGCGCCCATTTGGTTTCTATATATGATCATTTAAATATGCCGCCGCATACGATAGGTGGCGCTATAGAGCCGCCCTTCGAACCCGCATTAGGAACACAGCTTTGGCTTAGTGATGTGCCTGTCAGCCCTCTTTTCCCTGTGCTGCACGTTAAAAGTGGACAAATGAAAGGGGGGGGGGGTGTTAAATCGAGCGCAATGCCAGTCAGGGACACACACCGGGCCGCGAGAATCTTTCTGTTTATCTCCGGGAGGCGAGCGCCACGTTAGTCCCTGACAAACGAGAGGAGTCACGGACGCCTCCGCAAACTGGCAGGGCAAATGGAAGCAATCGGGCCTCAGCGCTCAGCGGTGCAGATGTGACCGGGCTGCGGCGAGCGTCTAGACAGCTAAACGATGCCGGCCTCACAGGGAGTCCATTCGCATTTCTCTCACGGCGCTGCCAGGAAGCGGTACGTATCGCTGACCTGTGTGAGAGACCATCAGCTTCCAATGACTCTCTTACCTGCGGGGGATTTCAGCTTTGTCTGGTTTTATTTCTTGCACCCCCGCCCCGCAGCCGCACCCCCAGCGGCCATTAAACGCACATATATCCGTGTCACAGGGAGCCTGTCAGGAAAATAGGTAGAAAGTTGTTTGCTGTTACGGCATTCGGTGTAATAAATCATTCATCAGAAGTTGGCCAGACAAAAGCCTATTTGCCACGTCCAGATGACTTAACCTGGCACTGGCTAACCGCCTTGTGGTTGAATGAATAATGTTGATCTTAATGGGTGGAGGGTTTACCGTTTGTCATGTGCAGAATCTGGGGAATAGAAAGAGCAAACTGTTGGATGCGGGAGTTAATGTACAGACCCTTTACCGTGGAAGCTCACGTTGGCAAACTGAGTGCTCTTCACCTCAGGCCAAATGGCTTCACGGAGACACCATAATTATCCACGCCTGAGGAATCAATTATAGCTAAACTCCATTGTTTCGAGATGAGATCTGAGCATTAAAGATTAAGAACCCAAAAATATTAAAAAGTCATGCGTTCAAGAACACATTTAGAATATTTATTGTTAACAAATAACTTAACACAGAATTATTTATTCATATTCGATGTCCTCTTGGCACAGAATTCAGGTTAATCTTGCCAGTTTTATGCGTGGTGTAAATATGCGTTCCCTCTTGACTGCTGAATAACAATTCCTGGATCTTCTGTCAATTCAGTGCTGTGGCTTGTGGTTTCCTGCTAGACTCAGCTGCTTGGGAAAACAGTCGGATTCCAGATATCCTGAATGTGGAATTTACAAAGATGTTCAAAGCTGTTGTTGCTTGTGAACTGCCTCTTTTTCAGAATCCGTCCATACAAGAACGACAGAGAAGCCTAACACTGCGAAAAAGGGTTAAGATTTTTTTGAAGCGCTGTTCCCTAATTAAAAGGTTTCTATAGTAACTATGATGTTAGTCAAAACGTGTATGAGTAATTATAGCAAGCTATCTAAATTACTTAGGGAAAAGGTCAATGAGCTAGCCAAAATTACTAATCCTGAGTTATGGTCATGCCTAGCAAACACTCTCTTGGTGCTTTCTGATTGGTCTAGACACTTGGTGTTTGAAAAGTGTTTGCTGAAACTAATTGATGAGGAAAAGGGTTTTCTTGAGCACCGTGTTAATGCCACGTCTCTCAGGCAATTCGTATATGTTCCCTAGTTTCTGCCAAAGATGATATTTGAGGAGGCTGCTGTTACCTTATCTCAATTTTACCAGTAATGTGTTGGATTTAGCTTCTTAACTGGACCACAGTTGTGTTTTATTGTCTCAGGTTACCTCAGTGTGAATCCTGAAAGTCTTAATAAAAATCTCTGTCTCCAGATTCAAACTGTAGTACCAAGGTTTATATTCTGCGTCCAGAATAGAAATTCCGGCATAGCGGAGGGTGACTGGAGCTGGTTATTTTCACATAGCTTTTTTCTCTCTCTCAATGGATCTATTGCCAACAAGCATTTCCCCATTTTTCCAAATTCTCTGATGGAGTAAATTGACCCTCGGCGGAGACGGTGGTTGCCCTTTACCTTTGAGGTTGGATGTTATTTCTCAGAAGCTCACTCTCGGGTAGATTAAGGTCGAGTCCATTTGGCTTCTATTGTGCATCCAGGAGCCAGAAAAACAAAAAACAAAAGGGGGGGGGGGGGAGTCCTGAAGGTCTTTGGAAATCAGGCTGCTCTGAGAGCTTTTTCGATGCCTCCCCAGTGGTTTGGTAGCCCGGCGCTGGGGTAGGCTCAGAGATGTATTCATAATGCCGGCTTGACAGAAGGCCTGAACTCACCAGCCTGTTCTCAAGGTCCGCTCCGTGTCAGCCTTATGCCACACGCTAAACTGAATCTATAAATTAAGCGCAATCCGGTTTCTTTGCTGCCCATTGGGGACGATCCTTGACAAATGCTTCCCGATGCACGTAGTGTTTTCAGAACACGTACATAGATCAATAAATCATGCTACGGTTTAGCCACGTGCGGTTCACAACCACGGGGATCTTTAAATAAGCATCATCATACTTCATCAATATTAATGCCGTTTCAAATGTCAAGGATTGCATAAAAGTGTGTTTATTGGTTAATTGACTTTTCTTTTACTGAAGTGGGGTTCAAGGTTTCCGGGATTCCAATATTTTTAAGCCCCAAATTGCGACGTGCATCATGCACAGTGAAAAATAGATTAATGAATTTATGTTGAATTACTTACTTTCCGCCTTGATCACTTAAACGGTGGACTTGGATCAATATAAAGCAGAGGGTGGATTGTCATTGTACACGGTATAAAAAGTACGAGTGGAACAGAGCTGCTGAAAGTGTGTCATTAATTCACACTTTCTTTCTTAGTCAGCTTTGCATACAAGCTAAGCTCAACCTCAGCTTCGGTTAATGAAAATAAAACGCTAAGAAACGTCCTTCACAGATTTAAATGGAGGCAAAATATACTGTGTTTCCTCCTCTTTCAATTGAAATCACGCTCATCAGGCACCTCACCTCTCCAAAGGTGAAAGATCTCTTTAAGGAGTCAGCCAGTCCTTTTTTACATAATTGAGAGGAGTTTTAAATTAATTGTATAATTAATCTTGTCAAATTAGGCTTAGGAGAAGCCAGACCCTATATTAGGCATTCTGGAAAATTCCAAATTGCTTTAATGCAGAATCTGGTTCCGGAATGCACTTTGTTCTTTTGTGATAAAACGAGAGAAGTTTTAACAGCAATGAAAAGAGTAAAAGCCGTAATAAGCCATTATTAGCCCTTATCACGGCTGCTGCTTGATGTAATTAATTTCCCTACAAAACACGTTTTTAAGAAGGCCAGGATTATTTCATTTATATACGTAAATGAAAACAAAAAGCATGGCTTTTAGAGTTAGGCGAGTGCTAAGTACATATCCAGGGTTAACATTTGGCACAGGGTTAATGAAACAGAGCTGAGATCCGCACATCCATGTTCCAACTTGTAAAGCTTGTATTTTGAAAATACATGGGTCTGACAGTAAGTAGCATGAAAATATGCAGAAATGGATTATGGGCAAACGTAGAATGTTCCTCACGTATTTCAGAATGGGGAAAATTTCCTTTCAGATTGTTATTCTAAATGTTTCATTGTTAAGTTTGAAATTCCTGTTTTTAAATGAATGTTTTTCTTCTTCTCTATACTGGGTAGTGTCACACTGACACTAAATCATAGAAACAACTGTCTGCATGATGGTGGATTGTAAACAGCGCCCCCCTTGTGGCGCCGTGAAAAATGACAGCACAGTAATAACAGGCCACTACACAGCATGCTCTGTGTCCGCCAGACATTCCGGAGATTCCTCATCAATGTGGGACCTATTGGACACATCTGGGCTTTGGACGCCCCTCTCGGCAGTTCCGTCTTGGCTGCCGGCCCGTTGGACCCGAGCTGGGGGGACTGGGCCAGATGCTTGTTTGGAGAGGTTGCACTAGTACACACATGCACGCACACACACACACACAAACAAAATGGTGTTCAAACAGAATCGCTGTAAATGGCACACATTATCACCTTATTAAAAATGATGAAGCTTCGCTCATTAGTTCTGCCAGCATCTTCAAAAGGCGGCCCACGAGGACGGAAGGTTAGATTATTAATCTCCGTGGTGCCGAGCTGTTGTTTGGAAGTCGCTCCACAGGAAGTTCTGCACTATAGACGTACTCCTTCACAATCGCTGGCTGTAATCAACCTCAGAAATACGTGTCAGTGATGTTTTTTGACGCGAGGTCTCTCCTTACCTCCTGCTTAGGCTTGTCACAGTTCCCCTCAGAGTATCGGTTGAACCTGACATCTTCTACGGATGTGTCAAGGTGTTGGGGTTCGAGTGCATAGCAATATGATCTTCAATGCACCCTGGAGGATCGAGCCATAATATACATAGCATCTCTTCTTGGCTACTTCAGTACTAACACAACAACCTACAAGTGCTCAGAGACACAGTTTGTCGTGTGGTGAAGGAAGAGCCCAGATACTTAAGCATATGGCTTTGAGATCTAGAAGTAAAATGTCTGTTTCGTTGGTAGCACACAATAGGTACAGTTCCTCATCTTTAACTGTAGATTTGAGGAGTATTAGCATGATTTAATAATGATGACAACTGGGGTTTGAACACTTCAGCAGTATCCAGAATGCTGAGTAGGAGTCAGCTGAGTATACCGAGTATCTTTTATTGGTGCCGGTGTTTGTTACGTACGTCCATTCTTTCCGTTTATGCAGCATGGAAACGACATGCCCCAGAAAGGAGGAGAAAACCCCCCAGGCTAGACTCTGGCTCATTATCACCCGAGATGCCCGCTTAGCATTTTAAGCGCCCGTCTAATGTTTTTTGTACTCGTACGCTTGCGCGTGTGAAGGAGAGCTTTTGTGGAGACCCAATGAATGAGGGACAGACGGTGCGTAGAGGTGCAAAGGCCTGACAGGAAGGCACAAGCCTGTTCGCTTCTCCTATGCAGACTGTTCATCCATTATTGATCCTGATGACATGTTCGCTAAATAATACAGCGTGGGGTCTCACAAGTCACTGCATCGGCCATTTTGCTGCAGCGGATGAATATGCATATGCGTGTATCGCACTGTAAGGCTGCAGGGGGTGGGGGGGGTTTTCTTTAGCTCAGGGGTAAAGTAAAATTGTCACATGGTCTGTCTTTTTTATTGTGTTGTGGATCGGGATTAAAACTGGCATGCTTGATGGCTTATGGTGTGCTAGACTGATTGCTAAGCAACAGCTCATTAGGTGAATAAGGCGGCTGCCAATAAAGGAGGTTATTAACAATCACTGAATTGCTAATGATACATATAATTCAATTACGATATGCCTGGTATGCTGCTCCTGCCATTGAGTGGGCTGAATATTAGCTTTGACAATTGTGTGCTCGTATTACAATTAAGATTACGGCAGGTGTGATTTGACTCTACTACAAAGGGGTGCGCTGGAAGGGTTAGTGGTGCGGAGTGCATCTCGATAGGAGGTCCGTTTGTGCTGAACAACTGTGGCTGATTCTGTAGCTGCTGTGACCAGCCCTGGGTGGGTGTGGCAATTTTCACACGTTTTTTTTTTTCTTGCACAGTTCACCATTGCCCTTCTCTATTGGCCGTCCTTCCTTCAGATGCCTTTGAAAGCTTGCCCGTGCAAATGTATCGAATGCTGCATTCAGGTTTGTTTTACCGTAACATTAACTTAACCAGCAGTGTAAAATGTTCCAGCAGGATTCCAGTGGCAGGTATACGTGGAGAAAACAACGTTGCTGGAAATAAATGGTATGCAAAGTGCTTTATAAGAGACAAACAGCTGGCACCTCTGGGTTTTTTGCAGATCTGAATGTGCCTAATTATGTTTTAACACAGTGACCTTACGCTGTTATTCTTGTCAGATGTAGTTACAGTAGGACTGTAGTTTGTGCTGAGCTGCTGGAGGGAGGGGTCTAATGAAGAGGGGAATGAGAATCGCGCTACACTCTGGGAATTTTCCGGTACACATTATTAAAAGAAATTTATTTCTGTGCTTATCATCTACATACCGCAATTCTGCCATTTGAAAATGGTCCCTCAACAAGGAATCGTCGACGTGAATATGTAAGTAGGATTTGTTGAGGTTTTGCAAGGATCTTCATTTACTCTGGAGTGAACTGGGATTGTCTGTAATGTGCCATTCACTTTCTGAATGGCATTAGCTCCTGCTCGGCTCGGCCGCAGAACGCCTCTCTCGGCTCGCTGGATTTACACCTCTGAAGGCCTGTCTAAGGTGCAGCCTTACAGCCTTTCCATTCAGATCAGGGCTGGAGCTGCAGCGTGCTGTAGACGTGAGCGACCGAGCTCCCTTCCAGTCTCTGTGATCCCGTGCGTCGCTCGGGTGAACCCAGCCGCTCGTGCTTCCGGTCAGAACCGGCCCCTTTACCGCGAGCTGCGGTTTTACTCTGGCTGTGTGGCCTGTTTCCTTTTGTTTTTAACGCCGGGCCTGATCTTAGCAGGCAGCTGGAGAGAGCATTGAGATTGTTCTCTGAATGGCATTGCTTTTCAAAGCCTTGTATTTTTTTATGGTGTTATTTTATAAAGAACCCCCCCCCCCCCCGCCTCACGCACTCATTCTCCCCCGTGGCAGGTTTCGAGGCTCGCATGCCCACATCTGTGTGCCCTTTCCACAGGAAGTCATTGTTTTTCTGGGAACAGGCGACTTTTATTTATTTATTTATTTATTTCTGAGGCCTTTGTTCCACCCGCGTCTTGGTGGGGGTGAGGCTTCACACGCGGACCGGGCGAATTGAAGTGGACAGAGTTGCTGCGGTGCGATGATTGCAGCTTGAAAGTAATGATTTCCCAACACCAAGGTCAGACGGGGTTTAATTAGGAGAAACACAATTAGTGTCACCTCTCGCACGACGCTGCCTGGGCCCGTGCCAGCAGCAACCTCAAGCGTGTCTCGCTGAATTGGTTTGAAAGAGGAGGGGGGAAAAAAATGCACGAATTATCAAAGGAAGCGGGGGCCATCTTAGAAAAGAGTTAAACCTCTAACGTCAAATTATCACCCGAAACCACATGTGTTAACTTTTCCAGTGGAGATTCGAGTGCTAATTAGTGTGAGACGAAATGGAGGGTGCGTGCAGTGGGTGTCGTCGTTATGAGGTCACTACGTGATTGCCAATACCAGGCATTAAAAAAACATTTGCAGGCATGATGTCACAGCTGATAACAGCAGTGTTCAGTCGCATAATACTGTGACGATGTTGAATTCTCAAATCTGATTGGTCAGAAAGGTATCGATTTTTGTTTTTCCTATAATCACGCACATGGTGCCATCCAGGTGAATCACATTAGTAAATCAATGCAGATTTATAATATTTAATTCTAACTACCATTATTTAAAATGACATACAATACATAAAATGACATAGAACACATTTAAAATAAAAACGAAAACTTAACAGAATTTTTTAATTACTGATGGAAGAAAGTCATTCTACTAACAAATGAGTTTTCGGTTCGTAAACGTGAATATAATGACTTCAGGTACAAATGTGTAAGCATGTAAGTGTAGAAACTGTGGTATAAACAGGTTAATGCACTCCAAGTCACATACTGTATGCTTTTAAAGGCAACAGAGGCAAAGAATCACCCAGTCTAACTGGTAATTTGTGTGTATTCCAGAATATTCCTTCAGTATGCAGCTCAGAGTGAAAGGAAACTTGAAAAGGCAACGACGGGGTCAGATGATGGAGACCGGTAGCCTTGATTATTTAATTAGTGCATTGGAACATCAATTAAGACCTGTCAATATATAATTAACAAAATAATTAGAGCGCGCTCTCTCAGGATTGGGGCCTGCCTCACCGCCGTCCCCTATTTCAGCTTGGAACTTGGCAAGTGCACACGAGGCTAGCAGCCCGGATGAAAGAGCAGGCAGGAGAAGCGTCATCCTGTCTGTTCCATATCGCTCGTGAGCTGGGCCGCACAGACAGGTTTCAGGGGTCAGCGAGATAGGAGCTTCTCTGATTGGGGTCAAGTCAAACCCTGCTCTGGTCTATGAGTGGCAAGGCCTTTGTAGAGACTGTGCAAAATGGAACAGGGCAACTGAACTGTAATTCTTTTTTTTTTTAAGCTGTTAGATTGTCACTGTGTACCGTTTGGGTAATTCCCTCTTCAAATTGAAGCCTTTGATTAATTCATTAATTCACCACCAAGCTGAATTGCATTTTGGTTTGGCTCCTCAAATTGGATGCACCACAATCGCCCCTTTTCCTGTGTAATAAGAAAAAAACAACAACATTAAGGGGAAAATAGATAGCCTCTCATTTAACTTAATAATCTGCAGACTTTCCATGTTTTATTTACGCTCGCTAGACCTGCTGGGTCTTGTAAATCATTGGCCCGATGAGGAAAATCCATCGCGTCGGATTGATTTCGATTGGCTCTGGCCCCTTGAGCTTGATTCTTCACAGACTCCTAATGAAAGGAACTGCTTGCCGGCCACAGTTTCCATCGTCGCGATCCCACAGTTGCAGGTTTTACCACGACTGGCCTATCAGCCTCAGGATCCGAAGATCCCACCTCGAGTTTGGTGACCCCATCCCCTGCCACAAACATGCTAACGTTCTCCCATGATTTGGTTGGAGCCCGGAAGATGGGCGTGGAAGAGCAGGTGGACAGCTGATTGGTTTAAAATGCCTGGTCATGTGATGCTGTCTGCACTGATTTGTCAGGCCTACCAGACACCTTCAACAGCGATTCATCATCATAGCCAGGACCTAGAAACTGGCTTTACTGGAACGCGCAGATCTGTATCAGGAAGCTCAACACGAATAGGAAAATTGAGAACAACTTTCAGAAATGGCGAATTTGTATGAATTTTTCGGAATCACAGTACCACTGTCACAGCAGAGGCCTTCAGAATTTCAGATGAGCTCATTTGCTGCCCGGGTCGCAAGAATCGTGGCTCAGCCCACAGGGACTTTGTGACTGGCTGAGACCTTTTAAATATAACCTGTGGGGGGGGGATCTTTATTGTTATGCAAGGTTTTGAAAGTGAAATTAATTCCAGATTTATTAGAGAAATCTAAATGTCACAGGAGGATTGCCTGTTTATTTAGCTGGGATTTTGTTTTTATAGAGATTTAGAGATTTTTATTATACGGATATAGAGAAATTATGTGCTGGTCACATGTGGTGAAATCGCTTGTTTTTTGTGTGTATTTCATTATCCAGTACAATAATATCCCTGAGCCAGTTAGACTTTATCGGTTGCAGTAATTATGACTCTTAAGTTTGTCTCTTATGGCTGGTTCAGGTTACCGGTCTGGCCTTGAGTTTTGTGAGTGCGTTACTAGACACACACACATACACACTCAGACACACACACACACAAGTTGGTCTTCCTATCTAAATGGAGACCGTCCATTAATTTCTATGGGAAAATCCCTAATCCCAATCATAACACCCTTATTCCCTACCCAGCCCTAACCTTAACCATAAGTAACCAAACAAAATACAATTTTAGATGTTTGGTTGTAGTCACAGATTTTTATAAAATTGAGTTTCCCCACCAAACAGAATACAAGTCTTTTGGAGTTTTTAGTCACAGAGTTTTCCCTCATGAGGACCGAAGAAATCGTCCCCATATCGTAAAAATAACAGGTTTTTTTTTTATCACATTCTGGGGACATTTGGACACACACACAGTGTAGAAGGCATTTGATCTCATTCTGGGGACATTTGGACACACACAGTGTAAAAGGCATTTGATCTCATTCTGGGGACATTTGGACACACACAGTGTAAAAGGCATTTGATCACATTCTGGGGACATTTGGACACAGTGTAGAAGGCATTTGATCACATCGTGGGGACATTTGGACACACAGTGTAAAAGGCATTTGATCACATTATAATAATAATAATAATTTTATAATAATAATTTACACTTTATTAATCCCCGTGGGGAAATTCTTTTTTACGCCTCCCTCAACTTGCTCTTTGTAGAGCAAGTTGTCCGCGAAGGGCAGCCACCTGTAGTGGCGCTCAAGGACCCGCAGACGTGCTGAGGTTGGGCTTGAAGAATTCTGGGGACATTTGGACACACACAGTGTAAAAGGCATTTGATCACATTCTGGGGACATTTGGACACACACAGTGTAAAAGGCATTTGATCTCATTCTGGGGACATTTGGACACACACAGTGTAAAAGGCATTTGATCTCATTCTGGGGACATTTGGACACACACAGTGTAAAAGGCATTTGATCTCATTCTGGGGACATTTGGACACACACAGTGTAAAAGGCATTTGATCTCATTCTGGGGACATTTGGACACACACAGTGTAGAAGGCATTTGATCACATCGTGGGGACATTTGGAGACACACAGTGTAAAAGGCATTTGATCACATTCTGGGGACATTTGGACACAGTGTAGAAGGCATTTGATCACATCGTGGGGACATTTGGACACACAGTGTTGAAGCCATATCGATTGAACTTGATGCGTCAGTAACAGGGAGATATCTGCCCACCTTCATATACGCCCAGTGTTTCTCCAGACTGCAGGACTACTTTGTGTCTATGTTCTTTTAAGTAACTTTGACAAAAAGTCTTTTGTTGTCTGTGGAGGGGGTGGGGGAGGATTTAATGTGGACTGAAGGGATGCTACGCTGAAGCAGATGTAAGGCGGCACCAGCTGCTCCGGGGTGGGGGGGGGGCTCCTTGATTCTGGGTCCTTTTTTTAGATCCTGTGGGAAGTGGCGGCCCCTGGTCCTGTGCTGTCGCGCCCCCCCTCCTGGCCTCTGTGTGAACGCACCCCTGACATCGGCGCTGGGAGCTGTGCTATCCGTTCTGTGGGGTGGGGGCGGACGGGGGGGTGTGTGTGCCGCGTGTGCCCTCAGAAATCACTGTGGTGTGATTCTTTCACACCGTGCGGCTGTTTACTACTTTGGAGATGCTGTGTGTGGGTGGGGGGGGGGGGGTATGTATATATTACATTGTGGGGACCGAATGTTACTTTGATGGTATTTTGATGCTGAAACTCAATTTTATGAAAGTCTGTGACTGTAACCAAATATCTAAAATTGTATTTTGTTTGCTTACTTATGGTTAAGGTTAGGGCTGGGTAGGGGTTAAAGTTGTCATTGTTGGGATTAGGGTTTTGCCCATAGAAACGAATGGATGATCCCCACAAAAATGTGTGTTTCTGTATGTGTGTGTGTGTGTGTGTGTGTGTGTTCCCATTTTAAGCTACAGGACAGGCTGGTAAGGAAAATGCCTGGCTAGTCATCCACATGGTTCAAAAATCCTCACTGCCTCAACATTTAGAAAAAATGCCACCGTTACAGATTTACAGTGTAAAGCAGGGGCCCTCGCCCACAAAATGCTGCTGTGTGCTAATTAGGCGAGCGCTGTGCTTTCGGCGTGATCTCCGGCTCTCCTTGAGGCAGACGGGCTTTTCCATTTTCTCCTGGAGGGAGCCCGGGAGCGTGAGTGCCGTGTGAGAGGCGTGTTTTCCACGTACGAGACATGCTGCGTGCAGCCGAGGGCGCCAGGGATCCGGCGATGATGAACGCTGCGTGTCTCAGGCGGCGCGGTGCTGAGAGCGGCTTCCTGGGGGCCCCTTCTGTGAGCGATGGGGCCCGAAACGTGCCGTCCGCCCATGGAGAGGAGGAGCGTGGCGAGCGGCCCGGGGCGGCGCCCTCTGGAGGCAGATCCTGTCCTTGGGCCTAACCCGCGATACCGCCGATTTCCGCCTCATTACCCCCAGCCAGCGGCAGCCCTGAAAAAGATGATGGCCCTGTACGAGGCCACCCCCCAGATCCGGCCACGCTCCCCAGTTATTAATCACCGTGCGATCGTGACCGTAAACACCGGGTCCAGAGCGAGCCAGGGGCTGTCTTTGTAACCGCCTTTCTAAAAACATGCCCTTCTGACAGGGCTGAACATCCCTTATCTCGCTACCTGTATCTTTGAGGTTTTTTTCGCCATTAAGTTGAGTTTTTTTTTTTTGTTGTTTTTTTTTTTGCAGGTGAGCCGAGACGCCAAAAAGAATAGTCAGGGGAGAGTGTTAAATTTGGCTGCTGCCTCCAGACGCTTGGAAGCGAGCTCCTGCCTGCTGTTACGACATGGCAGGCTTAAGCCGTGAAACCGGCCTCCTTATTTTATTTTTCTACCTTTTTTTTATGGCATAAAAATGAATCGGTCCCTCCAGATCGGCGCCAGCCTGCCCCCGCCCGAATCGCTAGATGAATATGCAGCGTCCGTCCTCCCAGCTCTCCCCGGAGCGCGAGGCCGTTGACAGGCGGCCAGGTGTGCCAGGGCCCGGGAGAGCTGCCCGTGTCACCGGGCCTTGCACACGGCCTGCGTTTTAAGGAGCCGCACCCCGCTAGCCGGGCAAAGGGCTCACACTGACCACTGACACCGGCTGGCTGACTTCCCTCCCCTCCTCATCCGCCGCGCCCGCTGCACAGACCTGCCGTCCCTTGGCGAAACACCCGCTGGCAGAGGGACAGAACTGCTCGGGTCTGACTTCCGGGTCAAAGGTCAGACATGGCATCTACAGAGCAGACTCGCTTTTTTGTCCCCCCCTGTGGGACCCTGTGCCCCTTAAACATACACCCTGGCCCTGAAAGCAGCGATGATCAATACCCCCCCACACACGAGGGGGACCGGGCGGCGATGTGGCGACCTTGACGTTCTCTCCCATTGTGCCTCCATTGTCTACAAACAGCTTGCACTCTGGTGGCTGCTGCTCATTAGAGCCTCGGGCGCGGGCGCTAGTACTACGCGGTAATGGACTTGGCTGGGCGTCCTCTCAGGAGCTCTCCCAGGACTTCCACGCCCCCCCCGCAGATAGCCTGGGCACTGGGGAGACTCAGCATCTTCCCAGGCAGACTGTGCAATTTAAACCTGCCTTGGGCATGTAGATTTTTATTCCCCAATGATAGGGACGAAAATTAATGGAAATTGTTTTAGTGGTTCATTATTAACATTCTCCTTTAGATGCCCTTTTATCATATCCGGGCGGCTCTCTTCTTTTCTTCTTTCGGGCACAGATGTTTGCCAGGAGAAATCTTTGCAGACTGTCCTTATGGGGAAGAGCTCACTGTCTCGGCTGAGCGTTCCCGCTCGCGTCGCCTTTAAGGAGCGCAGGAGCCTCCGTCGTTGCCGTTTCAGATTCGGTCTCCTTCATATCGAGATTTATCATTTACCTCCCGGCAGCTGCAACGGACGGCTGCTGTTCCTATCTCAGAGCAGCAGGGGGTTTTGGGTTTGCGACACCGCTGGCCTGTCGGTTGCGCGCGGGTCCAGCTTCTGCGTTCCTCGGGTCCGCGGTACGAAATTTAAATACAAGGGAATACAATTAACATTTTGCAGTTGATTATGCAGTCCGTGACATTCAAGGTCTATGATTTGGATGCAATCTGGAAGCGCTTGTAAGCCGGGCCACCTAATGGGAAACGTTTGACCTTGTCGCGCGGTCGGCGAGTTCACCCGCGCACGGGCACTGTGCACTCCCAGCGTGACGCTGCCGAACGGCGGGAAAACGCGAACGGTCGACCCGTGAAGCGGTGCGTTGAGGAGTCGGCCGCCCGGTACGGAATGACACGCGTGTTGGGTCACACGCTTTTCCCAAAACGGAGAACCCAGCATGTCGTTGAGCTTTTTAAAGCCTAAAATTCATATCCGAGTCGGCCGTGAGTTACGACATTCCGAAAATAATTTGTGATCTTTCTGTTATTTATTTATTTATTTATTTATTTTTATAAAACCTAAAAACCCACAGCCCGGTTCCTAAGGGATAATCTTATTAGTTGGTCTCCTTTGTTTTCACTGTGCTTCAATTTATTCTTTATTAAAATATTTTTTTGTGCATTAGATATGCTAATTCATGGCAGTACGTAATTAAGGTCTTGCCTTTTAAAAAAAAGTCTTCCCTCCATTTGTAAGGCAATTATGCATTTCGTTCTGTGGATTACTGTCGAGTGTCGGCCCATGAAATGGACTGCTTTCCTATTGTTACTTAGGCCATTCAAGGTTATTAATGAAAAAGTGTGTTTATAATTCTGAAAGCCTTTGTTGTACAAATGGTGTGTAACAGGAATGTGCACCATTTAGACTGTTAATTTCTTGCTCGGTTTAAAACGGCGTGCCCGGGGACTTGTTAAGTGGCCGTCACTTCCTAACAGCCAATCAGATCAGCCCGCTGCGGGTCCTCTTCAGAGGAGGCGGGCACAGGCTCTCAGAATAGCTTAACTGTTGTCAACACATTACCAAAAAAAAAAAAAGCTGACATTGTCTGTTTGTTTTTACGTCCAATAAGATGCCAATGTATCATGTGACTTCTGACATGACAAACATGATACATTGTATGCATTGAATATTAATTATGCTGTGTGAACAACTGGACTTCTAAAAGCACATGGTTGAAAATCTCATTAAGAGATATTTGTAAAATTAAGCAGATGCCAAAGAAATAGGTGATTACTCTTAGAAGTCCAAAGTGACAGGATGCTCTCAGTTAATACCTATTGATTAATATGCTAATTTACGGTGAGTAATTATTGATAATGTCGAAGATGATGTATGATAAAAAACAATCAATAATAGTTGTCACTATGGAGACACTCAGGTGTCTGTTTCATGCAGTGGTTTAACAAGACAGTATACAGATATGGGAATCTTGTTCTTAAAATATTGAGTGACTTTTGATTTTGTGTCAAAACATATTTAAAATTTTAACAATGGAATGCCTATTTTGGCATAGCTCTCTTTTTGTGTTGTCACAAGAGACAGAAACATACAATATCAATATATTAGACAGCTTTTATTTTGCTGAGTGACACGTTAAGTGGTAAAATAGTAGGAAAGGCACCATCTCTTTAATTATTTGGGAAGATCAGTCAAAGCGGAGGCCTTTGATTAGGGATGCTGACAGAATATGTGCAGGGAAAGTAGGCTGACTTGTCTGTTGGCTTTTTCGTTTGATGTAAAAATACAGCGTTTCGGCTTTTTGTTCAGATCTCGGGCTGAAGGGCACCATCCCTCCGGCTGCCGGCTCAGCAGCACTGCGGCGTGGGGCTGCTCTGCCCCAAATCGCTCCTGCGTGTGTCGTAGACGAAATGCCCATATTCGTCTGTGATCCCACAAACTCTCCCTAACATCCCCCTTGTTTTACTTCCATTCACGATTTATTTTCGTATGTATTTCAGAGTATTTTCCATCCTGAGCGACTTTCGAATGTAGGTGGAGAGCCTTTCTAAATCACGTGTAAAATGTTACATGTACATACTTGTAAATTGCCTTGAAATTGTCCTGCGTGTTATATGTCATAATGGGAGTGCACCCACCAAGGCAGAGTCCTTGTACGTTGAGCGTACTTGGCCAATCAAGGTCTTTCTGATTCTGAGTATCTGCTGGTAGGGGTCTCTGATGGATTCTGTGGTTTTTAGTCTGACCTACTCTGCTCTCACTGCACAGGCTGTGATCTTCTTCACAGTCTCTACGGGGGGCTGAAGTTCCTTTGGACGTGATTTCCGGAGGTGGATAGTTCAGGTCCAGAAAGTACAAATCCAGACCAAGATTTTGTTTCAGCCAACCAGTTGAGTCATCTGTGACTATGACTCTTTATATGATATTGGTTGGTTGAAACAAAATCTTGTGTCTGCATTTGTACTTTCTGGACATGAACTTTTTCCACCACTGTTGCTTTCCATTCTTCCCATTCCAATCCACTGGGAAGCTTATTTCCCACCTTTTCCCGTAATTCCCAGGCATCTCATGTAATGCTTCGCCCGGTCCACCTGTCCAGCTAACCCATGTCTTGAATGATGTACCCAGAGAGTGTGACCTGGATGTGGGCTGAGCATGAACAGGACCGGGGCTGTTAATTACATCACCAGGGGCGTAGCAAGGAATTCAGGACCCCTGACAAACTGTCACCTTGGGCCCCCTTGGTACGTAATGCCAAACAGAAGGGGAGTCCCCTTTAGGGCCCCCTCCAGTGCCGGTCCTGTACCTCCCACACTGGTGTCTAATTGGACTTCACTTATTTATAAACCGTATTCACAGGTCTTCAGGTATGGCATTTAAAAATTTAAAAGGATTCCCGAACGAAAAAAGAAGGCATTCTCTGACAACAGACTTGATAAATGTTCAGGATCCAATGGCAGACGCGTCACTTTGTGTTTACGGGATCGTTATTCATGTTCTGATGTTGATGGAAAGCTACCGGTCCAAGAAAGCAGTGAGACGTGAGCTTTGACAGATTAAACTGGAGAGTTCAGGTCCGGAAAGTAAAAATCCAGACCAAGATTTTATTTCTGGACCTGAACGCTCCACATCTGAATAAAACTAAATGAGAACCTATGTGCATTTAAACCAGGGGTGGCCACTCTTATCCAGAAAGCGCTGTTGTGTATGTGGGTTTTTGCTGCAGCTCCCTAATTAGATTACTAATTAGAGGACTGATTAGCTGAAGAGTCCTCACAAAAGGTTACCCCTAAAACCTGCATACACACCAGCCCTTTGCGGATAAGATTGCCCACCCCTGATTTAAACATTAGAGGAATGCAGACTAAATGGAGGAGGGTCTGGGGTTTGTCACCCCCCCTGCTCCGTGGAGACCGCCTTCCAAGGGCCCACATCCTGCAGGGTGCCCACATTTGAGTCTGAGAGGATTACAAGCGTGTTTGCCCCGAAACCTTGTTCCTCGCATTTAGAGGGTCACGCTCGCCTGCAGTGGGACTAGGCGACGCCATAATGACCCATAGCTCACTTTTAAATCCACTGGCGAGTTGTGAAGGGATTATGAAATCGGCTTTTGCCAGAAAGCATCACATCTCCAGACTTTAGCCGAGCGTTTGAAGTATGTATGAAAAGCCAAGTCTGGGGGAAGCGAGAAAGTGCTTATGGTGATGGTAGGCGCTCCACTCAGAGCGGCGTGAATCGGAGAACGTCGAGCGGAGAGTGTTGTGAACGCGCCGATACGGACGTGCTGCTCCACTCAGAGCGGCGTGAACCGGAGAACGCCACGCGGCGAGTGTTGTGAGCGCGCCGATACGGACGTGCTGCTCCTCTCAGAGCGGCGTGAACCGGAGAACGCCACGCGGCGAGTGTTGTGAGCGCGCCGATATGGACGTGCTGCTCCACTCAGAGCGGCGTGAACCCGACAACGCCACGCGGCGAGTGCTGTGAACGCGCCGATACCGATGCGCCGCTTCGTCTGGATCGGCACGGCTGCCACACGCCGCCAGTCCTCCGGCTCGCTGCCAACTTCTCGCTCATTTTCCCCAAACGGCTTATTTCCGTCGCATTTGACTCGTCGAGAGCCTGGAAGCGTCTGGGCCTCGCCGACGTGCATCCTCCTGTTAAAATCTCCCGTGTCGCAGGTGTCAACGACCGGGAGGGGGAGCGGCGTGTAGCGCCTGGCGTGCGCCAGCGGGCGGCCTTGGCACGGACCTCGAAGCGAGGGAGTGTTCAGGCAAAGGGCAGAGCAGTCAGGGGTACAAGAATCAACACCCCCCAAAACCCAAATACTCCAAACGATCCTCCCTCTTCTCTGGTTCCTTGGTGAGCAAACGCAGTCGGGCTGCTCTTGGCACACTGGCTTAAGCATACTTGACATTCGTTGAGGGGCACATCCGATGGCACAGCTGAAACACCAGCCAAATGCAGGCGGCTGCCATACTGAGTCACATGGTCTCCAGAGGGGGTGGGCTTACCTTCAATGCCCGTGCTGTCCATAATGTTACTGTTCCCGCATGTTTAATTTCTCGCACAGCTCCACACATGCAAGCGATCCTTGTAAAATAAGCCAGGCGTTTATTTTTTTCTCGTAGACCCGGCGCTGAACTGCTCAGAAGTTAGGAAACACCACATGCAATACTGACCAAGCAGTTGGATCCTTTCTGTGCTCCCGACGTGACTGTAGAGCGAAGTCAGGGCTGTGGAAAATATCAAGCCAGTCGTTCATGAATAATAGATAAACATAAAAAAAGATCAACGCAACCTCTTATTTTCAAAGAAGCTTGGGTCAAACGCTTTCTAAGGATAAGGCTTAGCTGATACCAGCCGCCCCCCCCCCACCCCCCGGTTTGCTGATTGCACTGAAAACAGACAAATGTGCAGAAACGAAGTGGAAATGAGATAAAAGTAACAGTCAAAATGTATCAATTATTTAAAGCCTTTAAAATTAATTAGGATGTAGATTGAAACAGCAGTTCTGCTTTTCTCTTTCTGATCAGTGTTTTTCATTATTATTTGCTTTAATTTGCCCCAAAATAAAGCTGCATAAATTAATTCAGCAGTCTACTCTCGGCATTCCTCCCCTCCAGAATTAATTTAAACGCCGGTATACATCAGTGTGATCTTCCGAACAACAAAAACAGAAGTAGAAAATCTGCTTATGTAAATGTGAAAATATTTACATTTTCACTGAAATGTGAGAAAGATCGTCCCGCATTTTGTGAAGCGGAGGGACTGAGCAGGCGACTGAGCTTGGTGTCCCAGGGGTGTCGCCGTCGCTCCGTCACATGACCTCTGACATCATGGCTCTCTGTAGTAGGGCGCCTCCAGCCGCTTTCACGTGTCAGTTTTGCCGCAGAGCTGCCCACTGGCAGCACTGGGGGGTCTCTAGTGACCCCGCTAGCATTAAAGTGCAGTGGGGGACTCACACTGAACCTCACTCTCCGGCTGATCTCTCTAAATCTGTGCACCCTGCCAGCTTTCCAAGGGCAAGGAGAATGGTTAAGCTCAATCTGAAATGCCAGCATCTTAACAAGACCTTATGAAAGATCGAGGGGAGGCGATGACCAGGAAGCAGACCCTCAGCTGCTCCGAGCGCAGGCATGCACAGCAAACGACCGTTCTGGGTCGACTCGTGACGCCGGGCCGGGCCGGCTCAGAGGGCATGCACGGTGTGCTGCTCAGAATGAAAACCGTTTTAATTGCTCCTGTGGTGATAATGGTCAGCATCCAGGCGAAATCTGCCACTACATTTTATTAATTCTGGCAGTTCCTGTCTTTTGAAAAATGCAGTTAAAAAAAGACTACACATATATTAACATCATTTAATTCAAAAAAAGGTACTATTTAAAAATGACAGGCTGATTTTAGTGAACTACTATTCACATTCAGCATATTCACTTCTTTGCTTAGCTGACAGTTTCACCTGTGTATACAGCTGGGTATTTTACCAGAGGGATTGAAGTGAAGTACCCTGCCTGGGGGAACAAGTTCTAAGGCTCAGACTGACAACCAGGTTACGGTTCCACCTCCTAGGTAACCTCTGTGCTGCCTGCTACCTGCCATGCGATGCTGCCAGCTCAGCTCACTGCCACTTTGTCATTGCTGATGGCTGACACATCCTTATCCCTTAAGGCTCAACACCTGGACCGGCGCTGGCCATTAAGACAATGCGCTGCGTGTTTCGGGCCTCGGACTTCCAGTCGTGCTTCTTGTGGAACGCCCCGCGAAAGAGTTTCCTCTGAAGAGGAGGTCAGGATGACCCTCCGATTTTATCCATGTCTGTAAAACCCTCGCATTTCAAAGCCCATGTGTCCCTTAACCCGCTACTGCACTCCTATGAGATCCAGGCAGGAAACATACTCACGTCACTCACTGCACGTGCTCAGTCTGTGCGGCGTGGGGGTGCTACGTTTTAATGTTTCATTCTGCAGTTATCTCCACTGCATCATTGCCACATTCCACAGTCCCGCGGGGTCAGGACTATCCCTCAATTTGCAAATGCCCCCCCTATTGCACAGGATAGGCTCTGGGCTGCATGCAGCCCCACCCTCAGCGGCTCTCGGGGCCCCGAAATGGAAAGGGTACAGATCGATCCACCGTACCGAGACACGCCCACTGCTGCGAGTCCGCATCCCCGCCAGCGATGAGCCTGATCTGGAAAGGCATCGTTCGTGTTTTCAGCGACCAGTGGGGGTTGGGGGGGGGGGGGGCGGTGAGGCACGGTGCCGTGCAGGGGAACGGGTCTGCTTTCAGAGCATTTTTCAGCCTGACCCACTTTCTGTGCCTGGCCAGGCTTCAGCTGCCACTGCTGAGGGGGGATCCCAGCAGATTTCAAACCCCCCCCCCCCCCCCTCCCCACCAAAAAGACTGCAGCATCTCCTGACAGACAAGAACAGTGGCATCTTATCCCCTTGTGCATTCAGCGCCCCCACATACACACACGCGCACACGCATACACATGCACACCCATCCTCAGTCAGGCACATACCCCCCATCCGCAGTACAGTCCCCTTCTTTTCTCGCCCCTCCCCCCCGGTTCGTCTCTGAGCCGCTGTCTCAATCTCGCCTGCATCAGGCGGCTCGGAAAGTTATAAATTAAACATAAATGCAAATACGCCTCAACATTGTTCTTCCCTCCAGTTCAAACAGAGCCGAGCTTTTGGGGATTAAGTCAAGGACACTGAAGTTTATTGATGAGTGGCGTGGAAATGAGAGTCACTGGGTCACTGAGTCGCACGCAGAGAAGCACGTTCATTTGTCTGGGGCGCTGTGATGAGAGCGTTCAAGACCCAAGCTGGGACGTCCCCATTAGAGCAAAGCCCAGATTTGAGCTACGTGAACCATACCTCGGCAAGGCTGCCATTGTTAAGCATTTAACTGTAATCACTTGGGTATTGCTTCCATATGTATTCTGATGAGTCACAATTTAAAAAAAAAGAAAAGAATTTAGCTATAAATCAGAACCCTTGGCAAGGTGTTTCCCCGTCACAGAGTCCAACTTGTCTTTCAAGTCCATCTGCTGTTAGTACTATGCCGCTCAAATGAGGCACTTAAGGAGAACAATAATGACAAAACAGATATTTCGTTGGCTTTACTGCTGAGATAACGACCTGCGCTCTATCACGCAAGGCCACGTGCTCCTGGTTTCAATGAGGAATAATGGATATTATTCCTGGGCATCTTCACCTGCCTCACGTTTCCCTTTGAACACCAGGAAATCAAAGGATCGCCGTATCTCCCGTGCCTTTGGGGTAAGTCAGCTGGCTGACAGCGGACAGAGATCCGGTCGGCCATGCCGGCTTGGATTGCAGCCGTTGTTGTTGTATTTATGCCCGTCCGCCAGATTCGTCTACAGAGGAAGTATCTGTTGACTGTTATTTCTGTTTTGTTTTGTTTTTTTCTTCCAATGTCTCACATTCTCTGCATCTGAATGCCGCACATTTTCATCGCTCGCCAACTGTGCCATTCTTCCTGGGGCAGCTCAGAAGGCGAGGCATGTGCATGTGAATTATGTTTGAAATAAATATCAGATTTATCACTATATTTTTGGGAATGGTTTGTTATTCTGAATTTGTTCGACGGAGGCCCACAGGAGAATGAACCATGTTTATGTAAAATATTTCTGACACAAAGTACCTCTTCTGTGGCACCTGCTGAGAGGAGAGACCGACGACTTAGCGAGCGGCCGCTAAACTGGCTTTCCTCTGAGGGTTCCTGTTGCAGCGCAGGGGCCTTGGGCTCTGTTGTCTCTCCTCAGGCGCGTCAAGCAGATCCCAGATCTGAGAGGGAGGGGTGTGGGCACTCGCTTCCCTGTCAGTCACTGCACACAGCCTGGAATCCCTGGTCCACTTGGCAATGTAGGAGAATTACGAAAACAAAACACTTCAGCCCAGTCTCCAGTCATGAAAGATATGATTACAACAGATTTGCGGAACTTCTCGGATCAACAGAATTGGGCATATGGTGATTTCCAAAAGAAATATCTGAGTTGCACGTAATTCAAATTCTGTGGATTATTTTTGTGCAAACATAGTCTTCTGTAATTCATATATCTGTAAGTAAATATGAGCATTTTTATTTGCGATTGTACTCTGTACAAAACGTTATTTTTAAAATATTGTTTTGTCGCATACCAAAAGACAGCGCTAATATTTCACACAATATAAATTGTAATTTGCTGCATTTTGCCTGCAAGAGAACACCTATTTTTGTTCTGTGTAATTCATACTTTGTCCACCAGGGGTCCTTTTCCACCCCTCCTGATCTTAATGACAGCTGACAACCAAGAAGTGAAGAAATTTTCGCTCTCAGCATTTGTCAACTGCATTTCCATGAAGTTTCTTGACGTCTTTTCCTCATACTTTAGTTCAATCCCAATCCCTTATATTTTCTCACAACACATTTTCAATAAATAAACATCGAACGATGTCAATTTTAACTTCAGATATTTAACTTTCAATTCACAATCATACATTGCGCCTCCTGAAACTTTCGGTGACCTTGTTCTCTTCTTACGGATTTCTTTGGTATATCCACCTAATTGACTGATTGGCTGACAGTCGGCATGGTAGGAAATTATTCGTGTAAACTACAGATATAAAAAGACCTTTCAGATGTCAATAATTATAACATAGTATCGGTGTCAGTAATTCACACTTACGGCCTATCTCTGGTCGATTTTTATTGGTTGCCTCCTAGTGCTGATCAAATTTTACGTCAACTATGATTTGCAGATTATCTCTTCTGTGCAAAGAAATCTTAAAGCTGTTCAGATGGCGCTTTTGCACGCAATTGTAGCAAAATCCAGTATATCAGAATAATCCGACTGTGGGCTACATTTGTCGAATTCATTGGACTTCGTACGGTACTATAGGTTAAAAAATATATAAGAACAAAAGAAATGTTTTACTTCAGAATGACGTCACTAATGCGCTTTGCATCTTCCTTACAATATTTTTGTGGTTAACTTATTAAGTAAAATGGAAGTCGAAAATAAGCTCATTTTGGAGCCTGGCATGCATCTTACAAGCCAGCAGAGCAAACCAGGGAGGGGTAATATTAATTTGCCGGTTTTTTTCCCTGCAATGTGTCTCTTTAAGTGGGAGTTCTGAGCGCAAACAGAGGGGCGTGGGCGGAACGGCGAATAGGCAGCAAACGGAGAATGTGCCTTTAACTGGGAAAGCTGCTGATTAAAAAGGGGCCGCGGCGGACGTTCACTGTCATTCCGCTACCCTGTACCCGCTGGAAAAAAACAAGAAATGCCCACAGACAAATTCCTCTCGGCTGGAGAACTGTAGATTACTGAGGTTACTAGGTACTTATTTTGTGCAGCTAGCTATATATTAGGCGAATATCCTGTGATTGCGTGTGAATCTGTCTGACTCGCAGAGCAGCAGAAAACTGGACTGAGCCTCGAGGGAAAAACGAAATCCCGAAGTAGATTCCCGGACTACACTTTCAATGGAAGAATCGGATGATACCCATTTTACATACTAACCAAAATATTGCCCATGATTCATTAAAAGCCACTGACCACGAAAATATACACGCCGACATAAAATATTTTCTATATTCCTATTAACATTGATCGTGCTTTAAGCGTCTGCTGAATTAATTTATTCACAGACTTGTCGATGTGTGTCTCAAGAAAGCCCATCTGACACCGACCGGTACTAATGACATTGCAAGTACGAATGCAGAAAAGACGATCACTTTGCAAACGATTAATTTTAAAAATAAAAACTGCTACTCTCCGTGTCTGATTATAGGGTAGCATCTACCCGGACGTGCTGTCTGTGTCTAAGGATCACTCAGGTTAGGGCCACGTGGCTGGCCGAGACTCAAAATTATGATTCTCGCAACGTTGACTTTTAACGGGGCTCTACGTGCTACGGCTCCAGTACTGGCTGATCCGCGCCGATACTCCGGTCCGCGTTTTCCGTCAGCAGCGCAGGAGAAGCGGATAATAGCTTTTGGAGCTCCGTCTCTCGCATGCCATGCTCGGCCAGAGAGGCTCCGGGAGACATGCATTTACCAATATCCGGGTTAGAGAGGAAAGGGGGAAAAAAGTTTCATTTAAACCTGGAGTAAAACTTTCAATATGAAATCAAATTAACGCTATCACGGCCGTCGTTGTCGGCGAGGCTTTCCACCTCGGACTGCAGTCGGTAGCCTGTTTAATGGTTACGGCGGATCGGTTTATTATTTCTTTATAGGTGTTTTACTCGTTCTGTGTTTTTTCCCCGTCGTTCTCAGTTTTGTCGGCTTTCTGAGGTTAGCTGGTGGGCTTATGGTACTACCCTGAAATGTTGAAGCGATAATGGCCGCGCAAGTGGCATCGGCTCCGGCAACGACCAGTAATAAAAAACCAAATTTATCGAGTACTTTGAATCAAGATTTAAACTCCGGGAAGCCCGTAGGAGGAACGGCACAGGGATCCGGAGCCATGCTTGGAGCAGGAGATGGGACTCACGCTATGAATAATGTAGATCACCATCACCATAATGAACTGAACATGGCCAACGCGACTTGCGCCTCTTCTGCCGGCGGCAACTCCGATACCCGAGAGAAAGAGGATGGAAACAGCCCCTCATCCGCACCGTCCTCGAATCCGACCGCCGCTCCGGCCATGGAGACGGGTTTGATATCAAATCATAAACTGAAAATTGTCGGTGGCGGAGATCCTCCTCCTCCGTCTCACCATCACACGCCGCCGCAGCCGCCGCCGCAGCAGCAACAATTTAATCAATTTCAGCAGCAGCAGCACCAGCGTCAGATACAAAGTAACAACATCAACAACAACGGCGGCGGCAGCCTGGCGCCGGCTCAGGGGGACGCTGACAGTCGGCAACATGGTGGTAAGGACACCGTTTTGGGAAACCAGGTCGAGCAGCAGATGCTGAATAAAAGTGAGGAGGACCATCCGTTCAAAGCGGGGGACCAGATGGGCAGCAGGTACGAGCACGACAGCCTTGGAGCAACGAGCGGCAGCAACAGCATAAGCAATCCGCCCCAGAGTGCCAGGGGGAACGGCACTGCTTCGGAGTTTAATCATTATTACGGCAATGCTAGAGTAGGGCCCTGCTTTGATCAACATGGCGGACAACAAAGCCCCGGGTTGGGGATAATGCATTCGTCGGCCCCCAGCAGCATGGATCCGGCGCAAAACTCCCACGACGGCTACCACAACAACCAGTACAACCACTATGCCAGCTATAGAGCGGGCTACGGCGGCGGAGGCTATGGTATGATGAGCTCCTCCAGACAGGGCAACAACATGCTGATGGGCCCGGGTAGCGGCGCTGCTGCCGCTGCCGGCCACGGTAAGGCTTCCATGGCCCCTGCTTCTGGCAGCAACGTCGGGGGCTTCCAGAGGTTCCCCGGGCAGAATCAGCACCCCTCCGGCGCCACCCCGACTCTCAACCAGCTCTTGACGTCCCCCAGTCCCATGATGCGCGGCTATGGCAGCGGCTATCAGGACTACGGCAGCCCAACGGCGCAGCAGCAGTCGGGCATGGGGCTGAGCAAAGACATGGGCTCCCAGTACGGGTCCACAGCGCACGGCTGGGGGGGACAACAAAGAAATCACCCCGCCATGAGTCCGGGAAGCAGCGGGCAAGGCATCAGCAGACCCCAAGTGAGTAACTCCGGCACAAGTTGGCGGTTATTAAAATGTATTTTCAGCGACCGGATAGGCGAAGGTAGTTAGCGGGGAAGCTAGCTCCGCTGAAGGTCCCTGTCCGAGCGTGTGTCCGCGGACCGGACCAAACTTCTCTGGAGTTTGGGTTAAATGATGATTTTGGTTGAAAATAAGGCCCAGCTAGTTTTATTTTTAAGTTACGTTGCCTTTTTTTTTCTTTGAGTGTCGTTTCTGTCGAAGGTGAAGTTGCTAACTACGGGACTTCGAGTTCTGCTCAAGGTGACTTGCAGAGTGGAAAAGGAGAAGCCCGACATGTCGCGTAATTGTGCCAATATGTCACCAGTTTTGCTAGTTCAGGCCGATTTGGACTCATCTGCCTTCGTGTCCCTTATTAATGTTCGTCCTTTTAGCTGTGGAACATTCTCGCATCTCGACTGCAGTGAACTACAGCTGCGGCGGTAAAACGCGACGTAATGAATATTCATCGCGTCTCGTTTCTACCTTTTCCTTTTAAAATGTTTATTTGTTGGAAATTAACCGAACGGTGCTCGTTTGTACTTTTAAAAACGTGTATGAAAAGTGTTTTTCAGAACGGCTGGAGGCTCGCTTTAGTGTCGACGTGATTGTGGACACGTTTTGGCCGGGGCGTGTGGTTAATTCATCACTTATGTACGCTGGGTAGATCCGAAATATTTTAATAGATCTTGTCTTCTGACAAGTATCGGACACTGAGGGTACGTGCTACCGATAGCCGGTACCTTGACGGCTAGGTGAGACTGGGGAGCTGGAGCGCTGCGCGCCGAAGGCGTGCCGGCTTTGGCCCCCGGCTGCCTAAGCTGGGAAAGTGACTCGATCCCCTTCGCGAGGGTTTGGAATTTGAATTGTGGAGGTAAAAGCGGCCGTAACCGTCTCCAGACAGCTGCCTCCTAGTTGACATGTTACCCGCCACCTGATTGGCTCTCCTTCTCCCCGCCGGGCGACTTAACTCGGCGGACGTAAATAGATGCTGCTCTGCCCCGCGCTTGTCCGCGAGCTCGGAGGGTGAGATTGATCTCGCGCTTGATTGATTGGCGCTCGCGTGCCCCGTGCACTAGTGGCTTTTTGTCTAGGCATCTTTTTTATTATTATTTTGGAGCAGTCCCCCAAAACATTGCATGAATATATCAGGCTCTAGAGCTGTTCCTGAAACGTTATTATTATTAACCTGAATATGTATTATTAATGTAAGTTTTTACAATTAAGGCAGTGTCGGTATAATAATGATGATTTAAAAAAAAAAAAAAAAAACTAGCAGTATTTGACTAACAAACTGTCTGATCGACCGCAGTGATTGCTCTGTGTGTATGTGCAGGGGGGCACTAATTATGTAGTAATTTAACCAACGTAGGGTCTCCACAGAAATAATTTTGGATTGATTGCAGCTGTTTAACCCGACTCATGTTGCTTCCAACAGTGCTAATATTAAAAAAAAAATAAAAATGTTTTCTTTAATTTGTTTTTAAATTTCCTCTGAGTTGGCACTCAAAATATAAACATAGCTACTGGGTCGGTGCTGGTTTATTGTTATTTTTCATTAATAAAGACAAATGGCTTTGGTTTGTTTTCACTGATGAATACAGTGCAATGAAAGTGTTTTGCTGAAGGAAACGTACTATGAAAGCTATGTTATTGCCAACAAGCTGTCTCTTTGCATCAAGGACTGAAATGAGACTTTGTAACAGTTGTGTGGTTTGAGTATATGGATGAATGTGTCAGGTCTCCCATTTAAAACCTGCCAGTTTGTGTCGTCTTTTTGATTATTGATTATAGAGTTTGAGGTTAACTCGTTTTTAAGGCATTGAACATATTAGCTTTTGGTATTTGTGGTTTGATTAACTTGCAGTTAATTTTACAATAATATTTTCTCTCTTGTAAGATGTGCAGACTTGATCCATGTAATGGTCCTGGATTTAGAAGTATATCCATTTTGGATATTGGTTGTCTGTTTTTGGAGGGGAAATGTATTAAAAAATAGTGTAAGTGTCAGCTGACTTATTTTCAGTCCAAACTTGATAAGCCATTTTTATATGCACAGTCTTAATTTGTTTGATTCAGATAATTCAGACTAGTTAGAAAGATGAGTGAATTTATTTTATTGGTGTCAGAGTAATTCTGGAGATGCACTGAAGATCCTCGATGGAAATTAATTTAGGTGTGTGTGTGAACAGAGGACGGTCATGTGAGCAGTCTATCATTTCCCACGCCATTCCTTAACTTTATCTCCCTGTAGACAGTAAATGCAAATAACAGGCCTTGCTTAGAAAAGTTACTATCATGGTTTACTGCAGACTGCTGTTTGTAGAAAAAATAGCATGCTCAGCTGTAATAATAGCTGAAAATCAAAATTTTTAATGTCAAAACATTGATGTCATCTACTGCGTTACACATGCAGTGTGGTAAGCGACATTGACCTTGGGTGGAACGAGTGAAGGGGAGTTGTGTGGTGTTTACCATTCATGAAAAGCAGTTAACAATTCCAGGCCATCATATGAGACACTCAATATTTTATCATCTACTTTATCTTGATCTACAGTATCTACCTGGATTAACTTCATCAGTCTTTGTCTTAAGGAGAAACCCCTTTCTGCTGAAATGTTTGGTTATTCGCGGAACTGGTGAGTGAATTTTATTGCCTCACCAACCAGTTACAACCAGCTAATATATAGTTCTTGGTGGTCTAAGATCTGTGTAAATATTCCGTTGACTTGCAGTTGGATGGCTTCAGTGAAGTCTCTCTCTCTATTCCAACGTGGAGAAAATGTGCCGCTGCTAGGTCTGCTCCCTAGTGTCAAAATAGTAGCCTCCACGCCGTTTGGTTCTGGTGGGCTGTTTGCAAAGACGTTGAGTGCTACAAACGTAATTTTAGCACTTAGGGTCAGAGGGAGGGTGACGCCTTACAATACCGATCAGTATCATTTAAATGTTTGTCACCTGATCCCTTTGAGTGATGATCCCGGCCGGTTAAGTTTCATTTACACCTGCTGCGTTGGTTAGTAGCAACCCGGTGAATTAAAAAAGAGAACGCTCCATTGTTATTGACGAATGTGGCCGGGCATCTTCCTCACCATCCGGGATGAAATGCTTCGCATGGGAGTGTAATTGGCAGCTGGGTTATCCCCGGATTGCCCGTGGTTTTGTTAAAATGTCAATTAATCCAAATTTGCCATAAAAATGGACCAGTCGGGTTTGTGCGCCAGACATGTAATTAGCTTATTAATACGCTAATGGAGTGTTTTTCTTCTGTGATGTATAAAGAACAATTGGAGTCAAAGGTTACAACACGGATTGCTGGTTTGCAGTTGATAAAGCAGATTTTTTAAATGAGTGTGCGCATGTGTTTATGAAATGCAGACCCCCAAAGCAAAAGGTCTGCTTTTTTCTTTAATTTGGCATAAGGCTGTTGGAGAATGGCTGTGATGATTTAGGTCGGCTCGACATGGAGGAGGTGCTGTTTATATCCAACCTGATTGTTGTTGTGTTCATCCTTCTCAAAAGTAGTCAGTAATTTAGGTGCCTCTACAGATTGATAAATGGTTAATTTCAAGAAACTCTGTTTTTTTTTCATTGCATTCATTGCGTACTCCTTTGGTTTTAAACAGGTCCATATCATTTGAGCAGATGTTTGCTCTTTGGCCGTAATGATTGTTGGTGGTTGTGCTTCGTCCGTTGGTGCTCCCCGTGTGTTCTTTGCATTCTCTGTGGTTCCCAGAAGCTCTGCAGCACCCTGCTTTAGGCACAGTTTTGTTCGCCCAACCAAGGTGCCATAAGTCTGCTGGCAGGGGGATTAATGTCGAATGTGAGGTTGTGTGATTTCTCCTTAAAATAAAATGTCTTAAATGGGCAAAGTCTCACACATTGGGCCCGGATGCCCGGCTTACTGACACAGTGCCTGATCCTTCAGTTGTATGACTCAGCAGTGCTCATTACAAAGAGCCAGAGAACCGTTTGTGTTCCTTAGCAGGATGCCGGGAAGGGATGGGAATAAAGGGTTGTTTGAATGCAGCCCAAGCCGAAGCGCGTGCCTTTTTGGGAAGATTCGCTCAGCTGTGTCCTACAGCGTGCTGTAAAACCCTCGCTTTGTTTATAGCTGGGCTATTGATCTTGATATCTCTCTCTGTCTACCCCCCCCCCCCCCCACGCCTCTACCTTTCCCTCCCCTTATTGCCTCAGGCTATCTTATTTCTCCTTGGCGATCGTGCTTATTGGGCAGCCAGCCAGCGGGGTAAGCCCTTGGGTGGCCTTGCCTCTTTGACAGCAGAGACGTGACCTTCACATATGTAAATTAGCCATGTGTGGGCCTTTGAATGGAAGCATGGGCTCTGTGGGTGGGGGGTGAGGGGAGGGGCGGGAGCAGGCAGGGATTCCCCTCTACATCCCTAGTCTAGTTCTCTGGATGTCCCTGAGTGGTTCCCTTTCTTGGGGTTGAATGCAGGATTTAAGATCAGTCATTGATCATTATTTTTCAATTTTCTGTTCAATAGGTAAATGCAGCTATTTTATATTTGTTAAAATAAGTTTTGGTGTAGCCCGTGTGGATCATCTACTACTGTCACTTCAAGCTTAGCAAATGGCTCCTTTTGCTGGCGTCAAATAAAATCACTGACCAGCTTTTCCATATGCAAGTCCGGTCGCGGTGGGTGACCTTTAAGGCCGTGCAGCCTGCTGGCTGTTTGCAGCACTGGTCATACCCGCCCGCTGCTGTCAGTCGGCCTGTACACTTTGTGCCCCTTCGTGAACATTCCCTCCCACCCCCCGCTGGACACAGTAACATCAGCCCCGTGTCAGGGGGTGTCCCGATCACCGCTCCCCAGCTTGCGTTACCATAATCAATAGACGGGCCAGTACAGACATATTCTGCCTTGCGGTGACAATCACGCATCTGTAGCCATTGTGGCTTTTGGTACGATAACCTCCTCGCCGTTAAAACTGTCAGAATGGCTTTTAAAATTTCATTAGAGGTGCAGTTAATAGTTTAACGTGTTGTTACTGGCTTTAGCAATGAAACTGCTACATTTTGAAGTGAATCCTCTTAAAAATGACCTCTTCGGTGCAAGAAGGCACATAATATGTAGTAATACTGAATTTGAGCATTGAGTGGTGGTCAGATGTGGGCACTAAGCTCTTTGGGGGGGGGTTGGTAGGGCTGGTCAGCGTGGGGTAACTGGATGTTTCGCTGGGTCACATTACGACAGTTATGCATGTCAAACATTCAGCAGCTCTTCTCTTGTGCACATGGTGCTATAAAGACTATATCGACACAGGGGCCGGTCGTGTGCTTCTCCCGAGTTTGTGTGTGTGTGTGTGTGTGTGTGTGAGAGAAGGTGCTTTCACACCCATGGAACTTTTATCTGGAACCAGGGACTTTTGTCATGTTCATGCTCAGAGGAACTACATTTTTCCTAGTACTTACTACAGACTAGGTACTTTTTTGTTCTAAAATTAATTACTGGGGAGGTTCTTACAGCAATAGCTTGCTGATTGGTTGACCATAAGCAGTGGCGCTAACTCAGAAGTCACGTGGCAGTGCAGAAAAAGAGACGGAGCAAAAATTGAGCAGATGGAATTATTCTTGTCCCCCAATTACATTTAATGCATCAATACATTTTTTGCTCACGTCTCCATATTTCGGCATCGGAAAATTCTACCACTAATCAATATACTTCTGTCTAATTACCAGTGCCTGCGTGGAAACTTTAACCAGCACTTATTAGCGGGATAATCCTATCTTTTTTTTTTTCTCTGTGAAAAACAAAAGATCAGTCTGTTGGCCGGATTTAATAAGAATTATGAACATGTTTGATCGTGATCAATCCCCCCCCTCCCAGTAAGTAAACAATTTGTCTTCCATTGTTTTGGCATGACGTGGTTTTGTATGAAAACTATGAAATAATATAAAGCTACGAACTTTTTGCATCACCTATGCTCATTTAGCATAAATGTCCCAGTTCCTGTTGTGTGATGTCAGAGTGATGCTACCGTAGCTCCAGGTTGAGAAGCCCAGGGACTTTTAACCAGGAACCAGGTTCTGGAACTCTGGTGTTAAAACACCTGGGGAAAGAGTGTGTGAGGGGTGATGGAAGATCTTTGCAAGGAATATCTGCACCCATCCCCCCCCCCCCCCCCCCATAACTCGCAGGGGAATTGGGCTGGTGGCGTCTGTCATGCTGAGAGAGAGGAACGATGCACTGCTTCACAGGTCAGACCCGCGCCGGGGACTTGATGGCCGTTACCGAGAACCGCGACTGTTGTGCACAGAGTGGCTCTGGCCTTCAGCAGGGTGAGCTGTCCTTAAATGGCGGAAAAGGCAGAGCAAGTAATGCAGAATAATCCAGAAAGGACGCGGCACGCCAGGGACGAAGGCCGTGCTCTTATTTCAGCGTTGGTGATACCGACGTGGTCCGTTCTTCACGGAGCCTGCCGCGAGCGAGTGGCCTTGTTTGTGCCGCGCCGTTATCGCGCGGCCGCTTCTGCCCGCACCTCCTCCCTGCCGCTTCTCCCTAAGCGCTTTTGCATATTAGCTCAGGCAAAACCATGGTCCTCGCGCCTCAGAGGCCATTAGGCGTAACAGCCTGCCCCCACCTCATTTCCTGAGTGTTATGATCCCCCCCCCCTAGCTTTACGACCCCTCGCCTTTCGGATATTTAAATAAAACCGAGGACGGGTGCGGGACTCGGCAGTGCGGGTCATTTTTTTTTTTTGTCTTTTTTTCCCTTTTGGGTATTCGGCTTCTCTCGCCCTCCATCAGAGCGGTAAGGGTGGGTTTCTTGCTCGCGTCCCGCCGCCCTGCCATCCGTCAGCGTCTCTCCCAAGCCGGCCAGGAAGGGCCCAAATGGCTCATAAAGGGAGAGGAACACAAATATCAGAAAAAAGAGCAGAGGTACAGCTTGGCCCCAGTGTGAGCCACTAACATCAGCTGTGTACCGAGGAGTATCGAGGCGAGGATTAGCAGCAGAAAAACAAAAGCGACATGGAGGTGGGGGCGGGGGGAGCAGAGTCCCTGTGCGTTTTTCTCAAGAGCGTGTGACAAGGTCTTCGGCGAGAGCTATGGTGGGAGGCCCATTACTGTCAGGCTAATCTCGAAATAATTAATTGTGAAGTCGACGGTTTTAAAGAGTATTGTAATTGAATCCTAAATTAGGCCTGGGAAAGAGGACACGTCCTGTTTCGCTATTAGCTCGCTCCCGTTCCGGCACGGCGGAAGCTCGGCTGCCGGGGGCTGGGGGGGGCGCATATTAAGCAGGCGTCCGTCTGATTTATCTTGCGCGGCCTGTGTTTGTGTTTTAGATTTCCCTTCCTTTGAGTGTGAGCGGCGCGGCCGTGCATCACAGCCCTTTAGTTGTTTGTTAAAGGGCCGATTCTGTCAATATTGTGCTTTTGTTCTGCTGCCTTGTTAATGAGTCGTTTCAGGAGTTAACCTGCAGCTTGTCATCTTGCCACCTCATTCTCATTTGTGTGTATTTGTTCTCTGTCCACGTTCTTTGGTTAAAGTAGGCTTTTGAAGGTTCTGTTTGGAAATTGTTGCAGCTCAGGTGCGTCGTTCCATCCGGCTGCAAAGGCCCACAGTACAAGCTGATGTAGCGCTCACTCCCTCTCTCGCCCCCTGGAGTGTGTCATAGGGAGTGGACGGCTATAACGGGGAGCCTATCGCAGTATGCTTGAATTGGTGACACCCCCCCCCTCCACCCCCCCGCCCCACCCGCTCTCCCTATGGTTTTGATTATAAAGGCTTTTGGAAAATAAGACAGAACATTTCTTATTTTCATTTAAATGTCGTCTAGAGTAAGCAGCTATGGGCAGTGATGTCAGTGTTTGCTTGAGGGCAGGCTGTTTGTGCTCTGTGCTTTGGTATCTGCTGGCTGTCATTGGCTGATCGCACCACACACACACACACACACACACACACACACACACACACACACACACACACACACACACACGCGCAGTTCGTGCTTACCTATGCCGCAGGTACCCTAAGAAGGTTACCGTGGCGTGACCTGCTGAAGTGCGTCGGGAAGCACCCGTGCTTCCGCCTGTCGCCTTCCGCTTGCCGCATGGAACCCGGGTGCAGAGCCTGGCCACGTGGCCGCGATTCTGGCACCAGCGCACCTCGGGTGAGACTCACTGACCCAGTTCAGTGTGAGCCCAGACCCGCACTGCGCTAATTTAGGTTAATTGTGCCGGTATTAAGGCAGCTTGGTCTGTCACGTGTGCCAGCTGCCGTTAGCACTGGCCTCCGTCCCCTGTCTGTGACATCACCGTGCTGTCATGGCAACGTCACAGCAGAGCCGTTTTTGCTATAATTAAGTAGATTCCTAATTTAACTTGCATTTTTCATGCCTGTATTTGCAGTTTAGAGAATAATAAAATGAAGAAAGATTATCCCAAAGAACAAACACATCTTAGAGCCCCTGAAAGCAGAGAAATGGAGGAGTGTGTTATGATGAACGAGAGATCTGCCGCTTATATATAAGCCTATTACACTGCTGCACTGTCATGATGTATACGGGACTAGAGACTCTACTATGATCCTGGGTGGGGGGTTATGGGTTTGTTCTCTGTAGGGCTGGGCGATATGGACAAAAAAACATCTGAATATATTTTGGCTGGTGATTATACAATATATATCTAAGTGGGGAAGAAAATCAGTTGTAAATCAAAGCAATACAAGTTGTCACAAAAACTAACAAAGGTTGAAGTCCATGACAAATTAATTTATAATTAACAGGCCTACAGTATCTGAAAGTGCTTTCAGTAACATATTGCAGTTAGGCTACAGGTTAAGAACAGATCAAAATATTTTAATGCAAACAGAACTGGCATATTCTGCAAATGCATTTGAAATTGTATGAAACACAAATAAAAATGTTAGAAAATAGGACAATGACCTGTTACATGCTCTCCATTGTTTTAACAAACAAGTTAATCTGTAGCCTATAACAAGTGCATTTATTTTTTTTCTTAAAGTATTGTTTTCAACTGTGCAAACGGCAGCTTGTAAAGTATCTTTTACTGAGGTGGTCTTATCTAAGCCTGAATATTTTGGTAACTACTTACCTGCCATCCGCTATTTCCTAGGTTGAAGTTTTGATGTGATAACTTGCAATAATTGCAGTAGCACTTTAAAAAGAATATCATGCTTTGTTAGCGGGCCACTGAAATGTAATCACTAATTACAGCTGCTCTTTTCATACCGAGGTTCAGCGACACATGGACCACAATTGATCTAACTCATTAATAATAGCCAACCAATAAAATAATATATTTTACTTATTTATTTTTAGTCATCTACAAGTATCTGTGCACTAATTCCATAAGCTACCTGCTCGATGGGGTTAGCCCCATCACAGTGCGGGTTGGGGGCGGGGTTAGCCCCATCACAGTGCGGGTTGGGGGCGGGGTTAGCCCCATCACAGTGCGGGTTGGGGGCGGGGTTAGCCCCATCACAGTGCGAGTGCGTGTGGGTTGGGGGCGGGGTTAGCCCCATCACAGTGCGAGTGCGTGTAGGTTAGGGGCGGGGGTTAGCCCCATCACAGTGCGTGTTGGGGGCGGGGTTAGCCCCATCACAGTGCGGGTTGGGGGCGGGGTTAGCCCCATCACAGTGCGAGTGCGTGTGGGTTGGGGGCGGTGTTAGCCCCATCACAGTGCGGGTTGGGGGCGGGGTTAGCCCCATCACAGTGCGAGTGCGTGTGGGTTGGGGGCGGTGTTAGCCCCATCACAGTGCGGGTTGGGGGCGGGGTTAGCCCCATCACAGTGCGAGTGCGTGCGGGTTGGGGACGGGGTTAGCCCCATCACAGTGCGGGTTGGGGGCGGGGTTAGCCCCATCACAGTGCGGGTTGGGGGCGGGGTTAGCCCCATCACAGTGCGGGTTGGGGGCGGGGTTAGCCCCATCACAGTGCGGGTTGGGGGCGGGGGTTAGCCCCATCACAGTGCGGGTTGGGGGCGGGGTTAGCCCCATCACAGTGCGAGTGCGTGTGGGTTGGGGGCGGTGTTAGCCCCATCACAGTGCGGGTTGGGGGCGGGGTTAGCCCCATCACAGTGTGGGTGGGGGGTGGGGTTTAACCCCTTTATGGCATTCGTGCACTCGGATGGGAGCAGAGATGCTAGCAAACACTGGAGAAGAAAAAAGGCTTTCCGCAAGATTGAAATGGAAATTTATTTACAATCTTTAGCTTCATTTAACTTGATATAAACAATACCGACTCAATCCATATCACACACTGTTTACATCCCTGTATGTTTTAAAATCTCAGTAAACTGGGGGGCAAAAGCTGCTGATTTTTCCTCCGGGTTGAGCAGGCCGAGGAGCCTATTATGTTGTCACTCATAATGTGGAGAGCTGACCCTAAGGACTCCCCCACCCACACCCACCGCCTGCGTCCCCCCCCCCTCTGCCGGTTATAGCTGCTACCTGCCAGGGCTCCCCAGTGATGAGGCACCGACCACCAATCGGCATGAACCAAATAAAATCCCCACCCCACAAAAAAATCCTCGTAACATATCTCCCTGAGGAAAAATGGGTGGTCAATACAAGTCTGATAATGAAATCAGTCCCATTAAAATAGTTTCGGGTGACTTTTAATAAGTGTGTGATGTTGAAGGACAGCAGGTCTTTGCGTTCACATTGGGGTATTAGGGTGATAGGCCGGTTATTCTCGCCTGTCACCCTGCGCCGGACACGGTGCCGCTGTGCTTGCATTGCATCACGGCGTTGGCTGATGGATGGCGCGGGCCTTTTTAAGCCCAGAGGAGCAGTTAGTGTTAATTCTTTGTTCCTTTTATTAATGGGTGTAAACATTTTACCCCCCCCCCCCCCACTGGCACTCTCTCTGAATTCATTACAGAAAACAGACATTGATAATTTATAAATACACTTAGTAATACGGCTTCATTTGGACGTGGCCAGCGCGTGCCGACTTGCTATTACTGCGGTAATTTCCAGGAATGGGTAAAATTGAATGCATATTTAATCTGTGTTTACACTGGTGTTTCTGTGAAGCAGTGAAATGGTGCAAATTTTCTTTAACAGACACTCCCCCATGCCAGGGAGTTATTGTGTTTCTAAGTCTAAGTATTCTTCACGCAACTGGGCATTGAGGTGTGTGTGTGTGTGTGTGTGTGTGTGTGTGTCTGGGGGGGGGGGGTTGGAATGGCTTTGCTTCACTCTGCCTTGGCCCTCCCGTGACTCTGACTTGTTGCCGTGTGCCGGTTACCATGCGGGCTCTCGCCGTGTATTCTTGATGCGGTCGCCGTGGCTACCCTGTAACGGCAGATGCGGATGGAATCTGCAGAGGCCGGGGTCTTCGAGTGGCGTGCCGCGCTGCCTTTGTGCCCATTTGTCCTCCCCTCCTGGGGTGTAAATCTAACACGGCGGCCCAGCTATCATCAGCCAGCATTCAGACTGACACTCTGTCCACCGCTTCAAGGACTGAAAGCTCCGGGAGCAATAACCCTCCCCCCGGCGTAACGGCTTTCATGCACAAGGGCTCCATGGAGGTGCTTAAAAAAATTAAATGACAACAAAAACATTAATAATTTAAAGAATCGCTGATATTCCTTACATGCAGACTCAAAAACTAAGAGGGTCGTTGCTTCTCTTTGATTATGGGCCTGTACTGGTTTCACTGGACTCCCTGGGGGTATCTGGTGGTTCTGGGAGTTAAAACAGTTTTTATGTTGGAAGTTCAGACTGGCTTTTAATAATGTTTGTTTGTCTGATGAGAATGCAGTCCGTAACCCATCTGCAGCGGTCACGCGAGCACGGTTCTGTACGCATCACGCCTTTTTATTATCCTTTTTGTGATTTATCCTGCGTGTTGCGCTGGCCTGTAAGCAGAAACGCCTGCTGCCTCATTCCTGTTGTTGACATCGATATTGTCTCCGCATCAGTGAAATGAGTTTTGCTGACCTGAGTCAGCAAGAGCGGCAAAATTTTGCGGGCGTAGTGGTGCAGCGCCTGGTGGAGAGAGACGTCGGCGTATCGGCACCCAAACGCCTCCGCGCTCTCCCGTTCCGGCCGCTCGGTGCGTGTGCATGTGCGGAGGCTCTAATTCCCTCCAGATTGAACGTTAGACGGGGCCTGGTTATCATCAGAGATGAAAGGGAGCTGGCCGCTGTAACGTCTGAGAGAGGGCGCCGTGTGGCAGCGACTGGGCCGGGCGAGGTGACGGATAGGCACGTACGCACGTGACAGTCAGCCGGCTGGCCTTCTGGCTGACTCAGAGCTTTGGTGGCGGGCTGCCCGACATAGCTGGGAAGCCGCATACCGCCCAATCTGCCGGCCGTCCAGAGCGCGCGGCCTGTTTGTTCAGGTGTGATGTCATTTTCCGTAGCAGACAGAAGCTGCATCGGAGCATGGCGACCGCGTGCGGAAATGGCGGGATTAACTGTCGTGATGGGATTGTAGCCGAGCTCGATCGAGGGTGGCTGGGTGGGCTCCTCAGAATCCGGGCCGAACCGGGCCTGGCGTTTGCCTCTGGGATCGTAGGGTTCTGCTGTATTCATGGGAATGAATTTGAGGGATGCATTGACACGGCGAGCCTCTATCGACACGCTGGTCATGTCTGATTCCTGATGGATTTGCCACTCTTTCCACATGCGGTACGCTGTCGGTCTCCACCCTGGGAAGGGGTGGGGGCTTCTGTTGCAGTGGGTGTGTAGTAATCCGGGGAATCCGGAAGAGTTAGGGATGCAGTTTGATGTTTCTGATACTTTACAGCCGAATCCTGTTCTTGAGTTTACCTGGTGTCCCTAACCCAGTGACCTCTGTGGTGACAGAGGCCACTGATCTCGCTCTGGTCTACAGCTGGGGACACGCGCACGCACTCACACACACTCTCTCTCTTACAGTCACGTTCTGGCATAAAGGGTTCTGAATAGATCCTGCGGTTCCCCCTCCACGCCGGCCCCTGGTGTACCGCGGAGTCTCCATTGTATTATGAAATGCAGGATTTTTTATAATGAGCAGTGACCATTTGTCAACCGTTTATCAGCCCAGAGGGGTGTCACGGTATCACGTTAAAATATTTCTGCTCCTTTTTTCACGCTTTACATGAAAGAATATCGTTCGTCCTGCACCTTCTGTGAATCTAACGCTCCTGTACCATGCGATAAAGCGTGAAACTGCTTTCTGCGGAATGGCTGGCGGTGAAGCCGGCTCAGAGAAGCGGCGCAGAGGAGCGGCCTAAATGGCATGGAGCCGCAGATAACTCCTTTGTCCACGACGGCGCGCTCTCCCCGCACGAGGGGCAAGGACTGCTTTGGTGGGGTGGGGAGTTAAAAGGCCGCTGTCAATAGGCGCAAGATCGGCGGCCCAGAGTGTCCAGGCTTTTAGTCACGAGGGGTCGCACCGTCTCGCACGCTGCCTGGACATGAGGGGCCAGTGAAGGGACCCGCAACCTGTCACTGCAGAGCACTGGCTACCTGGGCGCACAGTCTGCAGGGGAGCTGGGTTATCAGGGTGCGGATGGGAGGGGGGGGCTGGGTTTCATTGTTTTCTCACAGGAATATTATTATTAGGGGTCCAAGCACCAGTGGGGGCTGGATCCTTATTATAATTTTATTATATTATATAATTCTTTATACCATTGTCTTAGCAGCTTCCTCAAACCAGCAGCCGAACTTAAGACGTCACATGACATGCATGCTCGCCCTCCATGAGAGTCCCAGGTCACGGTAATAAAGTCGCCAACCCCCCCATAGGTTTGTAGGCGGTTGGCTTATCGGCATGCGTGGCGTGTGTCCCCCCCCCCCCCCCCCCCCGACACCCTGCATTTCTGAGGAGCTGTTTTGTATCATCTTGACAGTGAACTTCACAGTCCACATCCACATCGTGACCCTGGGCAATGACCTCCTCCTCCCCACCCCCCCCCCACCCCCCATTCCCACACACCTCTGCTGACCGTAACGTGAACATGACCGCTGTGGTCAGGAGATCGCCGCACGCTGACGTCGGAGCCTCGTCCATCTGTTCGCTCGTTTTAAGTGCTGCGCTAGCTGCCGGCCTCTCGTTAGGCCTGGGGGTGGGGAGGGGTTAGGGGGGGGCTTCTGTCCCCTTTTCCTTTTTCCGGCTCCCAGTGATCTTCAGCGATTGTGTGGCCTTGGCAGAGGCTCTGGGAGAGCCGCCTAAATTATAGATCAGCCTATTACAAATTCTTAGTCATTTTTCTCCCGTGTGCCTTTTTGGGCTGTGGCACACATTGCGGGTGGCACGCTGCCCTGTTTTTTATTTTTTATAATTCATGACTGTGACGTTTAATTCATGAGTGCTCCAATTAATGGCACTAGGGCGGGGCACCGTGCCAGCGTGACCCCTGACCCCTGAACTATCCAGGCTCGGTGAGCGTGGGCTCCGCTTCCTCTCTGCTTTAGATGGATCCACGCAGCCTCTCTCTCGGAGGCGTGCTCCAGCAAGATGGCTGCCCCGGTTATCCATGTCACCTCGGCCGGGAGAGGATGAGGCCGTTCCTTCCCACGTGTCCCTAGATCGTTGGACAGGCAGAGGACGCGGATGTGGGTGGGGGCGGGGGGCGGGGGGCAGGTCTCCTGGTAGCAGTGGTGTCGGCATGAGCGCCAGGTAGCGCTTAAGTAATGCCGGGCTTGGATCGGTGCCGGGCCTGGCTCCCACAGGCTGGGCCTGGCTGACTGAGGTTCAGTAACAGATTTTGGCAGGGGGGCTCGGGGGGGGGGGGGGGGGGGTGAGTGCGATGATGATGATGATAATAATTATCCTGAATTCCAGAGCTGCGGCGTCAGCGGGAGCAGATCCTCGTCTGGATCTCCTCCAAGGTACCGAGGGGTGAAGCCAAAACATCTGTCTCCCCCCCCCCCACTCCTCCAGACCCCACATGACTGCCTAGTGAAGGCGGGACCAGCTGGAGGCCTGGCCAATTAGGCAAGGAACCAGCGGGTGATGGGCAGTTTGGGAGTCAGACTGGTTTAATATCTTGTGTGTAAACATTAGGGTCATGTGATGCTTTGTACTCATTTTAGTCCCGCCTTTCTACTGTGGCACCACACACACACACACACACACACACACACACACACACACACACACACACACACCATCTCTACAGGTGGCCCTTAAAACCTGCTGATCCATAGACTGTCAGGCACACCTGAGCCCAGCTCAGTCCCAGGTGGTGTTTGGGGGGGTGGGGGGGGGGGCGTTTGTCTTGGAGTCGGCTGCTGGAAGACGAACCCCCCCCGCCCCGGGGCTTTTCAATCCCGGCATTTCCATGACTTTAACAGCCCACCCCATCCAGTGAGACGTAAAGGTTTGTGTCCCTGTGCCGCCCGTCTCCTGCGATCACTTTTATCTTCCTTAATATTTCCCGGCGTTAAAATGGAAAGTGCAGCCTGTCACGTGGCACCTGGGAACTGCCGTGCCCCTCGCCAGGACCAGGATCTCCATCAGGGGGTCAGTGGGGGGGGGGAGGGGGGGGGTTGATATGGAGGCGTATCTCTCAGGCAGATTAAATAAATTGTGGGGTATTTCTGGGATGAGAGAATGTTGCGGCAAATACCGTGCGGTCGTGCCGGTGCAGTCCGCTCAGGTGTGTTGTTCGTTTACGGTATTCGTTTGCCAAGCCGCGGTCCCAGCGCATGTTTCTCCTGCCGCGCTGCCCCCCTTTTTTTTTCCCACGTCTTATAAGCGGCGTCGACACGCGGCTTGAGGCGCCCGCTTGCTTAGACTTCTCCTTTAAAATCTTTTTTGTTTGTTTCCCCTTCCTATTTCCATCAGGTGGCTTCCATGGACTTCATGGCGATGAAGCGCTCACAGCTCTACGGGATGGGCGGCAACCCCTATTCGCAGCAGCAGCAGCAGGGCGGGGCCTATCCCAGCCAATCATACGGAACACCTGGCCCACACCGCTACCCAATGGGAATGCAGGGGCGGGGCCAGGTGGGCATGGTTGGCATGCAGTACCCCCAGCAGCAGGTATGTATGCCCCCTTTGCCTTGGGCGCCCCATCGCGCCGTGTCACCTTGGCGACAGGGTCGTCTGGCTCCTGGTATTCTGCAGCTGGCCATCGTGAGGGTTTTCGGATTCGCCGTGGCTTGTGGATGTTGAAATTAATGACTTCGCTGAAGGGGAGAGTTGCTCCTCTCAGGATGCTCGAGCCCTTCCTTGAAGTGCTGCGTGTTTGATTTTTTTTTTTAGAGCAGCCGGAATAAAGGTTTATACATCTGCCTCGGCGTCTGAAAGTGTCAGTTGAGCGCGTCGACATGCTGTGTGCGGATCTCCACCGGAACTCGCACTTTCTGATGTTTCATGTTTCATTAGAGATGGGATTTGAGGTGCTTTCGGCAGTAAATATTTATCCGGTGGAATCACCGTGCTCCGCGTGCCTCGCGGTTTGGAATCATAACAAATCAGCGACGAGCCCCTCTTGGGGGTTTTTGTTCATCACTGTTATGTCTGAAGCGGACTGAGGGCGGAGTCCTCTTCAGGTTCTGTCTGCTATTGGGTCGGTGTGAGGGAATTGCTTTTGGCCCTTCTGCCACATTCGCCGCCACCACTGCTGGCCCAATCGGAACTCGCCATTCCCGGTGTGAAACGTCCTTATGCCGTTTCTCTATTTTTAGGCCAAGGGCTGTTTGTTTGAGCTTGGTGTGTCTCCCAAGAGACTCTGGCAAGGCAAGGCCGCTGACATTACGGGGGCACATGGGGGGGGGGGGCAGTTTGGTGAGAGGGCTGGCAAAAAAAAACCAAATGTGAGTAACGTCTGCGGTGGCAGCTAGCGGAGTTGTTAGGAGCTGAGGCTGTGAGATTAAAACTGCCATTTCAAGTTCCGGCAAGTGCTGGCCAATGGGATGTAGCTGAAATCGCTCTAGTGAAGTATCTGGCTGCGTGGTAAGGGAGGAAAACCTCGGCTGAAACGATCCACTGTTTACCATCTGAACAAGTACAGCCTTCCATGAGATACATGGAAGCTAGGGGGTCACAGCACCAGGTCAGCCAGCATGCAGCGCCCCTGCAGTGGGGGGGTAAAAAAACCATGCTTAAGGGCTCACATACATTTGACGATTCTGCCAAGGCTCGAACCAGCAACCTTCTGATCACAGGCATGGAGGCTTAGCCCACTGAGCCACATAACCGCCCTCTGTAAACCGGCAGCAGACAATGCTTCGATAACACAAGCTTAATGCAGCCTGTCTATGCCCCGCCCTCTCCTTATGATTGGCAGCTCCTTCTCTGCATTATGATGTCATAATGTACCTTTTTGATCCCTGCCATTAATACGAGCCTCTCGTTTACATGGTTCCGCTTGGTTAAAGTGAAACCTGGGTTTTCCTGGGCGGGTCCATGTGGGCACTTTCTGGGGACCCCGGGCCGGCCGTGACGTCAGCGCTTATTGGGGAGATTAGAGAGAAATGGCTGAAACCACTGGAAAACGGTCACGGATTCCGCAGTCACCAAACGGCTGCCGTAAAAAATTAAAGAAATTAGTTGTTCTTCCCGTATGCGGCCATGGGAGATAATTATAACCTTCGAAGTTATCTGCCACTGACATTAAAGCGAAAGCACGGCCGCCATAATTGTGAGCTAACTAAAAGTAATAAGTTCATAATAAGAACGATGGCATATGTACTGTGGTTTGACGTGCTTGGATATGATGCGCTACATAATGAGGCGGACAAATGGAAATGAGTCGATTTACTCGTCGCTCCCTTGGAGACGGAGCAAGAGAAAGTAAGGGCCCTAAATGCTAATCCTGCCCATTATCTTCCAGAGGATGTTTGGGAATGCGCAGGGTGGAAGTGTGACGTTGTGGGTGTCCGCTGACCGATCCCGCCCCCTCACCCCATCAACCAATCGGCATCATCTGCCACGTGTCTGTGATCGAGGCATATGAGCACGGCAGGGATGCAGGCCTGCATCCTGCTCCCCCAGACCTGCACACAGGAAATGACCTCGACCATTAGCCCTCATTTATTTCTGGGGAAGACGAGGAAATGGAAAATTCAGATTCCGCAGCATGGAATCCATAGCTCGGTTCTGCCTTGGTTTTTAATTTAAAAAGGTCCTAGTTTTTAGTTAAGGGTCGGGGACCTCGCTTTAACAAGGACATGTACGTGCGGTGAGGGTTTGTTTGCCGGGTGGGGGGCAACTAGGCGGGACGTGACCTCCGGACGGGGTCGGCCTGTCTGTCGTTAAGTTACACCGCCTGCGGCGAATCCGTTTCTCCAGAAGGGACCCCCTGCCAGCGGGTTCTCAGCTTCCATCACCTGGATAAATGTCCTACCGGCATGTCTCTCTCTCTCGCCCGGCAGCTGACGAGAACGAATAGAATGAAAGAAGCGAATGGACCAGATGACAGGATTTTGGTTGTATCCCTTCCCCCCTCCCCCGTGCCCCCTCCGGCCCCAAAGTGTAACGAACTTGAAAGTAAAAGTCTGCCAATTCCACCGTAATTTCCTGTGATGTCAAAGTTGGCAGACGGAGAGGGGGAGAATTTGAGGGAGCCATTAGCGTGTGATGTGCGGAAGGGAGAGTGATTGCCTGCGAAATGAAAGGGGGGAGACGTGTCAACAAGGCGTGAGAAGCCATTACCGGCCCGCTTGCCGTCCCCGGCGCTTACTTAAGTTAATAGAAAGTAGTCATTAAATGTGGCAGCGAAGCCACGGACCCGGGTCCTGCTGCTACTGGGTTGCAGCCCCTTCCAGCTCTGACCAACTGGTTATATTGTCTGAATTGGAGGATTTTTTTTTGTTCATGAATTGCTGCAGAGTAACAAGTCGCATTGCATTTTATTTGTTTAGTGACGTTACACAGACCCTGGAGCCCGTCGGGGTTAAGGGCCTTGCTGAGGGGACCTAGCAGTAAAATCAGGATTTGAACCAGTGACCTTCTGATGAGGCACAGTGTCCTGAAATGTCTGGTTTGTGTTTCTGACTGTAGCCTGAGACCCGATTCACATTTTTCATGCTGTAGCTCGCTTGTGCGCGGTGAAAAAGCAGGCAGGTGTGCGTCGATTCAGCAAAGGCTGGGCAAGTGTCAGCGTGTGCGTATCAGACCAGTTCTTCCTGTTCTATTGGGAAAACTGGTCCAGTTGCGGAAGTGGAACCCGCCACCGCCTGACTCCTTTTGTCAAATAAACCCAACAAGGTGTTATTCTGAGGGCTGGTTTGGGGGCACGAAGCCCCTCCCCGCGGACCGAAGACGAGCCATGATAGGCTTTCCTGAAAAGGAGTTTCAAGTTTAGTCACACAATCAAACGCTGTACTGCTGTGTAGTGAACTGCTCTCCCACCTGCTACCTGGATTGTGCTGAAGGACGTGTGCAATGGAAAGGAAAACAAAATAGTATGAAAAGATAACTAAATAAAACCAGCAATCAAGATACAATGACTGCGATGTAGACGATGGGGGATAGCGGTGTACAGCAGCAGTAGGGATTCTCTGTGCAACTGCGGTGTTATAAAGATTGTGTTTGATTAAAATTCTTCTTAATGCAACTGAAATGGACGGAGCTGGACTTCTCAGTATGTGCAATGCTTAGTGTGTCTAGGTATGAAATGCTGCCCAAAACCAACTGGAAACCATTTTTTGACGTTTATTAAGCAGGTGCCACTATCTAATGTAAGGGACAGTTGAGAAGGCGGAGCTGACGAGTCCCTGGAGCTCAGGGGCCCAATGGTGACATCACTCTGCCAAATTCAGGATTTGATCTGGTGATCTTCTGAAGTTGCCATCCGGATTTTACGGGGTGGGGGTGGGGCGCTAACATTAAGTCGTGCTATCTGGCCGTTAGCATTTTCTGGCCTGCTCAGCTCCGGCATGTGCCGGTATTCTTGAAGGAAGTGGGCCATACGCTTTTAATTTCCTCACCATCCCTTTAAAGCGGGCATGTGTCAGAGTCCGGGCTGCAGATTGATTTATATATTTTTGTGGTTTCGGAGCCTGCCGTCACTTCCCGTGCAGCCGGGCCCACTGTGGGCGAATAAGCACGCGTGAACCGGAAATTTCTGCCCGTGGACGAGGGGTGCAGGGCGAAAAGAGCGGCATGAAAAATGGAAAACCTTTTTGCGAGCGATTAGCGATGGGCAATTCTCAGAAGGTGATTTCCAGTCAGTAAATTACCGGCTGATTCGGCACGCCAATCTGGGCTGAGCCGCTTTGTCTTGCATCAGTAATGTGCCTCTGACTTTCCTCCCGGGCTTTTTGATGAATCCAGCTCTCTCCAGCGTAATGAGAGGCTCAGCAAGCTAATCCCTGCGGTAAGGGCACAGCCGCTGTCACCGGAGCCAGGTTGCCCTCAATGCCCCTGCAACCCCCCCCCACAGACATACACAGACATGCACCGAAAACATGCCCCCACAACGCAGAACATTTCCATGAAATGCCCAGCCACTAGCGCCGCCCTTGTGGCCGGAGGTTCTCACATCACCTTTGTACATTTCTGTGAACGGGATGTGGTTAGGGTCAGAGCCAGGGCCCGCAGGCGTTCTCCGGTTCTGGATGTCCTGCCATTTCCATTGTGGCAGAAGAGCACAGGTCACCACATCCCGTTCTCCGCTAACGCACTTAGAAAGGACTGCGGTATCCGTTTATACGGTGTCGGGCATGTTTTCTTTGATTGCTTACCTGTTACACGAGTTTCTGCTACAGCGGAACTCATCCGTTCTTGTAAAATCCTGCATTATACAAAATCGTACAATACAAAGGATGGGGCTTGTGGAAATCTTTTCAAAAGAAATCACAGTATTTCTTCAGCACTGCAAAAACCATCCGAGACTCCAGGTAACTGAAGTTGATCGTAAGATCTCAAAATGAAAAAATACTACAGTAACACTCAGTAAGAGCGGCACGACAGGCCTGTAGACGCCTGGCGGCTGTATCGACTCTTGGCTGATTTCTGTCGGAATCTGACCTGCATCGTGGCTTTGGAATCGACGCAGCTGTATTGCAGACGCTTAGACAGGATTTCCAATTCCAGATGGTTCTTCATTACACCCTTGGATATTAGCACTTCCAAAACAAAGCATGTGGCCTAAATGACCTAATTGTGTATCAAGTGTCGAGGGTGAAATCCCAAATAAGCCATCATGAGGCCCACGCTATAAAGACATCTGTCCTCTATCTGCGTTTTGATACTATCCAGTATATCATTAGAAATTTTTGTTAAAACTGTTGAAATAACCTGAATGTTTGGGTTTGATTTGAGATGTTACCAGTTGGAGGTCTCGTCAAAGACCAAAGTCGTCATGCTTTTGATTTCAGCTTCCCCAGCTTCGCTCGTCTGCTTCCCTCGGACACTCGTCACAAACCGCCGTGGTCGTCGTCCCCAAGGTCAGGGCTGCCTGCCTTGTGGGGGCGCCGCGTATTCTGCCGACCCTCATTCAGTCAGGAGGAGGTGCCGTCTGCCGTTTCCTGTGTCTGCGTCTCATTGAAGCCGCACAACTTGCCATTGATGCCCCCTGCTTCCTGTCACTTAAAAACTGCTTGTTAAAGGCTGCGGGCTTCGGGCTGCATCAGACAAAGTGTTCTAAGCGACGAGGGTTTGTGTGACGCTTCTATGCAGCTTATCAAGTTCCCATCGGGGACACCCTTGTCCGCTAATGAGTAATTTTACCCGGCTAGCCAAAGGTGTCAGTAAGTGTGTGGCGTGTGATAAATACGGCGAGGTAAGCAGCGTAACTTATTGGTCGGAATCTCCAGTTCCTGGTCGGTTATTTGTTAAGCTGTCAGGAAGCCCTCCTACTTGACATGTGACTCGCCCATGCTAATTGGACTAGAGGCCTGTGAGTGAAAGGGTAGCCAAATGCGACCGTGTGTATTCCTGTCACGTCTGCTTGTGTTGTTTAATGACCCGGCTCCACTTCGGTTGGTCGACTCCATATGTCACTCAAATGGAGGCCGGTTCTTTTGGCACGTATAGGAGGCCATCCATGGTGCATAGAAATAATGGAAATTCCACTTTGTTCAGTGGTCCAGTTGAATTATGAAATCCACCCCCCCTCCTTTAAAAAAGAAAATGGAACTCGACCGTCTCCAATCAAGCAATATTGCTGTTCTGATTTCTGTATCTTTCCCCTCCAGTCTGTTGCTGACTTGATACTGTCCATCAGACAAAATATGGATGCCACACTTGTGTTGCTGGGCATTTTCTTGGAGAGCGCCGCCCTTGTGGCAGGGGCCTGGTGCCATCCGAGGGCCGGGTCATGGGGTTCACCACAGCCGTCGGCATAGACTTGTCCCTGAGGGGGCATCTGTGGGGCAAAGCCAAGTAAATAAAGACAGCTCGCCAATCCTGGTGCTCTGGGCCCGACCTGGGACACAGTCCAGCTTCCTAATTCCTAGTCCAGCTTTCGTAGTGACGGAGGTGACCCTCTGAGTCAGCGTGGTGTCACTTCTTCAGGAAGCCCCCCCCCCCTCCCCTTCGGAAAAACGCTTGAGTGCTGAAGCAGTGTGGCAATACCAGTGCGCAGTGTGCGCTTGCCACTGTCGCCCATGAGCGGAGAGTGCCGGTGAGAGTCCTTTGATTCAGCTTGTTTTAGATGTGAGGGCGACTCTGTAAGCAGTCTTCACTGGCCAGACCCTTTTGCGGGGGGGGGGGGCTGACAGTGGCCTTAACCAGCCTGAAGGCAAATTCTTTTTATGTGTTCACTGGGACGTGGAAAATATCTCTAGCTGTTGTGGGGGGTGGTTGTGTGGAAATACTTTTTAGAGGAATAAATAAAACCGAGGCAGGATAAACTTGTGCGCCCCCCCACGACCGAGCGCAGTAGTCCCGCTGCTTGCTGGGACGCCTGGTCCCCTGCATGTGTGTCTCAGTACCTCTGGGCAGTGTTTCAGTCCCCTGCATGTGTGTCTCAGTACCTCTGGGCAGTGTTTCAGTCCCCTGCATGTGTGTCTCAGTACCTCTGGGCAGTGTTTCAGTCCCCTGCATGTGTGTCTCAGTACCTCTGGGCAGTGTTTCAGTCCCCTGCATGTGTGTCTCAGTACCTCTGGGCAGTGTTTCAGTCCCCTGCATGTGTGTCTCAGTACCTCTGGGCAGTGTTTCAGTCCCCTGCGTCCTGGAAAGTCTCGCCCCTCCTGCTGCCTTTACGACGGTTTCTTCGCATCACATTTCTCAGAACTTAAGCAGGTTCCTGTCACTTGTGGCTCAGCGGATTAGGAGGCTGTGCCTGTGACCGGAAGGTCCAAGGTTCAAATCCCAGCATCAGCAGAGCGATTCCACCATTCAGGCCTCTGAGCGAAGACCCCTAACCCTCAGTCACTCCAGGGACGGGCTGACCTTGCGCAAATGAATGTCACTTTGGATATAAACGTTTATGAAAATAAATGTCGAAATGAGTGTCCATTAAAACTGTCTCCCTGTCATGGTTTGCCAGACCGTCTACTGGTTCTGACATACCCTGCGTGTGAGGCCATCAGCGTCCGTTTGTCTGGTGTTGGCGTCAAGCCTGAAGCCCTGGAAGGTCATTGTCTGGGCATATGGTGTCGTCTTAGACGTAATGACTCCTTCCTGAATTTGGTCAAACTTTTTGTGCTCTAGGCCTCATCAGCTTTATTCTCATCTGTCTTTAGGTGTGAAGGGGCCACAGTAGGACAGTGTTATCTGTGTTTTCTTCCAATAGAATGAAGACCCATTAGTGGTGGCTGAGTTCTGAGTGGGAGGGGTTTCTGTTCAGCTCTGACGTCTCTTTCAGCAGATGCCCCCCCAGTACGGACAGACGGGCATGGGCGGATACTGCCAACAGGGACAGCCCTCGTACTTCGGCCAGCCCCAGCAGCCCCCCTACGGGCACCCCCGTGCCCCACCCCAGCAGGTAAGTCCAGCCCCCACCTCCCTGTCTCTCTTCCCGCCCTGATGGGTTTTGATGGGATATCTGTCTGGTACACTGGAGCTCAAGGAGAGCGGCGCTCCCGCTTGCTCGAACCTGAAGCGCCCCGGCTGAGCCATCTGTGTATAAATATTCATCCGATGCTAAACGTGGCTGCTGGTCGCACCGTCGGTGCTGAACGCGGAGCTGAGGCTCTCCGGGGCAGCCTGAGCTAGCCACTTCGCGACAACCTCTGCCGTTCTCTCGGGGTTGCGGTCGCAGTCTGCACAGTCAAGTCATCCTCCGTAGTTGTCCTTGGGCCAACGGAGTTGGCGAAACTGTCCGGGGCCAAGGTTGGGTCTGTTTCCCCAGTGATGGCAGCAGAGAGTGGGCCCTGGCCTGTTCCTCTGGTCTGTCACCGGGCTGGACATTTGAAGGGGAGGGGTCGGGGAGGGGTCGGGGAGTCAGGAACCTCCTCTTAAAGACCCTGCTTAATCGCCCTCATTACAGCAACCCCATTACCCTGGACAGGGATTATGCAAATGGTCCTGTTTTATGGCTGGTCTTATTGTTTTACATGTCCTTGAGAGCACAGAGTGTGGGTAAACAAGCAGGCAAGCAAACAAGCATCCTTCCGAAGCCATGTTCAGCCACTTCATTTATGCATTTTTTTTGCTATGGTTGTTTAACACAGCATGTGTTTTCTGTCGCTTGGGACAGAGCGGGATCTGATTATTTCCAGTGACCTTTGCTGGCAGAGCCGGCGGCCTGGGTGAGTTTGGCCGGCCGCCCTGAGGGGCTCTGGCAGGCCAGGCACTGCCCCAGGAAGTTCAAAGGTCACAATTGGGCTCAAAGGCTTCTGGGAGATTGAGTCCCCCGGCAGCTATGGCCAGGCCAGAATGCTCTTGCTCTCCTCACCCCTCAAAGACCAAATGGCTCAATAAAATCACAGTGATAAGTTACTTAGGCCCTTGAAGGGGAACACAAAATTAATTGTGTTTGGGAAATGTACAAGGGTGGAAATGCTAGGTGTTTCATTCTGTCAGAATACTCTTTGGTGTAAACCTATGGGAGAGAAACCAGCAGTCATCTTGTAGTTGGTCGATTACTCATTGGTTATTTAGTGGAGAGCCCATTATGGTTTGACCTGTGGGGGCGGGACTTTGGGGCTGGTTACCAGGCATCTCCATGGTCAGGCTTCTGCACAGATGAACTTGCTTCAGCTGTCGGTATCACCTGCAGGTGGTGGTGGTTCGATTCCTTCATCATGGCAGCCTGCTGAGTGTGTGGTTTCCATGTGAGACTTAGCCACTGTTCCCCAGTCAGGTTTGAGAAGAGCCTATAAACTGCAGCCTGTGTGAGGAACCTGCCACGCAGCTGCAGAAGCATTATCCTCGAGATTGGGGTGGAATGTCTCTCCTGGCCCCCAGATGGGGGAAATCCTTGCGCTTTATGACCCTCCCTATGGTGAGATGGTGCACCAACACCGGAATTTTTTTCCTTGTTCTGTGGGAGGGACACATTCCGGTAATCTGCTCACAGTCCACGAGTATTACGGGAATCGGAGCCTGAAATTTCCCACAATTCTGTGCAGGGAGACCCCACCAACAACCAGAGGAAGTAAAGACGCTGACTGTCAAATCCCAGGGTCGACAGTGATCTCGCCTTTGGGCCCCTGAGCAACATTCTTACCCCCTAATAGCTACTGGGACCGGCTCACCCTGCATAGGATAACTCAAGCTTCAGAGAGTGGTTTTGGGGGCAGTGCTCCAGGTATCTGTACACGTTTCTCAGTTCGCCGTGGTTTTGCTGGTCGGGCTGTAATGGTACACGACGTGCGGTGGGGCCCCATCAAACGAATGACGGCATAATCACCCACATGGGTGGAGCCTAAATTCACAAGTAGATGATCAACATGCTAACATGCTAATTATGGCTGTGAGCTGGTTACAGCTAAAGCTGGTCGCAGTCAGTCGTAATCAACGGTTCGGGAACGTTTTTTTGGTTTCCCTATAAATTACAGCGACACTGGAGAGAGGGTGGTTAATAAGACCAAGACTGTGTGTGGACTCTGTTACACCGGAGCAAGGTTGGTCTCCTCTGTCGCATGTAAGAAGCTTTTGCTAAGAAGTTTAGGCCGGGCTGAAAAATAACTAGACTGTTGGGGTGTTTATTCCTGAAGAATTGCAGCCGTGCTTGATGGTAGTGAAAATCGCAATTTAGTTCATTATGGGTATGATGTTGTAGTTTTGTTTTTACATATTTTTTTTTTAACATTGCGCAAACAATCACATTGCCTTTATTTTACACTTGTCCTTAACTGTATTTGAGTTTGCAGTTTTAATAGTAATTTCGAAGCAAATTATTGTCCCTGCTGTACCGAAATTGCCCCTAATCGTTAATCCAAATCCAAGGTGTGTACCGAACTGTGAATTTAGCGTAACTCTCCCCCCACCACGACCTTCTCTTTCAGACAGTCCCTGGCATTCAAATCACACGAGGTTAATTAAAATGGCGTGGCGTTCTGTGGGCCCATCCTGGCTGCAATGACCTCCCCGTGTAGCAGCTTTTAATCCGGGGGTGGCAGTGAGGCCCCCCCCCCCCCCTCCCTCCCAACGCTGGGTGGGAGAGGCAGGGCTGTTCAAAGTACAATGTCATTAATTGGTCAGCGTCTGAATATTAGTGAAGAGCTCTGTTAATTAACTGGATAATAAAAGTGGCCCAACGTGCTGGAGCAGGGCGGAGGGGGTGGTGTGTTGGGGGGGGGTGGGGTAAGCGGGAGTCGTCCGTGTGGAAGGTTCCGGCGTGGTAATTTGCAGCACCGGCTTTTAATTGCCGTGACCTTCTTAATAGCAAAGTTTATCGGCATGCTTGCAATGTCTGCCTGCATCCGGCAGCGGTCCAGGGGCCACGCAGATGGGGAGAGTCCTCGGCTTTCCTGGGCTGCTCTCAGGAGTGTTTAGGGAGAATGGCACCCTTCAGAATGTTCCGGAAGGGGCTTTGAGCGCTGCGTATTAGGCCTGCTTTTATCAAAGGCGGCTGTTTGTTTTTTCCATTTTTCTCCTCTGTTTGTGCAGGCGGATGTTTCCTTTGTTGGGATCCTCCGCTCGCAGGTGCAGCCGCTGAGTCTGTACTCGGCGGCTCCGTGTCCTTGACGTCCGCGGCGGAGCAGCAGAGCCGATTGGCCACGGGGATTCGCAGCGGCGCGGGCGTGTCTGATCAGCGCTGGCGGTGACGCCGCGTGTCTGTGCTGTCAGTGGGAGCCGCAGCTGGCTCCGCGTCGCCCCCCGTAGGCTGGAGGGCGCCTGTCTCCTCGCTCACTGACGCGGCTCTGCCGTGAATATGTATGTGTGCATCTCCAGCTCCTGTCCTTGTTATCTGTCATCTTTTGCGGAGATGTACATAGGGTTCGGTGTGTGTGTGTGTTTGTGTGTGTGGGGTTGGGGGGTGTTTTTGCATTGAGAGAGGGGCACAGATTCGGGTGGGGAGGTGGCAGAGGAGGCAGGAACAGAGTGACTCGCATGTTGTGCTTTTTTTAAATGCAGAATTTTCATCTCAGCCTTCATGATCCAAAAATACCTGTCGGTTTGGCGCGCTGAGCAGCGCCAGCCCCCGCCACATCCCCATTCCGTCTGTTTGACTTCCTCTCCTCTTTCCTGAGTGCCCTTGCCCCTCCCTCCCTCCTCCCACCAAATATGCCCCCCCCTCCCCCCCGCCGGGCACGAGAGAGCTGCCCAGATAAATCCGAACACCCCCTGTCCCCCCCCCTGCCCCCCCCCAGGGCTGCTGGGATGTGTGGGGCCGTGGCGCCTTTTTAAAGATACGCAATTAAGCTTAATTTTTAATGAATATTAATGGAATTAGTGGCAGATTTGGCGGAGATCTGCGTTTAAAGGTGAGAGAGCGACTAATTTGTTTGGTAGTCACGGAAGGGCCCTCTTGCAGGTCTACGTGGGGGGGGGGGGATTGGCATCACTGCAGAAAGGATGTGGGGAGTTCAAGGTCCATCTGAAGCCTTTGCTGCTGTCTAAGCCCCGCCCCCCCCAGCCCTGCCACATCATTCGTGATTACTATTCCTGCTCAGTATGACCAAATATTCCGTGGTGCCGTGTGCCGGCTGAATGTGATTTAATTCTGTCACATCCCTCACATCCCCTGTGTGCTTTAAACTATTTCCTTCAGCACCTGTTCCATTACGGTGCGCGGAAGGCTCTCAGACGTGCGCCGAGGGTGTGTAGGAGGGGGGTGTGTGCGTGCGTGCGCGCGTGATTCAGGATCGAGCTGGTCTGACACTCCCCCCCCCCCCCCGCACGGCAGACGAGCACAAGCCGCTGTTTCTTTAAAAAAAATTATAAAAAATGTGATTAAAAGCTTCGTTCCCTGATCGCCCTCTTTTTCCGACTGCTGTGCTTTTCAGCACCTGTGGGCAGGAATCGCTTCCCTCGCAGCGGCAGCCAAACCTGCTGCCGTCACCGTCGGCACGCCGGGCGGCGCGGCCCTCGGTGTGACCCCTCTGGTGTGGTGCTTCGCCGTCAAGGCATCGAGTCAATATTTAATAGGAAAAAGGTGCTGTAAAAGGTGTTTGCTTGTTTGTGTACACAGTTTAATAGAGAAGGAAGTGCTTATATGTTTGTTTTTTCAGAATTTGTTTAATCTCCCAGTAAATATTGGTGTGTGTGTGTGTGTGTGTCGTAATGTGTGTGAGAGATTGATCTGTCTGCCCCCTGTAAACTGAGGCCCCCTCTATCTGCCAGCGGTCGTACAGCCGCTTGGAAATACTCAGATAAATGCTTAGAAATCCGTTCGTCATCGTTTCACCACAGCAGTTTGCAGTTTTGATAAATAACAGTGATGATGTGTTAAAAATAAATCAAAGGGGGCGGGCAGGTGGGCGGCTGTGGGAGGGGGGTGTTTGGGGGAGGGGGGTGTTTGGGGGCGCCTTTTGGCTCTGTCCCGCTGCTGCCTTGTGCGAGTGGCTTATTTTATGGGGTTTATCTGATGCAGCCAAATTTCTGTGTCCCTCAGCTGGCTGCATCTGCACACTGTCCTTTAACCCCTGGCATGTCTGTGTGTGTGTGTGTGTGTGTGTGTGTGTGTGTGTGTGTGTGTGTGTGTGTGTGTGCAGGTCTGTATCTGTCTCTGTGTGTGTGTGTGTGTGTGCATGTGAGAAATGCAAACTACTAACCCTTGCAGTCACAAATGGACTCTTAAGACTGGATTGGTTCTTCTTGTCTTCGCACGAATATTAATCGCTATGTGCTCATGATAAAACGTGAACGTATTTGCCTCCTCCTGCTTTAACTCTAATTGATATTGAATGCATTCAGTGGGGGGGGGGGGAAATCTGTAGGTGTATAAAAATTAGTTTTGGGCTGAAATTCCACATCTAATACCTGTTGTTACTAGGGAATGTCGTCAGTATGTTGTGGTTAGGATCAGAATATCGCTGCTTCTCCCCCATTAGCTACGTGGAGGTCTTCTCCTGCGGCTGCGGGAGAGCAGAATCCGCCTCCGCTGTCCGCTGACGTTTAGCGAGCGAGAAACGGAGCGAGCTGCAGACTGGCGTACACGAGCGAGCTTTCAGAAAAGGCCTTTATGTCTTCAGGATATAGCAGAAGCCGCTCCGTTTCGGTGTAATTAAGGACGAACAGTTTGGTGTCATTCTGCTGTGGGGGCCGCCGTGTGGCAGTGGGACACCAAAAGGCTCACCCAGGGTAGGTGGGCGTCTTTCCGAGCACCTCGAGCTTCCCGCTCGGGGGGGAAACGCTCAGCTCGGCTGCCTTTTATTCCGCTTTTAACCGGCCGACTTTAAATGCCATTCGGGGGGTGGGGGTTGGGGGGGGGGCGGTGAAGCCATTTCAGAGCCGTATGAAATCATTTCACGTGCGGCTGAATCGCGGCTTAATGTCAATGTTTGTTTTTTTTTTGTGTGTTGGAAAACAGCCCCCCCTGCCCACCTCACCCTGTCATTATTAACATTCTGAAACAGAACTCGCTGTTTTGTGTATTATGTGTGTCCATGTACACGCGTGTGTTTGGGGAGGGTGTTTTGTCATTTTTAATGTCAGGAATGTCATTTTTAAGCACATAATCCCAAACTATCTGTGACACCAATTTTGCTCTAAGTTTTGTTAGGGTGAGATTTGGAAATGTTTGTATCAGTAAGGAGAGAGGAGAGAGACAGAGTGTGTGTGTGTGTGTGTGTGTGTGTGTGTGTGTGTGTGTGTGTGTGTGTGTGTGTGTGTTACACTTACAGAGACAGAGCAGAGATTAAATATGGAAAAAGTTTTGACAGGTCAGATGAGCAGCCCATACACGTGGGTATATGCACACACACACGCACACGCACACACACACACACGCACAGTGGCCCTGCTGGACGGGAGGAGTGACACTGCAGACAAGCTGGGGTTTGGGCTCAGCCTGTGTCTGTTAGCAGAGGGCTGCCCGGTGTGTGTGATTCCCTGTGGGTTCGGGCCACGTGTTTGACACTCACCCACAGCACTGAGTGCTTTCAAAGGGCCCGGTCTCAGGCTCAATTGAAATAAGTGGCTCTGTGTGCTGGGCCGTCCAGACAATCGTTTTGTAATTGCCATCTGTTGGCTTCTACTCTGTGGTTAATATGTGTTGTCTTTGTACCAAGTGAAGATTTAAAGTGCTGGTTTCTAGTAACACACACATCAGGGTGTATCTTCTCTTTTTCCTTAAAGTACAGCAGCTCTGCTAGAAGTGGACCTTCTGCCATGTCTCTGCTTCTGCCGCATCTGACATCATTCAGCGCCTGGAGTTGCTGGCAGTGTCCGTGTTTCATTTAAGAGTCTATGCAGTTCAAAAGATTCACAGAATGACACGTCCATTGACTTGCAGCGGTCATGGAGTAAGGTCTGAAAAATGTCTGTGAGGGTGCCGGATGGGGGGGGGGAGGCTCTGCAGAACACATGCCGATCTGGGGCTGGGGCTGGTCTGTGTATCGAATTATGGGCCGCAGATCAGAAAAAATGTCTCTTTCGGGGTTTTCTTATGTTGTTAAATTGTGTTGAGCAGGCACCCTTGAGTGCTGTGCTTGAAAAGAAATCCTTCACCATAAATCTCAAGATGGCCTCAATCATGAATTCCTGAAGGGATTAAAAAAATTGTCTGAAGGAAGATTGGTTTTGAAAGAAAACCCTAATTTACTCTGCAGTGAAAGGGTCAGGGAGGAGATGTATCCTCCCATCTGCTTGTAATGGGAGGAATGTTCTGGCTTTTCCTTCTGTTGGGTTCTGACCCGGATCTCCTCTTTCCAGGAGGGGCAGCAGGAAGGCTATGGGAACCGGACCCAGCCCCCCATGGCCCCCGCAAAGTCGAACCACGAGGAGATGGGTGTGATCCAGCAGGAGAGACCCTCTAGCCTTCCTGTGAGTACAAGCCACTGATGCAGCCAGTGTGTGCGGCCTTGCTGATTGCTGCCTTCAGATTGGTCCCACCCTCTGCTTAGCTCTGCCCCCTGATTGGTCCCACCCTCAGCTTAGCTCTGCCCCCTGATTGGTCCCACCCTCAGCTTAGCCCTGCCCACTGATTGGCCCCACCCAGCTGACCCCACCCCTTGCTGGGCCCCGCCCACATCCTGTCTGACACATACACACACGACTCCTTCACACTGCAAAGTGAGTGGCACTCGATCCCTAACATGGTTCCAATGTTCCCGATTTGGATTGTTCTCTTTTGTTGGTTTTTTTTTCCCGTGTCGCTGTGTGTGGTGGAGTGGTGGGAAGGCAGGGTGGGTAGAAGTTTGGAGACAGCATGTGAGATTTGTGTTTCCAGGTAGCGGGGGGGAGGGGTGAGGGTTCGAGGCTGTAGTCTCCATGCTGCAGGGATCCTTACTCTGAATCGCTCTGTGCTGCAGTCCTCCTCTCACCCTCAGTCACGCTGCCCCACCAGCCATAAAATCCCAGATTGCTACCCGTGCCCTTTCTGCACCGTCTCCAAGTCCACCAATACCGGCGGCGCTCAAAGCCGCTCGTCACGGCTCTCGCTCTGGGCGCCTCGTCCGCGTCCTGTGGGGTCTCCAGACCCTCAGGCCACGCCACTCGCTCACTAAGAAACTCTCGCTGTTGGTCGCCTCTTTGGACTTAGGGCTGCCGCTGCATGGATGTGGTACCATGGGGTGGGGGGGGGGGGGCGCCTTTATTGTATACGTGGTCCTGAGCTATCCGGCACCACAGGACCCTGATCCGATTCAGCAGTGGGCTCTGCCAGAAGTGCATTAGCTGCTACTGTCACTCGGCATTATGTAGCACTGAGAACAGGATCCCCCCCCCCCTCCCCCCCCACTGGACAGTCACCCCTACAGTGACAGGCAGCCCCCACTCCCCATCCCCGCTCAGCCTCGACACCCGGGGCGCGCCGGCTTTCCTCTCGGCTATGGAGGGGACCTTATGCACTCCCCCCGGGCACCTTCGATTTCGTGCTCGCCGGCCCCACGTTGCGCGAAATCGATGAGGGGAGAAAATGCCTGCACCGGCGGACCGCCGGGCGGCACAGAGAGGCCAGGCCCGGTTCTTCTGCTGCAGCCCATTCTGTTGCCTGTTCTCCTCGAGCTGGCAGTGGGGGATTGGAAGAAAGTGCTGTCAGTCAAGGCGGGACTAGCGCTCTCTGGTCCAATCGGACGCCTTGATTGCAAATGCTCGATTATCCCGTCGTCCGATGAGAGAACTTAATTTTTGTGGCCGTTTCAAAGCTAATTAGCGTGCTAAGGCAGCATTCCTTTTGTTTTGCCTGCCGCCGGGAAAGGGCCCTCTGGATTAGGGCTGACCGTGCTGACGACCAGCACATCCCCGTTCCCTCCTCCCCGTCCCCTCTCTCCCTCGTGTTTTAAAAGATAAAAATCGTTAGAGGTTGACTAGAGGAGTAATCGAGGACATTTTTGTGAGGCCGAGCGTAGCAGCCAAGGTGTATGCTGGGAATTTCAGCGCCGGATTCCAGCTCGGAGACTAATTTGGTTTAATTAGGATGTGGCATCACAGTTCGGCGGGTGAGTTGGAGGTGGAGGGAGCCCGTGCCCCTCACCACCCCCCCTCCCCGAACCTCGGCTCATGAAAGGGCTCCTGGAAATGAAGTTTGCATTGATGTGTCAGCGGGCTCCTGAAGTGTGATAGCTGCGAGTGCCGGGGAGATTTATTTGAGTTCTGCCGCTTTAATCCTCCCGCTGCCCTGGGGCTGTCCGCTCTCACATCCTTTCCAGTCTCAGGTAGATTCTAATCTGTGGGGATTTTTGTTTTTATTTTTTCCCCCACGGCTGAGTCTCCGACAGCGATGCTGAAAAACGATGGCCGGCTGTGCCTTCAGAAAGCCCTTCATGGAGGGGCTGTTTAACCCTGTGGGGGGTGGGGGGGGGCTTTTTTAAACGAGCACGGGCCGTGGATTGTGACTCGGTCTACTTTACCAGTAGTAAAAATAATTTAAATTTGTATGCACCGCTTTCCAGCAAGGTTACCCCGGAGATAAACAGAAGTGTGGCAGCGTGAACGGCATTGCGGATGGATTTGTACAGACAGTTATACTGTAATGTTTTGTAATTTGTTATGAACTGTCTAAAGGCTGGGGGCTTCCTGGGAGGACAGCCAGAGGAAAATGGGGTGGGGGTGTGGGAGGGTCTCTGATGCCAGCCAGCTGGCCAACCTTCCAGATGCAAGCGTTGCCCTTAGGAGCTGGGGGGGGGGGGTGTGCACGTCCCGGCACGGCAGCCGGAGGGTGGAGGTTCCCAGGGCTGCAGCGGATGCTTTGTATGTCGTTTTGGATAAATTGAGAAAGCCGGGTCAGGTAGTTCCTGGAGCAATAGGGGGTTACGGGCCTCTCTGTGACATCACTCTGCCTCTCTGTGACATCACTCTGCCTCTGTGAAATCCTTACCTGCTGAGCCTGAGCTGTTGCTCAGACGTGGGTTCGAATCTGTTCAGGAATCTTGGTGGGTAGTATAGTGACCGATGTTGCGGTACAGATTTTCATAAGAACACAAATGTGATAAGTGGCCCCAATAGTATTATTTAAGGTTAGAATGTAATGTTGGGTCTTCCTGCGATTTAAATGCGGAGGCCAAGGGGCATTTCCCTCCTCTGCTGCCAGATGGTTCCATAGCCTCAGCACCGGTGACATGGCAGCCAACGGTTCTGTTTATTCTGGGAATTACAGGCGACCCGCGCCATGCAGTCCAGATTGCGCCCGTTAATCGGTCCGTTTTGGGAAGCAGGGGCCGTGACCTTTTCAGCGCCTCGTGAGCACGGAGCAGAGTCTGGAATTCTGTCTTGAACTTAGCGGGATGTCAGACACGTCGCGGGCTCTCTTCGCTGTCATCTTCCAGCTCCACGTGTGGATCCTTCTCTGGAGCTTTGAGTTTGCGACGCCACGGGAGGTCGGATCTGCCGCGGACGGGCGCGCGCTCGTTCCCCTGTGTCTCATGGTAAGAAACCGCCTCCGGTTTGCAGTACTCCACAACCGGAGGGTGTGGAATTAACGTCAAGCGGCAGACAGGTCTGGCTAAACGGTGCCTGACATTGTGAGCTATTTTGGCAAAGTGAAGGAGCCAACTGGCGCTGTGTTTATGTGTTTACACCTTAGCCTCTGAGTGATAACCTGTTTCTTCGGGGATTAGACACGTTGTGTTCACTCGATGGTTTAATTTGCTTTCCTGGTTTTCTGATACACTGTCATTAAGCCTGATCGAACTGGCACATGAAAGGACAAGTAGTTGTTTTTCTTTTCGAATTTGCTTTTCCCTTTTATTTATTAGATGAAAACGACTCAAATGGCGTCTTGTGATCTAGACTCGACTCAAGGATGGATGTTAAACTTTTAAATGTGCCTATTCCAATATTAATGAATATATCAAAAACTCCAAGTGCTGTAGTTTTGTCTGAACAGACAAGTCAGGAGATGGGAGGATTCCACAGTCTGCAGAAGAGCAGAATGGGGTCCTGGGGGTTGAACATTAACTGTATAGATGTGGGCAGTTCAAATATTAAACATTTCTGCCTCAAAGCAGAGGGACTGCAGGATTTGGCTTGTAAAGTTTCATTAAAGATGGCTGCCGTGCCTCTCTCCGTACCCGGAGGTAATGGGCGTTTTCAAAACATTAAGGACATCGGGTGGGATTTTGGCAAGGGGGGGGCTCAATGCTAGACTCCAGTGATCCGTCAGAGGTCACCGTCTGTGATTGATGGGTGCAGACACCCAACGGTGAATTCGATAACCTCATCACTGAGCACTTTAAGTGGTCTTATAGAAGTGAAATTCTTCACGTTCTGGCACCTAGCGGAAGATTGGAGATTTAACCTTTGTGTGGGTATATTATTGTTTTGTTCTGGTATCCTTATGTCTGACTGGCTCTTCTCAGAGACCCTGGACCGCATGAAATGACACTGAAGCAAGAAAGTGTTCACCTTGATGCTGGATTGCAGCTGTAGTCGCATCAGTGCGTAAAAGGGTCTTCTGAGGTGGCAGCAGTGATTTCCTCTACTTCCTTCTATAGAAGTGGGGGTGTGGCCTCGTCCACAGCATATCGCCTCCACTGTCTCGCTTAGGACCCAATCAGGTTGATGCTTTAAGCTTTTTGTCACATTCCCTTTTCACTACCCATGATTGTTTGCAGCCTGTGCCAGTGTGGACAACCAAGCCAGAGGCCTCGTCGATGGGGAAAAAAAACATCCATTTGATGTCAAACCCTGGCTTTGTGGGGGGGGGGGGGGGGCATTTTAGTGAAGCACAGAACTATGGCAAATAGCATTTGTAGGATTCCCAACTGTCAGGTCGTCGGCAACCGTGAGCTTCTCCACGTGGGCTGAGGTGCTGCGGAGAGCTAAGCAGCCATTTTTAGGCTCGCTCGGTGACCTGTATGCAGGCATTTCATTTTCGGTTCTCGGAGCCGGGACTCGCGGCTGGGTGCCTCCGGTGTCGGTGCTGAACCGGAGACAGGCGGGCCTCCAGCCCGATCAGAAATAGCCGCGTGTTCTGGACAGAAACGGGCCGAGTCGATCTGGTCCTCGGCTTGTCGCCGCAGCACACGAACACCCTGACCTTCAGCTCGACTGTGTCTAACTGCTTGGCGGGGAGGATTCTGGCGGGGGGGGGGGCAGGCGGGCCGGCAGAACAGCCCACGCCTGGCGCGGACAGCAGGACTCGTGAAAGACCCCTGAGGGAGGACGCGACTCACAGCCGCTCGTCCTCCGTCTCGGTCGATAAATCCGTCCGGATCGGCTCGTGGGAGCGGGGACACTTTAGAACGATGGCCGCCTCCGGGTTCTCGCCTGTGACTTTGGCTGTCGTTTTTTTTCTTTCTCCCCCCCTTTGGTATTTGTATGACTGTAAATAAAGGAGGAGCCAGAATGACAGGAGAAATTTAGCCTTTCTGCTCTGATTCTTGATTAACATTAACGAAGAGCCTCTCTGACTTTGCGTCCGACGGCACCGTCCCGCTGATGCCCCCTCCTGGCGCATCTCGCTCTCTCTAATCTCGCCGGGCACCACTTTAGGTCACCTTACTTAAAATTACAGTAATTTCACCGTTGACTGACTGCTGTACCCCGGGTCCTAGACTTCTTTGATAAAGCGAGCTTTGCTCCTTCCTGCTCTGTGCCGTTGTCGGTGCCCTGATCCGCTCCCAAGCCGCAATGGCGTCCGATCCTGTTCGACTTTAACGTTAACTGTCGGCGGTGCTCTCACAGCTCGGCGGGATTTCAGCATGTGCGTCGGAGGCCATCGTTCTCGCGGGATGCCCTCCAAAGGTCGCACATCGAGTGTAGATGGCGTCTTTTCTGTCTTTTATTAACTTGTTTTGCCGAAATGGCAAGAGGTGTTGCAGGGCTGTTGTGTCTTGGTACAAGGAGCAAATCATGATAGCCAGCCGTGGTGGGTCACTTCCTGTAAGCCAGCCAATCACATTCCTTGTGCCCCTTCATCCGAGTTGGTTGGTTTTCCTTCCCGGCACCATCAAACAAAGAGGCCGGCACACGCACGTTCTGCATGGGTGTGACATTGGCGTGAACTGGACCATGGCCGCATCCGCAGCACGCTTCTAGGATCCTGTCATTTAATTTGTTTTCAGCATCCGGGACGCATGCGCTCCCTCCGCATAAATGATTCAGCGGGAAGCGCTGTGCTACCAGCGATGCTCTGTAACAATTAGGCCTGTTTATGCACACTTAAAGGGGAAGAGGCTCATTTTGCTGAGACACCATTTTGTTGCTGAATATCAAACCGATTAACCCGAGGGCATTTTCAGCGCACGTAGAGAGGTCTGTCAGATCTCTGCGTTCGAAGCCAGAGAACTCCTCTAAATGTAAATCTGCATGTGCGTTTGGTAGCTGCCTTTTAAGCAGGGAAAGCAGGTGCGTCAGATTGGAGCGGAGAGGCTTTGGTCACATGACCCAACTCCTGACTCAAACAATAACCTTTTTGCTGGTTGCGGCTTGGCAGAAGTTGACTATCAGCGTAAACGGGTCTGGTACGACGGGGGAAGTTCACCTGCAGAGCCGTTTAGCCCCACGGGAGGAAAGCCTTCCGGTCACAGTGACCACCAGCACTGTTTGTGTTCGGATGTTGGTGTGTAGGGTGAGGAGGCCACTCCTGTCCGTCCGTTTGTTTGTGGGCACTGAGCGTTTAATTAAAAGCACATTCTGGGGAAGTTGCCATCTTTGGTACACCTGCATGAGGAATGCTTCCGCAAATGTGAACCTGAAAGGCCTCATTGAAGCCCTCGGAGGAAGGTGCCCAAGGCCCAAGGCAAACGGAACGGGCCGCGGTTCCGCTGCGGCCGCTCCAGGTACCAGAACTCGTGAGCAGCTGGGGGGAGAAGCCTGGAAATGAGGCTTCTCTAAGCTAAGCATGTGCTGCTCCAGTTAGTACAAGGGAGACCCACCCTCTGCTGATTGGCTCCTCAACCACCTGGAATCAACATGAATCACTCCGATTGGCCGGAGTAAGGCCCCGTTACATGGTCTCGGCAGTCGTGTGGCTCGGTCACCTGCGTGTTTGCGCGCATGTGTACGGTTTTTGGACACTTGGGGATTGTGGGACACACATAATCCTGAGGGCAGGGGAACTGGGCTGTTAATTACACTGGAGAAGGGATCCAATCGGAAGGAGCTTTATCCCTTGTTCCATTACCTTGGAACGGGGGCAGTGGAACCTATAGTAAGTTTTATCCTCGACACAGTTGATCCTGTGGACTGCATGGGGTAGTTTATTGATACATAACTGTTATGCCCCCCCCCCCCCCCAAATATATGTTTTTTTAAAAACCCTGTAACCTTCCTGGATATTTTATAATTCATCTGCTGCTGCGGCCCGAGCAGAATATTCTCGGCACTCCCTCTGGCTGTTGGAAGTCTGAAATTACATCCGTCTTTGAAGTTGGGCACACTGTTAACGTTGCCATGGCGACAGGAAGGGTAATGGTCTCCTTGGAAGGATACACACAAGCTCGCCGCAGAGTTCCCCTCAGCGGCTTCTTGTTGCTGTTGCTGTAGTCTTTAGTAGTATTACTGTTTTTATTTGACCGGGTCGATCCTCCAGAATTCCCGACTGCTTTCTGCAACCTGTTCACTTCTGCTTAGTTCTCATTCTGTAATTTTTTTCCCCCACAGATTTAACCCTCTAAAAGTTCAGCAAAAACACTGTTCCCTGTGGCCCTCGTGGGGTGAGGCGTGTGCACACATTTTCCCTGCCCTCTGTCCTATGTATAGTGATGAAGCTTTGGGCAGAAATCTGGACTCTGACTGAGTGTGTCACCCTCGTTACCCGTCCTGGGCGCTCGGGGCGGCTGCTCAGCGATGAGCACGGGATGCCCTGACTGCGGGGTTCCCCCTGTCAGCAGTGCGCCTTGGCCAAACCTCGAATAGCGGAACAGAATCCACGGTGAGCGCCGGACACTCTGCGCTGTGTCAGTCAGTATGGGGCGTTCATGTCTGAGTGTGTGGTCCTGACCATAAGGGTTAACACAGAGAAACTCCAAACTAAATGCCTCTCCTCACAGTCTTGTGTTCCCGGCCTGTAAGAAATGATAAAAGCAAGGCCAAGTTGGAGGGGGGCTGAGGAAGTAATGTTCCATTAATGGGGGGGGGGGGAGGGGGGGGTGTTAGCTCGCTCTGAATCCTGTGCTGCTCACAGTTTCCCCAAAGTATCTCTGGGTATGCATATTTCATGAGCGCTGAGCGGGAATTAGTGGCGGATTGCTGCATATCCCCCCCACCCCCACATGTGTGTGCACACACACACACACACACACACACACACACTCTGACTCCCTGTACCCGCAGCCCCAGACGCCTCATCGCCTTCCTGGTGGTGGTTAGGCTCCATTGGGGATGCCAGGTTCACCGCTGGTCGGGGGCCTCACTGGGGGTCTAGCGCCCCAGCTGCCTTCCTCCCGAGGAGCAACATTCGGCTGCTGAGCTGAGTGTCCATGTCCCTTCTGCATTTTAAATGCGTCTCTGTAGCGTCGGCTCTTAAGCGGGTGTAGAGGGAGAGCCTGTGGGTCCGGGACACGGGGAGGGTGTGGGTGCAGCCCCACATTAATCTCAGGCTCCGTTTATCACCTCGGTATTTTCTGTGTTCCTCTGGGTTAAGTGCAGGTAACTAGCTTTACTTTCAGGCTTGAATAATGTTGATCTCTAGTGTCACCTAGGGTTTCTTAACTGCTGCCCCCCCTGCTGGCTCCACAAGTAAGTTGCAGGGGAGCTTCCTGGAAATGCTTTGACATACTTGGCTGCATTTCTCATCGCATTTATATTTTGTATCATTTTCCACCACCCAGCATAAATCACAGGAGCCGGGGAGTGGGGGGGGGGGCATCGTGGTTTAATGTGTGTGACTCAGAGTAACATCACTCACTCAGAACGATTTATAAACTTAAAGAAATATGTCAGGGGGGTTGGGAAGGGAGTGTATGTTGAACAGCAGTGTAAAATCTTTTAAGAAGCATTTAATTCCCCCCCAAACGAGGCATGGCGCGCCCCGTGGCCTCGAGTGGCACTCGTGCTGCACGGCCTCGTGGGACGGTGACGCCCAGCTCGGATGAGTTAGCTTATTAATGGGGATCCAGCGCAAGCACAGGTCTACCCGCAAAGATAGCAGGCCTTAAGATGGGTTTGAATTTACACGGAGCTTTACCCCCCTCCCCCACGGGTTTCTGCAGCCCCCATATGCTGAATGGGGTGGGTGTGGGAGGGAGGGGGCTGCGAGTGGGGCGTGTCCATCTTTCGGGATGCAGTGCTTGTTAAAACACGGCCCGATCTAGCTAAAAACAAATGACTCTGGCGTCCGATTGGTCGCTTCTGCCTGCCTGTCACAGGACCCTAATCTCATCACAACCCCCCTCCCGATCCCAGTATCGAGCAGGCAAGCGTGCCTTTACCTCAGCCCACCCCCGCCACATATGGTGATCGGATCTTGTCTGACAGACGCCCCGGAAAGCCTCCTGTTGGTGCCTGTGTCTGTGTGGCTTCACTGCACCGAGCTCTCTTCCGTAACGCCTCGCCGCGGAGCAATCCCCAACCGGGCCTCGATTCGATTTAGGAACGATTACCCATGTTTCTCTGGATGCTTCATATCGCTGCTTTATGAGCAATAAGTCCGGGGGTCTTGCATGCGACCTCGGAAAGCCCGCGAATCCGTTGTAATCTTGTATCCTGCCGGCCAGAGTTATTAGAGGAGTTCAGGTGCGTCGCTGGGCTTTTATGAAGAGCCGCGTTATTAGCGGGGAGCCGGGGGCCTGCGCGGCTGCCAGGCGTGGCTGCTAGGCGCTGCTGGGGCGGCTGGCGGAGCCGCTGTTTACACTCGTGCGGTTATGCACCGTGGCAGATTCTGCCTCTGTGTCTGCAGGCTCGTGCGTGTGTGTGCACAATGGCAGCCTGTTTGTGTGTGTGTGTGTGTGTGTCCGCCACGCAGAATTCTTCTTTGTTCCCGCACAAAAGCCCTCCCTCCCCCGAGGCCGGCCGTCTGGCCCCACCGTATTTACGGATGGAGATAAAACATCATAATGAATGGTGTTACCATGCCTGGCCAGGGCTGCATTATGTAAACATGCCGTTACGTAATGGCAACGCCGTAGCCCTCTGACGAAGGCGAGCCTGCGGGCGGCCCAGCGGGAGGAAGCCAGCGGTGTTTATGAACACGTGGAGAGGGGCTCGGGCCCCACCCCAAATGGTGATGAGTACCCCCAAAGGGAAATCTCTAATTATGCTATCTGCTGCTAGAACAATTGCAAAGCAGTTTATTTCTTTAACGGGGTTGTTTTATTTTTGCATGTGATAAACAGGCCAAAAAAATTGTCCTCGTTATCTTCAGTCTGTTATAAGTTTATAACGGTGCTGCTTAGTGTGACCGGTGCTGGTGTTACTGCCGACATACCTGACCCGGCCTATCCTGATCCTCCAGGATATCCGGAGCACCGTGCGTGAGATGTGGCCGCGCCATGGACACGTTCCTTGTTGTTGGAGCTCTTGGTGGCTTGAACGTTACATGCCATGTTTAGAGACTCGACCGTGAAGCTGCTGTCTGATTGGACGTGGATGTGTCACTCTGGAAGGTGACTGGACGTACTGTGCATATATTCCTGTGGCTAATAGGACATGGGCGTGTGCACTCCGGGTGTACTATGCATGTATTCCTGCGGCTGATTGGACGTGGGCGTGTGCACTCCGGGTGTACTATGCATGTATTCCTGCGGCTGATTGGACGTGGGCGTGTGCACTCGGGGTGTACTATGCATGTATTCCTGCGGCTGATTGGACGTGGGCGTGTGCACTCGGGGTGTACTATGCATGTATTCCTGCGGCTGATTGGACGTGGGCGTGTGCACTCCGGGTGTACTATGCATGTATTCCTGCGGCTGATTGGACGTGGGCGTGTGCTCTCGGGGTGTACTATGCATGTATTCCTGCGGCTGATTGGACGTGGGCGTGTGCACTCGGGGTGTACTATGCATGTATTCCTGCGGCTGATTGGACGTGGGCGTGTGCACTCGGGGTGTACTATGCATGTATTCCTGCGGCTGATTGGACGTGGGCGTGTGCACTCGGGGTGTACTATGCATGTATTCCTTCGGCTGATTGGACGTGGGCGTGTGCACTCGGGGTGTACTATGCATGTATTCCTGCGGCTGATTGGACGTGGGCGTGTACACTCGGGGTGTACTATGCATGTATTCCTGCGGCTGATTGGACGTGGGCGTGTGCACTCGGGGTGTACTATGCATGTATTCCTGCGGCTGATTGGACGTGGGCGTGTGCACTCCGGGTGTACTATGCATGTATTCCTGCGGCTGATTGGGCCCTTGTGCCGGCGCTCTGTGTCATCAGGGATGCGGCAGAGCTGCGTCTCCCGCTGGAACTTTAAAGCTTGAATTTGCTCTTGGCCTGTTTTCCAGCACGTGTGTCATGGTCTAAATGCGGCTTCTCTGCGGACCAGGCTGGCCTGGCTCTGCTGAGCTCGCCAGGCGTGCCGTGGCGCCATGCCGGCCCGGTCGCATCCCGTTACTTAATGCAAACGCTCGTTAGCAGGGATCCTCCAGCTGCTGGCCAGCTGGCCCTCACTTTGATTGAGCACCTGGGCCTTCCTGTACAGCCCCCCCCCCCCCCCCCGCCACTGTAAATGGTTGCCTGAGCAGAAAGCATGGGCATCGGCTCATTGGTAAGCTCTATGCTACATTAACTGTAACCCCCCCCCCCCAGTAAAACTCATCCAGTGATCACAGCCCCCTCATGCCCAACAGGCAACAGGCAACAGGCCACTGACTAAAGTGGGAGTCCATCTGCTGGTCCTGGCTGCTCATAAAGCTGTGTAGCAGCCCCCCCCCCCCCCACCCCGTTATTAATCCATTCATCCAGCCTGCATATCTTAGGGTGGCCCAGTTTGTAGACTAACCCAGTTGGTCAGTCCACACAGCTACGGCGACCAAAAGGTGCAGTGTTATTGGTATGGGGTCAGGGGGCAGTATTGGGGAGGATTATGTAATATGGGTCTGTATATGTATAGCAGTGGTGTGTGTGTGTGTGTGAGAGAGAGAACTGAGGACCCTGGGTGTCCAACCCAGGCTGTTGTGCGTCTACCGCATGTGAATCACACACGACTCCTCGTCATGCATGCATTGCTGTCACGGCCCCCGAGGCGGTGGCCTCTAATCCGATAGAGAGCTGAGTCCGTCTCGCTGGCTGACAGCAGCTCTCCGTCTCCCCAAATTAACGTTTCAGCACAAAACAAATTTGCATTCCATTACTCCCGCGGCCCACGCCGGCGAGTCTCCCTGCATATCGCTGCACTTAAATCCCCCCCCCCCCCCATGACACACATGCACACACTGGTTGCAGGATCTACCGGCTGTTCGTCTAGGATACACGCATATTGAGAGCGGCGTATGTTAATACTCGTGCTTTGTAGTGGTTCTGTAATCCACGTGAATTAGGGAACAGTCCAGACAATGCGACCCCTCCCTGCCCCACCCCACTGTACCTTCTGAACACTTCCTGTCACCCGCCACCCCATTCTGATTCCATGCACAGCTGTGATTCTCGCTCACCTGTCTATTTCCAGTCATGGCTGATGAAGTGGGTGGAGTCTGAAGCCACTGGGGCGGAGCCAAAGCCCCTATCACTACCATATTGGAAAACTATCCACTGCTTGCCTCATTAAACTATGCTGTCTCAGCCTACTCAGCATCTTGGGGTGGGAGGGGTGTGGTCTAAAGCTAAGGCAGAGAAAAGCAGGGGCTGTCAGTCATGGTCTGTGTCCTCATTATGAACGACGAAATGGTGACTGGATGCGAGATGGATAAATGCAGCGAGCGGCACAGCAGAAGCCAAACACAGAGTGCATCGGCACAGTCGTAGCGGTGAGCACAGCACAGGCTCTCGCTTTGTTTTCTAATTCCCCCCATGGGGGAAAAGCTGTTCCGTATTAATATTTTTGATTCTAAATTCCCAAGATCTGCCTTCCTCCGGCAAAATAAACGGCTCAACCTTCCCTGTCAGGAAACTCCTAAGAAACTGCAGCCCCTCCTAATCTACGACACCCCCCCACCCCCACCCCGGTTTGATGACACCCTCACAGGATGTACGTGGTGGAACACGGCTGCGTTTTCCCGTGATGTTACCACACAGAATCTTGCTTTGTCGTGCACGAGGGCAGATTTTAAACTTTTGCATTGTTGAAGTTTTTTAAAGGGCGGGTGTCATTTTAAAGAAAAGCCCAATAGGGGGTTGATGGGGCGGGGAGCTGCACTAATGGACAGCCAGGGCTGCTCTCTGAGGTAACATCCATTACTGCTCTGTTATTGCTGTATAATGGATTATTTGTTGGGTGAAATATGATGAAAGAGGGAGAGTGACGGGATGGGTGTTGGAGGAAGCACAAGGTAGAATTCCACCGTGTTTATAAACCAGGATGATTTGGAATTAAATTACACCCGCCCCCACCAGGCTGCTCATGGATCTGCCCCTGCTCCCCACACTGCCTCCCCCTGGTGGAACAACGTCTTTATATTTTTCATATACTTTTTTGATTGGTAAAACTTTTGTAGCTTTGTTTTTGAATTTTTCTCACTTGCAGCTGCCTCTGGTGTGTATGTTTGGTACCAGTGTGTGGTGGCTGAGTGGCAGGCAGAGGTCTTAACCCTCGAGGGGGCAGGGACAGGTGATTTGTATTATGCTGGATCCCAGCCAGCGCACCCTGGTGGGTGGGTAGGGATACTGCAACAGTGACCTGCCCTGTGCTGTAAAAAAATCTTAATTAATTAGCTAAACACCCTCAGCCGTGCCCTGTCCCCTCTGACTCTTGCTTTCTGCCGACAGTGACGCACCAGCTCACCACCCTCCATTTCACGCGTCGACATTTTCCGGAAAAGTCTAGAGGCTTTGGGAACAAGAGACCAATCTACCTTCCCACGATACAGTGCGTTTCGGCGTTCTGGTGTGCCGTCTCCGCCCGGCCGTGTCACGCCCGCGGGAACAGGTTCGACCGGCCCGCCTCGCCCCCGTGCACATGTACGAGCAGCGTGCCGATGGAGAACAAAGGGGGCATTGCATTATGGGAGGCTCCCCCCTCGGGGAATTGGCCGTCTCCCATGGAGGGTTGTGCAGTGGCTGAAAATTATTATGGGATGGGATTAAGCTCAACCTTCAGATATCTCTTAAAAAATAAAAACACACAGGTCATTTTTCTGCATGCGCTTTACAATAAAACTCGTCATTAAATACGACTGTCACACATATATGCAAGCAGCCAGTACCAGAGGCCAAGAGCAGCCAGTCGGATATTTAGCTGGAATTTTCTTTTCTTTTTTTCCTCCCTTTTTTTCTTTCACTCCAGTTTAGAGAGCTTGGAAAGTGCCGCCTTCGCAGAGGAAAGATAAAAGTGCATTGAGAGAGTGTGACCTTGGAGGCAGTCTGACCCCATTCCGTAAATACGGCAGGAACGTCACACGGACCGGAATCCTCTGAGCAATTCTGGGGTGTGATTATTTTGTTAGTGCGGTTCACCACGAGGTGTCGCAATCTTAATTAACTGCCTTTGTTTTGGTTTAAACACAAAAGATGCGCAGTGTGCCGTCCCCCTGCCGGAAGTTCCAGGCCGTGCAGGACGCAGTGGATGTGCGCTGTCTGGCCAGTGGGTGCGGCCACCGCTAGCCAGCGCCCCGCCGCTCTTTCGGTGTCGTTCTCATGCTTCTGCATCCCGGCTCAAGGGCCGCGTCACAAACACACCTCCATCGCTGGGAGTTTGAGAGTATAAAGGAGGGTACATTATGTGGAAATCTAATTCACCTTGAAGTGTCCTTCTCCCGCTCCTCCCTCCCTCCCTGTCTCTCTCTTCCTCTCTCTCTCTCTCTCTCGCTTTCTTTTTTCTGCCCTTCTCTCCGCTTTGAAAGCACTGTAGAGCAGTTCAAAGGGACGCACGGCCCCCCTGTGCACGCTGCCTGAATGGGGAGCGATAGCAGCTTAGATGCCTCAGAACTTTAATGCACACTTTGCTCATCAAAGAGAGCAACTCGCACTCCCCCCTTCCCAATTAAAACAATGTGGTTTTTGGCAGTGGGTGGGGTGGGGGGGGGCAGGGGGCTGATTTACCGCGGTGGCCTCACAGACATGGTCCAGCTTGCCTCAGTGCATTGCACCTCTGGGAATTTTAATTAGGGACCGTCTCACAACGTTTTGACGATGGATGGGTGTGGCGTTCGTATTGACTGCTTTATTTCTTTGAAAAGTCACCCTGTTTTTTTTTTTTTTTAAAATGTCCTGCTGAATATTTGTGAATGGGCAGGTTAAAGCAGATGTCTGTCTGGCTTTTGTTTTTCAGGTTTTTAAAGGCAGCTCTTTGCGCTGAGAGCTGGTTATGGCAGTTGTGGGATGAGCCCTCGATCCCTGAAGGTGCTCATTGGCCTGCCTTCCGAAGGCCTGCTTAGTATCGCTTTGGCTCAGCCTTGGTTTCCCAGATTTCCCAGTGAGCACCTTATTTCCTGAGGACCTCTATTTGTCTGAAATGTCAACATGGGACAACAAGGGCATCAGTAAGGCTGTGTACAAGCCTGCTGTCTGACACTGGCTTTCTTCCTGGCTGAGCTTGACCTCTGGATGAGGCCCTGGAGCGGCCTGCAGTTCCCCTGCAATTTATCAGATTTTCTGCCCAAAAATTATTTTCATTATTTATTCATTTATTTGCCTGTTTATTTGTTTGCTTAGGGGGTGTGACTGTGCGGCTCCCCCCTCACTTCCTTGTTCTGGTCCGGCTGTGGCTTCTCCCGCCCGCTGTAATTACACGCCCAGGCCGGTGTGAGATTGATCATAGATCCTGGCAGGGGGGGGGGGGGGGTGATTATTCAGTAGGGACGGGTGTTCAGGATGCCTTGCCAGCCTCACGCCCACAAAGCAGTGGCTCCGCTTTCATCGCAGCTGGATGCCCGAGTCACGTCAGCGAGGAATACAACGGGGGGGGGGGGGGGGGGATGGGACAGACAGGGAGAGGAAGGGAGGGAACTGGGGGGAGAGACGGGGGGGGAATGAGAAATGAAGGGGGGGAGAGATGGGGAGTGGAAGGGAGCTGCCTGTGGGGATGGTGTGGAAAAACAGTCAGGCCTGGGGAGGGGGGGGTCACCAGCAGCCCAGCATGACTGCTCGGCTCGAACCCGTGACTCCTCAGTCCCCTTCTCAATCTCGGCATTTCGGTTTCGTTTCGTCTCGTCCCACCAGGGAGACCTTCGGCAAAGGTCAGCCGTGCCTGACATTTTCCCTGGCCTCGTTGATTCCCCCGCTCCCGCCCCCCCCCCCCCCCCGATCTTATTTTTTCAGCAAGCCCTTCTTGCCGGTCTACCCCCCCCCCCCCCCCGCAGCCCCCTTTCTTCCGGTTGGGTCAACGAGCTGTAAATAGTGTCTTCCCCCCCCCCCCCCACACCCCTGCGCTCGCGGGGTGGGGGCATGTGGCAGTTCTCCAGAAGCGGAGACTTGATCTGGGGGGTGTGGGGGGAGCTGAAGGAGAGCTTGAGAGAGCTGGGCACACAGTGTGATGCCTGCCATACTCAGGACACTCCCTACATCACTTCACCCCCCCATCAAGCGATGGCTAGTCACACATGACCAGAAATGCTCCCCTTTCAGGCTTCCTCGTCAGTGTCATGGAGGTACAGCGGTCTGCATCGTCAGTGTCATGGAGGTACAGCGGTCTGCATCGCTTGTTGCTGCCAAGCTCTCGGTCCCAACTCCGCGCCTTTCTGAGCTGGTAATGCTTCTCTGCTCCGCTGATGTCGTTTGCCGGATGTTAGCCGTTAGCTTTCCTTGCAGCTGGTCCGGCATCCACCGCAGGTGCCCGTTACGTCCCTACATCGCACGTCCAGACGTCCAGTGTTTATCACCCGGAGCAGGAATGCTCATGGGCATCCGGGATGCGGCATTTCCGGACGGAGCCAGGGCGACGTGCCAGACTGCCCCCCCCCCCCAGAGCGGAGGTGCTACACGTGCCTTCCCTCTGAATATAGCCCGACAGTGACCCAGTGGTACCAGGTACTGCATGTGTCTTGCAGCGTAGTCTTCTGTAAGACGTGTTAGATATTTTGAGGCTTGCTTGTGCTTGACCAGTGGAGGTCAGAACCGCAGCGCCCCCCCTTGTGTGTTTTACCACCGTGCAGCGGTTGGATCAGGGAGAACGATGGGCAGGAGGACGGCCAGGCCAGAGAAGGCAGCTCTACTTGGGCGCAGGAAGAGCGGCCATGATTCTCTGAATCTCCTAGCTGGACGTCCAGACCTTACTTCTGTCTGCTGGAGCCCAATGTCCATCCAATCAGGCAATGTTTTCCCTGGGGGGTCCGTATCCCCCCCCCCCAACCACCCAATGGGCTGCAGGGGGGACTTTTTATTTATTATTTACTCTGTAATTTTTTCCCATTGTGGTAGGACAAACATGACTTCACCACCACTCCAAAAAATCATCGCGGCATAGCTGTGATGGGGTGAGAGGGGGGGCCGGCTCTCCGTGCCGGGCCCCCAGAGTGGCGCTGATGGTGTGGGGCAGGAATCAAGGGTGTTGGCTGCACTTTCATTCCCCTCACGAAAGCCAGCGATCCTTTTAAAGGGACGCGCAATGTGTTTCCATTTCGGTGTTTTTAAACTGGAAACTGATCCCCCCCCCCCCCCCCCCAGACCGTCCCCTCCCTCCCTGTCTGTGGGGACTACTTGTCGGAATTATGAGCAACTGCCCGTATTGCTTTGTCGATATCGGTGATTGAGCCGAATGAGATACTCGGGTTCTTCGGCACCCCGTGTGGCCACACGGGGCATTGCAGGATCCACCGCGGCTCGTTCTGTTCCCTGTCGTGGGTGGGAAGGCATGCGAGGCAGAGCGGGGGCTCCGTTTGCATGAAGCTCCACTGCGATCGCTCCAGGTGTGAGATGGGACCCCGTGGGAGCGGGATCTGGGATTCCTCCCCCAGCAGCAGCCGATCATATCAAATATAAATAGAATAATAATAACTCAATATAATGATAAAATTAAATAAAATACTTAGCTTTGGTGAATTTTGGTAGATTGCGGTGGGGGCAGGAGGATTTGCGGAGACCAGCGGTCGTCCTCCAGGGCTTAGCAGACATATGAAAACTTATTTGATATATAAAATAAAGAATGAACGTGCTGGATCGGGGGGGGGGGGGCTTCGCAGCTTCCCAGTGTCCTGTGTGGAATTAAGACCACCAGCGGACCTTCTGATCGATCTGCCCGCTCTTGACAGGAAATGCACCCTGGCTGTGCACCCCAACCCCCCCCCCCTTTGGGTTTGGGCTGTCACTGAGCCAGTTCTTATCTTCAGATTTCTTGCCTGTATTGATTGCTATCTGAAGTTTTCTCTCCCCCTCCCCCTCCCCCTTGCTGTCCACCAGGTGTTTATGAAAGTCATTTCAGTTTTATTCCTTACAAATTTATTTACACCCCCCTCCGCTCCCTTCCGAAGGCAAAAGAATAATAATAATAAAATAAAAACGCTGTCAGCCAGACATATTCCAAGGTTAGGGAAATATTTTTCTGGTTGGACTGCATGGGGTTTTTGGGCAGCTGTGGGCATGCAGGGGAGGGGGGGTCAGTTACTAAAAATACGGTCCTCTTCAGTCATCTGATGCAAGCCCCCTGTGCTGTGTGTGCTATGTTTGGCAGCCGCCCCCCCTCTCTTTTTTTTGCTTAAAGTCCAGGCGATTCCATTGGCTGGGCAGCCCATTAACCCATAAACCCATAAAATGTTTTTCCTGCATCTCGGGAATGATCCAAATAACCTAGTTACCAGAGTGCTGGAGTTATGCTGAGGGCCTCCTCCGCGGTCCAGCTGTGTCGTCATATCAGGGCTGCGCGTGTGTGTGTGTGTGTGTATCCGCGTCCGTGTTCCTGCACACATGTACACAGCCTCTGAATATACCCATGCATCTGGCAATGTAACTACTTCGTTGTATTATAATTCCATTCCTGGTGTTTAGGTATATCTTGCTTATCACCCATAATGCAATATCACATACTGGTTCGACTGCTGTCTTGAATCTGTCCCAGGATGGAGACTAACCCTCGGATCGTTTTACGTTTGATGCACTCAGAATAGAGCCCAACAGCGTAGTTATGTTCAAACTCCTTGTGCGATTAGTAATGCCTGAGATGAAAATGGAGGTCAGAGAACCACTCGTTTGAGCTGCTTTTCATCTGCTTATTTCCTGGCTGACTTTATACTCCTTTTTTCCCCCTTTTATCCAAATTTTATTTCTGTAAAGTTTGGTTACTGTGTTTAATGCCTCTTGGCAGCGTCTTAATCTGCCGTCTCTGTGAGATGGAGAGGGTTTTATTTCCTTGGGTGTTAGCGGATCGCTGCGTGAAAAACGCATCTTACTGGAGAGAGAGTCTCAAATATCCTGTCTGAGTTTTCCTTATGTTGCCCTGAAATCAGTTTGAAAGGTAATAACCCCGGGCTCTAGAATCACGAGGGCAACCAGATCCTTTTTTTTGTGTGTGGAATAGTGAGATTTGGGTTAAGTGGGTGAGCTTGGTACCCACCTGCTGTCAGGAATTCCCTGGAAAAATTACCCGCTTCCCTACTTATGTGGAGCGAATTGTGCCATCGCACCGCTAATTTTGCCTGCACCCTGCCTCCCCATAACCCATTCCCCCGCCCCGGCCCCCTCACTGTGGACCATAAATAATGTCCTGTGCCGGCTGGCCTGACCCGGCCCAGTCGCAGAAACAATACTTCATTAAGATAAGTAAATTCCCTTTGCCTTGGATGGCACAGATGGCGCTCTGCACGTTGAAATCGCCGGCCTGACTGCCACACCCCCTCCCTCTCCTTCACAGCCCCCCCCCCCCCCCCACACTCCCTTAAAGGGCCGTACCTGACAGCTGACGTGACGGCCTTCGCGTGCCGGTGTGTGTGGCCCCCTTGCAGAGATGCTGCATGATGGGGGTCTGATTAGCGGCCCACGGCTTGCGAAGTCTGCTGACTTCTGCCTCTCTAAACTGCCCTTTCTGAGCTAAAATGGCCGACAGCTGCTTGGCGGCTGATCTGCTGTCTGACGGACATCATAGCACCTCCCTGGCTGAGTGGACCTACTCTGTTTTGCGTCCCGGATCCTGTTTACCTTCTTACCACGTATATGCCAGTTTGCCCCTTTTTTGTGGCTCATCTTGGGACGTGTGTGGCAGGAAAGCCAATCCTGAACAGCGTAACTTGGCCTGTGTATTCAGTGAAAGATGTAACAAATCCTGTTGGTCAGTTACATTCTTATCTTTGTAGTGTGTTTCTAGTTTGATCTGTCAAGTGGGTCATTCTTGGGCTGTGGCTGTAAGGCTGCCATCCTTACACTGGCACCTATGACATTTCTCTGCTCTGCCATCTCTCATTGGCATCGTTCTTCATTAATTGTACGTGAGCGCTCGTGAATCGCACGCGATCAGAGTCCTGGGCCCCAGATGAGAGCCAGGCGTGGAGATTGATCTGAGGCTGGCCTGCCTCTCCCAGCACTGGCCGGGGACGCCAGCGGCTCTGATCCTACTACTGATTGTAGGTTTTATTGTCATGAAAACCGCCCCAGAGTTTCTCAGGCTCACAGGCGTCCTCGTGTGGGATGCGGTGGCAGAATTGGCCTTTCTCTTCCTCCCCCGATGGGCCTCTTGCCGCACGCGAGTGTGTTATCCATTCACGCAGCCGGCAGCGACGAGTGCGACGCTCAAGGACACGCCGGCAAGGTCTCTCCCCCGTTTCGGGCCAATGGCGTTTGAAGTCCAGCTCCACGGCACTCGACCCCCGGTCCCCCTCTGGAGTCACCCACCGCTCGCGGTTTGGGGAGAAGAAAAATGCGTAAACAAACAGGATAAAGATGGTAGAGCTTCGCCAAGCTGTCGGGAAAACAAATCAGATAAGCTACACTCTCTCTTGCTCGCTCGCTCGCTCTCTCTCTCTCTCTGTTGGAGATGGGGGGGGGGGGTTTGAAAACATGATCTGTGTCCCCCGTAGGCAAAAACACAGGCTGTCAGAATCTCCTTTTAAGTTATTGCCCACAAACAATGACTCTCATCTTCCTGTGAGGTGACGCGCCGTCCTGCTTTTTAATTGATAAAATCCTGCCTGTCGTCCCCAGAGTGGGACCAGGGTGCAAAAAGAGGAAAAAGCTCATCTCCGCCAGGACGCCGCCCTGTGCTTCATCTGCAGAAGAGCTTTTTGGCTTCATTACAGGGGGGAGGAGGATGGATGGAGGCTGGGGTACGAGGGGCCGTGGAGGAGTGGGGGGTTGGGTCCCTGGTGCAGTGCAGAAGCGAGGTCCAGCTCCACCCCCCCCACCCCCACACCTCCAGTCACGATGCCGGGCTAATTTTAACACTTAGCAGCTCATGGATGTTCCTCCAGCAGGCGCTCACTGATTGGCTGAGTGCCGCGATGCTCCTATTGGGCCCCGTGTGTCACGTCACATGACCCAGCGTCCTTAGAACCAAAGTGAAGACATCCACATTTGACACGGTGTACAACGAGCCTCGCTATTGGACGCCACACGTGACATCGAAAGGTGCTCTATTCTGTATTATTTTTACCCAGTGAAGATGAGCGTTTGGTGCCTCGGGTTTCCTAATAACCTGAGTGCTTTCTGTTTGGATTAAGGCAGATTTGCCGAGTATACATCTCTTTCTGCCGCCTGAACTTTAATTGTCTCTCACCTTAATTAATTTTGCCGGTCGTCAGCTTTTAGCTCTTAACGTTTTGCTTTCCATGGATCTGAGCGTCTGATTTGTTCTGCTTTTCCTTGAACAGTTGGGACTTCAGTAAATATGCTCATTTTTTTTCCCTTGCCGTGTTCGCTGGGCATAAAAAAGGCATGGCTTGTTTTTAAAAATAATTGCCATTAATTTCTTTCTCTCTCTCTCTCTCTCGGTCTGCCTGTCTGTCGTTTTTAATACTGCCTTTGTTTCCTTGCTTATAAGGGGAATAAAAAGCCAGAAGTGTGTCTGCCACGGGGGGGGAATCCCTGGGGGGGTGCACGTCGCTGACTGTCCGAGCTGGTGACGCTGTCCACGGTGTGATTATACCCCCCAGGGTTTAGATAGCCTGCCATCAAACACTTTGTCTTTTTAAATATCGAAGCTGCTTGGAGGATGTTTTACCACTGCAGAGCCGGAGCCCCCTGAGAGACCCCTACCGCCTCTCCTCTTTCTCCTTACCTCCCTTTCTCCCTCCCTCGCTTTCCTTTCCTCCTTCCTCTCTGTTCTGGGCTGCATGTCAGGCCCTGAGTTAATCATTCATCAGTATGACATCCTATCTATTTTTATTGGTGTGGGGGACTGTCTCCCTCTTCCTCCCTCTCTCTCTCGCTCTCTCCCTCTTCCCCTCTCTCTCTCGCTGTTTCTCTCTTCCTCCCTTTCTCTCCCTCTTCCTCCCTCTCTCGCTCTCTCCCTCTTCCCTTGTCTCTCTCTCTCGCTGTTTCTCCCTTCCTCCCTCTCTCCCTCTTCCTCCCCACCTTCTCTCTCTCGCTGTTTCTACATTCCTCCCTCTCTCCTTCCCTCTCTCCCTCTTGTTCTTATCCTCCCTCCCTCTCTCCCTATTCCTCCCTCCCTCTTCCTCCCTCCCTCTCTGTCCCTCTCCCTCCCTCTCTCCCTCCATCCCTCTCTCTCTCTCTCTCGCTGTTTCTCCCTTCCTCTCTCTCTCTCGCTGTTTCTCCCTTCCTCTCTCTCTCCCTCTTCCTCCCCACCTTCTCTCTCGCTGTTTCTACATTCCTCCCTCTCTCCTTCCCTCTCTCCCTCTTGTTCTTGTCCTCCCTCCCTCTCTCCCTATTCCTCCCTCCCTCTATGTCCCTCTCCCTCTCTCCCTCCATCCCTCTCTCTCTCTCTCTCTCGCTGTTTCTTCATGCTTCCCTCTTTTCCCCTCTCTCTCCCCCTGTCTCTGTATCCTTTATTCTAAATAGATAAGGGAGAGACACGCAGCATAATCCCCCCCCCCCTTCCTGCCCCGGTTTGGTTTCATTGCTGGGACAGGTTAAAGAAAGCGATATTTAAATTACAAGCAAACGAAGGAGCTGTGGCGGCTGGGGGGGGGGGGGCTAGCAGCAAATGTGAGGTGCGGGATGATTAAAAGGTCTTGTGGGGGATGAGGAGGCCGGCACGGCACCAGGCCTGAATATGCAGCGTGATAAATAGAGGCGAGGCGGGGCGGGTGGGGTGGAGGGGGGTGCCGAGCCCCACCAAGCGCTCTGTCAGGGGAGGGGGGGCAAAAAGAAGATCCTGGGCTTGCAGCCCTTTCTGAGATGTGGAGGTTTTCATTACAGCTTCTCAGACGTTCCTGTTTCCCCTTTCCACACATGCTCACACACACACTCTCCGTCTCCTGCCTGTCCTCCCACTGCTGCTTCTCCCCACCCTGCCCTCCGCCGATGCCCCTTTCCACCCCACTCTACCCCCTCGCACTCCCCCTGCTCCATCTCCCCACCTCACTCTGTACCCCTGCCTCGCCCTCTGCCCCTCCCTGCTGCCTCCCCCTGCCTTGCCCTCCCCCCTCTGCCTCGCCCCGCTGCCTCCCTCTGCCTCGCCCCGCTGCCTCCCCCTGCCTCGCCCCCTCCCTGCTGCCTCCCCCTGCCTTACCCTCCCCCTGCCTCGCCCTCCCCTTCTGCCTCTCCCCGCTGCCTCCCTCTGCCTCTCACCCTCTCTGCTGCCTCCCCCTGCCTCGGCCTCCCCCTGCCTCGCCCTCCCCCTGCCTTGCCCTCTGCCTGTCCCCGCTGCCTTTGTGAGAGGCTGTGGTGGCACGGGTACTTCCAAGGGTCACAGTGATGCCCACACCGGGCATGGGGGTATGTTTTGTCAGATTGCGCTCCCCGAGCCCACCCCATGTGCACATACACACACATAGAGGCACGCTGACATTTCAGAAGCCTGTTTAAATTCGCTCAGAGGCAGGAGTGGGTGGACCCAGAACCCCGCCCCAAAGACACCGTCCCTGCTCTATTTTTTTTTTCTTAACCTTCTTTCCCTGACTCCCCCCCACCCCCCCCCCCTTTTAATTTTACTCCCAGGCTTGATGTGTCGCAACCCGTTCTGCTTAATTAGAATGAGGATGGAAAATAGAAGCCAGAGAGAGAGAGAGAGAAGCTGAGCATGTGAGCAAGAGGGGGGATTGTGGGAGGTTGGTGGGGCTTTAAAAAAGGCGAAAGGAGCCCCCAGATCTAAGGGGGCTGCAGCTGTATTGCTGAAGCAGGGAAAAAGCAGGGGCTGGTTGAGTTAGCTATGGGGTGGGAGGGGTGGTTTCGGGCAGGTTTGGATGGTTGGGTTGCTGTCTTGCCATTGGCTGCCGTGTCTGCTTGTAAGCGGCCCGGGAAGCCAGTGGCAGGGCTGGCTCTGCCTCTTACAGAGCCCTCCGTGGTTCGTCGCCGCTCTCCGGCAGGCAAGCGGAAGTGCGGCCTCGAGGTGTGTGTGTGTGTCTGTGTGTGTGGAAGGCCGGCCTCCTTTGATATGCTGCAGAAACAGCATAGGTTCGAGCTACAAAACTACATATCCCAGCATGCACTATGCCCAGCCAGCCCTCACCACAGTGTCACCCTCTAAACACCCTCCTTCCAGTCCCCCCCCAGTGAGCATGACCCGCCCGCTGCCCTTTACCGGCGCCTCGGTCCCGGTTTGCCGAGGAGAATCGGTCACGGTTAAGGATATTTGATTAAAGCGAACGGGAAACCAAATTCCGGCCCGGCCCCTGGAGCCCCCATCCCCCCCCCGGTTCAGCAAGCGTGTCGGGCGGCCATATTTGCTTGCCGACCTCGGCCCATTTTTCACAATTACACTGGGCTTCCTCGTCGGGTCTCTGGAGGCGGGGGGGTAGTTTGACCACGTCGTGGGGTGGGGGGGGGGAGATGAATGATAGACTTTAATGGAGATCTGATTAGCCAGGCATGGGGGCTTCCACAGCATCTTCCTCTCTGCCCCCACCCTCTCAGTGCCGCTCTGTTCCATCTTCCCTTTCTAAAGCAAAGAGCCGTAAATGCTGTGAGAAACAGTAGGACTTTCCCTCAGTGACTCTCCAAGAACACCGCCCCCCATCCCCCCCCCAACCCTAACCCTAACCCCTCCGCTCGTGTTACTGCCCCATCCTGCCTTTTCCCCTGCCCACCTGAGCGGGTCGAGGCCGCCTCCTGCTCTCCGAGGTCGAGGTGCAGAGTCGCCGTTCCGTCTAACGCCGTTTTTGTCTCCTGCGTGTCCCATACTGACGCAATTAATACCTGTCATTAACCTCCCGGAAATGCTTGAATGGGATGGGGGATTGCAGCTGGGGGGGGGGCTTCATCAGCGCCATGCTGTGCAGATTTTAGAGCGCCTCACTTTCGTCTGCTGTCAACTCCCCCCTCCCCCCCCAGCTGTCTGGGTTTGTAATTTTTGATTCCTTCACTGGAGGGGGGGGGATACTGATGGGAGTGCACTGCTGCCAGTGAATAGTGGTCACAGAATTTTAGCATTTTTGTGCTTTTGTGTCCTTAAAAACACAACATGGGTGAAAAGGATTTTTTGAGGACAAGCGACCTGATTACTGGTCAGAATCAAAGCACCCCCCCCAATCCCTGCCCCCCGACAAAGACACTCCCCTTCCTTAGTTTTCCCACTGTGGGGTGTGATTTGATGGAGTGTGTTTGGGCGAATGCGTGGAACGGGACAAGAGACTGAGGACAATAAGGCCATCCTGCGAGGCGGGGGGGGGGGGGACACAGTACCCCCCACTCCCAATCATTGATTAGTTTGGAGAACAGAAGCAAGCAGGGAGAGAGGGACATAATTGTATGGACTTAATTATGTTTTTTAAAATCTACATCAAAGATAATGAAAGTCCTGGATAGTTCCCAGAATCCTCCAGTGCTTACTCTACCATTTTTCTCCTCCTTTTCTTTTCTTCATTTGTTTTCTATTATACTTTTACCCAGATAGTTTGTTATACCATCCCCCAAAATGGCTCCCTCAGCGAGTGCATCATTATCATGTCGTGTCCTGGCTCCGTGCTTCTCTGTGACGGGGCTCTTCGTCGGCACCGAGTTCCACGTTTTGTAGGTCTTCACGTAAGAAAGGAATCACGGTTAAAACATAGAGTCTCTCTCTTATCTGGTCCCTGTCTCTTGATTCAGTGTTTTGCCCTTTTTGCTGTCTGTTTTTTGCTGTTCTCTTTGCCATCTTGTATTTCTGCACTTTATTTTTTGCCATCTGTTAGCTTGACTGTTAGCCTGACCAAGATACTTCCTTCAGATCCAGTAACTTATAACTTAAGTTTTATGTTTTTTCTTTTTAACCAGTCATACAGTCTTGCACCATGTGTTCTATGCAGCTCCAGTGCAAGTCTGGCCTGCACCTGTGTGTATGTGTGTGTATGTGTGTGTCAGTGTCTCTGGGTCTGTGCCACAGATGTTACTGGCTCAGCCTGCCGGGGCGTGTGTGTGTGTGTGGGTGCGTGTGTTTGTGGGTGCGTGTGTTTGTGGGTGCGTGGGTGCGTGTGTTTGTGGGTGCGTGTGTTTGTGGGTGCGTGTGTTTGTGGGTGCGTGTGTGTGTGTGTGCGCGTGTGTGCGTGCGTGTGCGTGCGTGTGTGTGTGTTTGTGGGTGCGTGTGTGTGTGAGGCTCTTGGGCCTTGTACCTGCGTGTGAATTTTCAGAGAGGCTCTGGCAGTTTATGCCCCCCCCCCCCTCCCTGAGCACCGCGTCCCTTTCCCAGCATCTGTCTTGTCACGGGGAATTTCGCTTCGCTTCGCTGTCACTGTCCCGGCCTGCAGAGGGGGGCCACCCACACTTTAAATGGCTTTTTAAGAGGTCCTGTCCTTGAGTTTGTGCGCATTAAAATCTCTCAGGCCGCACAAGGAGAATTAATAAACAAGCTGGTCCCCGCCTCACCAGGAAGGGGGGGGGCATGCGGGGGGGCTTCTTCGTTGGATTTTTTTTTTATTTCACATTTATTTTATAAACAGACGACGCAAAATGTGCTCGTTCCTCACCTGTCCAACGTGACCTTCCGCATGCAATCCGAGCTTTTACTCTTGCTTCACTTTGACATGTAGACAGACGTGTGTGGGGGGGGGGGGGGCATTAAATTTGACTGCTGTGGCAGGGTCAGAACCAACCCCCAACCCTTCTCAATTTGGCACCACTGTAAGACTGGCTTTGCAGGACCATCTCCCTCACTGCTGCAAGGCTGACTACTTCACCTGCAGGGGGCGCCCTCTCTGTGGTGCCGGCCCCTGTGCCACAGCTGCTGGGTGTGTCAGCTTTGGACTGACAGGAAACTGAGTGGGGGCCTGTCTTTCCGATAAGGATTTCAGGATGCTGCAGCCCTTCAGCTGGCTGCCCCCTGTGTGTTCGTCCCAGGTGTATTTTTGCCATGACTGGGTCCGTGTCTAAGTCCCTGACGTGACACACTCACACCAAATGCCTTGCGCTTCTAACAGGGCTCCCCCTTGTGGCTGTACTGCTGGCTGCATGACTCTGCGATCAAAGTTGAACTACATGGCAGGAAAGATGGCTGTTCACAGCCCTGGATTCCTGTATATTGTTCTAGATAGATTGCACTATTCAGAGTGGCAGATAGAAGGCGCCACTTCGAGCAGCTCAATGTGGGTGGAACCGCTGGCATCGTGGCACGCAAAGACGGGGTGGGAGGTGACGGCTGTGGGAAGGTGGTTTTCAGCTAGAGAGGAAACTTTTTCAAACCTAAGTTTACATTCTCTTTAGTGCATGTTTACATTTGATAATGGAATATCGATGGATAGGATTTATGATCTTATACATTATATTTAACCTCCGAAATGTTTGCTAGTGCGCTGTATGTGCCGCGGTGGCTTGCCATGTGACTGTCTCTGCTGGTTTTAGGGCTTAGCCGCCAGCGATGGTCGTCATCAGCCAAGTGGCAATGACGGCCTGTTTCCATGGACGCAGGTTACATACCTAATCATGCGCACTGTTGAAAATTTACAGCACTGGTCTTTGTCCTCTGAAAGGCGGCAGGATGCTGCACTAGCATAATATCCAGAATCTCCTGCACTGCAAGTGCCTCTTACTTTGCTTTGAAAGTCTGGACATGTGCATTTTCACGTGCTTGTTTTTCAGTATGCTCACAGACATGCATGCTCAGTTCCCAGCAGCCAATCAGAAGTGCTCATTAACCTTGGCCAATCAGCCACAAGCCTCCATTACTTATGGCCTCTGGTGGGGCCAAGAAAACAAGGCCAAGAAAACATTTAAGGCAGTTCAGAACTGCTTAGGCTCTGCACCTGACATCTGGTCTTCTGCTGATGTATGTGTGAAATGGATGTTTGCAGGACTCCTGCTGGAAGCAGAACGTCAGTCCAAAGCGAATGTGGGAAACCATTGTCCTGGCAAGGGAGTGAGCGCACTGTCACGCTGCTCGTCTTGTAGCGGAACGCCAAAGGAGGCGCGGCCCAGGTGGCCAGCGCCGGAGTCGCGATGTTTACCTCTACCTTCATCATCATCATCATCGCCGGTGGGCCCTGTGGGGGTCACACATCATCTTTGTTTTTGTTTTTTTTTTTGCCCAGCAATAATGAGTTTGTCTGTTATTACAGTAACGGCATTTGCACAGTAGTTGTACTCATAACTTTATTATATTTTAATCAACATGAACTGGAAGGAAGACTATGTTCTTGTAAGAGTTAAATGTCATTCAGCGTCGTTTAAATTTTTTAGCCCCTCCCTCCAGAAGTTCAGGCCGTAGGATGGGACTCTGCTTAGGGCTGCTCCACTGCTGAGCCGTTTTCCGTAGAGGCTGGAGAAATATTCCCTTCATTTTATTACCCCCCCCCCAACACCCTTTTATTTATTAACTTGCAGCCTGTGTACACAGACACCCCCGAATGTGCAGCTCACTGCTGAGGGGTCATTTTCATAATCTGGAATAAAGGGGCTCGGCACCCCTGCCTGACCGGCCTCCCAATGCCCCTCGAGGGGGTGGGGGGGGGGTCAGGAGATGGCTTTTTCCCACATCTAGATTCTCAGAGAGGAAAGTTTATTATCCCTGTTGGGACGGGGGGTGAGAGGGGTATTTGCTGCAGAATGTGACAGTTTTGCGAACGCTGGCGAACTTTTCAGACTGCGTGTAGCGGTGTGGTAGCTGCGTGAAGATTCACATGCATGGGGGGGAGGGGGCAAATCTCCCATGTTTTTGTTCCGTTTTCGTCCATGAAGTACATGTTTGTTTGTAGTCGCTGCTTTCACTTCAGGAGGCATGAATTTAATGTCTGACCAGTAAAAACAACAGCCAGCTACTGATGGCCAGTGTAGGGGCTCTGCACACTTTCCCGGCCCATGCTGCCACAAACTAAATCGCTCCGTCAGACTTGTTCACCGAACAGCCGGCTGTCTCAGCAGTATGTATTTTTATATTTAATATTTGCGTGGGATTCCACGTGCAGAGATGCACCGCAGTTTTAAATTGAGTTTGCGTTTTGTTAGCTCCGGCTGTTATTAGCTTTGGCTGGGAGTGTTTTTACATTTTATTTTTTTTTATTGCCTTAAGTGAGAAATGTATTCATGTATTCAAAAACTTGGGTTCCGTTATTGCCTCTGTTTGTTCAGCTTGCTCGTAGTATCTTGATAAAACAGCGTAAACGGTTCACGCGCTGAAGGCCCCGTGAGGCTCATCTCTGCCGTGTTTCATCCTCCACACTGCATCCGGGCGCTGAGTTCGGAGTGCAGTGTTTCCCCACCCAGTCCTTGGGGGCCGACAGACAGTCCATGTTTTTGCTCCCTCCCAGCTGGGAGCAAAAACATGGACTGTCTGCGGGTCCCTGAGAACTGGGTTGGGAAACACTGGATTATAGCCATTCTGGCCTAGAAAGATCAAAGTGCTAGTCTGGTTAGTGGGCTTGGTACTGCCTGTTACCTTCTATGTGGTTGAGCAAAATAATAACAGAAAATCCTCCCATGTTAGGGCAGCAGGTGGCGTGGCAGTTAAGGAAATGGGCTTCAGTGTCGCCTCTGCACCCCAGGAGAGGTCCTGCGTGGGCCCCCCCTCTAGAGAAGTGAAAAGCCACAGCGAAGCGGCTCGCCGTGTGAACAGGTGACAGCTGAGAGTCGCTCCACTTAAAAGTACCAGCTGGGCGACTCGGATGAAAAGAGGAAAGGCAGCTCCTGACCGTCCTCGCTTCCTGGTCCGTCAGGCGGAGGGGGGCTCTTCTGGGGGGAGTGCTGTGCAAGTTTTAAATTCTCAGTCCACATTGAACCTGTTTTTGTTTTCAGACTGTCTCCCATCTGCTAAATAACCCCCCCCCCCCCCCCAATCGCTACCAAAGCTCTCCCTTCCCCTCCCCTCTCCTCCACCACCATCCGCCGTTTCTCCTGGACAAAGAGCAAAGAGTGCTGCCTCTTCAAGGACAATGTCTGTCAAATGATCCCCAGGTGAACGTAAGGGGGGTGTGGAGAGAGTTCTCCTCTCCTCCTGTATGCCACCAAGGGCCATTCTGCCACGAAGTGTCTAGGCCTGAACCTGCGTGGGGTGGGGGGTGGGGGCGGGTGGGGGCGCAGCACAGAAGGGTGCATCCAAAACAAGGCGGCTTCCAGAATCCCTGTCACAGACGTCTGAACACCCTGCCCTGGTTTGGAGTGCTAAGCGACCTCACTTCCTGTCCAGAGGATGACTTTAGGGGCCGATTATGGGCCGTCGCAGGACAAAAACCAGAGCAGCCTGGCGGCCTTTCCAGTTATCCCCCCCAGCTGCAGAGTACAAGTGAGCCGATCACTTACATCCTGTGGGCTCTGCTGTTTTCAAGTCTTAAGTGGCACGTTATTTTTTCTTTCTTTTTTTTTTTGATGATCCTAAAATAATATGGATGCCTGTCAGTGGTATTTCAAGGCTAATCACCCTCGCTGGTTCGTCCCGTGTGAAGAGGACCTTTTTGGTATGGGTTTAATCAGACAGCCTGCGTGCAGTAGAATTAGCGGTCAGATCTGCTTTCACGGGACTCGCAGCCGTCGCTGCGCCATCTGCTGGCCGTTTCTGCAATTGTCATGCAGTGCAGTTTAGCGGCATTATCTTTGAATGATACTAATTTTTGTCTGTCTCTTTTTGCTTTTTGTGAACGCCCATAATTGAACATTCATTGTGAGATAAAGCACATTGTTTCGATGCCGTTCTATCTAAGATGCCCCTCGACGGCTCCCTGGGGAGGTGTTTCTGGCATGTCCGACCAGGAGGAAAGCCCGGGGCAGACCCAGGAGACGCTGGAGAGATTATATCTCTCGGCTGGCCTGGGAGCACCTTGGTGTCCCCTCAGAGGAGCCGGAGGAGGTGGCTGGTGAGAGGGAGGTCTGGGCATCCCTGTTTAGACTGCTACCCCACGGACCCGACCCGGGAAAAGTGGCAGAAGAAGAATGAATGGATGGATAGAAGGGCGGGCTAATATCATATCAAGTTGCATCAGGACTATCATGAATAATTCTCATTTATCACTGGTAAAATAGAAAATGCCATATTTATTTATTGGTATAAGTGCCTGTAATGTGTTATTTGTAAAACAGCCTTTATGGTGTGTGGGTTTTTTCACCCTTGATGTGCTTTATAATGATGTGAAGGCTTTTTTGTTGAAAAGGCCCCATTGTCTTGTACATTACCAGCACTGCCCCCAGCAGTAAAAAAAAAAAAAAGAAAAAAAAAGTCAGGCCCAGTAACTGCTTTCAATTAAAATAGCCATAAAACTGTATTAGATTCACCTTTAATAGGCTCTGTCTTCAGTAATCGTGTCAGGCAGACTGTGTTTATCACGGATTAAAAAAATATTCACTAGCAACTAATTTAAGCATTCAGCACAACAGACTGCGCCCCCCCCCCTCCCCTGCTGAATCTCAGTCCTATTTGTATCGCCACTATAACCTGTTCTACGTTCCTCCAATCGACCGTTGTCTTTTTTGAACGCTGTCTCTGCTGACTCTTTTTGACCGGGTGATCAGTGCAAAATGCTTAAACGAGGCTCCGGGTTTGGGGCTGTAAGTGGAGCCTGTCGACCTGCGTTGCCTGTTTTCACATTCAGTTAGAATCGCGGGGGGGTTAAGGCTGTGTGACACGCTCGTGTGCGATGTAAACAGCTTGCAAAACGGCACGCGACTCCCTGTTTACCTGCCATTAGCTGTCTCTGGTCTCTCATTTTACATTATTTTCTGAAACGCTGGGCGGTGGGGGGCGAATAGTACCCCGCTGTTCGCCACCGACGATGCCGTAGAATAATCAGATGAAGATTTTCAGTTTTTTTCCCCGTGCAGGTCACCAGTGAAGCTGCATTTTCACGAGATGATAAATAGTCGTGTGTAGGGATAAAATCGGCGTGTGCGAGCCGGCTAGCGAGCGATCTGCCTCTCCGCTTTGACGACATGATTTATGTCACGGCGGACCACTTGATGCTGAGTTTTCCCTTAACAATTATAGCATATGTTCCGATGTAACTATGGAAACGAAATTATTTGATACATTTATAGCTCGTATTTATTTTATAGGCAAACGCCACGTGTTGTGTAAGCAGTGACATCAGAGTGCTGCGTTTCGACTGGCTAGCAGCATCGCCATCTCATAATCGAGGAAAAACGTGGGTCCGTTGCTATGAGTACGTGCCGTATTAAATGTTGCCCATTCCTGCTTTTTACGCTCCCGTTGTGGTTTTTGTATTGCGGCTGCCGTTTCGTTTATTGTCTGGCAGCTTTGATGTGCGCTGCGAGGCTGTCATCCCGTGTTTATCGCAGCTCGCTCCTGACGGGGATATGAGACGGCGCGGAGGCTCCGTGACATAGCCTCCTTTGTTTGTTTGTTTGTTCATTCACTGTTTTTGATTACTTTGGGGGGGGGGGGTTGTGTTTGATTTGGAGGGCTGAGGGATTTGGCTGATGGGCATAATGGACTGTGTGGAGCTGGGGGTGGGGCTAAGGTGACATTTTGTCAGGGGGCCCATAATTTCTAGGTGCTCCCCTAACTGGAAGTATGTCTCTGCTGGTCCTTAAGCCAAACCCATCCCCAGGGGTCAGGTGAGCGTTTTCCTACCAGGGGGGCCATCAGGCGTGTCCACCCTCCTGTACGGTCACCATCCTGGCCCCCTGCTCCCGCTGTGAGCCGTGGCTTCATGTCAGCACTTTGTCTCCTGCATCCTTAATAAAGGGGGTGGGGGGGGGGTGGGGTGCTGAGGCCTCTATGCCTTATGTTAACAGAATTCTGATGAATTACCCCCCCCCCCCCGGATGGATGCACCATGGAGCAAGGACTCCTCCAGGACCGTCATTCAAACAGGACAGACTCTGCATACCCCCAGTATTTATGGAGCAGGGCTAAGGGATCCCTTGTGCTTTTTTACAGTGCCATTCGCTGCAAGGGCGGGGTGGGGGGCCGGTGCAGGAAGGAGACAGGAGTGGGGGGATGAAGATGAAAACATAATTTGTCTGATTAGGAGCCCTTTGCTGTCTCTGCCTTTTACTGTTTTTGCTCCTCTTGTCTTCCTGTCCCCCTTATTTTTTGGGCTGAGGTGACTGGCTGGGTCAGTCTTTCTCACCGCCAGACGCTTCAGAAGCTTGGTCTCTACCCCAGTTTGCTCAGGGTAGTTTGAAGGAGCCGGATGGATGCGCTCGGGGGACGAAAACGCTTCAGAAGCGAAGCGTCACGGTGCCAAAAAACTGCTCCCATATTCTTGTCCGTAAACGCGTGACACTGGGAGTGCAGGGCAGCCACAGGTGATGGTTCTTGGCTGATGGGCGGAGCTCTGCTCTCTAACCAGGCAAGTCAAAGGATGTCCGGAGAGAAACCCCACCCCCCCATGGGCAGCGCCGCAGCAGCCAGCCCCCATAAGCATGCCGATCTGGAGCATTCTCCACGATGCGTGACTCACGGCTCTCTGGCTTTGGCCGGGCCGCTATCGATCCTGCCCCCCTCTCCTGATGGATCGCTCCGGCAAACATTTTGACAGGATGGGATTGGGGGATGAGCTTGCAAGGCACCAATCAAATCGTTGTCTGGATTATTTAGTCTCTGTCTATTTTTGTATGTATGATTTTTATTTCTTACGATGAAGCTTGACAGCGATCTGCACTTCAGACAGAATCTGATCCCTCACCTTCATAGGAGAGCAGTTCAGGTGGAGATGTTTACAAAGGCAAGCGAGAATCTCACACGACAATTATTCAGTATTTTTTCAAATCTTTAGAAACCTTGAAATGTGATTTGTGCCCCCCCCCACCCCCATCTTCTCCCGTCCTTTCTTTTTCTTTTGCAAATGGTGACCTTTTTACAGAGGTTAAACTGAGATATGTCGCAGTTCCTCTGTTCTTGCATTCCACTGGCATACGCCCCCCCTCCGTGTCACTGAAGGCTAATGGGAAGAACTTTTTGGCAGATATCATGCCGATGGGGGGAAGAACTGAAGCAGGAGGGGGGGTGCGGCCAGTGAAGTGAGCATGAGTGTGTGGTTAGAGGTGTGTGGGGGGGGGGGGGTAAAATCGCAAAGCACTTAAATACATAAATAAGTCTCATACGGTTTGTGGGTGGTTGTCCTCAAGGAAGTGCCTGAGTAGAATGGAACCAGGGAGGTGGGTGTCACCCATCCCAGTCATGAATGTAAGGTGTAATGAAAACCTTTTGTTTTGCTGCGGGAACCATTTTTTCAGGCCCCACAAGGAGAAATTCAATTTAATAAAAATCTGTGACTGTAATCAAAACATGTAAAAATGCCAATAGTCTTGTATTTTGTTTGGTTACTTATGGTTAAGGTTAGGGCTGGGTTAAGGGTGTCATTGCTGGAATTAGGGTTTTTCCCCATAGAAATAATTTATGGTACCCAAAAAGATGTGAATAGAAACGTGTGCGCGCGTGTGTGTGTGTGTGTGTGTGTGTGCGTGTGTGTGTGTGTGCGAGCGTGCGTGCGTGCGTGCGTGTGTGTGTGTGTGTGGTTTTTTTTCCAGTTTCTTCCTTGGCGTGTCGTCAGTCAGCATCGCAGGCCGTGGTTTGTTGGTTTTTCATTACCCCTCTTTTCTAACCATAAACCGCTTTAATGACGCGGAGGCTCTGCCTGCCCCATTTCTGTGCAGCCGCCACGGCTGCTGCTTTTCTTCTTTCACTCTTTTTGTCGTTTATGGGTTGCCTGTTGTCGGGAGGCAGCGGGGCCCCCCCAGAGGTGGCACGGCGGGGGCCCCGGGGCCCGCTCGCTCTTATCGGGGGGTCTGGAGGCGCGGCCCAGTTCGCTCACTTTGAGTCCGGGGCTTTGAAACGGCAAACAAAAGGCAGCTGAGCGGCCGGGCTGCTTTCTTTTCTTTTCTTTTAAATAAAGAGGAATGTCTTGTTTGAGTTTAGATATAATGATGTCTCTTAGGTCTAGAACAGACGCCGGCCGCATCCTGATCTGCAGGCGCCTGCACATCCTGACGGAGCTTTGCTGGTTCTAACCCGTCGAGTTTGGAGCCCGTCGATCACTTTTTCTCGAGCTGGTGGTTTGAAGCTCAGGGCCCCCCCCCGTTAGACGTAAACTTTTACCGGATGGGTGGGCGATGTTCAGTCCTCCACAGAGGGAGGAAGCAGGCCGGGTGTCTGCTGTGTTGCACTCTTACCGCCATGACTAGTCATGCTGTGCGATCTCTCCTGGTATCCCGATGCCTCTGTCAAACTAAATTGGATGGGCTTTTGGCCAGCAGTCGGTAATTAGCGCTAATTGGGGTTCTGAATTGAGAGGCAGTGCGGTGGATGCTCTCAGAAAGTGTGCCATGTTTACAGCGCCGCTTTGGGGGTGGGGGAGGGCGGGGCAGGAGGGAGCAGTTATGGTGTTATGAAAGTAATGGTGTTTTCAGGTGTATTTAATAAGCAAGAATACGAAGACCGCTATGTGTAGGGGGGGGGAATGGGGCCGTCCAATTGCATGCAATATCACCTGCAGAGAATGCGTGGCGCTTTGTGGTCTTTGACACGATGATGAGGGTTTTATATTTGGGGTGTGACCTCGGAGGGGCCGGGGGGGTGCCTCTGAGCAGGAAGGGTGAGGGGTGTGTGGCGGGTGCGGGAGGATGGGACTTCGGTCTCCGTGTTAAGCTCTTCTAGGCTTCACCCAGAGCAGACGCAGCCTCACCTGCCCCACACTGCGCCTACGCCTTAACAAACGCAGCTGAAGGCGTATCTGCGTCTCGCTTCTGCTGCCTATTCCAGGTGACTCATTGAGACGTTCATTAGGGCATTTTTTCTGTAGCCATTGACCCTCCTTTGAAAGACAGTCGCCTGCGTTGAATTTACTGGGTGTCTTCCCAGTTTTCCACTGTCCTGCGGACGGGGCCCAGGGAATGTCCCGTACGTCCCACGCCCCTTGTGTTCTGGCCTTAACATTGTACCAGTTTTTGTGTCGGGAGATTCCTGATCTAAAGGTGCAATTGACGATGACAGCTGTGTGACGCTGTCACTCAGGCATGCCGGGAACCAGAGACGCCGTCCCCTGGGCACACCGCAGACAGTCTGTACTCTTAATTAAGCGTGCAGAAGTTCTGTTTATAACTCTGAATTACTTATCCCGCTGTGTCCTGTTTGCTGATGTTTAATCGCAGCTTCGTTCAGCTGTTTGCCAGTGAGACGACTCTCAATCCTGAACCCCCCCCCTCTGCCTCGCCACTGCGTGGGGAGGGCAGGGTTTTCATAATGGGCTGGATGGTTGCCCCTTCAAGAAACCAGTCTCCAGGCCCCAGCTTAGTAATCCCCAGATTCAAATTAAACATGAAGTTAAGTGGGTAGTAGGTGGTGACAGACGGGTAGCATTTAGCAGTGACAGTATGTTCAGACACAATGAGTAAATAAAAATCCTGAGTGTTTCTGACAGTGGTTATTATTCCTGTCTCTCTTCCTTTGGAGGGGGTATGCGGATGCCCTCACACTGCGGTCACATGATTGGAGGCTTTACATCAAACGAGCGCTTGTCATGAAACTGGAGACAAAGAACTAATTACCTGCCACCGGGAACGGACACGCTAATTAGCCGTGCGGCCGGGATTCCGAACTTGACGTCACCGTGGGCTGACAAGCACGTGACCTCTCCCCGCTGTGCCCCCGCCGGGCCCCCGCTTTGCGTCTGACGGCCGTCAGGGCGCCGAGACAGTGACGCCACTTGGCCCCGACGTCAGCTCGGGATTCGACGCTCCGGTTTCTCCGGGCCGAGGGGCTGCCGAAAATATCCTGTAATTCTGCGAGACTTTTTGCCCGGTTGTCAGACAAGTGGCCCAAAGCCTGCGGGAAACTGTCAGCCGCGATCGCTTCCAAAGAAGCGCGAGAGTTCCGCCTTCACGCCGATTCGGAGCAGCTGCCTCAGATTTACCAGCAGAGCTACCCAGAATTCCAGGCGGGCCTGAAAAAGTTTTTGTACAGCACTGTAAAGCCCTATGCCTCGCACTCACTGTCTTGGTCTAGTGGCAGTAAGCTCTCCGCATGTCACTGGTCAAACCCAGTGCCAGACAGCCTTCTGTCTTCTGCCCCCCCCGACTTGCTCCATGTGGAATGGGGGCATCAGGGGGCGACCCGAAGAAGGGTCTTCTCATGCTGTGTCAGGCTGTCCCATGGGGGCGGAAGACTAAAACAGGGATGGTAATTACAGCACGGCCCCTACTGACCCCGTCGCATGGACTCCTGGGGTCTGCCGCTGCCGTAAGGCCTCTCGAGCCAGCCTCTTGTGCCTGTGTGCTTAGCGGGTGGCCTCGTCTCACAAGCTCATTAGCCGTGCTCAATCTGTACCCAACCCTGTACCCACCGCCTGTTACACTTTGCTGATTATTAATGCATATTGCTAATTAGCCCAATAGCCACAGTAGCTATAGTGCTATATGCCAGAGTTGGGTAATGATGTTTGTTTCGCTTTGCTAATTAGTCCTTGCATTGGCGTAGCAGCAGTTAGCCAAATAGTCACGGTAGCTATAGTGCTGTTTGCTAGCATTAGGTTGTGACGTTTGTTTTGTATTGCTAATTAGCCCTTGCGTTAGCGTAGCAGCAGTTTAGCTGGATAGCTATAGTGCTACGTGTCTGAGTTAGATGGAGATGTTATTTTTTTGTTGCGGGAATGTGTTCATTAATAAAAGTGGGTGTTGTCTTAATTTCTTTGCTGCAGTACAGGTCTGTGTGGGGGCGAAATTCAACAGGGGGCAAATAGTTGCAGAAAAGTCAGCGCAGCGCTTCCCTCCGGCTCCCCGGCCTAAAGTTAAGCGTTTGGTGCGTCAGCGGACAGGCCGTCAGCTTCCCCACACCAGTGACCCCTTCCTCCAGGCCGGTCGTATCCGGTCCTGCCTCTGGGAGGGCCGCAGGGCCTGACGGAATCCTGCGGACGCTGATGGTGTTTGGGCGAGCGGCGACTTTAAGTAATTAAATGCAGCGCTGCGATACGACGGGGAGCAGGGGCCCAGTGGCCTCCCCAGGCACAGCTGGGACCCCCCCCTTTCGTCTTGATGATGCATCTCCACCAGGAGCTTGGGAAGGCTCTGAAAGTGCGTCCAGTTTTAATAAAAACAGGCTTTATACTGTCCTTACGAGAGCTAACACTTTTACCCAAAGTGGGTCAGACTTTCGGGGGCATTTTATGTGGGCGGTGCTGATGATAATCTAACCACCCCAAATACCAGTCAGCATGTGGGAGGATCATCCCAGGCAGTGCAGCATGACACACACACACACACACACAGATACTCAAAACCACCGTCAAGCATGTCGAGGAATTTAGAGATGCCAATTAACCTAACCGCGCGTTTGGCGACAGTGCTAACAGTCCCACTGAGAGGAAAAAAAAGAAATAAACCACAAGCCTTCGCCTCAGCTACTCAGGACCTTAAAGGTTCCTTGCCGCTTGGTTCCCCCCCCCCCCCCACATGAGATCTCACTCCAGACGCTTCCCTCGTGAAGCTCCTCGGTGGTGGAATGAGTTCCTGCTCCACGTCCAGTCATCAGACTCCCTCTCCACCTTCAAGAAACTCCCCTTCTATTCCATTAGTCCCTCTCCGAACCTGAGTGACGGTTGGACACCCTTGCCTAGTCATATTAGGGTTCTGCTTTAACAGTTATACCTTCTTACCTGGGCCCTCATTGTAAGCTCAGCCTAACTACAAATGTCTTGCTGACTCCTTGATGGCGTGAATATTTGCAATGTGCTGTTTGCCGCGCGGTAAGTCGTTTCGGACAAAAACGTCTGCTAAAAATGTAAATGTAAAATACGTAAGAACAATATCTGCGGGAAAAATGTAAAATGCTGTGAACCGTATTGAGAGAGAGTGGTGTGGGCTGTGTGAAAAGCCCCCCCACACACACACACTGCGACGCCCCCCTCCGGCACGACAGGAAGTGTGGTGGCAGGTCGAGGTGCGCAGTAAAGAGCGGCACCCCAGCGCATAACGAGGACGCCGCAGGCTCGGGGAGGGCGTTTCCCAGTGAAGAGGCTATTATCACCTGGCTATTTTTATTATTATGACAATTACACGCTTCAGGAGCGGATTAAGCGATACGCGGCACCGACTGGGAGCAGTTGACAGCTATTTGGAGACTCAATGCACAGAACAATTTGCAGCGCTGAGGCTGAGAAATTGGATCTGGGCCACATTGGAAAGGGACCAGAGCACTGAAAATTTGGACAGGGCCGTAGTTTGCCACACTAGGCACTCCGGGAAGGCTCCGCCGGGTCTTGCCACCGCGCTGCTTTCTCGCCCCCGCTGGGCAATACGAGATGTTTCCCCTCCCTGTAAGCAAGTGGTGAACCATCGTTTTATGGTCTAATGGCATCCCTGACTGAAGCCTGTTCACTCTTAACCTTGGGCTTATTTGAAGTTCATCCATCTGTTTTGTGTAAGATCCAGTAAGGGGTCACTGTGATACTGGGACCTATTGCAGGGCATGCCCTGCAGGGGGCGCCAGTCCGGCGCAGCACTCATTTGTACAGTGTGGCCATTTAGAGACATAAGTCTGCTATGCCACCTGTTTCTGGGCTTTGGGGAGAGCATTCAAACACACTGTGCTGGGGGCGGGAATCGAACCCACAACTGGGGGCGTGAGGCTATAGCACTGCCTCTTAAACTAAAAAGCAGCCTGTTAAAATTCACATCCCCAAATGTGGTGGCCTTGGGCCCCCAAAGACCCTGATTTCTGCGCCTCAGGCCCCCTCCCCTCCCCCCACAGTGCTTGTATCAATAACTCCCCGGCAGAACGTGAGCCCCTTCATCACCTGCTGATGACAAATGACTGATTGTTTAGCGAGTAAATCAACTTCAGCGAACGATTAAAAACTTCCCTAATGAAGGCGCGGATGCATATTAAGGAGGCGACTCATGAATAACCTGCCGCGGTTTGATTAAGCCGTCGGAAGACCCAGCAGCGACATCGGTGGGGTTCGCCGGACCCCCCCAGCGAGCCCGCGGCGACCCGCGGCCACCCTGCCGGCAGTGGCTGCTGCGGCCGAGAAATTACACTGGGAGACGGTGTCACTGTGATTTATTTAAAACCAGGGCAGAGAGACGACTGAACAAGCTTTTGCCCAGAATTACACACACACCTCTGACTGGGGTCACGCCGTGAGTTTGGGCGACTCTAAGTGCAGTAAAATAAGTTAGTGCTGGTTAGAAAGATGTTAAATGGTTTGCTGCTTTGAAAGAGAGTGCAAGCTGCCCAGTGAACCCTATACCTGTATTTTCTTTTATACCTACTTTATTTAATTGTCTTGTTTGTATTGGAGTGAAGGTCAAGTGAAATTCCTTGTAAGTGTCACCTTACTTGGCCAATAAAACTGATTCTGATTCTGAACACGGAAAGTGCTGCTGAAAGGCAGTGCAGTTCATCCGTGGAACAGCAGGGGGCGTAGTGGTGTCTGCTTCCTGTCAGTCTCGATCTTGCTGTTTAGCTCGGTGCGGTAACCAAACCAGGGAAGGTTCTGCTAAATAGCTAGTGAGATGTACTTCCTGTGCCCAGCTGGTGTCGGTGTTAAAGGTCAGCACTCATCTCTGTGCCCACCCCCCCTCTGTTGCAGGACCTGTCGGGCTCCATCGACGACCTCCCCACGGGGACGGAGGCCGGCCTGGGCTCAGCGGCCAGCGCCTCAGGCTCCTCCAGCAGCCAGGGCGAGCAGAGCAATCCAGCCCCGTCGCCATTCTCACCCCGAACCTCCTCGCCGCACCTCCCCGGAGCCCGCGGAGCGCCCTCGCCCTCTCCCGTGGGATCCCCCGTCGGCTCCAACCAGTCCCGCTCGGGGCCAATCTCCCCTGCCAGTGTCCCAGGTATTTCTCCTTGGCGCCCCCTTTTGGCAGCCTGGGCTCCAGCAGTTCCCTTTATTTTGTCTCGCTCCGCCTATCAGCGTCACGGCAGGTTTTGTTTATAGTCACACTGTGCTTTGAGAGTCTCAGGCATCCTGTTACATGGCCCTTGGACTGAGAGCTGCCGCCTTGATTTAAGGAAAGTTTCTCTCCTCTGGTGTCACCAGGAGAGATTTCTTGGCTGGTGTATTAGACATGTGTGGAGATGTTGAGTTCTATTCGAAACACTTATTCCACAAATTTCACCCACATATTTGTCTCCAGTGTGTTTACTTGCGTGAATATGTTTTGATAACGTCGCTTATGCATTGTTGTAATGCTCCGACATACGATATGAATAAATCTCAGCGGACTTCTTCGAATAAGTATGACAGCATGGGGGGGGGGGGGCGTTATTTATGACTCATCCCCTGGCCTGGGCGACTGTCCCAGTAGCCTGTGTTCAGTTTTTGATTGTCCTATTTATTTTTCTGGGAGGGGGGCAAGTGGGGACAGCCACCCTGTCCCGATTTTTCAGCCATTATAAGGGAAGACAAATAGTTTAAACGAGAGAGAGCGGTACATTTCATATTTGTGTGTGTTTGGTTTAATAAGTGTTGTTATAGTTTCATGCCGAATCGTTTAGCTCCCATTGATGGTTGAGTGTTGTTTCGGGGGTGTCGTCTTTCATTTACATCGGAATACGGTGGAGGCCCGCTGGCAGTTTTTCCGAGGATAGCTGCAGGTCTCATTCGATCTCTGCCGGTATCTGTCTTGGCTTTTCGGCGAACTCGTTTGGCTAGCTCATCAGCAGTGCCAGAACGATGACTCATTTAATAAGTAAACAAACTGAATTTCAGATTAATGAACTCTGGGTAGGTTTTCAATTCACAGGCACGGACGACCAGGGTCTCCCAGCCCCACTGAGCGGACGTCGTCTCTGATTGAGGCCTGACAGGGATGTGCACCCCCCCACCCCACCCCTCCCTGGGCCTGTCAATCACAGCGATGAGGCGGGTCAAACGCTTGAGTGACTTCCTGAAGGCCGCGTGCGCGTGACGGTGATTGACGTTAATGAAACGCTTGACCACAGCTCCGGCTGTAAACACCGGCAAATTCGGTGGGGGAACGGGCAAGTTACATGTTGGGGGTAGTGAGCAAGAAAAAAACGTGGACGGGTGTGATTGATTGAATCCCTTTAAGAATATTCCAGCCCAAAATAAATGCTCAAAAATCATCCGATGAAGGATTCTAGACATTTCCATCCTGCCAGTAGGCCTCTCAGTCTTTTCTTAGGCTTAAGTGTTTCCCATGGTGGAGACTCTAAGCCAAACGTCGCCGTAGCCTTGGGTTCTCCGGCATGGTCATCATGCTCCACAAGTCTGTGGCTGCGATGGCAGCATGAGCAGCACCAGTGGTTACCGGTCAGAAACATCTGCCCGCTGTGCGCAGATGTAAAGGCGTGACTGAATGTAAACGGGTCGCGTGAAGGACGATCACGCTCAGCATGCACACTGCCGTTTCTTTTCTCCAGCCTTCCCCTGATTGTTGACACGTCATTGCTCCCGTCTGGTTGGCCCGCGGAGTCAGCGTCGCTCCCCTCCACACCGTCTGTCAATCTTCTCCCGCCAGCTGCCCCCGACCCCCCCCCCCCCCCCCCCGTCTCCCATTGGCAGTCCTCTGACTCAGCTGCCGTATATTGATTCTTGGGTCTGAATCTGGTCAGAATTCAACTGAGGTTAAGTATTTGGGAGAGAGGTGAGTGGGATGCTTAAACCTTTGCCCCCCCACTCCCCCAAAGCATGAAGCAGATTGAATGCACGGCAAAGCCGTTCTCACTCGACCAGCGTCTGGATTCTCCTGGAGCCGCGGAGGGTCCCAGCAAATTGATTTTGCCGTCGTGCTGGATTTGGGACGGCAGCATGAATCGCATCACTTCAGCCCGAGCGTCTCTGGGCCGATTTTCGTAGGGGCTCCGTGTCGGGGGCAGGCTAACAGTCCCGGCAGCCACAGAAAGCGCGTGAATATCCGTCTGCGGGCGCTGACAGCAGGGACCGGTGGCGTGTGCCGTCCCGTCACTAACGGCCGGGGCGCGGGAATCCCCTACACCGCAGTAGCGTTTACCAAACCTCGAGTTAAAGGCTGCCCCTGAACAGATCCCCAGTTGTCTTTCAGGAGGACTTTGCCCTTGTAAGCAAGAGTACACAGACCGTTAACCATTACTAACGGTCACTTTTAATATCCAGCAGCTGCCGGCGGTGATTAAAGCTGCGCCCCCCTGCCACCTCACCAAGAGGCTGTTTACTTCCATACTCCAGTTCTCTCTAAATACCCATTTTGAGTTTTTAGAAAGCTGACAGCTTCACCTGAAGTTCCAGGCTGGCTTCTTTAAATGCATGTGCTGATTAAGATTCTGGAAAACCCGCCAGCTGCCGGCCCAGGGACCCACTTATTTTCTGCGTCTGTGTTTCATGGCGGCCTCTGCTCCGGGGTCGTATGAGCGCCTTCCTCTGGTGACCTCTGGGGAGCCCCCACCACCGCACCCCCCCAAGGCCGCAAGAGCACCAGCAAAGCAGAAATGTAAATGGGATCAGGGCCGGCGGATCTGTATTCACTGGCCAGTCAGCTGTTTCTCTTCCTGGAATGAGTAAAGGGGGGTTTAAATAAGACACCAGGGCCCCCCCAGCATGGGGGGTAGCCAGACGCTCTATGTCCCATGAAGGAGCCATCAGCTGGTTTGTCAGCTGATCTCTGAGAGGTGCCTCATGGTTTCGGGGTTTGAGTCGTAGCCTCACAGGAACAGGATTCGGCCCGGCGGCTGGATTGGGAAGCGGAGCGTGAGGGGCGTGGAGCCGGGGGGGCGTGGAGCCGGGGGGGTGTGCTTTATATTTTTGCCTTGGGTTGTTTTTGGATGTTTTTGTCGTTGGAAGTTAAGCTTCCCCTGGGAGAAATGATGCTGATGGTGATAAAGGTTTTTTTTTTGTTCATTTTTTAACCCGTCTTCATTCTGTCTTCTGTCTCCGTAGAAACAGAGTCAGTCTCCCCTGTAAGTCGCAGCCTTGTTTCCGGTACCAAGCCCAGCTGAATTTTGTTTTTTGTTTGGGGGGGGGCACTGTGTGACCCATGATGACAGTGATTTGCTCAGTCTGGTGTTCTCTGTACCCCCCCCCCCCCCCCTTCCCCCCACTTAAAGATAAGATGTTGGCTGCTGCAGTCTGACTTCAGCACCCCAGCCTCTATCATCTCCCCGCCAGAGCACTTTCAGGCTGGCGGGTGCAGAAAGTTGGATGGTGTGCAGCTTTTTACACCACGACAGTCAAAGGCATTAGCGCCCCCCCCCCCCCCCCCCCCGACCTCTCTTTGTGAAGCCTTCGTATTGGTAGCGAGTCGGATATCACCATCAAATTAATCACCTGTGTGGCGTGAAGGAAAAATATTGCTTATTCTTAATCAGTGCTGGGAGGAAGGATGGCAGTGAATGAGGCCGGCAAATGGAGCTTGGGAGAGGAGCGAGGGGGCGGGAATTCAATTAAAGGTCACATGACACGCTTCTGTTAGACACGGACAGCGAGCGGCCCTTCAAACACACCGTGCGGCGTTTTTCTGTGAATTGTCAAGATTAAAGTGTCTTCCGCCCCCCCCCCCCCCCCCCCCCACCTGCAGGAGGCAGGCAGTCGAAGTTTTTTTTTAATTTTTTTTTTCTTAGCTTTCATATTCCCAAGTTCACAGAAAGACACCCCCCCCCCCCCCCACCTCGTGTTTCCATTTAAGTCCCTTGATTGTGGGAATTTTAACGAGCCTGCCTCCTCGCTCCCCTCACAACCGCCTCCGTCACAGTTTGTCACAACCATCCGGCCCCTGGGGGGGCAGTTCTGGAGAATGGCGTTCCCCCCTCCCCCACCCACCTCTGTTTGTTTCTTTTTCATGTTTTTTTTTTTTTTCTTTCTTCTAGCTTAAATGGCATTTCTCCCCCTGCAGCTTCCCCCGTCTCCCTCCCCAGTAATGAGGTCCAGGGGAGATCATTTCCCCGGCTCTGCGCATGCCGGCCCTAAAGCGGAGAAATCCCCCCCCCCGCCTAGGGAGCTTTCAGCAATGCCGGTGGCTCTACAGCGCCCCCTTTCCCTAGGGGCACCAGGCACTGGCGAGGGATGTAAGGCTTTTTCCGTATCTGTTTCACTCCTTTCTTCTCTCCCTGACCCGCTGAGGCTGGAAATTGCCGGTCGGATTTGCGTGCCGCTCCCGTCACACGTCTTCGTGCAGGATTAAAGGCGCCACATTGTGCGCAGGTTCGAGCCGCCCCTCCGCAGAGACGCACAGCGCTAGCACACCATCCGCATAATAAAACCTTGGAAAATGTAGAAAAAATACAAGTATGAGAGGTTTTAATATGCCTTTGAACTGTTTTTTTGTTTTTTATTTTTCTTCCCCCCTTGCCAGTTGTGTTAGAAATGCCTTAAAAACTTCAGAGATGAAAGTCTCTCTTCAAAGAGCCCCCTGTTGCCCTAACAGCCCTTATTTCCCGTGTCTTTTTCTGCAGTTAAGGTGTTAATGCCTGTATTACCTGTAAACTGAGTCACTGCGGGTCTTTGCTCTCAGGGTAGCCGCGCTTTAACTCCCGTTGAAAATGAAAGTGACTGAGGGTGGGGGTGGGGGGGGAGGGGACTTTGGGGAGGGGCTGGTGGCTCTCGGCTCATTATTGGCTTATTTGCAGGTTGGCAGGTTGACTGGTTCTCTAGACTCTAACCACTGGGACGTGTGGCTGTGAACTCTGCTGCCCCTGGTGGTGAATCTCTGCAGTTGCATTGTAATATTGCCTCGTCCTTCACATGCTCATTCTGTCACGATGGGCGGGACCTGACGGCTGTACCAGTTTGAGCGTCACGGAGGTGAAAATTACCTGCCGACGTTGCCCAAGAGGGAGCAAGCGAGGGCCGGTGCTATCTGCCGAGGGCCGGGCTATCCGGCGAGGGCGGGGATATCCGGCGAGGGCCGGGCTGCCCGGGCTCCACAATTTTGCTAATTGTGCTATCACATACCGGTGGGATTATCTCCCACCCCTACACCCCCCACCAGCTCCCTCTACAGTCAGTGGACTGAGGCTCACGTTCTCACACACTCCCCGGCAGACGGAGGCCCCGGAACGTGCCAGCGGACGTCCAGAATTCTGCCATTTATCGATAATTAAGACGCCGTATCCCGAGAGGAAAGGAGGCGCGCCCTGACATTTAGGCTTCTCGCTCCTCCGAGCTGAAAAGTCCGCAGACAAAATGCCTTCTGATGAATAATTTAGCAGCCGCCCGTCGTCCTTTCCCCCCCCCCCCCTCAGAATAAGCCTTAGTGTCGCCTACTTATTTTATTTAGTGTAATTATTCAGGCGAGCTCGTTAGGACTGAGACGGGGGTCACAGCGGATAGATCAGTAGAGGGTGACAGTAATGGCCTGGGGGGGTGATCCAGCACCCGAGCCGTACGGAGGCATGTGAGCACGTGGGAGGGGGGCGCTGGCCCTGGATTCACCGCAGCCAGCCGACGGCCCCCTGGCGAGTGACCCGCTCCCCCTTGTCCGCCCGCTCCCCCTGAATCAAGCCCGACGTTCTTCTCACGGGCCCTGCCAGCGACTAATGAGGAGGAGAATCGGGCCGGGCGTGAGACGCGGCCGAATGCCGGCACCAATCGCCTTTTTAAATTAGTCGCCCGTAATCCTCATCTGGTCCACCGGGGGGGGGGCCGCTAACATCAGTGTGATTTCCCTAAACGAAATGTGACAGCGGAACCCGTGATGGCCCCCCCACACCAAAGTCACCCTCTCAGACATGTAACGCTTCCCTGGTTTCAGGCACCAGCTGATGGTGACCTTGCAGAGGGGATGTTAATTGGTGTCCCAGTGCAGTGAGATAGTGCCCCCCCCTCTCAGACACTTACATTAGGAGGGTGCGCTATGAGCTGCACCCCTTGCTGCGAATCCCTCCGGAGGCCGGTCCATGCCGCCTTTATTCATTTTTTTCTAGACCTTCCTAATTCCTCTTTGGAGGCGCCCCCTGGTGGCGTCTGTGGTGTCCGGCAGCATCCCATTCGTTTCCCTCCGGTTTAGCGCTACGCCCCGAAGCGTTGCCGTCGGATACGCTCAGCAGCATTCGAGAGGAAGGCAAGTGGAACCAAATCGTCTGTGTTTCGCTCTGAGCCACGGAAAATCTGCTGCTGTTCTACGGAAAAACCTCTCCGTGAGATTAAAATTTCCGTGCATTTTGACGCTGTCGTGCTGATTCAGCTTGACTTTAGGATGCAGGTTATATGGGCACTGCCAGTTTGAGGCTGCATGATCGCACTCCGTAATACATGCTTCTGGTCACCAAACCCTTTGCACCAGACCCCGCTTGGACCTGGACCCGAAAGCCACATGCCCTCTGAACTTTAAGAATGTTGCTTTTTTAAATAATCAGTGAATGTATTCAAATATTCATTTTATTTTTATTTTCCTGTGTTTCTTCAATGGAAATGGATGCAGTCCGTGTATAAAATGAGTACCAGGAATAATGAGTGTATCAGAAAAACAGCTTGAAATAATCAGTGCTTTTTTTATTCGTGTACCGCCTTTCTGAAAGGTCCGGTAGCATAATGAGGGTCCCGGGGGTCTTTGTGAGTCTGTCCGTGCGCGTTCCCTGATCTCCCACATCTCATGTCGGCTTTCATGTTTTCTCGAAGGGTTTTGAGCCACCCCATGATCCTTTGTGGCGACCTTAGATCTGCGACCGCTGATGTCTTGAGTTAAAGCAAAAAACTGTGTAGCACAACGGCTTTGCCATCTCCTAGTTCAATGGGTTTGGATTACAGCTGGCAAAAAGTTTGAGTTGGGAATATGATTTTAAAAATTATTTTAACAACCAAATTCTCGTATGTTGGTTGGCGAACACTTCTGACAGTGTGGAATGAGTTACACAACCTATCGAATAATCCTGCTAATAGACAGTTTAGTTAGAGGCAATATGTGCTCTAAATGTGGGTTAGGGCGTGGTACCCGTATTCGGAAGGTCATTGGTTCAAAGCCCATGTCTGGCAGAGCGATTTCATTGTTAATCCCCAATTGTCCAGTATAACATCACTGTGGATCACAGTATCTGTTCAGTAAGTTAATGTAAGGTTTGAGAGACCCGTCACCATCTGCCACTGCAGTGTGGTTGTCCTGTAAAGAGAGGCCTTTGTGGGTGTATGATGGCTGGAGACCATATCGGAATCCGGGACCTTTAGGCCAGTGCTGGGTTTTTCGTGGCTCTGATCCGCGTCCTTCCGTGTGCCGTCATGTTAATTACAGCCCCAGCTCTCGTCTCGGGTGTCCTCGATGCGGCCAGTGTTCTGTACGCACTGTGGATCGATAGTCCCCCTTGTCGGGCGTTTTTCTTAGTGCCCTTGGTCGGGGTTAAACGCAGCTCATGTTTCAGTGGAGACACGTCGGGTTCGTGTTCCGCTACGGCTTCTCGTGTTGCCGCTTCCCGTGCTGTTACCGGGGGAGCTCGGCTCATGTTGTTGGATAATCGGACCCGTGACACGTGTTCAGTTTAGAAATGAATATCTTGTTTTGCTGGTGCAGGGACTGCCCCATTGCATCATGGGAGATATCTGTGCTAATTTCCAGCTTAAGAGTAGCGTCGCTGTACATCATGAGCAGGCTTGTGGCTGAGCCTAACCCTGCTTGTTCAGCTTGGGGGGGGGGTCTCCATCCACACTGAGCTGAAACAGTCACCCAGGGGACAATTTCCTCGTCAAGCACAATTAAAGTTCATTTTTCTTTGGCGTCTTGTGAAATTTGCTTGTGCTGCGATTTTGTGGACATGCTCTGCTGTCGCCATGGTTACAGGAGTCGTCTGAAACGGCCGGAGTGCAGCACTCTGCTGTGCCTGTCGCCCGCGGTGACCCCGGGGTGCACGGCTCATCTAATTACCCCCCCACTTCCCCCCACAGGCACCCAGATGGCCCCACAGACCCCGGGACCATGTCGGACGTGGGCCCCCATGCTGCTCTGAGCCAGTCACCCATGTCGCAGGAGAGGGGTAGGTCATCTGCCCCCACCGCCTGACCCACCCCGCCCTGGGACCTTTTGCTGTGGGCATGTGTGCCCCCTGTGCCCTTGGTATTGTGCCAGGGGGCTCAGTGTCAGTTTCTGGTACCCTAACTAACCCCCACCCCCCCCCCATCAGCACCACAAGAAAAAAAGTCACTTGAGCTATATAGCTTGTGTGTGTGTCCGTCTGTCTGTGTGTAGACCTGTATTTGTCTGTCTGTCTCTTTCTGTGTGCATATGTGTCTGTGTGTGTCTCAGCGTATCTATGTGTGTATATATCTAAGTGTATCTGTGTGTGTATCTGTGTGTATCTGTCTGTCTGTCTCTGTGTGTGTATCTGTCTGTCTCTGTGTATGTATGTGTTGTCTCTCTCTGTGCTCTGAAGCCTCTCCCTCTAACTCTGTATAACCTGCTCTTAGTGCCGCCTGCGCTCCCCCCCCCCCCCATTTTCCAGCCAATTTAAAATGCCGTATTAGAGTGTTTTCAGAATCCCTTCTCTAATGGAAGCAAACATTACAATAGTGGGCCAGCCACAACCACCCCCTCCACGCCCCTCCCCACGTAAATACGCTCACACACACGTGTGCACTAAGCTTTCTCAGCTTTATCACACAACCCCCGCCCGCCCAGTGAATGTTGATGGGGGGGGGGGGGATGAAGATTCCTTATGCCTGTGCAGCCCAGTGGACCAGCGGGTCCCTGCAGCCCCCTAACCTCACCCCCCCAGAATTTACACTTATTTAGCGATGTAGCAGGGGCTGCATTTACAACCTTTTGTGCGCACCCCTACTCACCCGACCCCCACCCCCGCTCTCTGGCTTTAAAATGTAATAAAAGGGCAGTCAGTTTAAAAGCTGCTTTTCGGTGGCGATCACTTAAATGTCAATTTCCATGTGGAAGGCTGTCTCAGCGCAGAGCGGCAGTCAGTCGAGTGACACCCACTGAGTTTTAAATTGCCTTTTAAATTTGAATCGTGGGCCCGTTTTCCGTAGGAATGTGCGTGTTCTGCTTGATGACGCCAAGAAAAACACAGCAGTTTTACATTTTAAAACTAGTTTGGCCCTGATATGAGTGAAATTTATGTCTGAGAATTGGACGTAAATTTCTTCTGTTAAGTTTATCAGCGGCTCCGATGAAACCGCGGCATCGTGGCCTGCAGGTCGCTGGTCCAGGTCGGCTGTGATGTCAGCTTGACCTTCTATGAACGAGATACACAAGCGGAACATTCTCTATCCACCGATTTCAAGGCGGGAGCCAGAGATTCAATATCTAGTGTTTCTGACCAACTCCAGCAGCCCCACCCTGAGTACCTCCCCCCCACCAAGCCCTCTTTGACGTGTCCTCCTTGCTCACCCCTCTAGGGTTCATTCCTGGCATGCAGAGGAACCCAGCCGTGCCCCAGTTTGGCCCTCAGTCATCCGGTCCATCCATGTCTCCTCACCCTTCACCGGGAGCCCAGATGCATCATGGGATGGGCTCCTATCCCCAGAGTGGCTCGAGCAGCTCCTACGGGTCTCAGAGTGGCCAGTACGGGCCCCAGGGTACGAGCTTGCCCCTTCCGATCAGCAGCGTTGCTTCACTAATTAACAGATTGCAGGGAACTGATGCTGGTGAGATTTTAGCTGAATAGTTTCAGTCTAGAGCTCCATGATGCCGCCATCTTGGTTCAGCATCAGCATTTTTTGGAATTTGGTAGAATCTCAGCTTCTGGTAACTCCTGCTGCTGGACAGGATTTCTCTTGTCTGTCACCGAGTCTCTCTGATCACCGATCGGCACACGCACACACCTGCGGTTGATGTTGGGCGCGTGGGCTGCCAGGAAATGCTTCTTCCCTCTCTGTGTGAGTAACGCAGGGCCTTTGTGAGGTCACTGGAATATTCATCAGTGATTTGAACTCGGCGCGGCCTCTCTCTCTCCCCTTTTTATTTTAGCTAAACAGGCAGGGGGGGGGGCAGGCGGAGCGTGTAGCTTCTGAGCTGGGTGCCGATGTCAGACTCATTATAAAGGGTCACCGTTTTACGCCGCCGCCACTGAGGGGTGCTTTGCTCAGAGCTGCGGGGAAGTTTGTTACTCTCTGTCAGGGATTGGTGGGGCCTGTTTGGCGCCAAAATGACGGGACGGACCCAGCTCCTGGCCAGACTGGGGAGGACCCCTGCTTTGGGTCACTGAGCTGAGCAGGTGCCACTCGCTGTGCTTAACTACACCTCCCTCTGCTTCGCGGGATGGGCGATGTGCCCCCCGCCCCCCCGGTGGAGGCGTGCTGCTAAATGCACACAGACCCACTCGCTGCCTCTCTGATGCCTTGCAGTCGTTACTTAAGGAGGTTCCTCCTCGTGCAAGGGAAGAACCTTCTAGACGAGGAACCACAGTCTAGCTTTTAAGGTGGTTTGCCGCATCGTTTCTGACCGGTTAAATGCACTGGCCACGTGGCCCCGCCCCCCTCAGTCCGGGTCTTTCCGAAACCTCGATCAGCATGTCCCGGGAGGCTACTGAACCCCAACCCCCCCATCGGGCCGCCAATTTTCAGCGACCTGCCGCTAAAGGTGACCATGGCACCGCCTCGCCACGCTGGCATAGAAACAATGGAAATGGGTTTTTAGCTGGTGTTCCGGTCTCACGGCCTCCATTTCTGCGGGGAGCCTGGCGCTCACGCTCGCCGGAAAGCGTGAGGGTGCCCCCGCTCTCCGTGTGACTGGCACCGAGACGCGGCCCGGCCCAGCAAATATCTGCTTCTCCTCGTGTGCCCGGATGCTGTAGATGCAGTGTGACATGCTTCTTACTGCTGTCCGGCTCTGTTGGATCCGATCAGGCGTCTGTGGGACAGTCACTTTCGGGAGGCGCCAGAGAGCCGGTCCAGGGTGTCCGAGGAAACGGGCGCTGCCTTCTCAGACAGACATACACCTTTTAGAAACAGGGGCATGTGGTTCAGAATCCCGGCAGCCCCCGGAAGTGGACCTCTGCAGCATCCCGGAACCGTGATGCTGGCAGTCGACCGTGAGGGTAGGAGCCGCTGGCCCCGGGTTTGGTTCTGAGTGAGAGCTGCGAGGTCTCTTTGTAGGACACAGTGCCAGAGGGCGAATCCTTAGACAGATGGGTGAATTGTGGGAGAATCTGTACGCAGTGAATCTCTCCGCATGTATGTATAGAACGTTTTCACACGCGCCTTGAAGCCTGGGATGGTGGGAGAAAGGGAGAGAACACTTTGAAGCGACGAGAAAAGGGATAAGACGACGACTTGGAAGGAACATTAAAGG